>NW_025091274.1:40940-723580 GCF_001078395.1 Aspergillus udagawae | reverse complement strand
AAAACAACAACTTCGACGCAGAACAAATTTTTGAAATTTCTCGCCCACACCACGTCCTTTTGAACTGAAAATTCGCCCAGTTTCTCGTGACGACGACCGCTATCGATTGATCCTATTTTCATAGGGTATTGATCGCTATGTCGTCGTCAAAGCCGAAATGGCCGTCCCTGACGGTCGCGCGCGGCGACGGGAACAGGCCACGTCAGAATCTGCATGACCGCGTCCTGGACCTACATCACGATACGAGCGTCTTTCTGAGCCATCTAGAGGCTCATAATCAAGGAATCCCAAAGCCCCTCATCGAGCTGATCAGAAATACCCAGTTTGTTGTCGGAGAGGTCCTCAAACACCCTCTTGGCGAGGACTGGAAGCAGGCGGTGGCCGAGCTCCGCGAGATCACCCTCGACATCAGAAAGAACACTACCACCACCCAGCACGTTCTGACTACTCAATCTCTTCCGCTTTCTAGCAAGATCCGGTCATACGCGCAGGCGGCCGCAGGGGCCTCTCCCCCGGCTCACACGGTCTCCTCCCACAGCTCTGCCAGAAGTCCAGGGGCTACCCCCTCGGAGCTCAGCAAAGACCGTGAGGTGATCGTCAAACTGCCTGATCCTGGTGCTGTCCAGACGTTTCGACGACTGAGAGCCGTGGAGATCAAGAATCGAGCCGAAAAGGCCCGTGTTAAGGCCTCAAAAGAGACCCTAGCGGCCACGCTGGCCTCCGTGCAATTCGTGGCTGCACGCCAGCTCAAGTCAGGTGACTTGAGCCTCAGCCTCCGCACCGCCCAGGAGGCTGAGATCGCCCGTTGCCATCCTAGCTGGGTCACAGCCTTCCACCAGAAGGCTATCGTCCGCCTGCCGACCTGGGGTGTGGTGGTTCACGACGTCCAGGTTAAATCAGTGGGCGACCTGGGCGACCCCCAAGAGATTAAGCGCGTGGGCGATCAGATCCTTGCAAAAACAACAACTTCGACGCAGAACAAATTTTTGAAATTTCTCGCCCACACCACATTCTTTTGAACTGAAAATTCGCTCAGTTTCTCGTGACGGCGACCGCTATCGATTGACCCTAATTTCATAGGGTCTCGATTGCCATGTCGTCGTCGAAGCCAAAATGGCCGCCCTTGACGGTCGCGTCTGGCAACGGGAACGGGCCACGTCAGAATCTGCATGACCGCGTCTTGGACCTCTACCACGATACGAGCGTATATCTGAGCCATCTAAAGGCTCATAATCAGGGAGTCCCAAAGCCTATCGTCGATCTAATTACGGCCACGCAAAACCTCACCGGGGAGCTCATCAAAAGCCCCTTCGGTGAGGACTGGAGGAGAGCGGTCGCCGACCTCCGCGAGATCACCCTCGACATCAAGAAGACAACCCATTCCACGCAGAACGTCCTGACTACTCAATCTCTTCCACTCTCTAGCAAGATCCGATCATATGCGCAGGCAGCAGCGGGGGCACCTCCCCCAGCCCACACGGTCTCCTCCCATGGTTCCTCAAGCCCCGGGGCCACCCCCTCGGAGCTTAGCAAAGACCGTGAAGTGATCGTTAAACTGCCTGACGCGGGCGCAGTTAAAACCTTCCGTCGCCTGCGGGCGGTGGAGATCAAAAACCGCACTGAAATGGCCCGCGTAAAGGCCTCCAAAACCGCTGTGGCCGTGACGCTTGCTGCCGTGCAATTCGTCGCGGCTCGCCAGCTGAAGTCAGGTGACTTGAGCCTCAGCCTCCGCTCTGCTCAGGAAGCGGAGATCGCCCGCTGTCACCCCTCCTGGGCCAGCGCCCTCCACAAAGGCGCCGTGGTCCGCCTGCCCACCTGGGGCGCGGTCGTCCATGACGTTCAGGTGAAATCTGTTGGTGACCTGAAGGACCCCCAGGAGGCGAAGCGGGTGGCCGATCAGATCCTAGCAGAAAACATATTTGCATGGGGAGACACCGCGCAGATCATTCATCTCGCCTGGCTGACTAGCAAACCGACTAAGAAGTCCTCTGCATTAGTGATTGAGTTTTCAACCCCCCAAGCCGCGAATAAGGCCATCGACACAGGCACCATCTGGGACTCCTCAATCCTGACCACTGTCCTGTACGACCGGTCCGCTCGTATCCGCCGGTGCTTTAATTGCCAACAATACGGACACATAGGAAGCATCTGTTCCAATAAAACCACCTGTGGCCTCTGCGCGGGCAGCCACGAGACCCGGGACTGCCCCCAGCGAGCCACAACCACCGGCCAGGAGCCGCGCAAGTGCGCCAACTGCGGGGACGCGCACGCTGCCTGGTCCAAAGGGTGTAAGAAGTACGCAGAGGAGGTGGATAAGGTGCAGGCTGCGTCCTGCTACCGCCAGCGGTACCACCGCATTCCCCCCTACCTGCAAGACTTCCAAATGGATTCTGAGAGTAGCGGCTCAGACTCCACTGCCGTACAGAGCGCCACTCCAGTGGAAAGCTCACAAGCCTCACAGCTAACCGAGGGACGCGGGGGACCAAAGGGATCTGGGGGATCACACGCAGCAAGGAAGGAGATAACTAGGCCATCCAAGGGGCCTAGAAAAGCGAGATCGGAGCCATCTCAACAACCCTTCCATGTAGCCCAAAGAGTTGATGGCATCGATTTCGCAGCCAAAGCTCCCGCCAGGTCTAAATCAAAATCAACCACTACCAACGCCTCAGGAGGCTCCCGCCGCAGCACCCGACTCATTGATCAACTCAACGCATACGTCAACCCACCCAGCCAAACTGACGAGACAGAACGCCCTCCGAAAGCGCTCCGCAATGATCGAACCGCGGCAGCTCGTGGTACCCGCCTACATATATATCAAGATAACCATGAGGACGATGACAGCAGCGACGAACTCTCAGAGCCACTAACCATGAGCGACTGGCAACCCAGCTCAGTCCTCCAAGACAAAGACACGAACACAAACCCCAGCACGCACGCTCGGAAGAACAAGCGGAAGAGGGATATAGAGAACCTGGTGCAGAATGGGCTCCAACCGATGGAAATAGACCCGCAAATCAATTTTGCAATACAGAGCCAGACGCCCGAGTTCACCGGAGGCCGTCGAAAGAGCATACGGAACAACCCACAACGACCGTCAAATGCATAAACTATTCCAGATTCTGCAATACAACGTGCACCGCTCCAAGAATGTGGTAATGGCTCAGTTCCTGCGTGACCCTAAGGTCCTAGAAGCCGACATCATCGCCATACAAGAACCATGGGATAATCCCTATCAAGACACCACCCACCTAATGCCCATCCAGCATCAGAATTTAACTATCCAACCCACGGAGTCGGCCAGATATCTCGGCATCTGGCTTGATAAAACCCTATCATTTGACACCCACCGCACCAAAGTGATCAATCGCGCGAATGGCAGCCTGGAAGCGCTGCGAAGCATCACTGGGTCTACCTGGGGTGCCTCACTGACTGCCATGCGCGCGATCTATCGCGGGATAGTCATCCCACAGCTTCTATATGGAGTTGCGGCTTGGTTCAGCCCTGCCAGCAGGCTATTCCCAGCCACTGACCAGAGCAAGATCATTAATGAATTCACTAAGATCCAGAAACGTGCAGCTATCTTGATCAGCGGCGCCTTCCGGGGAACTGCTGCCGCTGCACTAAACATGGAACTCCACCTACTACCAATCCGCCTGCAGATGCAGCAAACCATTGAGGAAACTGCCATACGAATCCAAACAGGGCCACAATTCGCGTGCCCGCGGGGACTCACAGGGAAGCCACGTCTAACTATAGAAACGCGACGAAGCGGGCTCACACCACTAGAAGCGCTCAGGAAAAGAGGTGGCCCATTAGCACACACTACCCCCAGACGTCTAGAAGAATGGGAATCCCGAAAGGCACATGTGCTCCCCCCATGGGAGCCACCTCTCCATTGCACGACTGAGGACTATGAAGCCGCACTAAAAACCCATAATGAAATATGCAAGGACAATGACCGACTGGTCATTTACACTGACGGCAGTGGATATCAGGGCCACGTGGGGGCCTCCGCTGTCTGCCTGCGCGAACAATGGACCCGAAGAAACCATCTAGGCACAGAGATGGACTCAACTGTATACGCAGCTGAGTTGGACGGAATCCGCATGGCACTTGATACCACCAAAACCAGAGACATATGTCCCCGTTCGCTCACCCTCTTCTCCGACAGCCGAGCTGCTATTCAGGCAGTCCAGAACCCGCGACGCCCCTCCGGCCAATACATTCTGGACACAATATATAGAAAGGTAAGGGCCCTAGGGGCGAGCGGGCTAACAGACATACAGATACGCTGGATCCCTGCCCACGTGGGCGTGGCAGGGAACGAGGCTGCGGATGAGGCAGCGAAGGGGGCCGCCGCACGAAGGAAAGTTGAATTAAGCTCAGCGGAGCCGGAACAACCAATTATCCGGCTGGCTGCGGCCGCCAAACGCGCTGTCCGTCAGCGAATCCAGCAGCGCTGGAGAAAACAGTGGGAGATGGAAAAGGGAGCTAAGCCGACACGGCGGCTAATTAAGGCCCCTCATAAGAAGAATTTAGGCCTATATAAAGGCCTGTCGAAGCCGCACACATCAATCATCATCCAGATGCGCACCATGCGCATTGATCTGCGCCATTTCCTGTTTAAGATTAAGGCCTCTGAAACGGACCGATGCAGCTGCGGAGAAGGGTCGCAGACCCCAAAACATGTTCTCCTGCAGTGTTCGTTGCACGCAGAGGCCCGCAGAAAGATGATCAATAAGCTTTTTGACGGGGAATTCCGGGGGAATATATCAGACTACGACACGCTTGTATCTGATCCGCAGGCGATCCGCTACGTCGCCGAATTCATGCACCAAACAGGCCTGCTTAGCCAGTTCCGCCAAGCAGAACTAACGGAACCAGCAGAGCAGGACCAGGAACAAGGAAGTCTCCTAAGAGGCTCTGGAATAGATGTGGAAGACGATGGTTAGATGGAACGAACAGCTGCCTAGAAGGGGTCTTTCTAGGCGCGGCAACACGTCAGGAGGAACAACTACATTGAATAGAGTGGGATAGGTATCTAATGCGCAAGAT
This sequence comes from Aspergillus udagawae, assembly GCF_001078395.1. Taxonomy (NCBI): domain Eukaryota; kingdom Fungi; phylum Ascomycota; class Eurotiomycetes; order Eurotiales; family Aspergillaceae; genus Aspergillus; species Aspergillus udagawae. Next base: position 718,525 of record NW_025091274.1, on the reverse strand, counting down.
GGCGCAGGGAAGACATGTAGCCTAGTGGCAGGCTGCTTTAGTTGTGATTCTACTTTTCTATGTGGCTATACGCCAATTTCTTATGTCTTTCTGCAATTGTGGGTTATGGGATAGGCGTTCGGATACTAGATTCCTGCTTCATTCGGCGAAGCGCCTGCATAGCTAGTCGCCTCTATAGACGGGCTCTAACAGGTTAATAGAATCTTGATTGATTGATTGATTGACTATCTACTGAGCAATACGACGAGATGTGCGCCCAAGTAGAGGAATATCTTCAGGAACCCGAATCCGAGGATAAGGTCCATTGGTGTCTGGTTCATACGCAAAGGATTCCGGAAGATTGGAAAACACGATGGGGACTGCAGCGCACTGCATTGACCTAGTATGCCCGTATGTTCTTCTTCGAGCACTCGGACCCGGGTACTGCCTATTCCTATGAAGACTGGACAACAGGGCGGACTGGAAAGGCCATAATAGGTCCTGCAGATCAGGAATACTGGGGCCGGACGTTTGAAACGGGGCAGTTCCTTCTGTCTCATCCTTGGCTGAAACTCCACCGCTGGGCCTTTGAGCCAAAAGGCAAAAAGGACGATGACCATCAATTCTACACAGTTACCCTACAGGACGAGTTTCGAGACAAAGGCCTCCAAGTTGTAGCCAAGCTCCACAGTATTGAGCCAGAGCCTGATATCCCATCCTTTTCTGGCGATGACTGGCATACTGAAGGAAATGCAAACGAGCATATAGTTGTCAATGCTATTTACGCGTTTGACTGTGACAATATTACAGAGCCGCGGATTTCATTCCGACAGTGGCTCTGGCACGACAGTCAACAATATGTTTATGACAAGATCGGCGCAGGTGACGATTCCGATGACAATGAAAGTGATTTCGACCGTGCGGAAGATAATGATGACGAGGACTCCTGGATATATGAGCCAGACCCTGAAGAGAAGTATGCGTGCTGGGATGTGAAGTATATCGGATGGCTGTTTTGATTTGAAACAATTCAGAATGCGCGCCTGCGTGGCAGGAGCTAGGGAAAGTGAGAATGCCTCCAGGTCGCTTAATTTCTTTCCCCAGTGCCTTTCAGCACCGAACGGGTCCGCTAGAGCTTCAGGACAAGACTAAGTCGGGACACTGCCGTTTTCTTACCTTGTGTCTTGTCGATCCCACCTATCGCATTTGCTCGACACGGAATGTTCCACCCCAACAGCCGAATTGGATCTATGGCTCTGGATCGCAGATGGATTTGGAAGACGCTCTGAAGCTGAAAGAAGAATTGAAGAAGGAACATGCCAAGAACGACGAGGCTACATTCGCACCTGCTAGAAACCTTGTATTCTCAGGATTTCAATGAGTGAGTGTACAGGGTTCAACTTGTCATAAGCGCAAGGCACATCACGAGTGAAAGCAACTACTACGCCTCCTCCGGCCCCAACAACTCTGAAGTCATCCATATGATGTAACTGAATCCAGCTGGTCTCTGCAGAGTACAAATCACCCTGATGGGCGGATGACTCAACGTAACCATGAATGGGACGTATGCAAGGCGCCTGAATGGCACTAGCGTTGGATCAATCAAGCTCTCTCCACTCTGCACATTTCCTGCTGCAGCCTTGACCACCTCTTCAGTAATCTCGAGCATAGCTCCGTAATCATCCAGCAGGACACTCATTGCTTCAAACCCGTTCACCTCATTCCTGGCGGCATTGATGGTCTTGCTTTCCTGCTTTATTAGTTAGCAATTGAAAGCTATCGCTACGAGGATTGTATACTTCCCATTACAAAATCACGTCCGTGCCTGCTCGACATAACGCCAAAGACACAGGAACTTTAACTGAGCTCAATAAGTGTTCCAAAGCACGTAAGATTAGTCCGGAATACAGATAAAGAGCACACAGCCTTACTTGTTGTGGGGAGGGGGGGTGTTGTGTTCGACTCTAGCTGGGTTTCAGCTGTGTTGAATGTCGAGCCTTACCCGTTCTAGCTATCTCGTCGAATGTGCTTACAAGAAACTTCTCGACCGTGCGCGCGTAGCTTTGCGTTATAACAGGAAGCGCTCTAGGGTCATGATACGCTTTTTAGAGACTTACCTTGGCTCATAGGTCACTATCAAAGGAAAATATAAGGAATGTGGAAATAATAAAAGAAAAATTCCAAGCCTCGGGAAGAAAGAGGGGAAGCGGTTGGTGAGGCTGTGTAAGGATGCAGTTTCATTGGCGATTTGAAGTGACCAACCATCAGCGTTTACCCTCAAGGAGTCCTACCTACAACGGGATTTAAATATCCATATTAAGTGGCCTGAACATCCACATCTGACGGTGATGTGGAAACAAAAGAAAGACAGATCGTCGGATTTACTACGTTGTTGAAGAGTGCTAGCAAGAAGCAGAGGGAAACGATTCGGAAGGAGAACGAGATGTGGTCGACAGCGCCAAGCTTAAGGTGGAAGCCTAGTATAAGGGTAAGTCAATTTGCCTGTGCAATAACGGTTGCCTCGAAGCACATCTAGTCCAAACATATGAAAAAACAGGTTGATACACCGGTCACACAAATTCTACTGGTGCTGGAAACCTGATGGTGCTGGCCAGGGTGATTATTCTTCGTACTGAGCCTCTCAGTTCGTCCGCATCAGTGGTAAATAGCTTGATCTGTATGGTCTGGCACGACCAAGCGGCTTATGAGAATTTGTGAGCAACTAATCTACTCGAATTCTATTTCCACGGTGTCAGCTCCTATCAGTTCAGGCACAGAGCAACCTGTCGACCGGCTCTGACGTTAGTCTTTCCCACGGTAATTGTCCCTATGGTCGTATGTATCTGAACCATGTTCAAATAGCCTTATATAGCCCTGAGAAATATGTGAACGCTGCTTTAGCGTCGCCGCCGTCGCGCGACGTTGGGTGAGAACATTGAGTGCGATATGGAAAGGATGAGAAGCCAGGTGAGAATCACCCTAATTCGCGACAGCCACATTGGGTTCCTCAGCAGAAAGCCATCTCTGGTCCACACGCAGTCATCTTTGACCATCTTCGACCACCGCCACAGCTGTAAGCGCGTTGGGGGCCGTTGGCTCATAGTAGTCCAGCGGCAAGTCAGTCCATGAACATGTTCCTAGAGGATGCAGATGCAACGAATTCTACGCGCCGCATACGTGAATATGGCGGTCTGCAAGGCTCACTTTCGACCATGGGCTTGGCTTGCTCCCATGCTCGGTCTTGAACATGAGGATATAACGGTTCACAAAAAGGCTCAGGAACGTGGACATGGACGAGGCGCTGAGCCTGCCTTGGGTCAACCTCGCGAGCTGGAACGACCTCCTGGTCATGATCAAGGATGAGCCCAAGCACGTGAGCAACATCTCTTGCAGGTTGGTGAATGAGGGCTTGCGCATGGTCGTGACCGCGTACCCCTACATTCCCTTGTTCCTGGATACCATCGAGAACATCGACGCGGACAATCCCGGCTCCGCGGTGGCGATCGTACCCTAGCAGGCGAACGTGTTGTGGAAGACGCCTGTCGAGGAAGAGGTAGCGACGTTAGCATCACCGTCAGGGACGCGTTTAGCCGTCCATGCGGTCACAAACACCACTACATTTGGTTCGACTCTTAGTACAGGCTCGATTGGATTAAACTTCCGCGGAGATATAGGCATCAGGTAGTAGAACTTGCTCGCCCAAACCGGTAGATGATGGTTGAAGGTGTCAAAGAATAGGAAGGTGTTAGATGCTCGTGCTGTGGGGGGTGAGATGGAACGTAGCGTTGAGCAGGCTCGATATCCTCTTGGAGTCGTGGGCAAGTCAGAAAGTGCTCGATGGCGCTCGCCTGGGGCGGGATTCGAAAACAGAGATTCTTTGACTGTCTTCTTGAAACGAGAAACATGTTGTATGCAAAGATGTTCCATACCTCTCAGGCGAGTCTCACAGGCATCCATATAGCAGTGACCAGGGTCGTTGGTTGACACAGGCCGTGGATTGTCAGCAGTGGTGGCTCGAGAAAGTGTCGACGATCCCGTTACCACATCTCGAACCACCTGGAATAGCTTCATGACGAAGTGTCTGTTTTATCACTCAGCCAGAATCTCAACGAACAACTCGAGGACACCTTGAAATGATGGTTTTTGCTAAGTATGGTTAGCTATGTGCAGAGAAGTATCAGCGGAATACGTCCGACTCTCATGTAGCGCAATTACTACGTCCGCGAAGACATGACTCGGGAGCCTGCGGGAGATTTGCAGGCCTATTCGTGTGCCATCCCCGCTGAACCGCTACCACCAAGCCCATGGCTCTCTGTCGTTTCACGGCCACACCTTTACCACGAAAGCTCTCGTTATTGCGTACCTTTGGGACGTCACATGCCTTGTACCATTGTCGAAGACCAAGATCTTCAAAGAACAAACCTAAAACTTTGCGGAACGGGGGTCGCTACTTCTGTTCGACAGAAAAAACAGCGCAGCCGAAAGAACGAGGAAAAAAATAAAAAAAAAAAACTGGCCCGAGCCGCGGATCGAACGCGGGACCTCTCGCAGATATGCTTGGGTAATCCCTAAGCGAGAATCATACCACTAGACCACCCGGGCTGTGATTGGTGGAATGTCTTCCCTTTTCAACCTATAAGCCAAAGAAAATAGACTGAAATGAGGACCAAGAGCTCAACGCTGGACGCAACAAGAAGACATCATTGGACTCCAAGACAGTGTTAAACCAGACAAACAACCCATATGTGCGCAAAACCTGAACAATGCATGCATCGAATATATATTAAGATCCCGACAGGCGCAGGACACGCATGAATGTATGAGGGACGTTATTCCACAGACCGAGCGTACTCTGACTGCTCATACTCTCATGAGATGTTCAACCAAAGATCTGTTCAGCTATTTATACGTTCATCTGACAGCAGTGCGAATGGGAGGTCGTTGTGAAGCTGGCCGACCATCGACGGAGGACTATGAAGAACAACGGCGACAGGTCGATTTCGATAAATCAGCAATGTCATTGTCGCACACACTTACTACTCATGGAAGCTACAGATCAACCTTCCGTTGTGTTTTGCACAAGATTCAAGTGCAGGTCGGCTGGACGAAAACATGGCTGTTCTCCGACCTCAGGTCTTCGATCAGCGCTATGGACCAAATGACGGTCTTTACATTCCTATTCTAGCCTTATGTTCGATACTACGTCCACTGCCATGTCTCTGGTATTTTTTGAATTAGTTGAAGTTTATCTCTTCGAGAAACGTACGTGAACAAGCTGGGGATGATCATACTCGGGGTGCTTGATGCGAAACGCCAGTCTCATCGCGTTCTATATATAATGTGCCCTAACAGCTCCATGAAGGATCCCGTGACAGCGAAGCTAACGATCACTCCGAGAGGACTCCTCAATGCAACGGAGTATGAGAATAACATCTATTGTCCGCAATCGACGTCTAAATCCTAACTTGGAAAGTCGGGCTCAGCGATCACTTCGCACGCGACTGGGGTTGGAGTGGATCGATCAGAAATGAAAACTGTCTTTCATACTGTAATAATTCCTGTAGCCAATTCTAGACCAAGAGGAGACCTCCTCTGCCTTCAAGTACCCCAGTACAACTCAGTGCGACCGTGTGCCCCCGAGCGAAGCCAAGTCATGCGATCACCACCTGCTCTCCTTGGTCTCAGAGCTGCGTCCATCGAACCTAATTGTACGATGAGAACGAGTCTCTGAGAACTGGTTATGTGAATATACAATGATATATTCTATGGATCCAACCTGAAATGGCCGTATGCCAGCCGTCTTGTCTCTTTGCTTAATTTCTACTCATTCGAGAGCGTCAGAAGTCCTCCGCAGATGTAACGCGGCACCAAAATAAGCGTGTCGTTTGCCTATTACTTTGCAGCACTATTTGGCTACCCTCATAGATTTCCAAATCGGAATGGCCCTCGTCTGTTATCTTCCTCATCTCAGCTTGCCGAACGTGGAGATCTGCCAAGCGACGGATTGACCACAAAGCGGAGGTCGAAGGTAATACTGGCTGGCTGATTGGAGATCATCGGATGGCCAAGATTCGACGCGAGGGACCTTGTGAGCGTTATCGCAATCTCAAAGTGCACAGTAGACATTCAAAATGCTCGGTCCCCCGCATATTGCCTGTCATGATTGTCAGGGACGATGGCAATGACTGAAAAAGCCACGGCGTTGGTGCAGTCGATCGGCGCCTCTGCCCTCGACGACTCTCAACGATCGCTCGACTTCACCAGTGACGAACATTCGCAGACGTTTTGGGTTGCACTGCGACGACACTGGCCTGCAGTGACTTGGGGATTGTTTATGAATCTGGTACGTGAGAACTGGGACATTCGTGACATTAGGATGATCACGCTGACCCGACAGGCGACCGTTCTCAAGGGCATTGTAAGCATCTCGTCAACCGTGTTAAGAATCCCATCTGACCTCCCTAGGACGGAGGTATCGTGCGCAGTATAGTCGGATTGGACGTCTTTAAGCGAACCTACGGCTACCAGTATGAAGGAACATACATCATCGCCGCCCGGTGGCTGTCGGCCTTCAACTACGCCACTCTCCTCGGCGCCACCATAGGAGCTCTCCTGTCGGGACTGGCCTACGATCGCTTCGGTCCACGCGTGATAATCGCCATCTGCTCATGTCTCTCCATTGGCTTTATCTTCGTCCAGTTCTTCAGCCACACACCGGCCCAACTATTCGTCGGCGAGCTCGTGAACGGCTGCATCATCGCCTTCTACCCGATCTGCGCCTCCGCGTACGTCAGCGAGGTCACCCCGCTCGTGCTGCGCGGGTTCGTCGCGACAATCACCAACCTCGCCTTCTCGATCGGCTCGCTCATTGCCTCGGGGATTCTCAAGGGCACAGCGGTCATGGACACCACGTGGTCGTACAAGATCCCCATCGCGGCGCAGTGGGCCCTCCCGACGGCCATGCTGCTGCTGGTCGCCTTTGTCCCAGACCCACCGTACTGGCTCTGTAAGCAAGGCCGGGACGACGCCGCGACCGTGTCACTGCGTCGGCTGACCATCGCACCTGGGGCTGAGATGCACGTGGCTCGCAAACTGGCGCATATTCGGGAGACGTTGCGGCTTGAGGAAAGCTTCCAGGGCGACCGACCGACGTATCGAGAGTGTTGCCGCGGGCCGAATCTCCGCCGGCTGGTGATCTGCGTGATGGCGTACAATATGCAGGCGTTCACGGGGAACGTCTTTTTCATCAACTACGCTGTGCATTTCATGGAGGTGGCCGGGCTGGACGCCTCGCATGCGTTCTCAATGAACATTGGTCTGACGGCGATCGGGCTAGTCGGGACGTGCCTCTCGTGGTTGCTGCTGGCGTACATCGGCCGTCGGACAATGTACCTGTTCGGTTGTGCGTCGTTGATGATCCTGCAGCTCGCCATCGGGGCTATCGATCTTGCTCCGCGCCGGACGAGTACGATCTGGGCGCAATGCGGACTTATGCTCGTCTGCAATTTCGTCTACGATCTGACGCTTGGTCCGGTCTGCTACGTGCTGCTGGCGGAAGTCTCTTCGGTGAAACTCCGTGGGCTGACCATCGCTTTAGCCACCGTCAGTTGCTACGTCTGGTCAATTGTCATTGCGGTTGTCATTCCTTACGCCATAAACGAGGACGAGGGGAATTGGAAGGGCAAATTGGGGTTCCTCTTCGCGGGGACAAGTCTGTTGTGTACCATATACTGTTTTCTGTGTCTCCCAGAGACCCGAGGGAGGACCTTTGAGGAGCTGGATATCCTGTTCGAGAGGAGGGTTCCAAGTCGAAACTTCCCGCGCTACAAAATCGGAATCCAGATACATTCGGAATAAGAAGCTAAGAACACACTTGCAACGAGTTTACGTCTTCCCGAAAACGACAATGGTAAAGATCAATGTAGTACAGATAGGAGAACCCGGAGCAGTTTTTGGAACAGCAGACAAGCAAGACAACAACCATTAGTCAAGAGAAATAATACGACAGAGTCCAGGAGGGTAAGCCGAAGACACAAGTAGAGAGAACAGGCGGAAAAATCACGCAGCTAACTCAATGATACTACGGCACTTGCAATTTGGGAATTGCGAACATGAAAGAAAACAGAAGAAACGAAGAATAGGAAAGGACAAAACGAAAGAGCCTTGGTCTTCCGGTATAAGTGCGAAACCGCAACTCTTCAACCCAGCCCTGGCCTACTCGTCCGACTCATATCCCTCCCCCGAGGAGTCACAAGTGTCCGAAGCCTCCGAACCGTCCGAATCATGCGAAGAGTTGGAGGAGTCTGAAGAGACTGAAACGTCCGAATCGCTCGGCGAATCCGACGACCCCGAGGAGTCGTCTTCATTCATTACTCGCGAATTATCCCGGAGTCTGAGGCGCCGCTTCAACATGTCTTTGCGGGCACGGAGCCCCCAAAGTAAGTTCTTAGTCTTGATAATTGACGTTCTGACCCGCTTGAGGTCCTTTTCCTTGAGAAGCTTGTTGGACCCTCGCAGCGTTCGGCCTTCTATCTTCACACAGGAGGACTGCTTGGTGGCCCGAGGAGGTGAATGGACCACGACAGAAACTTCGGTTCGCCGTCCGTTACGAGACAGGGCTTCCGACTCGGCTTCACGTTCACGCTGACGTTCCCTTTCTCGTTGAACCCGTTCAAGTTCTTCCTGCTTGATAACGGCAAGCAGCCCGCCGCGCCGAACGATTTCCCTGGACTTTCATCAGCATGCGTACCACAAGATGCGTCGAAGGCAGTCCACTTCGTCTTCTTAGGATCAACCCAAGCGCTTCCTCCGTTTGACTGAAACTTCCTGCGCAAAGAGCACTCGGAAGGGCGCTTGTAATGAATACAATTCGAGCAGGCATAAGAGTAAAGTGCTCGATTTTTGTAAATGGGCGCCACCACGCACGACTGCCACACGCCTTTATTACTGCTGCAGCGTGAACAGGAGTCCGCCTCGGAAAGCTTCTCTCCCCGCTGGTGCAACAGCGCCGCTGATCGTTGATGAGATTCAGTGACAGGCGCTTTGACTGGCCTCCCGCGCGTGTTCGTCGACCAGTCCTCGTTGAAGTCACGGGCCTTATCAAGCAACTTGATTGCATATTTGTCTGCCGCCTTTTCAATAGGACCCTTGAATTCTAACAGTGGTATGTCAGTATCTGCTGACGCTCTTCGACAGGTCAGATCAGCAGGAAGAAATACCTTTGCGCGCTTTCTTTAGGGCTGCGCCACGGCTCTTATTAAATGGCCTGCGAACGGAAGTCATTTTTGCGAAGAAGCAAAAAGGAAGGAAAAAGACGAACTCGACGATTAAAGATGATAATTTGGGTAGAGACGAGATATCAACGAAGAGTAAGCGAGAGCAGCAGGGGACGAGGCCTAAGATAGTTGCGGAGCATGCTTGGGTTGGGAATTAAGACGTTGATTTCAAGGAGGCAGAAGGGGACTATTTAAGCTTGCGCGAGGAGAAGGTGGACAAAATACCACGAAGTCGTTCTGAAGGATTGAACCTCAGAAACTGAGGAAAAGGGCCTGTTAGCGCTCTCATGCTGGTAAGATTGCTCTGTCACATTTGCTTGCGGATCGTTCGATATTTGCCCTTTGGAGAGAATACGGGCTGTCAAAATTACCACCTCTGCACTCTTCAGTTTGTGACCTTCTGGAGAAATCGCTGACAATCAGTGATGGAGCGTGCTTTGTGTGCCTGCAGTATGCCTGATCGAGCTTCGAGCCGGACGAATAGGCGAATGATCAAGCTCCCGACAACACACAGTCAGAGTCTCGAATTACCATGTCAAACGCTTTATCCCTGTTCATTGTGACATTCTCTCGACGTGCCGCTTGCTGAATTGCCCACATGGACCCACTGCTCGTTGCTTTTTGTACCCACACCAGCCGAATCTATTCCTTGAACAGGGACTCCAGCGGTTTCACTCGCTACTGACTGTAGCGGCAGCTCCGAATGAAGCTCCGATCGACACCACTATGCTCCGTACGAACCTATTTTCGACTCGGCAATTAGGTCTGTGGAGTGCGGACACTATGAGAGGACAACCCCACAGACGACCGAACGGCTCGGGCCGATGACAGAAGAATTCATAACAAAAGGCCTGTGCAATTTAGCTTGGGTTCCTATGCTTCCGAGTTCCGGAACAGTAATCCGTAGTCACCTTAATGGTATCCTCGACTTACTCCCTACTGTGAGCTCAAATCTTAAACTCGAAGCCACATGGGTTGGAATGAGATTCACAGCAATCCCTCTTTCTGCGTCGTTGGGAACGAGCCAAGCAACATCGATTCTGGAAAGATCAGCGAGAGACCCATTTGGCAGCGGAAGTCCAGACGTTCCCCGGCCGCTACCGAAGTTGACGTATCTCTTTTCTCTTCGGGAGTGACCTCCAGCCTCAGTCCTCTGACAAGGATCGTGCAATACGAAAGTACGCATGGAATTGCGCGTTAGTGATACAATTCAACTGGAAAAAGACGTCGCACTGAAAGGGTACTGTTTGAAGGGTTGATTGTTCGCTGGAAGAACATCTCAAATCTCTAACCACTGCAGCAATTGTAGGTAGAAGCCAGCTTACTCCAAGACAAACGACGGTATGAACAGCCTTTTTCTGCAGGATGCATCCCTCCTAGTGCTGCACCTCCTGCTTTTCCGAAGACCCCCACCCGTTTTGACAGATCTATCATCTATCCCACGAGAAAATGACCCACAATCCCTGAATCCTCCTTCTTCGATCATTCGTCGGATCATTCCTTGACTCAAGCTGATCTGCAGCAAAACTGTATTTTACCAAGCACGCACGCGACGCGTTTAAGCGCGTTCCATCACCTCTCTGGTCACCACCTTCACGATCACCAGACGTATCCTCGTCATTGGGCCCTTTCCATGGCTGATTCTGGTGTCCCTGATACAACTATCGATTCCCAGCCTCGTCAATTTCCAAATATACCTTGCAAAACTCGGTGTGGCCTGATGTTATTCGCCAACTTGTCTTCGAGGCGAATCGGGTCGAAAGGCATCTTCCGTGCTTGAGGCAGCCGACGAGGCAATGGCCATCGCAGAGCTGTCTGATGGCGACCGGGAGCGACAAGTGTAGCCTTCCACAAATTGAGTCGCCGATCACAATGTCTGTATGTGCTGAAAGATCCCAAGCCTGCTGGACCGTGGCTGGAGCGGATGGGTCATGACCAAGCTGTGCGCTTTCCTTCTTGGTGACTTGATGACTGTTCCTTCCCTGGCATCAATCTGTCGCTGAGGACAAATTTCACGGCTCCGTTGGTACTTGGCCGTTCTTTACCTTCCCTCCTCTCCTCTTCGTCTTCTTATTCACTCTGATCATCTGCGTGGGACCTCTTCACCAATGTGTCTTTGCCCCGTCTCCTGTGTCGTGCCATGCTGCTCCTTGAAATTTCTCCATCATATGTGGACCCAAGCCCTCTTCGCTTCTGATGTCTCTACGCGTGTTTGGCTCGTCATGAGCTTCAGCAACCTCTAGTCTCCTGGATATTCCTGGGTTCGTTGAGGTTTGTTTCCTGCCCATCGAGCCTCTGGGAAATCTTACAAATCTGCGATCAGGCGTTCGTCTTGTATTCTTTTTTGTTCAAAACCTCACAGTGGCCCATCCTTCTCCTCTTTTATGATGCTCTTTGCTAAACTTCGTCTTGGTACAAGATCGCATCCATCAACCCGCCCTTTCCACGAATCCCCGTCGGAGATGCCTAGAACTGGTCTTTCCCACATCTTGCACTCATCCATATTTCGGTCAATCTTTTGGTTTGAGAGCGCCGGATGGAATGACTGCAGCTCTCCAACATGATCGTGGTCAAGTATGATGGGAGCGGGGGATTCTTATCAAATGCATCCGCTATACAATTGAAGAGTACGGGTGAGTAAAATGATTGTCATAATCAGGACCTTGATCGAATGGCTAACAACTTTCCCTTTCAAGGTCGATTATGCGCTCGAATAGTTGGATCTGTGTCTCTTGGCGGAAGAAAATGCCCCCTCTCATCTCGGTATTCCAGGGATTCTCCTTGTAACGTTCCCATTGTTCCCTGCATACCTCCCATTTCATCTCGTTAATTGCTCTGTCGTCATCTCGATATCTCGTTGTGATCAGCTGGCACGAATCCCCCTCTTGGGCGCGCAATGCCATAGCTGAAAGGCTCGACAGAATATCTGTATCCGGGAGATCAATGTCATAGAGGTCAACATGGTATGTTTGAAACCCATCGGCCTTTGTTTGTTCCCACCGGTAAGACTGGTCCAAGAGGCCCAGCTTGCGCACATATTCCGGTTGGTCAAAGTCAGACCGAGCCTTCGGAAGCTCGATCACGTGAGGCGGACGGATGATGGATCGCAGATCGTCTATAAACATACCCGTGTAGTCATCTTCGAGCGCTTCGTGAAAATCTGGTTCCAATTGGGAGGGATGACTTGAGCCCTCCATGTGCGAAACGTATAGATCGAGGGGAGAAAAACCATGAGGCGTAGCAGACTCTGGTGCCACCTCGATCCAGTCGGCAACAGTTCCCGAGTGGTCAAATATCTTGCTGACCAGGAAGTGCCACACGAAGTCCAGAATCTCAAAAATGTCCAGCTTCTCCTCCAGGGAACGTTGTGGGTTGTCGGCCCATCGATTGTAGACTTTCCTTTCCCACCGTTTGAAATCCCTTTCCGTTTTGTGCTTGGAGACTCGGATCACCCGGGTCAACTCCACGGCGACCCAATGGGCCGTGAGAGCACGGTAAAATCGCTCGTAGGCCCGCTGCTTCTCTTGCAGCGTGAGTTGCGCAAAGGAATCGCAAATACCTTTAGTAGATCGTCCGGCGGTTTCATATTCCCCGTCGATTTCTGGAGAGCAGTTCCATGATGTCTCCCAGTCCGCCAGATACGACGATCGAACGCGCTTTTTGCAGTAGAGATCAAACAATTCCTTCATTGCATGCCACCTGGTGACGATTTCCGCCACGACCAGCGGAGACGCGAGGAGGTCTGCCGACGGTTCATGAAACAACTTAACCATGTCCGTGTCCGGTCGGCGGGACATTGGCAGCCGCGGTTGTGTAGCGTAGATTTCTGTGCATTCCGCATGAAATTGCGCCAGATAGGAGAGCTGGAGGTCGTGTTTGTGATACTCTGAGCGTTGCTATGACGAGTTAATTGTTTACTAGAGACCTGGATTTTATGAGGTTGGAGCCTACAATAATCGACTTCATGATCGTGTGCCGATGACCTGGACGGTCTAGGATACGATACATCTGACGGCAGGAACGCCCTAGACGGAGCGCATCGTCGATGTTATCCAACAATTGGAAGAGTTGGAGGGTAACCTCCGCTGGAAGGCTCTGAAGGCTCATGAGTTCGAAATAGTCGTTGGTCGATGGAATATCAAGGCTGACGGAGCCATCAGAGCAGCACAAAATTGCAGTGGTCTAGCGATAAGATGATAAGGTGCCAGACGATAAGACGATAAGTAGAAATCACATGATGCGAGCAGACTCGATGGTTGATTGTGATGTTCAATGTGTGACCGATCCATTCCCGCGTCTGGGCTATGAAAATGTCTCCTGGTAGTTGCAGTGTCTTGAATGAAAGACTATGAATCAGAAGGAAAAAGGCGCGCAAGTAGATTGAAACATTCATGCCATTGCTGTGACTCGAATTGGTTACGTGAGACGACACCACAGCAGACACTCTCACAGTATTGAAGTCACGGAGTGCCTGAGGAATAACTCGATCGGCAGCCAAGTGGCCAATGGTTGATATTACGTGCTCTATAGTTTATGTCCGCCGTCATTCTGGCACATACGACTATAGGGTGTGGAAAACAGGGCTTCCCGTCCGCTCAGCCGTACTTTAGCCAGTATTATCCAGTATTATCAGCGTGGTCGGAAGCTTTATGCGCCCTTGAAGGCCTGCTACTTTACGGGTGAGAGGCGCTAAACCATAGGGTGAGTGTGGGTGAGTGAAGGTGAGCTGAGTGATGCTATCCAACACCATGGGTGAGCATGGGTGATCGGTGGGTGACAGAGTGATTCTAAATGACTAGACTCCCTATATCGCTAGCTTAAATATGAGGGACTCCTCTCTGCTTAACCATTCTCTCCTTTCCTATCTACAAGCAGTTTTTATTGTTGATCTATTTTCTCTCAGCTTTTCCTTCTATTCTTCAATAATGTCACGTGACTCGTTTTCAAATGATTTTGATCTGAGAAAAGCGGAGGAGCTCCGCAAGTTTGCTGAATTAAGAGGGTTCACAACAGAGTACCAGGAAGAACAAAAAAGTAAACCAAACGAAATCAGTCATAAGAAAAGGGCTCCGGCTACCGATAAAAAATATCGCGATTCAGTGGCGTTTTGGAAAGTGTACAAATAAATGTTTATCTATTAACTTAATGTTGCGTTAGTTGCTGACGGCATATAGATGGATGCTTTCTCAAAATGAACCAGGTGATCGATATTTCAGGAAGGAACAACCTGATCCCCCGTTCAAATCTTGAAGCTGTATTCAGAGGCGTTTATTACTTTGCGGAAAGGAGACTTGCCTACTCAGCAGACTGTCTGTTCTAACCTCTCTTGCTTTATCGCTGAATGGCAGCAAAAGACCTGCAGAAAGCTGCCAGATACAGTGAAAGATGATCTTTATAATGTGAGCTACCCTAGGTAAGTATGCTACCATATACTGCTAATTCCTTACATAGCATATCCGGAACGAACTTACTCAGAAGTATGGAGTTTAGACCAAACATCGAGAGAAGTTTCCGGTCACTAGCAGGGATCTCGATATACTTCTTCGACATTTATTTGAAGACGATGACCATGATTACATACATGAGCGTGCCAGATTTCAAGATGCATTCTCGCTCTCGTTGTTCTCCTGTTCCGGTGCGAGAGCAGGTGCACTTGTTGAATCAAGTTCTTATAGAGATACCAATGAGTGTCTCTACTATAGAGTTTGTCCATCACCCTACTTATCTGAGAGTCCTATACTAGTTAGTATATAGCAGCTTTCCTTCAATCTACAATGGGATTCGAAAAATATGGAAGTCAAGCACTGGATCACCATAGACCCAGAGTTTCTCTAAGGCCACCGCTATGATGATGAGGCTGTCATGTAAGATTGTCCTCTCTGTCCCCAACGCTACACAGCTGATTGCGGCGAAATAGTCCCAAAACTGGATACCAGAGCAAGAAATACTTGGAAGAAATTTCATATTTTATGTTATGGTTACAGGTATCGCAGACAAGGCATTCAGGGGCATCCACACAGCCGACGAGTTATTAGATAAAAGGCCACCGAAAGGAAGAGAGTCATGGACCCTTGAATGGGAAGCGCACGTACAAACCCTACCAGTGCTTCGCATGGTGACTATTGATGGACCACACCCCACCCGTGCGTTGACATTTTCTTCAATACGGCACCATTTTATGTCGCTTGCTCAACGGACGTGTTTCCGACACCAATTGAGAATTCACGGGATTAGAGGGGGCGTTGCAAATGCAATTGACCGTGGGCCATTTCCTCTATTATACGAACTTCCAACACACACTAATAGGCTCATAGCAAATGCTTCCCAAGCGGCGAGAAGCCAAACACTGGATCATCAGAACCCTGACACCTTCCTTAAGTATCAATCCAAATTTAAGCGTGTTGACGTCCAGGCCAGCTTCTGGAACCTAAAGCCAGACTATGAATGTCTGGAAATGGAAGAAATATCAGCAGAGAAAGTAACTTAAGTATTGATTCGTAATAAAGTTGGACGAAAGTCTCCGCTCGATCGCCCCCACCTCACTATTATATTAATGTACATTGTAGTTTCAAAGTTGAATCACACATTCTCCTGAGAGATTGTATAGTAAAAAGTTATACACAGGAAGACCAGCTAGCCACGCAACTCCATACGTAGGACTGGGCCATTGTACTCTTCATTCTCAAATTGGATTTCCAAACATTTAGAAATTAACGGTGTCTCAATTTAACTACAGGTCGGAAATGTTTACTCATCATGCTCGACAGTGGACCCTGACGACGTAACCTGCATTTTACCATCAAAGAACTGACATTTGTGGAGATTTAAGTTTGTAATTAACCCTATTACCTGACTTGCGGGTATTTCACTACTCCAGTACCCTACGATTTATGATGTAAACGTTATAGTAGCGTCGGCTGGATCTAAACGCGTGAATGATACCAGAAGAGACCATCCTGGTCGTGGCAAGATAGGACGGCGCAAGAGGGGGGTCCAACTTGGTTCAACTTCCGCCGAGGTTGAACCCCTAGTCGTAATCACGGTTATTGGCTGCCCACGCCCCGACACGTGACATTGCCCTACTCATGCTTGTCGCGTAAACAGACAAGGACTGCTCTATAGACAAAATTATCGACAAGGCTGCACCTGACCGGGCGACAGATACAATAGATGAAACATCCTACAGCGAGCTTACTACAGTAACGTATAACGAATTTCTGCAGCGATGTCGCACGTCATGACCGGCCAAAATATATCCCAGGACATTCCCGCCTCACCAGCAGCACTGCTGAGATATCAGACAATTGATAAAGCACAGGGAGAAGCAACGCCTTAAGGGGACCTCTGATAGATTTCGTTCCTCTGCTAACACCCAAAGAGGGGTACGACTGTGAATATCCCGAGCGTTGATTTGAACTCGGGCAGAGTCCAATAAAGAACGAGCTACCCTGCCGGATTTATCATCACGGACTTGGCTTGCTGCCAAATGAAGTGGTGTTTGACGCTTTAGATTGCGGCAATCATTCGCCAATTATTTCTCGATGAGGGGGTTGGGAAAGTTGCTTCGCGACAATGCTGTAGCGTTAGAAGAAATCGAGATTGATGAGGTTGGCTGTGGAGGAATACGCTGAACTCTCGCAAACGGGAATTTGCTTCTGAACCAAGTACTGAAATTACCTCCAGGGAACACTCAACAGTTGTTTCTGCCACTGACAAAATTGGCCTTGATCGCCATTTCTGCCACAGTGTGCCCTCTGTTTTCTCTTTGAAAGGCCTCCATTCCCTGGCACTCAGGAACTGTCCGGGGGTAGTCGACTTTCTCAGGGCGCTCAGTTCTGGTGATATTGTGCAGCCATCGATGCAACTTAAAGTGTTTGAATTTAGCGACAACGGGTTGAATCGGGAGCCAAGAGTTGTTGATTCACTCTTTGATTTCCTTCAATCCTTCGATGGGCTCGAAGATTTGTTCTTGTCCTTTTTGACCGTTTTGGAGGCCACTTACTCGGCGCAATCCTTAACCACAATCTTCGCTTAGGAGACTTGTGTGCCATTACCCAAAGATTAACGCAGGAGTCATGCAGCCATTAGGTGAATTTCCATACCGCCCCTTTGGGGAAGCCGTGAGGGAAATGCCAGATATTACTTGTCTGGGGGTGTTGTAATGTAAAGGAAGCTCAATCATTCTTCTTGAGGGAAAACATGAGGGTACATATACAACGTGAAGTCCAAGTTGATTTCCAGTCAACTTGGTTCTTCTCACACATAGAGCAGGAATTATTTCCGATGTTGCGGCTTCATTCCTCCTGAGTAGCAAGTGCCTGGTGTCGCAACAGGGGGTAAACCTTCCTCCAAATGATCTTGTAAGCATGATCTTTAACTTTGTTCAGAGGATTTAAGCTAACCTGACAAGTTCTCGGTGTTTTCTCAGCCGGATACGTGCCCTCACCTCCAACTGAAAAAGGATAGGGAGCAAGTCGTGGCGATGGGTAGTTGATTCATCACCTCCAGCGGTGTCGGAGTGTTGAATAATCGAAAAACCAGTGGGTCCCGCCACAAGACTGACTTCTTCGACTACTTGGTACAGTACACAAATCAATTCCCCAATGGAAATGAGTCGTCAGCTTTATACATACAATATCTAAAGAATAATATGTTCTAATTTTAGGCTAGTAAAATCAATTCATTGCGTCGCTTCAGATCTCGGTCAACCCTGACGATGCAAGCACTCAGCTTTCTTCCGTAGGAATTTCTTCTCTAACGCTACTTTTGCGATTATTATTTCCTCCCGCGGACCCATTGAATCAATTTTTGCGTTGTTGGAGATCTGTGTGAACACACAGGTCCTCGTACTTAGCGTTCTTTCTTGGGAACTTCTTCTGACGCTAGTTAAGTTTACTGTCGGCTTGATTATTAATTTGGCCTCGTGCCGATCTTGGTATGTCAACCGACGAACTGCTGTACTCGGTAGCCTCCACTTATTTTCAACTTCAAGAGATTATAGTAAAAGAGCTTAATGATCTTCGTTACTAATAGCGTTTTTAGACCCATTAAACTCAAACGTACCAGCAGGTGACGAACTATCCCGTACCGTCACGAACACTATTGGGTTACAGTCGAGTTCTTTCAATGATAAAGACCCTTTGGCTGCCTCGTGATTCCTTTTCTGTACATTCTTATCGGACCTGCGACACCAGAAAACACCTGAGCCAAATACTCTTTGCAATGGCATCTATCACATCCTGGGATTTCGCAGTAAGGGTAGTAAGGCTAGTCCAAGCTACCTTCGCAATTATTATTTTTGGTTTAAGCTTAACCCGTTTGTTACTTCCGCAGTTGTTGACTTAAAGGTTCTAATGTCCAACAGTGCTTTGCCTTTTACGATTCACCAAGATAAATATCTTCATTTTCGTCAGTGCCATATGGACTGCCTTCTTCGCGGTTCCTTACCTTGCCCTGTCTCCAGTGTCCTCCTTTGACTTCGAACGCCGCTGTGGTATTCCAGGAATGGAGAGTAGCGTCATGATACTTTGGCTTGCAGGGTTTGTCTTCCAAGCTTGCTCTCTGCCATCCCCGGTCCATTGTACTTCGGCAGATTGTACTGTATCGCAGGTTGCTGTGGTATTTGGCGCATTTGAATGGTATGTGTTTCTCTATCATCTCGAAGGCTCTGTATTATTGTACGCAGTACATAAGCTTCTTTCATCTTCTATATAGGGCTCTCTTCTTCTTCACGTCCACTGGAGCTGTCCTCACTGCGGTACGGAAGCCTAACATCATCCTCGACGATTGTGTTTAATTAACTACGATTGCCTTGGTCGACGTTACTGTACACTAGCAGTGGATCCGTTCATGTCTACAATGTGACGGGCCAGAGCCCGGTGGTGAACCATGTGTCATGGCCTTTCGGATATCGTCTTAGCAGAAGGATTCCAAGCGATTCCACCACGAGGTTCTAGAGGATTCTATCCGAAGCGGACCAACACTCTTAAGGACCGCGACCGACTCTTACTTTCTTTCCTCAAGATTGTTGTGAACTGCATGTTGGCCTAGTACAATTGAATCAATTTGCTACAGCCCTCTCCATAGATTCAGTTTCTACTTCAAAAAAGTTGGCCCTCGTTTCAATGCCAATATGCCCTCCTACGCGGCGTATCAAGAACCCACCGTCATCATGACAACGATGGTATTCTGGCTAGCTATCATGTCTGTATATCTAGGGGCAGAGAAGCGGAAAAACTCTGCTAAATGGGGTCTATCCAACTCGGGGCACGGTTGCCGTATTGGAAAAATTAGATGAGTAAGCGTCAGGTTGCGGCAGTTGGGTGATTGATAAATTACCCAGTGGATAATTACTCTGACACTTTTCACTCCATTGATGTCAGACGGAAAGTTTGACGGGGTCTGGGAACTAGTTAACCTTTAACTAGCTGAAAATGAAATTGAGACACCCTCGGGGGTGGACCGAGAGCTGGGGGCAACTTCACAACCCCTTGAATATGTCCGAATGATGCTCAGAGCCAACACCGAACTCTCAGCGCAGTTCAACTGACTTCTTCCACAAAATAGTACACAAAGTCACGATGCTCAGTCATTTCATGATGTGGAGAAAACAAGGCTGACGATTAGCTATCTGTATACCGTATCTCTCTAGTTAACTCCGTCTACGACCATGTAAACAATGCCAAACGGTCACCAACAATTCGACCATTCGGGCCCTGTCAGAAAGACAAACCGAAGAGGTGCAATCTGGCCAGCCCAAGAGATAGTGAGGTCCGTATCCCCCAATTGAATCCTGCTATCCCCTCAATCCTTAGCCTTCTTGGTGGCCTTGGTCCGGAGCTTCATCATGAGGAACACGAGCCCGTAGATACCGACCACAAACACAACGACAATGCCCGCATTTCTCCATCCGTAGTGTTCTTCTCTCAAGTTCAGCGTGCGGAGGTAATCTCCACCGGTGGTGTACTGGCAAACGCGGCAGCGGAGAGTATCATCTGGGTTTAGAAGGTTCGTGCCCACCCCCATGCCATGATGGTAGACGTTGAGATATTCACCACAGGTCTGGTTGGGAGCCGGGTCAAAAACAGCCAGCTCCTCTGGCTTGCAATGCACGGATCTGTCCCAAGTGGTGAATACCAGCATAGAACTCATAAGGTAATTGAAGGGGCCCAGGTAGTACATCCTACAGTAAAATGGGGTGCTGGCATTTACTCAGATGAATCATCGAGGAACACGCATGATTGGCTTACCAGTACCGCCAGAAGGCGACGATTTGGCTATAGGGAACCATCACGCCGCAGAAAGAGACGAGAGTGGTGATCACCAGAGGGTTGACTAGAGACGCAAATACGGCGTTTGGGGTGTAGGCGGCAATCATCTGTCCAATGCCTGTGTAGAGACACTCGTACATGACCTGGAAAGATGTTAGCTGTCACACGCGGAAGGCAACGAAACGAGAGGTCAAGTGGGCGGGCTTACTGCAACGAAAAAGACGCTTCCAGCATGCTCGCCGGACGTAGGAAGGCCACTGGTAAAGTACCAGCAAACGTAATATAGTAGCGCACAGACAAGCAGGTAAGGGAACTCTGAGACAATAAGACCCGTCACGAAGGGTGCCCAGTGGTACATTTTGCTCTTTTTCTCTCGTGCCTCATAAATGTCTCGGCGGTCAATAAAGAGCGGCTGCAGTTGAGAGATCACACCGGGTGCAACAAAGATGAAGTTAAACACTGTGAAAAGGTTTTGCTGTAGATCAACAACCGAGTCTCCAATTTTCCAGAACGTAAAACCGTTCAGCAGCGCTAGACTGATGTGCATCGCGAACTTGTTATTGAGGTACTCAGTGTTTCGGAAGAGAGAGATATTCATGCGATGCGTCACGAGCTTGGTTTGCGTCCAGAGCGAAGTAGCGAATTCATGCGGATCATCGTTTGCCGCGGCAGGTTGAACTGCCGCTTCGGCGACCATGCTATCCAGTTCCTTGGAGAGGCTGTCATGTTCCGGGGATTTCAACCAGACCTGGTTCCAATCGAGGAAGTCATTTGCCGACACGACATCAATGATGTACTCAGCAGGATTAACTTCAGGTGGGCAAGGTGCGCCGTGACGACCAAAGTATTCCTTGACAGCGTTCGCGTTCTGGCCAATATCACCAAAGTACACGGTTTTGCCACCGGCGGCCAGCAAGAGTAGTTTATCGAATTGCGCAAACAACTGTGCGGACGGTTGATGGATAGTGACGAGAATAGCTTGGCCCGCTTCGGCAAGCTTGCGAAGGAAGCGAACGGTATTATACGCAGCTTGACCATCCAGTCCTGATGTGGGCTCGTCGAGGAAGATCAAGATGCTCGGCTTTGCCACAAGCTCAACACCGATGGTGAGACGCTTCCGTTGCTCCACCGAGAGACCAGCGCCGGGTCGACCAATGAGGGTATGTTCCAAGTCGTTCAGTTCAAGTAGATCAACGATGGTGTCCACGTATCGCAACTTTTCTTCGGTGGGCGTGTCGCGAGGTTGGCGTAACAGTGCCGAAAATTCGAGAGCCTCGCGGACAGTCGCATAGGGCTCGTGAATATCCAGCTGTTCGACATAACCAGCCGAGCGTTGGAAGGAAATGGGAAGAGGACGCCCGTCCACTAAGACAGATCCGTGAATCGTGCCTGCGGTCTTGCGTTGTGCGAGAACATCCAGCAGGGTCGTCTTTCCAGCACCAGAAGATCCCATCAAAGCCCCGAGCATACCCGGTTTGACGTATCCTTGGACATTGTTCAGGAGGATACGGTCACCCTCAGGCGTTTTGACGGTATAGGTCAGATTTTTCCAGGTGAATATGCTCTTGTTGCGGAGCAGATCATTTCCGAAGCTGCTTCCTGACGTATCGGATCCGGTACGGACAGATTTCTCCGTAGGTTGCGCTTCCTCATCCTTGATTTGCAAGAGATGTTTCGATTTGTGCTGTAGCTCTCGCGGGATCAGGAGGTTGCGGCCTCCTTCTCCCAGTAGCTTCCACCTAGAGGTGAATACTATGGTGAGAGCCACAAAGAGCACCCACCAGGCACAGATGATTCCAAAGTTACGCCAGATGTGGCTGTGACTGAACGACAGGGCTGCGAGATATTCGTCGCCGGTAAGGCTTGTCGCACCAGGTATCGCACCGATAACACCGGCACATGATTGACCCCCTTCAGCCATGTAACCAGGGCCGCTGGGAATCAGGTTAGGGCCGTAACATGGGATAACCTGGTCATGAAATTCGTTTCCAAGAAGAGCTTCGAATCCGTATGCCATGGGATTAATCCAAAAGATCCACACGAACCACGGATGCATCACCGGCTTGACAATCATATATCCCATGTAGACAAACAGCGCCACAATTGAAAGGCCTGAGACCTTGGTTGCAGCGTCGAATGTAGGGAATGCGGCACCAACGAATCGGAAGAAAGCTGTCATGGACATGGCAGTCATGAAGTTGGTGGCTAAATAAGTGAAAAATGCCGCGGCCGTGGTTTTGAGGCCAACCATGAAATACAGGATAAGGCCAAAATGCGTCACCTGAAACAAGAGAATGGGGAAATCGGCAGCAATCTGGGCGATGCAGATGGCCGCTGGGTGGTACAGTGCGAAGGCGCGGTGCTTGGCGAGAATTGGTCGGCCCGTGAACGAGTCGGTCACCTCCGATAGGGCGATGAGCGCATTGTAAAGGATGGAGAAGAACAGAGCACCACCCTTGAGGAAAAGGCCGACGGAATTATCAGGCGCTGAGTAGAACAGAGATCCACCGAGGAGTGCCTGGACCACTGTGGCGCCTTGCTTCATAAGGAGAGTGGCCTTGTCACCCCATATCAGCTGGTATTGCCTGATAATGGCAGCAGTTACTTGAGTGGCGAAGCCAGTTGTGACGGAGGACCTTTTTGACACACCCCTGTGCTTTCACGAGCAACCATTTCTTTAAATACGGTTGTGTTGTCAGCTGCTTCTTTGCTTGTCGGGTAGTTCTGGGCCTCTTCCAGCATTCTGGGCTTGATATGGGACTGCTCGTATGCAGCACGAATCTGGTCGGCGGTTCGTGGGAACTTGTCCTCATATCCTGGGGCAATGACGCGCTCAGTAGGAACTGTCACGCCAGTGAGGAAATCACCCCGGTTGGATCCCGGATCACGCATAAAGCCCAAGTCCTCCATGAATGGAACAGCGTCCTTTTGAGGCCCGTAGAAGATTTGTTTGCCCTCGTCAAGAAGTAGAACCTTATCAAAGTGCTCGTAGATGCCGTTGCCTGCCTGGTAAAGGGTGACGATTGTGCTGAGCCCGAGAATATCGGTCATCACTCGGATGGCCTTGATTCACTCCAAAGCGGTGCTGGCGTCGAGGCCTCTGGTTGAGTTGTCCCAACAAAAGACGCTTGCACGAGTCGTGAGGCATTCCAGAATGGAGACACGTTTCCTCTCTCCGCCGGAAACACCGCGAATGAAAGCATCGCCAACCTTCGTCCGTGCGGTGTGCGAGATGCCGACTGACCGCAGGAGAAAGTCTTTATAGGACTGGACATATTCTTCATGGGTTGTGATGCCCGGCGGCAGATGGTAGGGGACCTTCATGCGAGCGGCAAAGTCGATCGTGTCTTCAACGGTCAGCGTGGGAAAAAAGATTTCCTCCTCCGTGTTCATGACAATCTGGCCACGGTACTGCTTGGCTTCCTTAGCAGACATGCTGCCAAAGCTGACGTCTCCGGTGACTTCTTTGTAGCCGAGGCGGTTGTTGGAAAGCACGTTCAGCAGCGACGTGCAACCCGCGCCAGGCCGTCCAAGAACTAGCAACATCTCCCCAGGCTTGACGCATCCGAATGAATTTTCAATGATGGTCTTAGTCTTGCTGACTTTGTTACTGCGATGGAAGAGAGAAAACTGAGAGACGACGTTCTCATTGAATGTGGCATCGCCACCAACGCCCGTGACGGTGAGGTTCTGCCAGGCCACGCCGAGCATTTTGGGCTTCTCGCCCCCGGCTTCATCTCGTTCCCGGATCTGGCGCAATTCGGGGGCCATGTGCCATGTCGCTCTGGCACGATAGATTGAGACATCTTCCGTTTCTTCCTTGGCATCTGGAGTTTGAAGATTGTCGTTGGCAATTGTGGACTCTGCATCAATATTTGATGCCGCAGAGGCCATGGTGGAGGTCAGGGCGGACACGGTAAAGGTGTGAACGTAGTAGAACCATTCAACAAGGCATCCAGTGGCGGTGTATAAGTCAAAGTCCTTATTTCATGTGTCAAAACAATAATCACGCAAAGGGTGCATTAATCAGTGGCATCACGCCTATTATAGTGCTTTCTGACCCAAGAGCATTCAGACCTCAATTCCACGCTGTCCCATAGCTTCAGTGCAATACAGCAAGAGAATCCTTCGCTGGTCACATAACCAGAAAGTTTTGTGCATTACTCAACATTAAAACACCTCCTTACGGCGTGATGAGTTAAACTTATTTCAACCATCTTTGCTAAATCATCAGGCATGTCCGCTCGGAGTGATTATTATTATACATTCCTAGCTCTAGTTAAGTTAATAAACTCACTAACTCATCACGGAGTAGATGCAATGACTAGCCAGGCTTGATTGCTGGAGCCCCCTGCCCCATTTGGGCGGGTCTAACCTTATAATCACTAGCCCCGTGGATCGACAGTTGGTCCGACTAATCAATCACATTGCCAGCTACGATGGTCGAACGACTAGAATTAATTCAGTGCGTTAATGAAGATCGACTGAACCCACTTATCCTCAATGGAGAGCAGCGTAATTCTTAGTCGACGGTGGGCCCAAGATTTCCGCCTGGGCCAATCCCATGCCACTGTAGTAGAAACCTCCACTTTTCTCAACAGCTCTCTCTCGGTATGATGA
This sequence comes from Aspergillus udagawae, assembly GCF_001078395.1. NCBI lineage: Eukaryota > Fungi > Ascomycota > Eurotiomycetes > Eurotiales > Aspergillaceae > Aspergillus > Aspergillus udagawae. The sequence continues at coordinate 693,381 of NW_025091274.1, read as the reverse complement.
ATAAACAGGTAAAGACCGATTAACTTTCGACCCAACACCTGACTCTTGGTTCGCGGTCGGAGCTTGAGGTTATCCCATCGACAATGATTTCTAATCACAGCGTAAAGACACTCAATTACGGGTGTAGAGAGGCATAAGTAGAACAGACGCCGTGCACCCAGTATCATTTACTTCCCTGTGCAGTCAATAGTTTCTGACCACTCTGTACTACTCCTAATTTTTTACCCTGTTTATCACTGTCACGCCAGAGCGAGCACCTCCAACTTCCCCCGACTCCATCACCACCCCATAGCCATGACGACTCCTACCAACATTGATGTTCAAGCATATTTTGCCAAATATCAAGGGGACAAGTATGTTGAGGGCTGGGCCTCCCTCTGGGACAAAGGTGATAATCTGCCCTGGGATCGTGGCTTTCCCAACCCCGCGCTAGAAGACACCCTGGTCCAGCGAGCTGGCACCATTGGCGGGCCCATCACCCAGGACGGTCAGAGGCGGAAGGCCCTGGTGCCGGGCTGTGGACGTGGAGTCGATGTACTCTTACTGGCGAGCTTTGGGTATGATGCCTATGGCCTGGAGTGCAGCGCCACGGCTGTCGATGCGTGCAAGAAGGAGGAGAAGGAGAACCATAGCCGGTACCGTGTGCGAGACGAGAAAGTTGGGAAAGGGAAGGTCACTTTCGTCCAAGGGGATTTCTTTGATGATACCTGGTTGAAGGAAATTGGAGTACCTCGAAATGGATTTGATGTTATTTATGATTACACGGTATGTATACTAACTGCCGCTGTTGGGCTCATTCCATCATTGCTCTTTTTCTCTCCACTTGTACTCTGCATTCTACAGGGGGACCTGCAAGATGCTTCACTCTCTGTCTTTGGACTTTTGATGTGCCATTTCCGACCCACCCTGAATCCTTCTGGTCTTTCTGGTCTTTCTGGTCTTTCCTTCTAACAACCATCTAGTTTTTCTGTGCTCTGAACCCAGAGCTCCGTCCTAAATGGGCTCTCCGACACACCGAGCTCCTTGCTCCCTCACCTGCAGGCAATCTGATCTGTCTGGAGTCTCCTCGTCATAAGGACCCCTTGGCCCCCGGCCCTCCATTTGCCTCTCCCTCCGAGGCCTACATGGAGCACCTGAGCCACCCCGGTGAGAAGATCTCCTACAATGATAAGGGTCTTGTCGATGCGGACCCGTTGCGAGAGCCCAGCAAGGCGGGCCTGGAGAGAGTGGCGCACTGGCAGCCAGAGCGCACGCACACTGTGGGCATGGGTGAGAATGGGGTGATCCATGACCGAGTCTCTATTTGGCGTCGACGTGACTAGAAATGTGCCTGCGCATCTGTGTGACCCAAAAAGGGAGAAAATGTAAATGGAAAATATAGGTGATTTTGGAGTCCAGGCCTGGATTTCAAAGGCCAGCCCCTAGACGCTAAAGTGACAATCAAAATGAAGGGCCGGGATGCAAAGGGTGCTTTTTTAAAGAAATTTCGCGGACATAGGGAACATATGTACTGGAAGGATTTCCTCAACTCCACAGCGGGATCCTGCTTCTAATCGTCGCGTCATGCAAAGTAAGCGGAGATTATATCTATTGTAGATAATTATTGTTATTATACATAAATCATGGTATTTCGCACACAGGGTTAAACGCCCAAGGATCATCAAGAGTTGCAAGGCGAATGGCATTCTCAACATCGCGCTTTCGGAACGCTGGTCCGCGACCGAGACAGATAGGGCAGAGGGAAAGATCTACGACAAGGTCAGTAAATGCACGGACAAGAAGACACAAAGAACCATTGATCTCGGCATTACTCACATTTAATGAAGCTCGCTGCGTTGAGCTGCGGAGCCGAATTGAACCGGGGACTGGAGAGGGGCGAGCTCGGGTCCTGAATACGAATCCCTCGCTCCTGTAGCAGCCTTTGCACACCACTCGCATCCATCCACTCATCAGCACCCGATTCAATGACAATTTGCCACGTTCGAGAGGAAACGGCGAGTTGTTCAGGCGAGTAGCTCCTCCTCCTTGAATTGAGAACTTTTGTCCTCAACTCGATCATGTCTCCTACTTCGTCGTGCATGGCGGCGAAGAATCCGGAGATATAGCGGTTGCGCTCGTCAATGGTCAATCGTTTGCCGAAGATTGCTTTGGCCCTTGGATCGTCTCCAGACGAGCTTGTTAATAGATGATATCCAATCTCGCAGCATTGTCGGACCAGACGGTATGAGAGTGGCCAGCGCCCTTGCTTTAAGAGATTGTCGGGCGATACTGTGGACGGGAAATTCAAGACGGGACTAGGGATGGGTGAGAAGGGGATATTCAGAGACGACAAGACTATTCCGAACGGTGGAATTGCTTGTTCTTGGTAGGGTGGCATGGGGGGTAATTGAGCCGCGAGGTCCGACGAGGACTGGAAAGCGTCACCGATTATTGGCAATGAATCAAGTTGCGTTATGAGCGGATTGTAATTTGAGATTATATCTTGTGTATCGCTGACCGTGGGAGACGTCGATGGCGATACCTCCGCCGGGGCTGCAGGTGCTTGTTCGGCCTCGTCGCAGCCACTTTTGGCAAGCGACACGCATTGCTGTGTAATTTTTTGCAGAGCAGCTGTGACACGAGGCTGATTTTGGAGAATCCCAGCCTCGAACAGAAGATTACTGAAGGAAAGGAACGACTCACTGAGCTCTTCGATGCCCGACTCGAGTTCCTGTACGCGAGATTGCAGCTTGACGATCGTGGTCTCTTTTCTCTTGCGATATGCTTGCTGCGCGACGCGAAGCTGCTTTCGACGTCTCTGGTTTCCTTGAGTCAGGTCCAACTTGCTCTGTAGTTGTTCGGTATGTACCCACCTCGTGAACTCGCTGATCGTCCGTCACAGTTCGTGGCCGGCCTCTCTTGCGAGGCGCGGGCGCGTCAGTCATTGCTTCGACCATCGTGTATTGCTTTTGAGGCCTTTTACTTTATCTTGAAGACATGCAGTGATGTAATGGATAATCTGAGAACGCGAAGAGGACGTGACGGCGTTGCTTTACTCGTCGGGGGCGGGGCGTCGGGACTGTTGAATAATCGAAAAATCGGTGGGTCGCCACGATTGGCCCGAACTGCGCCCAAAGTTTATGGCTAAGCGGCACCAAGGAGTTTTACTGTACAATGCTCCGTCCGAACGTCATCAACTCATCATCAAGACCGAGCGCGCCGCAACGAGGAATATAAATTGAATCATCGACCTCAGCCTACTCCATAATTCTCCGTCTCCAATGCTCCGAAATACCTTCAGTCGCAGCGTACAGCGTACGGCTCTCGCAACATGTCTTCATTCACTCAACCGGTGCCAGTAGTTGCCTGCGGCAAAATACCCGCGATGGGGAAATCAATCTCCCAGCACCTGCTGCCTGAATATGAAGGTCCTTGATATACATTCCTGAAATAAACAAAGTATGGTGCTAATGCTCCTCAGTCATTCACTTCATCCTGTCATATGAGGCTGCAGAGGCTGAGCTCCCGCATCTGCTTGCAGGTCGCGATCCTCAGTCTCGGAGCCCCAATGAGATCGGAACCCACGATTACAGCCGGCCTCCTCGCGCGGTGATCTTCGGTCGCGGCTATGAGCCTCAGCAGGTTGAAGAGCTTAAGAAGAAATTCGCGGGTGTTGCTAAAGAACCTGTTGCTTGGGTGAGGGGGAACCCAGCGGATTTGCCTGCCGGGGCCGCTGGGCCTGACTATGCTCAGAATATCGCGGCGGATATGAAGAAGGTGCTTAATAAATGGAGGGACGGGGGAGGAAAAGATGAGGAGATTTTGGTGTACTAGTTGCTTTGTCGGGGAGAGATTATCTGATGCCTTGCTTTTTGCCAGTTCGAATCTCATGAACACAAATTCAAGGGCCGATATTAAGAATATTTGTAAGTGGTCTTGGACTTCCCTCCAAATAGGTTGAAGTAAACAGTAGATGCTTTCCGATCCACAGCAACAACGCGCTGAGTGTGGTTCGGTGGAAAATAGCGCATAAATACGATATGTTCCTTTTGTATAAACAGTCCGCCGTATTTAGTCAGAAATTTATAATATAGAGCCTACCCTAGGCTTGGACAGATGAGAACTGATATATTTATCATCTGAAATGTGGTTGAGTGCTGAGCAGAAGCTAAGGCGGCCCAATGGCGCATCGGACCCCTGATAATGCGAGGAGATCAGATCATGATTTATCCCATTCAGACGACGAAATGATTGGACCACTTCCTAGTGATCTGGTCGTCAATCAACATCTAAGAAAACATCACCACCGAGATAACACCCTCGAGTCGGCAGAGGCTGAGATTGAGAATATATATATATAAAGCAGGGCAACAGGCCTGGCGGCATACAATATGGGACTACAGGAAGAAAAACGGAGCCTCCAATTTTAGTATCTAAACAATTGTGTTGCTACCAGCGTAGATAGCTAAAAGATACCCAATTTAATCAGGATCGATTGTGCATTGGTGGCATTATGGGTAGTTGATTCTCCTGCATAGCACCATTACTGGATAGACGAGTTCTATAGGCGCAGGGTATTGCCTATCATATAGGCTTGATCTCCCTTTAGTACACAGGGTGATAATCGTTTACGAATGCTAACAGCAAGCAGTTAATCATGACAATGTAGACAAGGAGCTATGAGCCTGACACTGATGCTTGGGTCTTGTCATAGATGGAGGCCCATTCCTGCGTCAACTACCAAAGTATAGCAAATATACATATAGGTTGCAATGTCTGTTCATTTAGAGAAGTATTGGAAGGCCTATGAGTGGTTACTTAGACTGTACAACCCATCACTCTCAATAGACATCATGACTGATTCCGGTATATCAGATCCCTCATAAGCCTAGGGATCACCTTCAAATCCAACGCAGCCTCTAGATCCTCCTTGTAAACCCCCGTCTCCACCAAAAACTCCCGCACAGGCTCTGTCGCCCGCAGATAATAGCACAAATAATGCACCACACTGCGCCCCTTGGTATCCACAATCCGCACATCCGCTCCATTTTGAATCAAAAACCGGATTATCGGGGTTATGGGGCCTCCAGGAGAGTGCGGCGGAAGTGCCGTCACCGCATGGAGCAGCGCCGTCCAGCCCATGCCCGTCGGACTACGTGCATTGATGTCCGCTCCCGCAGCAAGCAGAGCCTGCGCTTTGGGTATACTCCCGATAGCAGCGGCGCAGTCAAGCGGGGTGACCGTATTACAATCATCCTCGCTTTCAGGCCCACTGGTGCACTCGTGCAATTCTCTGAAGATGTTTTCTCCGGACTCGTAGCCGCCCATTAGAATGCCATCGTCCGCGCGCGCCCAGACGTCCGCCCCGTGCGCAAGGAGGTAGCTGATTAGGGAGGTGTTGTCGGCCACTGGTCGTGTGCAATTGGCCTGGGGGATTGGGTCCTCGCCGAAACAGTGAGTAGCCAAGTGCAGCGCGGATGCGTTTCTGGGGAATGATGGGAGGGCGGAGATATCTGCACCGCATTCCTCGACGAGAAACTTGACCGTGCTGAGGTGGTTTTTTGCTGCCGCAAAGTGCAGTGGAGTCCAGCCGTAGCTGTTCGCGTCGTCTGCCGGCAGATGCGTATGCTGGAGAATCCACGCAACCGTCTCTACGCGCCCGGCCTCCGCTGCGCGGTGCAGAATCGTCGAGTTTGAGGTGCTCCGCGCGGTCATATCCGCTCCAGCGTCAACCAATGTCTGCAGGAGAGATAGTGAACTGCTGTACGCTGCAGTGTGGAGGACGGTTTCGTTGTACTGATTCCGCAGTGTGACTCTCGCCCCTGCGCGGAGAAGCGCTGCGACCGCATCCTTGTCATCAGACTCAACAGCACCAAAGAGAGCACTTTCTCCGTTCCAGGCGGCAGCATCGACCTGGGCCCCAGCCTGCACGAGCACCTCGATAATTTCCCGTGCATTGGGGCTCTTCGCGGCATAATGCAGCGGGGTCATACCGTGTATGGGGCAGGAGTTCACGTCCGCACCTTCGCGCAACAAAAACCGCACACAATCCAGAGATCCAGAGGCGGCCGCAACGTGCAGAGGAGTCATTCCGTCGAGATCGGCCTGGTGGAGAAAGCCATCATGTTGGTGTCGAGGCTTGAGCTTGTTCCAGATGAACTCCAGGATGGCGAGATTGCCGACCCTTGCGGCGACGTGGATCTCTGTGCTGTTGAACTCGTCCATGATTCCTTTGACATTATGCTCGTAGAGTAGCTGGACAATGTCCAAGCTCTGGTGCCTGATGGCCACGCTGAGCGGCGGATCACTGTAAGGCTCATCTGGGGAGACGTTGCGGTTGAGCAGGTGGCGGGCGGTGGCGAGGTCGTTCTTCCTTATAGCAGTTATCAGGAATTCATCTGGCCTGTCTGTTGCCATTGCTCTGTCTATGACTACCATATCTGTGTGTGTGGTGTGTCTCTACTTGACGTTGGTGGATGAGAAATGGTTGAAAAATGAGGAAAAAGGATGGACGGAAGGTGGGGTTTAAGCAAGTCGGATTTAGTGGGTACAACTACTGACTACAACGTGATCAATCACGCATTCACGTTTCACGCCTCAAGATGGCTTATGCTGAGAGAATTTGAAAGTATAAATGATTACCATGCAGGAAGCTAGTTCTGGTATACCTAATAATAGAATGACTAGGATACCATGATGGAGCATGTTTACGCCTCTAAAGGTAGAGATAGCACTAGAGAGAGCCCTAACATGACTTCTATAGTATAATTGCCATCAGACTTAAAGTAACAAGATAATCTAGACTACAGCAATGCACTGCACATTTAGTAGCTTCTATCTATCCACCATGGATATATCCAATTTGCTGCGGCACCTACTCTGTCCATCCCGCCATAATCTCCCTCTCAACCATGAGGAAATTGCGACTCATTCCGTCCCTGAACTGCTGATACTGAGACGTATGGAACTTGAAGGGGTTGTCGCTGCCCGGGTAGATCAGTCTGAATGCTTGAGCCCCCAGATATCCCTGGTCATACAGAGTACGCGCGAATTCCGCCAGTTCGGTTGCGTAATAATGGTTGCCCGCAGCACTCGCAGCCGCCTGGGCAATGTACCACCGCTGTCCTCTGGGGCATTGCAGGGCTCTAGATCGCGTATTTCCTGTGTTGGGATTGCCGTCACGGCCGTCATCCCGGTTCCAGATCCGATTATCACCACGCGCCCTGTTGTCGAGGGTTTGCCCGTGGAAAACAGTTATGCTGGTGCAGCTAATGTACATTTGGCCCTTCTTTGGCCGAAACAAAAGCCCATCCTGTGAATGTGTCAGTCTTCTTCTTACTGAACGTGCAGCAGAGTCCCGTGGTCCATCAGAGAATGGTGAGAAAGGGACGTACATTATTGTAGTGGAAATGGAAAACAACCCATTTGTCATTTTCTGTTTCTTGATACTCGTTGGCATTGGCCCCCAGAGTCCCGATCTCAATTCCAATCCAATAGGCTATTTCCAGTAAAGGACCTTCTCTGCTCCTGTCGCCATTCCGGTTGTTGAAATGTTCCCACCGGGCATAGTGCAGGGTCAGGTCTCCATTCCTGATGCCGCGCAGGATGGTCCGCATGGTCGGCTGCCCATTTACCTTTGAGTCGGTAGATATATCAATGATATTGATATGTCGTTCTTTAAGGTCTGCATTATCACTCTCCGCCGCAGGAGTATCCTGTTTCGCTGGGGCGGTGCCCTCGGCCTCTTGAATGGTGCACAGGTCATCGACAGCCGTGTCCATGTAGTTCAATGCCTCGTCAGCCGTCCGCGGGTTGGCTATCAAGTCACTGACATAGGCATACCGATCAATGCCACCCCCGGACTGGTTGATCGCACCATTCATCTCGGCCATCAGGAAATGGTCGCCGTACATCACCGGCGGCCCGGTATGGTCGTACAGATTGATGAGGGCCTGGACGTTCGACACCATTGTTCGCGCATTGTACGTGTTGAAAAGCTCAAAGTTGTATAGGTTCAGTTTGGTCTGCTCCACCAGTGCTTGATCCTCTTCCGGTGACCAGGAGTAGCTCTGGAAATCAGGCGGGGCCCCTGGATCCTGCATATATCTTGAGATCAAGGACTGATACTTGTAGTAGTATAGGTGATTGGGGTCGCGGGGCTCAACGGTGGTGGTGTTCGGCTTAGTACTGCCCCCGTCATCAGTCTTTGGGGGAGGCGGGGGATCTCCTGCGCAGTAGTATGCCTCCCAGCCCAGCCTGTAGTCGCCTGCATGCATTCCTAGCCGAGTTTGTCCTTTGGGGCAGGAGCTCTCGCAGAATGCCTCTGCTCTTAGGAGATTGGTGGCCTTCTTTTGCCACAAGCACTTCTTGAACTGCCAGGGCACCTTGCCCTTACAGCAGAAGCTCTTGGCTCCCTGTGTACACGTCTGCTCTCCACCAGCGCCGTTGGAACTGGCAAAGATGAACGTCGGATAATCACTGGGGCAGTCTTTATGGCTGCTGGATGAGGAACACAGGCCCGCGCTTCCCACCCACTTGCATTCACCGTAGGGGGCTGTAGACGGCGTGACAGTGCAGCAGGCAGACTGATGCTTGGTCTGGCAGTATGGATAGCCCAGCGTGCTGACTTCGACCTCACCGTCCTTGCACCCGGGGCTGCAGTTCCCGCCGTGTTTCGGCATACCGTGCCATTGACAGCTGGGCAGGTCCACGTCGCCTGGACAGCAGAACTTGCGGGAATCCTGACCCGAGTAGCAGTAGGTCTCGTCAGTCATACTGAGAGTGTCGCTATCTGCGCGCCTGATCCATTTCCACCCGGCGGGACAATTCTCGCCGCAGTTAGTCCGACGACACACGTCCACATTGCTGCCGGCACTGTCATCCCTCTTGGTCAATGTCGACGGAGCTGCGCTCGCGGCAGAGTACGAAGGCAGCTGCATTTGTTTCTTCCCAAGGCCGGTCATCAGCCCTTTGGCAGAGGTCGACTTATGATCGTCATGGCTGATGGCCCACACCATCACGCCCCCCAAGCACTGCGAGTTTGCAAATCGCCGCGGATCTTGAAGGTGTTTGCGTCGTCATACGACACCCACTGGTCACCCCAGTGGATCGCCTTGACGGCATCCTCTTCGTAGAACTTGGGAGTGAGGCCATTCTCACTGATTATAGTCTATCTCAGAATTGAGGAGGAATCCGACTGTGCTGCTGCACTGACCTGCATTACCACCAGACTTGTATGTGCAGCCCGGTTCGAAGCAGTCTGGTGATGAGAGGGTAAAACTGCGGCCGTAGTACGCCAGGCCCATCGTTACCTTGGCCGGCTCAATATCATTGCGAAAGAGCAGGTCTAGTGCCCCCTTAATCTCAGTCAGGTTCGTGTGGGGATTCAGAAATGGTCCGACCCAGGTATTGTTCTGGTCCCAAGTGCCGTGCATATCATAGGACATGACATTGAACCAGTCGACCGACTCCTGCAGTCTCTTAATGTCGAAGTGTGGGAGATCTATAGCGGTTAGTTAGGCCAATAACGTGCCATGAATGGGTAACATACACCAGTAACTCGCAGGGAGGGTCAGAGTCAACCCGTACTTCTTTCCACTGCTCTGGAGCTGAGAGCGCAGGTTCCTCATCCACTTGAGGAAATTGTCAAAGTCTTCTTTCCGACCACTGCGCTCTTCCGCAACGGGATACCCCCTGGGCCTCGTTAGTACGGTGTATAGCATCAGTGGAAGGATGGGGAATTACCAGTCGATATCCACACCATCAAAGCCGTACTTTGACATCATCGCAAGTAGCGACTTGGCAAACTTCTTCTGATTCTCCTCGGATCCTGCGATATCCGAGAATGTACTCTTCGTCGGCTGATCGGGATCGTTGAACAGCCATCCACCCAGCCTGCGGGACTTGAGCTTTGTCTCCCGCAGACCTGTGATACTTACAAAGTCCAAGCCGGTGATACGTGCGTCGGTCTCGGGCTCGAGTGCGGGGTCTCCTGGATTGATCTCGTCAATTGGAACGGGGCCATCAACTACGGCTGCGACAACTTAGTCAACGCGTCAACCCCGTACTGGGGCTCCACGACCTGCGTCTCTGCCCCAGGAGAGCCATGGACCGTAATCGCCAATAACTTCTCCAACGCCCAGACCCCACAACCGGGGTACGCCCCCGCTATCGTCGACCCCCCAGCCGGCGCAGTCGTGGCGCCCAACACGTCGACCAGGTGCGGTGAGTGGTAAACCGCAGGCGACATGACCTGCGAGCAGATCTGCCTCAGCTACGTCGTCTCCTCGGAGCTCTTCCTCGCCTTCAACCCGTCCCTCTCGTCCAGCAACTGCACCGCCAGCATCCAGCCCGGCCTCACCTACTGCGCCCGAGCCACCCCGGACTGGAACTACACCAGCCCCGTCCCCGTCCCCTCGGGCGAGCCGTTTCTCCCCGCGTTCCCCGTCTCGCAGGACGGATACTGCGGCCACGCCTTCAACACCACATGCGAGGGCAGCGCTTTCGGCGACTGCTGCGGCCTGAACAACTACTGCGGCTCCACCATCGCGACCTGCAAGGCGGACCGCTGCAACCCGTATTTCGGCAAGTGCAACGATACCAACGAGACACTCCCCGCGCCGGTCTTCTCGCCCACATGCGGAGCGAACAGCGGCGGCATAATGTGTTTTGGGGGTAATTTTGGAAACTGCTGCTCGCTTAGGGGGTGGTGCGGAAGCAAGGATATATACTGTGCAGCAGGACAATGCGACCCTAACTATGGAGATTGCGCAGTAGTCCATTGTGGTACTTAATATGGCGCCAGTTAAGATGTCGCGTGCGATGCAACGCCCTGCCTTAACCAAAGCCATCAAATTGACAAGCACACTCCAAGTTTACACGCGCCGCGAAGCAAGAAGCTCAGGTACGAAGCCGATGGACCTCTTGCGCATGCCTCCGTAGGTGCATCTCATGCAGTAGCGACAGGTCACAGAAATTGCACTGCGGGTTGGAGGTGGCGTGAAGCCTCTTGCCCTGCTATCTTTTGGCTTGATGGTGTTCAGCTCCGTTGTGGCAGCCTGGGCCGACATCCAGAACGCGACAACTGCTACTGTAGGGGCCAGCTCTGATCCAATAGCCACAGCACTATTAGCTCTTAATGCTGGTTATACTTGGATGGGGACGAATGTAATCTTCTCTGCCTTGTACGCACTGGGCATGCGCAGGGTAATCAAGAAGACGAATTTTGATAACTGGGATGGTGCGTGTATTAGGCTAGTAGGTGAAGCATCTTTACTGACAGCGCGCTGATTCAGTCATGTTCTATAATAATCTGCTCAGCATCCCTATTCTGCTGCTCGCTTCCATGCTCGCCGAAGACTGGTCTTCTGAAAACCTACAGAGGAACTTCCCTGCCGAGTCACGACAAAGCTTATTTATTGGAATCCTCTACTCTGGCGTGGCTGCTGTCTTCATCTCGTACTGCACAGCCTGGTGCATTCAAGCCACATCATCTACCACCTACGCCATGGTGGGCGCCCTGAACAAGCTTCCTCTGGCTGTTGCAGGCATTGTCTTCTTCGCGGCTCCCGTCACATTTGGGAGTGTATCTGCCATTGTACTAGGGTTTATCAGCGGCCTCATCTACGCGAGGGCGAAGAGCACCAGTGCATAGAGGCCAACCCAGGCCTACAAGCTCTGACTGCAAACCATTTAGCAAGGCACGACCCGCGACCAATGTATGATTTACTATAATTTTTATCAAATACTGTACATAGCCATCCCTACCCAAGGGATATCTAAGTAACTATAGTATGAATGATCCTAATGAGCAAACTATATGTGCGAGTGAGTGTCCTCATATATTCTGGAGCATGGTTGATATGGTTGTGCCAACTAGTAATGGTTCTGGTAGCAGCGGATTTTTCGTACATATAGCAACATAGGTACAGGATAACGATGTCCGCATCAGGCTGAGACTTGATCATTACTTCTTCAGTGAAAGTATTTTGCGCTCTTGTCGCTGTCTGGTCTGGGGATATCAGAGTATCAGGGAATCTTGTGCTGGGGTTGTTGCTGTAATTCCCACGCCTTTGGAATACTTATAGTACTGCATAGTTTAGCTGGTAAACCCCCGCAGCGGTTTAGACCAGGGCTGTGCAGCAGCTAATAACTACTGTAGCTGCTTGATCCTGCATCCTCCAGCGCCGTGCCGCGACGAGGTAACCCCTCTTGAACATATTATTACACTACTATCGCTACTAAGCTAGGATGGTAGTCCGGACGCCTAAGGTGGCTATAAACCAGCCTGGCGTTATTGCAGCTCCACTGTGTTTTTGTATTTCAATTTGTCGTTAGATTGAAGGGTATAAAGTATAAAGTACACAGACTTGTCGATCGCGACCCGACATCCAATCCTGGAGGGCCCACTATTGGCTCAGGCACTCAGTATTTCGTGGGATCGTTTGATGGAACCACGTTCACAGTGGATGCGAATAATGTGTCTGCGGCCGTCGACGTACCGCCCGATAGTTCCACTATTGAGTATTGGAAAGATACATCTTCTTTGCATCTTCTTCGGCAACCCTAAACTGGACTGCAAGTGGCGACTTTGTTGGAATCACACCTGTGACGGGCGAGGACGCTGATAGCAATGTATTGGACACGTACTTCAGTGGAGATACCAATACTGGGACAGTAACATCCGAATCCTTCGTCATCAATGAAGCTTTTATCAATTTTCGAATCGCTGGTGGGTATCACCCATACAATCCCTCCACCTACGGCACCGCAAACGATACAGAGACCTCTCTCAATCTGAAGGTGGAGGGTGAGGTCGTCCGCAGTGCTACCGGTCAAAATTCTGCAGCTTTGTTGTGGCAAGGTTGGGACGTGAGAAATTTCATCAACCGAACTGCAGTGCTCGGGATCGCAGATTTCAATACAGGCACGGAAGGCTGGGGCCACATCATCGTGGGGGAGATTGTCTTGTCCGAGTCACTTGCTCAAGACCGGAAGGCAAACTGGATAGACCTCGGTCCAGACTTCTACGCTGCCGCGACTTACAACGGACTCCCCGAGTATGAGCGGGTTGCTGTTGGTTGGGCTAACAATTGGGTCTACGGAGCTGATATTCCAACGAACCCTTGGCGAAGCTCCATGTCCGTGATGCGCAAGTATTTCCTCGCCACTATTGACTCCAAAGTCACACTTGTGCAGGAACCTTATAGCCTAGCACCCATAGAAAAGTCGCCGGTTAATTATACATATAGCTGGGATACTTTACCAGGTTCACAATTCGATCTTCCAGTGACAGGGAAATCCATAGACGTGACGCTAACTTTCAGGTCATGTCTGCGGGCAGTTACACTGCTCAGGGAGATTCTATTCGACGTCTCGTTCGGTCAAACGAGGACGGTTCGAAGGCAACCGTGATTGGTTACGATGCCGCAACGCAGCAGCTCTTTGTTGATCGAACAAATTTGGGAGATGTCAGCTTTAACACTGTTTTTCCAGGTATCTATTATGCAGCGTTGACGCCGGATACACGGGGTAAAGTGACACTCCGTGTGCTGGTTGATTGGTCTTTAGTGGAGGTATTTGGAGGCCAGGGTGAAAGCGTAATTACCGCGCAGATCTTTCCCAAGTGATGACCATGAGTCCATTTCTCTGTTGTAAAATGGCGACGCTTTTAGAACCATCTCTATCACGGTCAAGGATGTTGCCTCAGTTTGGGACTAGTCAATTGTGCTTTTTGAGTAGAGCAGCCAATGGGCCAATTCATCAAGGTCCGCAATACCAGCAGGTGCGTCCAACAAGCTAACAGGGCCCCTTCGTCTTTACGTTGTAATAGTGCGGTGACAATATCCCCCTGCTTTTGTGCTGCAATTGTAGGCCCAATTTATTTTCTTTGGGCTAGCCATTGGCGATATTCCTTCCGAGTATGCGTAATCCGTTGGGAGTGCTTACACCACCATCATGTAAGCCAGGATTCTTGCCGTGACATTGATACCACTCATACAATCTAGCCCTCTCTTAGTGCTTGTTAGGTCTTCATATGAGTGCTTTAATCGCAAACGCCCGAACTGGGGATTTGTTCCCGCCTCGGATTGGACATCACCAAATCTTGCCCGATATTTGTCCGCACGGCGAATCACTGGCAGTCCCAGGTGGTAACCGACCCTACTACGTTGCGGCCTAGTCAGACTAGGCTTTGTATTCTTGGTCATGCGTTTGGCGCGACCCTGCAATCTCTCTGATAAAACTTCTCAAAATCGTACACTTCTTACAGTTTATTTTATGTGTCAACGCCATGCCAGAATCATATTATGATACAGAAGTTTGAATTGAGGAAGCCATGCATCGCGCATTAAAACGCCAGAAAAGCCTAATCTTTCTAAAACTGCGCGAGAGTTTGATGTCCAAATGCAGCGGCTTCGACGCCGCTGGAATGGGATACCGTCACGTTTATATAGAACCCCGATGAATACAAAACTTACTGCCGTGCAGGAAATGGTTATTAGGCAGTATATTGACAAGCTTATCAAGTTAGATGACCCCCTGCGACCAGGAGTGTGGTGCGTATGTGACTGCGCCCCTTTCAGCTGTGTGGCGAAGAAGAAGCATACAGTACTTGAGTTTCCCATTGTGTGGAATATACCAAGTCGAATCGATCCTTGACTGTGGTACGTGGCCATCTGAAATCGATCCCTCCAAGGTTCTCGAATGGCTATGACCTCGTATTCGTAGAGGAGACGCTTGAAAAGTCTCTATCTCTGAAGGATTTTACTGATGCCACGTTTCTTAGAACCTGCAACCCTCGATTCTCTGGGTGACGTTCGAACCCAAATTAATGCACTGCATGGATATAGTGTTGCTTGCCCGTATCAAAATGGAATAGGGTTTGCACGATGACGCTCTTCGTTTCGCGTCTAAAGCTCTAATTTTTCGGAGAGAGTGCTTGGCTGAGAGTTTGAAAGTCTGCGACTCCCTGTATTAGGTTGCAGACATATTGCAGGGGGAAGGAGACTCGGCTTCGGCGATTGTAAGTTCTTTAAAGGGGGAATCAATCCTGCTCCTCATTTGCTGACAACACACAGGATGATAAAGAAATATAAGTGATAAATGTATGTTGTCAGGCTCTTCTCTGTTCCGCATGGTCCCCTGACTTTGCTATGATATCTATGTACAATGTAAGTTAGAGGGATGAGTCTGCAACGTCTTAAAGGCGAGAAATACCGCCCAGGCCATAAGAGACACGTCATAGAGCAATCCGGTCTGCAACAGCCCGCCAGAATGCGCAGCGAAGTCCGCGGTCCCCCTCCCAGGTGTATGCGTTGGCCAAACGGAAGTGGTTAACAACGTCGTCTCCCTCCCGAACGTAGTAGGTCAAGTTTGGCGTGACTACGACCTGAGTGACGGTGCCTCCCGTGGTGTTGAGATCCATCTGCCAGGGAGACATCGGGCGAAACTGCGGCCAGTTCAGATGGCCATCTCGTCCGACCGGAACCACGGCTTGGCTGTTGTTGGCGGTCGCATCGCCGACAGGAATGACCGGACTATCGTTCATGATGAAGTTGCCCCATATTTTCTGAAAAGCATGATTGAATGCGGCACTGGGCCAGGAGGCCCCCAGGTTGAAGTAGGAGTTCAGATCGGCACCGTGATATGCCGGCGTGACCGAGTACTGGTACTTCCATGCCTGTCGAGAAGCGCCGCCAAAGGCCTCGGCCAGCCACTGCGCCGGACAGTCAAACGTGGTTTCGCCGTAGATATTGAAGACCGTTTGTTGCAAGCCCGTAGCCATTTCGGACTGATTATTCGCAGTCGGACCGGAAGTGCCTAGGCTATCAAACCGAGGTCCGTCGCCGTTTGGCTGTGAGTCCGCCGTACCATAGAGAAGTTTCAGCCGTGTGAGGTTCTTCTCCGTCAGTCTGGGGAAGGTCTTGGAGATATAGCCGTCGAACGCAGCACGAGTGGCTACATTGGGGTTGCTGAGAGGGACACCATCGTTGGCGTTATTCTATTGCAATCGGTCAACGGTTCGCTTCGAAGCTGGCCGGAGCAGGCCGGAATAGGGGAGGAGTCAACATACCCCGACGAGAATGCGCCGACCGCTGATTTGTCCGGTCAGTAACTGCACTGACGGTCGCTCGCGGATCAAACCGCCATCCACAACAGGTAGAAAGGCAAAGGTACCAAAGAGTCCGGACTCGGAGACAATCCCGCTGGCAGTTTGTAGTGTCTCACTAGGCGCAGCAACCAGACAGTCAAAAGTTGTTTTGTGGTTGGATCTGGCAGATGTTGATCGGCCACACCCGGCCTGTTCCGCAAACTGCTCATAGTACGTGGTGGGAATGGCGCCATCATAGGGATAGATGGGGGGTGAGTATGGGCTCGCTGCGATGATCTGAGGACAGCTGGTCAGTTCAAAGCGAGCCGGTTGGAGTAATGAGACTTACATTCTGGAACAGATTCGATTTCGTTCCTCCATACGCCAGGGACTGCAGCATTACTGCACCTGCACCAGCTGATTCGCCGCCGACGGTGACTCGTTTGGGGTCGCCACCAAACTTGCTGATGTGCTGCTGCACCCATTTCAGGGCAAATCTCTGATCGAGAAGACCGGCGTTGGGGGTGCCTTGTTTGTGAACCTCGGCGGACGAAAGAAACCCAAATGCGCCCAGACGGTACTGAATTTCCACAGTGATGAATCCGTTGTTGTTGGTATTCATGAGCGGAGTGGGATCATACACAGCGCCAAACAGTCCATAGCCGCCACCGTCTGTCGATCAGCGGGATCAGCGGACGAACACGCGGGAAGTGGGCGGGTGGAGAGAATAAGCAACTTACGGATCCAAACGAACACGGGTAGATCAGAGGCACCAGGGGGCGCATAGACATTCAGGAATAGACAATCCTCGTCACCAGGTCCCGAGTTGAAACCGTAGATGGCAGGGGTACCTGCAGCACCCGATTGGGGACACGCGGGAGGTTGGTCCACGGCAGGAATGATCCGGCCGTTATTCTTGGCTGGAGGCCTTGGAGGTTGCCATCGCAGCTGCCCGACAGGAGGTGATGCATACCGAATGCTGCGCACGTCAATTTTAGTATCTGCTGCGTTCGAGTCAGATAGAGGAGTAAGTACACACCCCTTCCAGATATTCAACCCGGTAGCGGCCTCATGATACCCCTGATAAGACGAATAACCGAGGTCGACGATGGGGCCAGAAGAGGAACCACCCACGATGGGGGCCAGGGTAGCCGCCAACAACAGGCGAACGTCGGGTTTCATCGGGCTCCCTTCCTGTGCCAATTCAATTGATGGGGAACAGGTTATTCGGATAAATAGAGAGGAGAAAACATGGAGATATATCAGATATTTCCTGTTTTTGGAGCTGGAAGATCGGGGGTTCGGAGACTGCGGGATTAAGCCGGATGTAATTTGGGCGATAGAAAGTAGTGCACTAGTCAGGGGAAACGTTCTGCTACTATCTGTTCCAATGTATCTCCCATTATTAATACCTTATTCTTTCCCGTCCACGGGCCGCTCGAACCAGACCTTGACCAAAAGTGGAATACTAATCTCCTGTTGGAACTCTGAATCTCGTATTATCCCGCCATCATAAGTTCAGAGATGCCATCAGGGAATGTCTATGATACACTCCCAGCGATTCTCCCCAATCAATGCGACGCCACCAAGACCTAGTCAGTCCAATCGACAGGGATTAAGCAATATTGATTGACCCAATTCAGCCACGAGGTGAGCCGTACAGCGTCTGTTTAGCTGCTGCACTGGTTTCACTCAGGATGGCTTGTAGGAAAGGTGTCACACTGGCTGATCGCTTATGAGAAGTGACCGCAAGCCTGTAACCTTCGCCCGAAAGTGTACGTACTGACTAGACTTCGCCATACTGCTTTTTGGATACCGCAAACCAGACAAGAACCCACAGGCTAATAATTTACGGAAATACACATGAAATACGCCCAACTCAATGAACGCCTACGTGATTTCAGTATATATTGCCGTTATTTATTTTGGCTTGGAGGGCTAGACCCTGCCAGAATAACATAGATGGAGGGATTAAAAGGATTTATCACGGCCAGACGCCCCTCTCACCTCCGTCGTGTTTTATTTTCCCTATTTCCCTTGTCGGACATGTAGTTCCTGGATGCGATGCATCTCTCTTGGAGAGCCGCACAGGATGCGGCATTTCTGGCGCAGTCGCGTGTTACCGAAGTCACAGTCGCCTATTCCATCCCGATCCCTCTCGAGCTGTTGACGACTGGACTCCGCATTTGGGTCAAATTACGAGGCCCAGGCAATGTAGGACTTAGTTCGGATGACTATCTGATGGTGTGGGCCACGGTAAGTCCCCGCTACATCGAACAACCTGACCCTCTTGGTCTGTGTGAAACATTGAAATCTGACAGGTCCTTGGCATGATGATCACAGTTTGTTGGAGCCGCAGTGTGCGTCAGTGGACTGATCTACGGTACTTAAAATTCTACTTCCCACGACGGCGAGATGCCGACTGTTGATTGACATGTCTAATCATAGGACCACCCTATGGATTTGGACGTCACAAAGCGGCCCTTTCGGATGAGCAGATAGAAACGTTTATGATGGTAGATCTGCGTATTCTGATTATAGTATAATGCAATTGACACAACCAGGGCAATTATATCTTCAGTCACTTCTATAATGCAGCCATTGCCAGCACCAAACTCGCGGTGTTGGCGCTGTACTATCGCATCTTCGTGACCTTAAAGTTTCGCATTGTCGTCCTCACCACAGCTGTCTTTGTGATTCTGTGGCTAATGACGATGGAAATCCTCCTGGGCCTGCAATGTCGGCCCATCTCGCGATTCTGGGACCCGGATGTGCCTGGAAAATGCCTCAACCTCGTGGAATTCACCTACTTCACCAACGTCATCAACCTGGTTACCGATATCTGGATATTTTCCCTGCCTTTGCCAGTCATTTTCAAGCTTCAGATGTCTCGTAATCGGAAAATTGCTCTCAGTTTTCTTTTCTCTATTGGATTGGCGTTAGAACTTCCCACCACACTTTGAGTTTATGAGACGCGAGCTCACCCTTTGCAGGACGTGTGCCATTAGTGCTGCCCGTCTTTCTGTCGTAATCACGCAGGGTTCGTCCGATTTTACATGTAAGTCCGCCTATTATCAACTCTCCATAACCCTTCGCCCGTCTAATGATGCAGGGGCTGGGGTGCCATTGGGGATCCTCTCCGCCTGGGAGCCGCTAGGCGGAATCTTCTGTGCCAATCTGCCCATCATCTATCGCGCAGTAGTGACCATGCTTCGGAACCTCAAGGGGTCTGTGTCTGGACAGCCTTCTCGTATGGGCGACCCGAATTCGCAGCCCTATCGGGACGCAGAGCAATCCCATCGACCTTGGGCCACCCTCTACAACGGGAGCGGCGCGCGGATGGACTACCACTCGGAAGCCTCTGCCACCAAAGCGCGCGGTGAGGTTACAGAGTTGCGGTCGATAAGTGGCAATGCCATTCAAGTGGACCAGTATTTCGAGCAGCAGGTCTATCATGAAGGCGAGGAGACCCCGTTGCGTCCGGTACCGAAGGGAAGCTCGTAGCGAGTGTTAAAGCAGGATAGCGGTCGGCGTCCAGAGGTCAAATCTTAAGCTCGTCCTGGGATATTATGCCCGAGCTTTGCATCGGCGTTGAGTTATCAAGACATGGTCGAAAGTCAGATCAGAACTCGCTAGTACTGCTACTCTGACGTATACGATCGCTAAAGGTAATTTCTGCATTGTATGGTTGGCAATGCTGTTCAGAGTGGAAGGATGCTGTAGGATCAGCAACTGCCCTTTATCACTTGCTCTATCTGTGTTTCTGCTTCCTTCCATCGTCCTTGGTCCTGGTACGAGCAGAAGCAGTATATGTGGGGTCTGCGGCTGAAGAATATGGAGATGCTGGCTGGGCAGGCTCGAGTGAAGTTATCGAGGGATCCTTGACGAGTCGATTGAGAGGGCGTGGTCATGATGTGACGACAGACCTGCTGACAGGTGATCATCATGCATTTGGTGAGAAGTTTGCTACTAGGGTGTTCACATGTCATGAACTATAGTGAAAGCCATGTAGCAATTGACATGGCAAACATAGAGACATATTAATAGTCAATCAGGACATTGTTATGGACCATTCGCCACATCTTTGTATTCTCATCAAATCGATTCTGTGAAAACTTCAAGTAGATCTGATCAGGCCTCCGGTACCACCACTTGGAGATGTCTGGTTCGCCTAATGGCCAGGGGTCATCTCACGGCCAGAAAATACTATTGCCGTGGATTCGAGATTCCTCCGGTATCAATTTTGTAATAGGGATTGTAGATTCGATCTCACTTCTTCCACTTTCTGAAAACGTATACATCCGATGACTCCCTTCGCCATAAGAACCTGCACATCCAGGGCTAGAGGCATTAAATATAGTCCCTGATTCCTCACAGTTTATGAAAGCTTCCGCCAATGTCGCACCCGGTGGACACTTGTACAGCGCCTGCACTGGAGGTGCCTTTTTCAATAATTCCAAGGCCCTTCTGCGCAGCCATGGGTCACGGCACTTAATAACGGTCATCAACAACGAGAGACCAGGACCCATCTCAAAGGTGAATGGCGGCTGCCTGCCATTCGGGCCAGCTGAAGCTTCAAGATGTACAGCGGACTGTTCAACAATGAGCTGGAATTGGGGTAGAAAGGCGTCATATGCGGTCTCCAGATGCTCAGTGGAAACAGCGGTAACAATCGATGTGACAGTGTGGAAGGAAAGCAAGAGAGAGGTCACGCTAATAGGAAG
This sequence comes from Aspergillus udagawae, assembly GCF_001078395.1. Lineage (NCBI taxonomy): Eukaryota > Fungi > Ascomycota > Eurotiomycetes > Eurotiales > Aspergillaceae > Aspergillus > Aspergillus udagawae. The sequence continues at coordinate 672,588 of NW_025091274.1, read as the reverse complement.
TTCTGATGGGTCAGATGAATTCACCAAGTTGGTGTAGGCGTGATGCCACTTTGCTAATCGTTTCTGGAGATCTTCCTGTTTGCTCTTCAACGCCGGGGGAATGGCGCATCCGTGGCCCTTGTTCGCAAAATGCTTCTCAACAGTGCGCTGGAAGATCATGCCCTCTGCAGCGAGAGCAGCCATTGCGAGACGGGCTGAGCTGAGTGAGGAGAATGTGTTTTCGGTCCAATCCTGCATTTCATCGAGTAAGCTACTAACAGGGAAGCCCGAAACACGCTGCGCAATTGTGCCAAGTCGTAGGAAAATAGGGAAGATTGTGTCTTGTAAAAGAGCGAAATCCGTGCAAGACCACATCCTAGTACCACCTGCCCGGAGCTCAAAGATGAGGCTTACCCCCTGCTGGTACAGTCGTAGCGCCTCTTCCACCTGCCCCTGCACCATTTCTATGCAGATGAATAAGATGCAGCTAATCAACGCTACATTCATGTCAACATTCCCCTGGTCGATTTGCCTGCGCATAGTGGCTAACGAGCGCGAGTACCAGCGTAAGGCATCACTGTGGCTAGGACGCAACCCCTGAGACTTATTGTCATTTTGCCTGAGCCGGACAGGATCAGAGCACAGATCTGGATTCTCAAAGAGGGCACTGATGGCATTGATCGCGTCCCACACCGCAGGCTCAGTCTGACATACCTGGGTGATAACACCACCCCAAAAGTCGATGTCCAGTACCCCAGCAATGAATGGCGCAGCGTGTTGGGAATAATGGGCGAAGGCCCGCCGCTCTAGCCATACAGTACTCGGAGAGACCGAAAGCGGCCGGTCCAGGACTGGAACCACGCTGGATGCTGATGCTGAGGCACGACGCGATGGAGCTGGGCTAGTGTATTCACACTTGCGTCCTGTGCTGGTGCATCGAATACAGTTGGGCTTTTCTTCTCCGCATTTGATTTTACGGATTCTAGGATGGTCAGTGCCGGCTGAACGACGGGGGTCATCCTAGGAATCGCACTTGCAAGTCGTACATCCGTTCCGCGAGCGAATTGGCACGTTGGATGTTTTAACTGATCGGATCTTTCGGTCTATCATTGTCCGTGTGTCAATCTTAAGCCATAGCTGATAGGCGGTATGCTTGGACCCCCCCATCTGCCGCCAACGATACCTGGGGACGGATCTTGGAACAACGGTGCCGGTCGCGGAGTTTTGCGGGGTTGGTGCTGGCCTTGCGGCTTATCAAGCAAGATCCGTTGCCACGTGACAGCTGGCGGTCACCGCCTGACCGCGGCCCTCGGAAACGGGCCGAGATATATTCCGACAACCGGGGCGCGCTGTAAGCAGGCCCTGGCCAATATCAAGTTCGGAGCTGGTGGACTTGCTTCCTCGACTAGATACAGTGCTTGACATCTACTTCCATTAGCTGGCGGCGCACCGTGGGGTTGCTGCCAACGAGCGCAGCGCTCTGGCGCAGATGCGCACCTGGAAGATCGGGCTGAATCACTACCTCTCAACCATCAACCAGGCCGATGACCCCTTCTGCCTGTGCGGAAGGGCCCCAGAGACGACCCACCATGTGCTATCCGGCTGCAACTAGTATGACGACCTTCGGCGCGCGGCATGGACGGAAGGGACCCCGAAACCTAACAGAAGCCTTGACGGAGAAGCAGTACGTTCGGCGGACCGCGCGGCTCATGCTAAGCACCGGCCGGCTGACATACCTGGCCGAAGCCACCCAGCCGGCATGGGTCGGGCCGAGCGCCCCAGCAGCGCGCGACTACTGACAGCCCCAGCAGGCGATGGCTGACAAACCGCTATCACACACTATCGCATAATACTAGTCACTCCTGGTGGTGCGGCGTTGCCACTCACGGCCCCGGCCTGCCGATCCGGCACCGTTCGGTGGTGGCGCCCTCAGAGCCTTTGCAGGCTTGGGGCCCTGCGGCATCCGAATGAGCTAGCGGCTATCTTAGGAGCAGGGCGGGCCTGTACGGGCACCTAGGCAGGCGTGACGGCTCTGGGGGAGGCAAGGTAGCCGGTGATCTCGGCCCCGGCCGAGATGGGGGCATATATGTGGGAATCTACGAGGGGGTCTACGAGGGTTTCGGGCCAGCCTGGTGCCGAAACGAAGTAAGGAATCAATCAATCTACAATCCAAACCCTTAACGAGGAACGATTGGAGGGCGAGCCTAGTACCAGCAGCTGTGGTAATCCAGCTCTAATAGCGAATCAAAGTTCTTGCAGTTAAAAGGCTTTAGTTGAACCTTTCTTGGGTCTCCGAGCCAAGTCAATATTCAATGTCTTCATCATCTGGTCCTTCGACTAGGTGCCTGTGATTGGCCCAGTTCTTTTTTCCATTTACCCAGTGCGCGTGAGGAGGATAGGGCATCTGGATGGTCAGGCCCTAGTACTTTATTGCGGAGTACAACACACTCTTCCATTAACACCAAGGCTTTTTTAATCCTTCCTTGGGATTTCCAGGTATTGGCCAGGTTGGCCATGCTGTTCAGAGTGGAAGGATGCTGTGGGCCTAGCAACTGCTTGCGCCTCTTCATAACTTGCTCTGTCAGTGTTGCCGCTTCCTTCCATCGTCCTTGGTTCCGGTATATTGCTGCCAAGTTGGCCATGCTATCTAGAGTGGAGGGGTGCTCTGGGCCAAGCACTTGCTTGCGGGTATTCAACACCCGCTCTACCAGCGTTTCCGCTTCCTGCAATCGTCCCTGGCTTCGGTATATTGCTGCCAGGTTGGCCATGCTGTTCAGACTGGAAGGGTGATCTGGGCCTAGCAGCCGCTTCCGCATCTTCATCACCTGCACTACTAGTGCTTCTGCTTCCTTCCATCGTCCTTGGTTCCGGTATGTTGCTGCCAGGTTGGCCATGCTGTCTAGAGTAGACGGGTGCTCTGGGCCAAGCACTTGCTTGCGAGTATTGATTACCAGCACTCCAAGTCCCTCTGCTTCCATCCATCGCCCTTGGTTTCGGTATGTGGATGCTAGCCAAGCCATGCTGGTAAGTGTTGAAGGGTCCATATCACCACGCTTCTTTTTTTGCACTCTCAGGGCGTTCTTAAACACGACAGCCGCTTCAGTGTATCTGCCATCACTATACAGGCACTGCCCAATTTTCTGAACCAAATCGGTGTATTTTTCCTGCCTTTTTTGAAAGTCACCTTCTTTAATTAACGAAAGGGCATGTGGTAGATAATCCCGCCACAGCTTCCGATTAGTATAGTCATCACTGGGGAAAACCTCGCTTAATCGGTCTGCTGTTTTCAATACCTGCTGGCTAAATAGTCGATTCTTTCTCAACCAGTTCCGAGTTGAAAGGTGGACCAGTCGATGGAGACACAAAGAATGGTCTCCAGCTTGTTGACTGACGAAGGAGAATGCCTTAAGGAGGCCAATGGCGTCAATTCCCTCCTTTCTAGACATGGCAGGGGGAAGCAAAGATTGTGGGATATCCTGAGCATGTATACAGGCCATGAATGATAGATAATTGGCGGCAGTTTGGTTCAATCGCTGAATCTGGTGAAATGAGATTAACCAAGTGGTAGCCACTGGATTCTGGATGTCCTTATATCGCCCCTCATCCCCAAAGTGTTCACTCAGCAGCCCAATCACATCTGGCTCCTGCTCCTGTAAAAGTGCAGTGTATTCAGAGAGCCTAATCTTATTTTCATTGATGAATGCTGCTGCCTGGGCGATTGCCAGTGGAAGGAGTGCCAGCTGATGAAGAAGACCAATGGCTGCATCACGATCATTAAGGAGTTGTTTCTCGATCAGTAACTTCCCTAGAAGCTTCAAAGCCGCCTCTGTATCTGGCTCAGAAATGTTTATCACATGAGAAGATGCTAATTTCACGGCTAGCTTTCGATTTCGAGTAGTGAATAGGATGCGTCCTTGCTCACTTTGAGGCAGCAAATCTGTTAGTACCAGGGCACCGGTACTGGTTTGTATCCACATATCCATATCGTCTGCATTATCAAAGATAAGGAGCCACTTTCCTGCTCTCTCCTGACTGAGATATACCTTTAGTCGATCTTTCGCCTCTGCTGGCTTCACATTGTGGATCCCTACTTTATGTGCGATAGTCATGTAGGCCTGTTCGATACTCTCGTAGCTTGTACATGGGATCCAGAAAATTGAGCAACTAGACTCTCGCTCGCGCATGCGGTAAGCCAATTCAAGGGCAATTTGTGTCTTTCCAACTCCTCCAAGGCCGTAGATTGCGATTTTGGATGGTCCATGTGATTGCATCAAGAGGCCCTCAATTTCTGTGATTTCAGATTCACGACCAACAAATCGCGGGTTCTTCCCAAAAGGGACTGCCCAAACTGGTTCTATTGATTTGGGTGATTCCTGCTCGCGATGGTAAATCGAAACCTTCGACAGGAGAGCCTTGGCGTAAGTAGCAGCAGCAAGGGAGGCATATCCCTGCCACTGCTTTTGTTTATGAGAATCACAGTAGTCACAGATTCCTCGAATAGCAAGTGAAGGGAGCTCATCCATGAGTCCAGCAGCCTCCATTTCAAAACAGAGAATATCTAGTTTTTGGGCAATTGAATCCCGAGCACTTGCATCTTTCATCACTTGATCTCCAGAAGCTATCAAGCCATAGTGAATGTAAGGGTCATTGGATTTTCGCAGAGGGCGGTTCACCAGCTGAGACTGATCACATTCTGAACAGTCGGATCTAATCACTTTGTGATTGTATGTTGGTTGGAATAGCCAATCATTCTGAGGCCGTGAAAACTTTTCTTTCATCTCCTCATTTTTCTGCAGTGCATCGATCATGGTTCTGCTAACCAGTCTCTTCCCTGTCATATAGTCGCTTTCCATTTGAGCCATAGCCTTCAACAATATCGGCGGCGGTCTATTGAGTGACCCAGTATGCTGGAATTGTCCGTCATGCAACATTTTGCCATAGTCATATTGGATAACACCAGCTGAGGTTCCTGTTGGCTTACTTACCACCACATCGCCAAGGCGAATGTCAGCATTGTTGCTGGGAACTCCACCCCCGATGCCGACCATCAGTCCAAAGCGGATGTTCGTGTAGGTAGAGACCAAGTGGGACACCACAGTGGAAGCAGATATCGTTCCATATACGCCGGACGGCAGACATGCTATTACCACATTGTGACCGCTAATACTCCCAAGTGTGTAAGCGTTATGGTCGGTTTTCGGTTGGAGCAGTAGAGGATGGGACTCGTCAAGCATCGTTTTTGCGGCGGCCATTTCTAGCGGCAACGCACAGATCCATGCGACCGTGTAGTCATCATGTGTGAGGGTCATTTTTGCAGGTTGTGCATATCATAACTCTGATGAACTCAGAGCACTCACTAGAGTTCCACCGGGCAAAGTTAATGCAGAGTCACGTATATCTCAAGTGGATTGTTGAGGTTTGAAGAAATGGAGGGGTAAACAGTTTTGTGTTGTGACAGGGCTGTCAGCATTAAAGATCCAATCATCTGGAACAGCATGTGTCAGTCGCTAGATATACAAGGCAAAACCCCGTGTGGTTTGCGTGGAATCTTCCAGCTTATATCACTCATGCAAAAAATTAGAGGCAAGCACTGCCGGGTCCAGAGCATTGATATTCCCGATCTGATTAAGGTGTTTCGAACATATTTTCCTCCACCTGATTGAACTTGTAGATGACCAGAAGGGCCACTGACTTGAGACAGTAAAAAGCTGGGTTGAGAATCATAGTATTGTACTTTCCCTTTCTCAAAGGATAATCCCGGCTTTTCTGAATCTCTCGAATGCATCCAGCCAGCCCTCAATTGGATCTCTTTGCTCGGTAAACCCTACCCCCCGCAACCTCTCCGAGCTCAGATGACGATCGTAAGACAACCACCATCCTAAAGTGTCCAACTGGGCACTACCAGCACCAACACCAACACCACACGTCACTCCTTTCGGTCGCCCATGCTCCGTGAACAGATGACGGAACTTGGTTACACATTCTCCCAGCTTCAAAGCGTCACCAGCTTCCGAGGGTCCTAACCCCTTGAGCCCAAACCAGTTGGCGATGGCAGGCCATAACTCGGCAAAGCTCACGGAACGGTCATTATCCATCAAGTTGATGATTTTCTGACCGCACTTATCGGGGTTGAGGGCTGCATAGATGGCAATTCGACCGAGAATCTTCTCAGAGACCGGCGTCAAGAGAGATCGAAATCCAGCTTCATTTCCAGGGAAGGCTACTTCCACCTATCCTTCTTGGGTCTGGCTGTATCATTCGGTCTAATTTCATGGTTGTAAGCGTATAGAGAAAGATATTGCGCCCGGTGGAGAGTCAGAGAAAAGGCAGAGCCATTCGGCGTAAACCCAACGACGGCGTCAGGACAAACCTCGGTCCAAGTCCAACTGCGTCCTTTGCAGGACTCTTTGAGGAATTCGAAACCACGGGTATGCAACTGTCCTGGCGTAGTCGTCGAAGAGGTTGTCGGCCATGAATTCCACAAGGGGTGGTTGGAATATGCTGCCTGGTATATAGATACCGTATCCCTGAAAAGTGTTAAAAAGGTCGGGTACTCAACATGGTGCAGATGTGCTTACTCTGGTACCACCCGGAATACATAAAGGTTTGTAGGTTCGGTGCTGCCATGTTGAGGGCATCTGCGAGTCTCTGCATCATGCCGCAGTTTTGTGTGCACTCTTTGATGGGGTCCTCATTGAGAGAGGCGAAGACTGGCGATGGTCAGAAACAGGCAAATGAAGAAGAAGCGTATACCAAAGTAAAAAACATGGGTTATCTGCCCCACTCCGTTGACTTTGTCCTTTAGCTGCTTTGCCAGGTCATCTCCCGTTCCTTGAAGGAGATCAATGCCCGAGACAATCCGTAGCTGCGGTCTATCTGGACCCGGAGACGGCCAGTGTAGTTCAGCTTCTGGCACTGAACGATTGAGCACGGCTGAGACTCGGGAAAAGGAGCGGGAAGTGGGGTAGCCGGAGAGAAGTTGATATACTGTGGACCAGCGCAGTAGTCCAGCTGCCCCGAAAACGATTGCGTGGTTGGAGTCTTGCACCATTAGGTTTGTGATGGGTTTCATGTGCGTGGGGTTTGGATCTGAGGATACGAGAGGGATCTTTTACATGTAGCTTCAGGGATGGATTAAACTGATTGATAAATCATTTCGAGTCATAATGACTCATGATGAGCGAGTAGTTAACTATATTCTGGACCGCCAAGCATGATGCAGATCTAGCGACTTTTTTGGTGACAATGTAACTGTGATCTCTCTGACACTGACCCTGAACTGCGGCACTGCCTCATTCTGTACATATGATGCTTGGTCCCTGAGGGCCGCGGTGGCCGATACCTGACCATAGCCGACATTGATGCCACCCTATATAAAGAAGTGGAGAACAGGGAACCTGTAATAAGGCAAGTACAGGCTCTGCTGCACGCCGCTAGAGAACTAGCATCTACTAGTATGCTGACCCCGGTTCATACCGTTGGTGTCCCTTTCCCGCCATCTACGGCGGAACGATGATTGAGAGAGTGTTAAGTGTTAACTACAGCATCATACCTCAAGCACAAGCCCACACCTTCCTATGGGCCTAAGCTCTACAGGCCCGCAATAACACATTCTTCAGAGGAGCCAGATATTGATTCTAGAGGATACCTTGGCACATCAAGTCGAACGGTAGCAGGTATGCATCTGCACCGGGGGAGATTCTCTCACCACTCACTGCGCACACAGGAGTATGGTGATCTCCACGACAAATCTTTCCGAATATCATCTGTTATGCTTGAATATCAAGCACATACGACCACAGGGCGTGGAAAACAGGTTACACGGCTTCCCGTCCGCTCTGCCGTACTTGAGCCACATATTAAACGCGGTAGATTCGCAAAGAGCCTTTCTCTCCTAAAGAGTAACCTTATATTTTTAGTATGGGTGCTAGTAATGTAGGCAAGGACTTTATAACTTAAGTTACTATTAAGCATATCACACCCTCTACTATTCATGGGCCTTCAGATAGAGATGGGGAATGGACAGCAAAGACTCCCCATACTACTGTTGGGTTTAGAAAAGCAGATGCAGCCTATCAAATAACTTATCAGTCATAATAAATCTTTAAAGTCCACCAAATGAAGCAGTTCATTAGCTAGCAAAAGCAGCTGAATCCACCATGCACAAAGTCGTTCTATTACAACACTAGATAACTGAGCTTCATACATTATGTCACCACAACGTAAGTCAGACTAAGCTTTGAAGGCTCAACTTATACCCGCATGCTGTGCTTATTGATAGGCTGGCCAATCCCTAGTATAAAAAGCACCGCATGCGGACAGTGCTCGCATGAGCAACTTAAAAAGACAATGACATCATTATTGATGTTTTAGCTGAGGATGTCTAGAATAAGACTCACACCACTATGCACCACTTGAATTGGAACAGACTCTTGAAGGAAGAAGGAAAGGTTTAACCTTTGTACGTTATATGATTTGTGGGAGTGTTGCTGGAGCAAGACTGAAAATCCAAGGATGTCTCAGGCTAAACAGTAATATTGAAGCTGGTCATGGACGTACAGCACTGTACTAGAGGGCATTAGAAGGCAAGTATAAGGAACTGCCTTTAGAACAGCCCACGACAACGATCCGTCAAGATGGCGCTTGCAATTTCCGGTTTCATCACTTGCATTTCTTTAACCAAACTATTCATGTGCGTCCATGGTTTTCCTATTACGGCGCGGCCGCTTTCGTAAGGGTAGCGATGATAAATAGGGCGACCAAGTAGCAGCAGCTTTCTGTTTTAAAGACCAATTCAGGCTTATTTATGCTTCACCCTGTGTTCATCAACAACATGACAGGTACTCAGTACGACATAATTGGGGGCAAGTACGACGGCAGTTTCCATCTCCACACTGCGATCCTCCAACAAGCTGCTATTCTGACTCACGTTGGCAATGTTCGAGGCCAGAATATCCTAGACCTTGGCTGTGGGACGGGCCTCTATTCCCGCAAATTTGTTGAAGCAGGGGCAAACAAAGTGGTTGCAGTCGACATATCCGAGGCAATGGTAGAGAGCGCCCGCCGCCAGGCCCTGGTCAATGGTGAGTCAGAGTTCCATGTTGCAGACGCAAGTAAGCCACTTCATCTAGGACAGTTCGACCTGGTCCTAGCCGCATGGATCCTCAACTATGCGTCTAACGAAGCCGAATTGCTGTCAATGTGGCAAAACATCTTCAAAAGCGTCAAGCCTGGAGGGCGCTGTGTTGGCATCGTCCCTGACCTAAATCAGCTTCCGGCAGGGCAATCACACAGAGAGAAGGCCCCTCGGTTTGGGCAGAGTACGGAGCTGCTCAACAGGGTGGAAGGGGGTGTAAGAGTGCGGACTACTTTGCATGCTCCAACTCCCGTATCTTTCAATTATTACATCGTGGAGCTTGCAGTCCATGAGAACTATGCCAGAAAGGCTGGGTTCCCGGGTATTCAGTGGATGTCTCCGGTCGACCCACAAATCCAAGGTCTAGACTTTGCAAGTTTTGTTGAAAATCCCCTTTTTCAGGTTTTCTCTGTCTCTCGCCCCATTTCCGAGGATTAGGATTATTGTATGGCATCTGAGGTATTCTACAGGGGGAATACAGTGTTCTTAATGACTACTACATAAAAAGTTAATTTATGGGGTTTAGCTGTTTGCAAATTTTTGACGTTACGGCAAGTTAGCCTACCATGGAATTAGGGCCTCGAGCCCTTGGTTGCAATTTCCAGGAATGTTCTTATGATATCAGATTGAATAACATCACGAAATCTAACTCCATACCTCATAAAACCAATATATATACTAAGAAACTACACAATTACAATCATGATGTTAGTGGTGTCACTTGCGTGACAATGGAAAGCTGCTATAGGTGGGTATAAAATATGGAAAACCGAAAACCTCATGAATAATTTCACTGAATATTGGATTGCATCTTGTAGGGTTAGTAGCAAATTAATGACATCACGCCCGCTATCATTCAGCTGCGCTGAAATTCAACTTATTATCAGCATCGAGTATTTCCACAGCTGCCTTAAAAGTATAACTTTGATGATTATGAAGTCAGTCAGTTCCATTAACAGTTACTCCACAAGTATAAGTCACTGATACCCTCTCAAGGGTACCATTCAGAGCTAGACTACAAATGAAGGACAACAAATGAATAGCTTTTAAGGTGTAGATATCTTTCCATGTCCACTCAAGATTAAGTTGTTTCAGATAACTTTTAGATGAGATAGCTTTCATAAAGCCAAATCCATGAATTTCTGACGTTGTGCCTGCATGGGCTGATATACCCAAAAACTCCATTATCCATGAGCAGGAGGCCTATAAGGGTTATGGCATGAACTAGCATTTATTATGATAACAACTGCATATATTCCGTTCAGTATTATAAAGTGGAGTATGATACAATTCTGGAACCTTCACAGCCTGCAACCTCTTCACTTTCAATATCACACACTCTGCATGCTTGTCCAATAGGCTCGCCTAAGATAATCAGATTCTGGCTTCAATTGCAGTGTTCCGATAATGGATGGAATACTATCAAGCTCTTAAATATGCCTTATGGTCCTTCATCAGGGCCAGAATGGTACGCACCTAACTTCTCAAAGATGCTCAGAGAGTGAAATCGTCCTACCTGGAAAAAAGCACGTTTCACATCATAGGAGTAACTGAGTAATGTAGGGAGACTTGCACGTAACTCATTTTGGGGACGTAAAACATAAAATACTTTCTAACTACTACCTAGTTCATAACTTCATACACCCACTCTCGGCTCTCTCATATACATATCATGGCGCTCTTTCTCTTTTAATCTATAGCCCATCATTGCACGTACCGATGGTCGATGTAGTCGCATTTTACAGCCTCTTCTGGGGTCTTGACCAGATTTGCTCAGGCGTCTCATGGGCCCCTTACTCTTACCCAACATCCCTTGGAGCAAAGATTTCAAGCATATATAGGTAATGTAATAGCAATGCAGGTCGACGAAAAATCTGTTATTCTTTTGAGTCAGGACCGCCTCAATGATATGCCATGCAATGGTTTAGACATTTATGATGAGCCTGATGCTTTTTCATGCCTACAAGTGATGTCTGGGGACTTAACACGTGTGTAGAAGGCCACCTGTATGTATGAACAGCTCACCAAGACGCGCCGACAAATCATTCGCTTTGATCATCGCGACCTGTTCTTTGGGGTGCCTATCCTTGACAAGCCATCAATTACAGTTGATTAACTCATGGCCACAAACAGATCGACCATGGACTCCAATGCGGATGGGCCGTCATGAATTACGCCTAAATATTGTCTGCTAATCTACCAATAGGCATTACATCTGGTCTCCGCACTATCCTTCGTGCGTTCAAAAAATATTTTAGTGATCTACAAATTGAATTATGCTGGGTATCATCTTTCCTTTTACTGTTACTGCTCGGCTTTCTTGAAGCTGTCTACATTAATAGTTAACTAGATAATGAGGAAGTGTATTAATGAAACTATAAGGTATGAGTTATTTCATTCCTGCAATATACTGTAATAACATTATTAAGTGGCTACAGTTCACACTGATCTGTTTCTCTGGGGATGTCTTATCTATCAGCTCATAACAGAGTTCTGGCCTGGCCATGAACAGGACAGATAGGATGCAGAGATGCAGCATATGGTGATGGAGCACTAATAGCTACTTCTTGCAAGGGAATATGTAGGGGATATTATGCAAACGTGGTGGGAATATGGCTATATGGATGTTGAAGAGTCAAAGAGGGACTTAGATAGCTTTTTAAAAAAAATAAAGGCTAGGAAGTTAATGGTGAAGAGCCTTGTGAATTTCAGGCTACTGGGCTCTTTAAGGAGGGATTGATTCCTATATAGTAGTGGTTTTCTTTTATGGACCATGGAACTATGGCATCATGCGGCATTCTTTCCTTAATGACCATATTTATATGGATCTCATTTCGTCCTCTCCTACTGAAGTAGGATACCATGATTAAGAATTATTAGCTTAATGGAAATACTTATAATATCACTGGACTCATATTCTAGTTTTAGGGGAGCTGAAGAGTAACATAAGCACTGACACTGCCTCAAGGACAAGTCCGTCTTGTCGGCAACTATTCCTTGTTTTGAATTGGCCAGTTTCTGGTCGTCTTTATAATCCCAGCAGTCAAAGTCCGTTGGTCCAACGCTTTTGCCAGGGCCATCATAATGGATGCATATTCAAAACAAAGCCCAAAAGAAAGACTCCAGATCATGCCAAAACAAATGCTTCTCTCCTAGCAGCAGCCCTATGGCCACGAATGCCCCTGTCCCAGTCTTGGCCCCTGCGCCCGAAGGTTGGTCTCTATGTTCCTTAATAGCAAGATCCAAGTCGACACCGACTTGGACAATTCGAGGGCGTTGGATTGACAATAAATCTGTGCAGGATGGTTCCTTTTACTCCAAAGCTAGTAATAAGATTCAAGAGTCAAATTTCCTTTTTAGATCCTTGTCTATAATATATATCGTTACATGAGTCCTTAAGATATGTCGGTGCTTGAATATCCTCATTCCTCCATCATGCCTATCCGCTCCGTTTTCCTGTGAGTAGACAGGCGCTACGACCTACTCTACTGACACAATAGCATAGTTTTTGGGGCATGCACGGTGTGATGCGGACTGACATTCATTTGTGCAGGATGCCAAACACTGTAAATATATGGCAATAGGTGCGGATGAATAAAGTCAAGGCGCTCTTCACAGCAGGATGCCCTGAAGAACTCAAGCGCAAATCACAGGCAAAGCAGTCCTTTTTCTGCGACTACGTTGCTATTCATGTCAAGCCGATTGCAGGAGGGAGACCAATAGGAGATACGAAGGCTCAGGTCAATCCTGCTCGGCTCTGAATTGTTCACCTAGCCGATTCGTTGCTTCCGCCTCACCCAAACCTCCTTGTTGGTAGCCTCAGAAGCCCCATCGGTCGATGTGGGAGGGCCACGCAGCTGCACCTCCCAAACCTTGAGCTTGTAGTTGCCACGGTCCGACTGCCCAGAGAAGAGGTCAAAGGACCAGCCGTGCTTGGGACATGTGATACCGGCGCTGAGCACGACGCCAAAGTCTTCAATGTCAAAGAGGCTCCCCTGCGACAGTGGGAACGACGAGTGAGGGCATTGCTGGAAGGGTCAGCGTGATTCAACATATCCGTCTTCATCTCACTCACGTGATCAATTGCATGAAATTTTCCTTTATACTGAAACACAAGGACCTGATCTTTCAAGTCGCCTGGTAGGTCAATATCCGCTTCGACCGGACACTTAGCCTCTTGAGGCCCGTTTGTATTGGAGTTCGGGATCCGGAAAGCTTTGCACTTCGCTGCGATACGACGGCCATCATAGTCGATATCGAGGTCCGGAAATGCTGATGCAAGGCCGACCTTGTGCCAAGCTCCATCTAGTCGAGATGGAGCTCTAAAAGGGTTCATCGCTGGTGTAAGCGATCTGGCGGTTTCTCTCACAAATTGGGGGAATTCGGCATCGCCAGATGAGACTGCCTGAGCACGTGATCTTCCACCACCGTGTCATGTCAGAACGCAGGTCAGGCCACCACCCCCCCGGAATCTCGGACCACCGGCGCCGATTATCCGCGATCATGTGATCTCACCCCACCGCCGGTCGGGTGAGCTCAGTACATTACCTTACCGACACAACACTACATCTTACTTCTACCACACCTCCACCATGGCTCGTGTCCGTGGTAATGTCAGTTTTCTCCTCCAGAACTAGTTAATCAGTATTAATTTGCATATTAGGAAGCATACCAGCGATACCTTGAGATCCCAAAACCTGACCTCGAACTTCCTGACGCAGTTGTTGAAGTGAGTGGAAAATATATGGCAGAACTAGTTCCCAGCTGGCCGAAGTGAGATTTTCTCACAGTGTGGAACTAGTTCTGGATAGAACTAGTTATCCCTACTAACTAGTTTAGACCTCTGGCCATGTCAATCTCTATGTTGGTGAAGTGTATTGCCGCTTTAGCGGTTGCGAAGTCAACGTAAGTTATGAACTAGTTCTACCATATTTACATTCTTCCTGCTAACTAGTTTAGACCAAATACATGAACCTGAACAACTTAAAGAAACACTTTGTCGCAAAACATGGCGCTGAGTTTGAGGAAAATGCTGGAGGGCGCCCGAAGAAAGCTGATGAGGTCATGAGGATGCTGCTATTAGTAAGAACTAGTTCTTTGAAGAACTAGTTAGCATTACTAACTAGTTTAGCCTGGTACACTCAACTAGTTGCCGCCTATGATGCCCGCGAAGCTGCGAAACCAAAGGTCCGCCCAGTCATTCCGTTGAAGCGTGATGGGACTGTGAGTACTAGTTCTTATATAATACTAGCTTTTACTAAACTAGTTTAGGTCAACATGACTGCGATGCGCGCCGTTGCAAAAGATCATGACATATAGGTGCCTTGTGACCGCTGTAAGGCGGATAAAAAGTCAAAAGGTAAGTAAACTAGTTTCTAATAGAACTAGTTTATATCTCTAACTAGTTCTAGAATGTTGCAAGGGAACTCRCAGGGATGTATRTRAGGTATTCAGGGAGTTTRATGAAGAGGAACCATYAGGCYAGGAGTCTRAGATRGAGRCTRCATAAATTAGTGATTTTCTATGAATATAACTAGTTATGCAAGTTCTAAACTAGTTAAAGAAAGTTTATTTTCAAAATTTTACAAATAGCTGGGATTCTATAGAACTAGTTTAAATGGATATAGTTCTACCTTCTTTTCTAGAYAAGACTAAGTTAGCAGTTAGTAATATATATATTCAACACTGGTGATATGCCAAGAGTTTTTACCTAAACTAGTTATACATAGAACTAGTTCTATACACAACTAGTTTAGGTAAAAACAATATATCACATCTGTGTTTGCCTAAGTCTAGCTAATTCTAACTCTAGCTCTAATTTCTGTTTCTCAATCTTAGCCTTTCTTATCTCTGCTTCAAGTATTTGGAGATCGATTTGGCGTGACTCAGTATAACTGTTCTGATTTTGGGTATGAAGATTAGAGGTAGCAATCTGCTGAAGACTTAATGATCTAGAATAAATTAGTAGAAAAACTAGTTCTAGAGATTAAGTTTTCTTACCGCTGGGATGAATGGGATGACTGTAAACTAGTTGACCGTCTAAACTAGTTAGTATTTAAACTAGTTTTGAAGAAAAATTCTTACCGTCTTGATACTGATTGAGGGGATAAAGGGCCTCTAGATCTTCCTCGAGAAGTTGATCTTCCTCTAGAACTTGAGCGTGCTCGAATAAAGCCTGAAGAACTAGCATCAAAAAGAATAGAATTATGATCAATAGTTCTATTTTCTTGCTCAGTTCTTCGTCTTTTCCGTCGCTCTGAAACTCGTTAGTTCAATAACTAGTTTAGATATAACTAGTTTGTACATACCTTCGCGAGCCATATGATCATAGTATCGAGTATCTATATCATCACTTCTCCAAGAATGATGGATTCCATATATTTGTCGTGCAGAGAGTTGATCAATATCTCGCTGATCAATTATCATTGACCTATTGTAATAGAATATATCAGAGAACTGTCTCTAATAGAAACTAGTTTAAACATACCCAAGAGTTGCTCCAAGTAGTGAATCATAAATACCCATCCAATAAGATTTATAGTGGCTTTGTTCTACTGCATTTGTATGATTTCTGACCTTATTAAAAAACTCAGAATTCATTAATGAGCAGTTTTTATTCAAGCCAGCAGAAATCACAGGATGTTGCTTATGTTTCGCCCATCTTGCAATGTCAGGCGATTCATTAACTAGAACTAGTTTAGTATAGAACTAGTTAACAGATAAACTAGTTAACTTACTTTGCAGTAATTCAGTGAGGCGAAGAAATTCATCCTGTGATTGACAAGATAAAAGACTAGTCATTCGAAGCCAAACAGAATGAAAGTGACTATCTATCTCTGAAGCTCCAGGAGGAACTAGCTTAGAGATAGTTCGCATAAAATGAACACGGCAGAAAATAATAATATTTTGTAATTGCCATGTCCATGGTCGACCTTCAGGATCAATGTCTTGGAGATAATGACCAAGACCTAGAACTAGTTAGCTATAAAACTAGTTTATAAGAGAACTAGTTCTTACCTGAGAGTTGCTTTCCATCCATATCAACAATAATTGCTTTATATCCACTTTGATGCAGATAATGAAACTGGACTGGTGCACCACAGACCTCATCGATCAATTGAAAAACACGATGAAATAATAATCGATAGCTTGCTGCAGTCTCTTGATCCATAAACACACGAAGAAGTGTGAAAACTAGTTAAATATTAGAATCCAGCTTCTAGTAAACTAGTTTAGACTTACTTTTTCCATGCTCTGGTAAGAATGTTGCAAATATCACCTCATTAAAGTCTCCTTTAACTCTTTTAAAAGACATATCAATCTCAAAAGAATCTAATGTCTTCAAAAGTGTGATTTGCTCCTTAAATCCACAGATGATCATTGTACAAATATCATCAGTGTAGATTCCACGGACATAATTCTTAAACTAGTTTAGCAGAGAACTAGTTAGGGGATAAACTAGTTTTACATACCCGGTAGTTTGGGTTGCGAGTATGCTCATATAGTACCCCATTAAAACTCCGACCTTTTAGATATAAAAGAGCTCGCTCTTTAGTAATAATAGCAGAGAATCTATCTTGATTCACAAAACTATGATGAATCTGTGATAAAGTCTGACCATTATACTTAAGGCAAAACTCTTTTAAGGCAGGGCTCCGCAGGAATAAACCTAAACTAGTTAATATATAAACTAGTTTATCTTAAAACTAGTTACATAACTTACTAAGTGTCAGATCAGGATTCTGCATTCTTTTGATTAAATGAAGAATCTCATCCATTATTTGCTGTGGCGGTTTATTAGGCGGCGGTGGAGGATGTGAATGGATTCCAGTAGAGAGAAATATTGCATATGGACATTCAGTAATACTAGTAGGAACTAGTACTATAAATGTCACATTACAATCTTTTCTCTTCATCTTTCCATGGCCCTGGATATGAGGAACACCTAACTAGTTTAGTGAAGAACTAGTTATTAGATAAACTAGTTAAGGGCTTACCACAGTGAGGCCGCCGGCTATTCAGTTGTTCGATGACTCCACAAGGTTCATGAATATGATCATGCTCACCTGTTTCAAACAGCCTTTTCAAAAGATCTAAATCAAGCTGGAATGCTTTATTTGCAAGATTCATATGAAAGTGCTTTTGATAGGTTGAAGGTGAAGCATTTGTGCATCCAATATAATAATGCTGTACACCGGCAACATCCTAAACTAGTTAGTATATTAAACTAGTTTTTATTAGAACTAGTTACTTACAGGATAGTGATATTTTGCGAAAACTGGTTGACATGATGTAGTTGATTCTTGACATGCATTTCGTGAATTAAAACGTTTGATTATACTGCGATAAAGACTAATACTTATTAGAATAATCAAAATAATATATATTTAATAAGGAACCTACTTACCTGGCAGTCTCATGAATAAATAAACTAGTTGTTCTTTGCATAATCCGTTGCCGAATTTCAGAAATTTGAGAGAAAACTAGTTCAGATGCATGTGTATGTTCTATTGTTAATAGTTCAGGATGAATATATTCACATGCCTTTATTCCTGAGCATCGTAGATAATATCGTCTAACATATGAACGTAGAAAGGAACAATATATTTGACGCGGAGTTCCAACAGTAGAGTGGGAATATTGAATCTAGTAGTAGTATTAGAACTAGTTTAATTAAAACTAGTTAATCTGTAAACTAGTTAAGACTTACTGATGTGAAAGGATTATGTCCGGAAATCGTAGGGTTTGAGGTATTCAATCGTACAACATAAGTATAG
Organism: Aspergillus udagawae; assembly: GCF_001078395.1. NCBI lineage: Eukaryota > Fungi > Ascomycota > Eurotiomycetes > Eurotiales > Aspergillaceae > Aspergillus > Aspergillus udagawae. The sequence continues at coordinate 654,696 of NW_025091274.1, read as the reverse complement.
CCCTGTATATGCGATTGAGGATATTCAGGTAGATGATCAACATATTCAATTTGCTGTGTCAAGATTGGAGTTGGGAAGGACGATGTCAAAGCCGTAGGTTGTGTATTCTAGAACTAGTTAGTATATGTAAACTAGTTCCTATAAACTAGTTTATATGGTTTACCTCGAGAAGATTTGAATCGTCAGCTAGATTGCGTTCATGCAGAATTTGATCATCTAAGTCATCTGATAATATTGATATACTATCATCAGATTCAGAAGAATCATTAGAAAAGGTACTAGGAATAAGATCATTAATAATTGATCTATCATTCTCAAGGTACTGAAAAGATTCATATGAGGCCATTGTAAACTAGTTTTTTAAGATGATGAGAAAGAACTAGTTTAGGGGAAGTATGGAGGGTAACTTTCAGAATATTTACGGAAAGTAAAAAATTATCTCATCTGACCGGTGAGATGAGCTGTTTTAAAATGGTTAGCATGTGATTCGGAAAATCGGCGCCGGTGGTCCGAGGCCCCGGGGGGGTGGTGGGCTGACCTGTAGTCACCGTGTCATGTCACGAGCGATAGATCGTATCACGTGACTATTTTGATATCCGGGGAGGCGACGAGAACGAACACGTCTTCTCTTTGCGCAATTCCCTCATTCTCACAGGTTCATAAACAGTGGATGTTCCAATTTCTGACGCGCTATAAGTTGTTTAGTGAGATTCAAATAAGTCCAACCGGCTTCATGGTCCAAACTTTGCCAAACAGAGATGTTCTACGTGCGGTCTCTCTTGGAGCAATTCTTCAAATTGATAGCGCCGATTAGTAGTCTCAATGAATTCGCAAGATGCAGAAGCCATTCGAGGAATGGACCTGCGGAGCATGCTATATGCTGCATTCAATTATGTCCAGGTTTGCGGCAGGAAACATTGAGGGTGTATCATATCCGATGCTATCCGTCTGAAAGGAAATGACGAGGTAGAAGGAGTACCTGAAGTCAAAGGGTCCAACGAACCAGGAATGATGTGACATTCCTTAGCGGCCCAGACCATCCTTGCTTCCACTCGTTACTCATAATTTCATGGGGATAATGCTTGCCTAAACTCTTTGATTGGAATCTCCAAAATTATCATGAGACTTGTCACTGTCCCACTCTTTTGAGTAAATGGAAATGAAAACACTTCCCTTGTTCACGCGGGTTATCTCGACTATACTTAAAGCTCCAGGCAGAATGCTGGTATGATCAAACGACTTCTACAGCAAAGTCATATCTTCATTCCACCCGGAAATAATCGACTACCTCATCTTCAAGAGTCATCTTGAGCCATGAAAAGCCCAAATTCGCAATGATGTAGGAGAGTCACTTTCGCCAATTTCGGCAATGCAAAGGATACTCTGGCTCTACGAGCGTCGTTTTCAGCGGCTATGATCATTTCCCGTTAATACGTGAATCCGCGGTCGGTAAGAAATAACGGTGAGAGAAAGATCTTCCAGAAGACTTTCGAACATGATAATGTACTATACGGTATTGTTTAGCATCCAATCCTTCTTTGCGAGTGCTCCTAGAAACTAATGGCAACAAGGTGCATACCCTTTGAGCTCCGAAATTGGAGCCTCTGGTGATCAACACGCGAGATGTTAATATTAGGTCAATATGAGATGTACTTGGTTTGTTCCTTGAAACCGGCGGTAGAGTTTATTTACAACCAAGGTAAACAGGTATCGAGCGAAGCCTAGGCCACAAGATCTCCTGACGATCCGCAAGGTGGAGTGATCTACCAAACCAGCAGTAGCGTGATTATCTGGATCAATTGGACCGGCCTGTTTGTATAAAAGAATCTCTGAGTTACAAAATGCCTCCCGAACTGATAACTTCTGCGCTCATAATCCAATTAGGGCATGGCACGCTAAAGGACTAGCCATTATTATCCTCTCACGCCAAGATCCATTGCCCTTCCTCTATAGTCTGGGTGATCCAAAGCCAGCATTGATGGACCACAGAGGCTTCAGAAAGCAGCATGGCAAAGCCTATTCATCGAGATCAATATTAGCACGGACCTCCATGTTCTATAGACACAGTAAGAGGTGTATACGCTTTCGCCAGTCGAAATTAGCGAATCGATTCATAGTGCTTGAGAGTCTCATGCAACCACATCGCATGCAGTTGCGCCAAGGACTATCTTTTCGTGGAAAGTGGAAAGACGCCTACAGGATGATTATTCTGCGAAGATGTCTCCAAAGAATTGAGAATCTTCAATTCCGGGCCAGATTGAGAAGTAACGAACTCGAAGAACTACAAAAGCGCTTGGTAGATAGGAACTCAATTCTCCAACATGATTTTGGGTGAAGCCAGATATATGTAGGCACCAAACTATCTCTGCAGGAATGGTTGGACTCTGCGACTTACGGAGGGTCTCACTTGGTTTGAGATCCAACGTCTGGGTCAGGAGATATGGCCGTACATATGGTAATCCAGCGTTTTGTATTGCCTTTTCGGCGTGACTTTTTGTGACGTATTGCTCTCTGCTCACAATTTGCTTCCTCGTACAATAGTTGCAGCGCAGTCTTTCCATTTCCGAGGTCTGCAAATCCAATTATTAGTGGTTAGATAATCTATGTTATCTATCAATGACTATATCACATGCCGCCGTGGTCTTTATTTGGGATGTCTTCTGGTTCGGAGCAAAGGAAGCGAAGGGTCTGTACCATTGGAGAACTTATTTTTGCACGGAGTTTAGCCTTTGAGTCAGCGCATCTAATCAGAAGATGTCCTAGAACAGCGAATTAAATTAAGATACATCATATCTTGACATAAAATAGTAGGTGTTTGGAAACCAGCGGGATATGGCGTGGGTATTAACATTGGTGAGCCTCGATTGTCTGAAAGCTCCATATATGTGTTTCGTATGTACGAAAAAGAAGCGACCCAGGACAAAGCATCCTACTACACAACCCCGGGATACCCTACTCCTCGCTGCTGATGGTAACCGGAACCTTGCCCATGATACCAGATTCATTCCACTTTCCAATATTGATATTGTATCGTGGGTCTTGATCACGCATCATGAACATATTTTTTTTTCCGGCTTCCATAGGAGCATTCCATGCTAGAGTGCAAATTTTGGCATTCTTTACGTCGTCGACGAGGTCAATTGTGCCTTGAAGCCCTTTGAAACCTTTTTCTTCGCCGCAGGAACAGATATGCCGCAAGCCACCGTTATGGCGAATAACCATATCGTCAACGTCGTCGTTTGTTAGGGTATCGTTTTGATCACCCTCATTATAAAACTCGCCGCTAAGCGATGTCAGACCAAACTGCAAGTCACTTTCAGGCAGACTGAGAAGTAAATACCTATCTATATGAGCATTTTCGACCCGAATGTCATACTTCGTGTCATCTTTAATTTCAATCTCGAGGAACTGCTGTCCTGTTGCAGATGCCATATCGATTCGATTGGTCGATCTTGATTGACACAGTGTTTCAAATAGTCAATTTACGATACAACGGAAATCTCACACGCTCAGAAGAGAACTGATTGTGCTCAGGAAGGGAATGAGCACTATATACGGATTGGATGGATGCGGAGTCGATGACGGAGGTCTTCCTCTGTTTTTATGGTACGGTGCGGGGTCCGCATCCCCCAATCTATAGGATCGATGGATGCTGCCACTTCTTATGACAATACCAATCAGAAAAATAGTGGCTAAATTGTTCAGACGCATGGGTGGCACTCGCGCTGAAAACATTTAATAGCGCCTGTTGTGCGTCATAGTTACGCCGAGATTGTACCCCGCAGAGGACCACCAATCCCCAGATGGGGCATGGTCCCAACAATATGGAATTATGAGTGAGGTCTCTGATAAACAAGACTTCTCAATTTGTTTGGGATCTAGCTAAGAGTACCATCCCTAAGCAAGCTCTCTAGGTATGTACTCAATACTCGTGGCACTCAACCTTGTTCTAGAGCTCTGTCAATGAATCGACGGCTGAGGAGTCTAACCATACAAAAAGCCACCACGGATTGTTTCCTACTTGAAATGTTTGATACAAGCAGGAAGTGCAACGTCCATAATACATGACAGAATTCGACGAAAGTATATCAAAAATCTCCGTCTCCTTCGCAGAAACCTCACGGGTCATGTGACCTGCATCGAGTCTGGGGCAGGAATTCTCTGCTTCTCATTAAATAGTCGCTTTTATGGACTTCGATGATAAGGTGTACAAACGGGACGCGGCAAAAATTGGTATCATTGCCAGAGATGGGCTTCCAACAGTTCAGTCACCCTTCGAATATGGCAATTCATATGGCTCCCAGAAGAACGCTCACTGGTGACAGGTGTGATGGACAATGGAACATCGAGTATACTGGACCCAACAATCTTCACCCTGCTTAACTTTGAAACGAAAAGGTGACTGTCGGACACCTGGCATATGCAGAGAGAACAATCAGGGACAATGGTACCTAGGTACTAGGTACTGAGGCAAGGATGAAATTCTCTGAAGCTCCCTGAGATCTTTCGCTTCATAACGGGAAGCAGGTACAGAAATACCGCCTTGACTTAGCAGAATTAAGCTGGTGAGTACGAGACCGTGTGTAATATCTCGTGTGGGACCGACTTGCCTCTTATCCTCGCGCTGATCAGATCATTAAAGTTTTGGGGCATTCATACAGACAGTCACTACTCACTAGTACCTGGGCTTATTTTCCCCTGGTACTAGTAGGCGAGTCTTGGCGAGTAGTACATACTGTAGACTGCAGTTCAAAAGGCAGGGATCCCTCATGGTCCACGTCTGACTTATTTTCTCCATCTTCACGCCTTTGAAACTTGATCATGGTGTTATAGATTCTCCTGAGAAATGCCCAGACTCCTTCAATAAACACACCATTATGAAGGAGAAGAGCGGATAGGTTGCCCATTTCATTCCCATCTTAAGCTGCAGACAGAGTAAAATTTCTAGACTCGAAATAGCTGGCTACTCTCATAGGCAAATACTGACCTGCGGGCCGGATATAGCGTCATGGCAATATAACCCGTCTGGTGCAGTAACGACAGTTGTGTAAATGGCTACTGTGCTGATTTGGTTTCTATGCGTCTTGTGACCAGTACAAACCGGCCCGATCAATAAATGCATTGTTGCGTTCCGTCATACCTGGGTATTCTGAAGCGAGCATTGACACATGACTTTGTATTAGAGTTAGACCAGGCCTCTGGATCACACGGAGATCAGAAAGCTTCCTGATAATAAAAGAATGCGGAACCAAATTGCCTGCTACTAACCATGGTAGTTCCATATACAGTTCTGGTTTGTATCGCATCTCGCCTCTGGGTCAGGCCACATCCTCCACAAGTATATAGCTTCCTCCACCTCATCGTTCATCGCTAATGCGCCAGGATTGGAATTTTCAATAACTCGGCAATACTCTTCTGTACTTGCACAGGACAGAATCTTGAATACCCATAGTTATGTTTGCAACGAGAACATCCAGTGTCTTTAGCAGAGGGTTGGCACAAGCCCGGAATCCTTTTCTACTCCTGTTGGCTGACATTACACGATAAATAAGCCTAGCTGCGTTTGCAATTGGAGCCATCGTTGGCGGTACGTCTGTATACCGGTACACCATCGCAAAATATAGGGTGCCCCAAAATGTCAATCTCAATGTAAGTATATATCACTGCCTCGTAAAAAGAGGTTCTTCGACATAAGTCAATCGTAACCAGGAGCGGTGTGTCATGTTAGCTGGAAAGTTACCAGCTGTTTATTGCGCAGGATTAAGCTGACTATAGTTTGTAGATGCTACAGAAGCGACTGCTACTGCTTTCTGGGCGCGTTGCAGAAATAGAAAGAAGTAGTATAAGGAAACATTGATGTTAATGGAATGGAAATGTGTTTTGTTATCCTTCTCCTTGTAGCGTTCTATGCCGAAATCGAAACATAGGATTTAGCTAGCAACTGGACATCCCTGCTACGCGAATAGGACTCTATTACCACAGTAAGAGCAAATAGCTCAACTCAATTTTGTGCGTAATAAGTACAGATGTGTCTATACAGCAAAGGCAAATATAATACATGAGGAGAAAATTGCAGTAGTACATCCACATAGAGCATATTAGCCGTCAATCCTTCTTATGCCTCTCGTCCACATCTTTGTTATGAGTTCTTACATCTTCCGAATTATACTCCTTACCCAGCTCGCCGCTCTCCGGGTTCGGGCCCTCCCTGTATTCCTTGAGACTGTGGTATTCTCTTCCTTCGGAGTCCACGGCTACTGGTCGAGCCGACGGTGACTCTTTGTCAGGTGGCGGCTGCGGAATTTTTGCATCATTCTTTGTTGTTTTTGGGTCAGGTATATTTCGCATCTGTCCAGTCTGAAACCCTCTGGGCCATCGATTACTCTGCGGCGTCTGCACGCCGATTCTGTGGGAAATCCAGGGAAGAGCGAGTATAGCGTTGGGACGGGGGCAGGTTCCCAAGGAGACGAACCGCACCCAGCCCTTTGGAGATATTGCACGAGACAGGCTGATATTCGGCATACTGACAGCTGCCATTTGAGACGGGCAGGTAGATTCCTGATTTAAATCATCTAAGCTGGCATGTCGCTAGTGTATATGTATATGTGGGCCCCAATGTTTGGCCGGGGGGGTGGCAATTTCCGGGCTCAGATGACGTAGCTATTGACAGCCCTACCAGGGCACCAAGCTTGATATTCTTACTTTGAATCTTGGTTAAAATGCTAAAGTCTGGAAACAGGTCCAGTCTGTGGTTTGGGGGAGGAGTGTACCAGAGACCACGAAAAGGCTATGAGAAAGACTGGGAACGGATCACGCATCCACCAATCTGACAGTAAACAATGCTGGTATTCAGGCACAGTGTGTTAGATCCACCATAAACTTCTGCTTTCAACAGGGCTTGGATGATTTCAATATACCCATTTCTGGCCGCTAAAGAGTGGTGTTGGACTTGCATATCCGCCGGCCCTCCATGTCATCTGCAATCTCACAAATCAGCAAAAGAACGCGGTTCAGTCCAATCTATCATTGTTCGTCCTTTTGCTGGAAAAGCTACTTGACTAAGGGAGGCTAGGCTGTATGATCGCGATGACCTCTACTACTTCTGATGTGGAGCCCTGTCTATCGCTTTGTATAAACCCCGGTGCTGACAGCATGGTATCCCTTCCTGCCTACCTTCGCCGTCAATTCGCTCCTCCACTCTCTACCCATTGCCAACCTCTCCACCGTCTTCTCAAACGTATACTGAGGCTCCCATCCCAGCTCCCTCATCGCCTTGCTCGAATCATACACCCGATCAATCCTCGGGAGATGCTTCCACCCTTTTTTCTCAAACACGGCGCCTAAACCCGGACACATCTCGTTAAATACCTCTGCCGGGTTCCGGTCAAGCCTGTCGAGCGTGTGCGCATCATTCTTGAAGAGCGGAGGCGAGCTGATGATGTACTTTCCCCATCGAATATTTCTCGCTTTCTCCATCGCGCAGACCGCCGCCCGCACGATATCTTCAATATCGCATCTGCGATAAGCAAGCTCCAAAACCTTCAAGTTCTCATCGTCCATGGCCGAGCGGCGCCCCTCATCGTCGTCCTCCTCGGGGAAAAAGCGGCTCGTCCGGAGAACTAGCACCGGCATGCCGCTCTGCTTCTGAACCAGCGCGCACAGATCCTCTGCTGCGACCTTTGTCACTCCGTATATGTTTTTGGGTTGGGGGACAACGGTTTCATCGATCCATGCAGCGGGGAATCCCGGCTTGGGACTGAGTGCCATGCCGAATGTGCTGGTCGTGCTGAAGAAGATGAAGCTCTCGATCCGGTGGCTGTATTTGGCTGACTCTTCGAGGAGGACTAGCGTTCCGAGAATATTCGTCGAGACAAAGTCCTCGTTACCATGGCTGCAGATGTGTGGCTTGTGCAATGTTGCAGGGTGCAAAACGTGCTTGATGGGTTGGGACTTTAAGATGGAGCTAATGAAAGCTCGATCCGTAATAGATCCTACACGTGTGGTGGTGGAAGAGGGCAGGATATCAATGCCGAAAGGTGTGAAGCCCAGCGAAGGAAGAAAGAGCATGAGAGCAGTGCCGAGGTGGCCTGCCGAACCGGTGACAAGGACATCGTATGAAGACATTGGGATGCTCGTACGAGTTATATATATACAACTGTTGCTCCAATTGCTGGTCTTCTGACAGACGCAGAGTCAGTAAGCTGCAGGTAGTAAATTGAATGAAACTTCGTCCAGATTTTGTTATCAATAATCATGTGATTGTAGGTCCTGCATACAAGAAACTGATCCATAATTTTCTGTGACTCATACTTGCTGTCGCTTCGGCTATTCGGATCGCTTATTCGTCATCCATATCCATATCCTGAGAGGAAACTTCATATTAATATCTTTACCGATACGTCTTGGGAAGAATCTGACAGTTTTTGTTAAAGTTAGTTATCAGCCGTATATCGCCCGTTTGAATTTGGCTTGGGAAGTATTGTAACTCGTCACTTACCACCGGACATCACACATTACGTAAATTGTCGGGAGCACTCCATCAATAGAGTCGGACATGTAAATGTTAGTTAGATGAAAGAAACTGCTTAGTTACATCAACCAGAATCACCACAGCATTTTCAAGGAGAACCTCATTAAAAGCATAAAGGGAGCAATGGCAGGGCTTCCACAAGGATATCTTGATCAAGTGACTAAAATATTAACTGAGCTCTTCGTGCTATTTACGCTTTGGTTGAGAGGCAGGGAATGAATCACATATAGATAGGTGAAATAAGCGCTTTCCAATGAGCTATTTCTCTAACAACGGTAGTATAGTGTATAGTTTGCGTGGTATGCAAGGGAACACCCAAGGAAAAGATTTAAGATTACAAACACACAATCCCTTGCGACCATAACATACACATCATGAGGATGAAGTTCCCTGCCAATTGCCAATTCCAAGCTCGTTCGCTTAATTGATGATATCCTCAGCGCGTTCTTCCATGAGACTCTTCAGCATCATCTGAAAGAATAAGATCGATTTCTTGATCGAGTGCACCGAGAATATGCTCAGGAGGGAACAAAGGCTTCCAGCCAATTCTGAGGCCATTTTTTGCTGTCAAAAGGCTTCTGCTCGGAAAAGTTACTCTTGTTGCCTTTGGACCTGAGAAAGGAATTCACGTACTCTCCACTCACTTGGACCGCCACCATTTCTTTCGGTGAGCCGAGCGCGGCAGCCATAGCAGCCAGAATATCATCGTCGGCCGGATGGACAGCACTATCCTTGAGGAGGCCTCTCTTGAAAAGTGCAGCGGCAATGGATGCGTAAACGTCTTTCCATGCAACCCGGCCACTTGACGGAAGGTAGTAACCATTTCGACCATGGGGGATATCGTCCGATGACAGTATCTTTCGCAGTATCTCGACGTACAACATGGTGTTGTCAAGCAAATGGCAGACCGGCCAAGCCTATCACTGGGAGATTAGATTTGGATGTTATTGCGTGGGAGATTACTCACCCAATCGTCTCTTTCATTCAGATTGTATACTCTTCCAGTTGCCTTGGCTGCTCTCACAATAGCAGCTGTTTGAATCGATATCTTGTTCCCGAATCCTTCTCCTTTACCATCTGTGCTGATGCTCAGTTCCTAGCTCTGCATTGTAAAGCGCAGTAACTTACAAACCACGCAGGGGGCGAATATGTAACTTTTCACACCGAGAGACTCGCTCAGCTCTATGATCCGACTGTTTGTTTCCACGCCCTAAGACGTGATGAGATTGAGAAACAGATGATAAACTGTCCGACTAACCTGTTGCATGATCGGGAGCGTGGACCGCTGAGATTTCTGCATCTCGTATATGTTGGGGTCATCGTCGAAAAGGAGATGATCAACTGGGGCTCCGGCATGGTTGGAGAACGCCTTCGCTCCACTGGTCTAGACCTCGCAAAAGGAGTCAGCAGGGGGGAAATACCAGGAGCAAAGAATGAGGACTTGCATGAAGAAAATGCACATCCTGCCCAGTTGTCTTGCTCAGTTCCGCCAACGCCTGGATAAAGAACTCTTGACAGCTCGAGCTGATTGCGTCGACCAGAAAAAAGACAATGTTTATTCTGTTTTGCAAGATGCTGTCGCGCACGCTGGCCTCGTCCTGCATATCAAACTGCAGGGGTTCGGCGGAGTACTGCTTTACAGCCTTGGCCTGGGCGACTGTTCGCACGAATGCAAACAGTTTGTTGTATTTGGGAAGCTCTGCGCTCTTCAACTGGTTCAAAAGTGTGCCTCCCAGGTAGCCTGACCCACCAGTGATAAGAATGTTGTATTCCATGACCGGGGGATAATTGACGGACTTGTACAATCACTGGTGACAGGTGATGGCTCGAAGATAACTCGCAAATTGAGGAATATTGAAGTATTCGTTGAGTATCTTGGCCAGACTGCCGTGAACTTATATCCTCTGTGATAGAGCCGATTACTCATTGACGAAGGAGAAATCGAGGATTGCTAAGGATTGATAATAGTTGCGGGCAGCACCGGAGACTTTCTATTCCTCCGAATTTGTCAGTGGCCGACGCTCTACTCGACCGAAGAACAGTGAGTGCCGTCATCACCGTCACTGTTCTTGCAACTGCGGCAATTCCATTGGTCATTGCACTGAAGGTACAGAGATTCCCGTTAGGACTTGAAGTTAACTATGCCGTCGATATGCTCGAGAAGAAAAGACAGCCGTTGACCTTGACGTACCAGTCCTGCTGTAAAAGAAATGATGTCTAATTCTGCCACAAAACTTGATATCTGTTACCAAAGGAAGGAGATAAATGGGATGACCATCAACTTTCCTCCTGAGCCCCTTTCCCTCCATTTTGCTTCTCACTAAAATCGCTAATTCTAGCATCAGACTCCCACGCCTCGCCCAACCCGACCTGATCGAAGAAATCCTTGATCGTACGCCCCTCGCACGCTTCAAGATCCGTACCCGTGGCTTTCAGAGCGCCATACGACCGTTACATGGCCAGCATCGCTGGAATAAATCCAGTACACGGGTAGATCGCAGCCCGAAAGCCCAGCCGATTGCACTCTTCTGGCTTCAAGTCGGGCGTGAGACCCTACATGCCGCCTGTCAGCACACCCCGCTATGTATTCTCGATTGAGACTGTCTCACATTGGGAAGAACATTGATCAGAATGGGTACAACTCCCATCTCCTTGACCAAGGTCCGACACTCCTCCTCGGTGCGCGGGGATTCCATGAAGACCATATCGGCCCCTGCAGCTGCAGCAGCCTTGAGCCGCTTGATATCTGCATCGAAGGCCTCCGATCCGGCGTTTGGACCGCCAAACTTCTTGGCTTGCCGTGCATCCGTTCGCGCGATGATGACAAAGTCCGGATCCTGGCGTTCCTCGACTGCGCTGCGAACGCGCTCAATGAAGACTTCCAAGTCCACGACGTCTTTGCCTTGTAGCTGGCCACACCGCTTGGGAAAGACCTGAAGTGATTGCTGTCAATACGGACAACGTGCATGAGAGGTAAGGGACCTATCATACCTGGCCTTCAATGTGGAGCCCCGCGATTCCCGCGTGCTCATACAGTCTCACGGTGCGAGAGATATTCAGCGGTCCGCCAAAACCTGTATCCGCATCGGCAATGACAGGTATCTCTGTGTGCAGCGCGACCATGCGCCCTAGCTCGAAGAACTCTGCCTGGGTCATGGCAAAGAGGTTGGGTTCGGCGCAGTACAAGCCCGTCGCCCCGCTGCCGGCCAGGTACAGAGAGTCGAATCCTATCTGGCTTGCAACGCGTGTTGAGATCCCATCAAAGACGCCGGGTCCGATGAGGCATCGCCATAGGATCTGCGTTAGGGATTCCAGCCAGGGGACGGCGTGGACGTACCTTGCTTCAAGGCTTCCCGAAAACGCCTTGTTGGTCTGTTATTTTGGACACTACTCATTTTGCCTGAGTGTACAAAGGCATACACTGGCCTGGAGAAGGATAATCAATGGTACAAGGGGTTGTCACCCGGGAAGGCCAGAAGAGGGATGAAGTCATCGTGACGGAGGGACGGACAAGTCAGTATACTTGCTTGTAGCGAGATGATTGACTATTGCTTGGTTGCACTGAAGCGTTTCATTTTAGAATATGTTGCTAAATGGCCGCACATGGCCATGGCTGCGGCGCACTAAGACGGCGAAAGACACGAAGACACCAGCGAAGACGCCATAAGTAGCCTGCATCTCCCCGGCAATGAGATCCTGACACCGAATGCATCTAGCCAGTGTCGGACATATCTACTAGTTATCGAATCCAAACGTCGTTCCCCACGGCTGATATCCTTCTTCAAGGAACAAATCCTGCAGTGCCCGTCTGCGGATCCCCACATTCCCTCCGTCAAAAATAGGCAGGACAAGCGCAGTAGCGAGGAGGGAAGCAAACGGCGTTTCAAGGTTATACGCAGAGCTTCGACTGCGTTAGTTTGTGCAGACAACATCAAGATTGTAATACGTACACCCCCACCGCGTTGATCGCGTCTAGACACGACTGCACCGCTGCATCGGAACAATGTACCTTGGCCAGCAGTGCGTGCTCCCGCCGCTGCGTATGCTCGCCAGGACCCGACGTCAAACAGTGTGCTGCTTTCCACGTCAGGTACCGCGATGTCTCTGTTCGCATTTTGATGTTGATCAGGAGGTCCGCGACGGATTGACGTTGAGCGATGGGGACGGTGCCCCCGCGTGAATCGTGAGAGAATGCCAGGGCCGCATCGAATGCGGCTCGTTGGACCCCGACGCCCATTGCTCCTACGAGCATTGCTGTGGATGTCAGCTGGCTCTGCCTTGGGGTGGATAACACCAACCCGAGATCTCAAAGGAGTGTAGCACGATGGGAGCACCGGCGCCTGGCGCGCAGAGGACGTTTTCGACTGGGACTCGGAGGTTTGTGTACTATCTTTTCAGCGTCATTTGTAATCTGGAGGAAAGAAATCCACAACCTACCTTGATATGAGGACCTGAGGTGGCCTTGTGTCCCGCCGTCTCAACATGCTTGATGACCTGGAAGCTGTCCGGTCCGTTTCTGTGGATATTCTCCCGAGTAACCAGCAGAATCATGATGAGGTCCTGAGGACATGAAGCCTGCGCAACCACGTCCTCATCAACGCATCGACACACCACACAACTCAGATCGGCGCCTCGAAAGTCCCAGCCTGCGGAGTTGGTAGCCCATATCTTTTCACCGTTCAGAACCCACTCGTCTCCCTCCCGGCGTGCTGTTGTTTGCAATCCAGGCGCTCCAGGTTCCAGCCAATTTGCCTAAAGTGATCAGCATAAACATGTAAGAACCCGAAAGAGGGGAGAAAGCATACTACGCCAGCCGGCTCCGAAAACACCAACGAAGCAAGCGGTGCCCCCTCGCTTGCAAGGAAGGGATCCAGAAATTTCTGAATGGAAGGCCGATAAGCCAGCGCGACCGGAGTCAAGCCCAGTCCGGTTCCGAAAATGGTTAATGAAGCGGATGCTTCGACGGCGTAGAACTCCTCTACTAAGATAGCAGCCTCAACCAAATTAGTACTGCTGCCCCCGATCTGCGCCGGCACCTGGGCCTTGATGAGATTGGCCTTGACCGCGGCCGCATAGATGGGTCGGAGACTTTGAAATCGCTCTTCGGGTGTTGCGAGGTCTGAATATATTGCTTGAGCGCCAGCTAAGTGGGCAGCGGCGAAGCTGCGCGCTGCTGCTCTTGTTTGCTGTTCGGAGTTGGAAAGGTTGAAGTCAACCATGTTTGCAGTTGGATGTATGAGTTGACCGTCTACCGTTTGAAGAGCCGGGTCTCATGCCACGATAGATGTTTACTCATATCGTACGAAACTAGACCAGCCCCGCCTACCCCTCATGTATTAACAGGCGGCATGGAGCTTTTAAAAGATCACGTCAGATTTTAGCTCATGGCTGTATGCATGAAGATTGATCAAAGGAGAGTTTAGTTTGGATACTGACTGACTGCTGACGGAGAAACCCCGCAAGCTGATATCATTCTTTCGACTATCGATCTCCGTCAGACACGCCGCGTGTTTAAGAGACGTCGGTCGCTGTCTGACGTATATAAATTGGACCAGATCGTACGATGTATGTACGGTGCCCTAGTCAAAGAATGTAACTAAGAACGCACCGTATTGTCGTCAACCATACCTTCAACATCTTCACTGATAACACATTCAGCCGTCTCGCAGGCTAAGGCAGCACACAACTGCTTTTTTGCAGCTCAACCTCCTCATCGCGTTCAATACATCACAATCATGATTTGAGAAACCCAGTATTCGAATTCTTCGAGGGAGAATAACTCCCGTCCTTGATATCCGTAGCTGGTCGGATTGCCGGCCTCAACACCGATTGGATTTCCCCGCACAGTATCACAGGTCCAAACACCAAAGAGCTCGACACTATCGCTGGACTACCAGAGTTGGTGCGACAGTGGCTGGAATAAGACCAAAAGTTTATGGAATACCTAATACTAACCAGCCTGGGAACTCGTTGCATGATGATGACGGTCTAAGAGAAGGACTGCCTGAGCCACGTACTTAAGGCTCATCTTCTCTGCCAGTGAATAGTATCTCCCTTCCAATTTATTCACTACTCCGTCAACGCACCAATTCATCATCATGTCATTGGACATTACGGTATTCATTCCCACCCCTCGGTCACTGTTGTCTAACAAGTCCAGACGTTCCACAATGTCATCAACAATGAGTTGACGACCACCGCGCAAACCCGTCACGGCATTAACCCTGCGAATAGACAACCCAACCCCGAGGTCCCCGTTTCGACACAAGAAGATCTCGATCGAGCCGTTGATGCCGCTCGCCGAGCATTCCGAACATGGTCCAAGACCTCGTTTGACGAGCGTCGCACCGCCCTCAACGCCTTCGCCGACAAGATCGAAGCAAACAAGGACGCTCTGGCTCGGCTCATGACGCAGGAGCAAGGAAAGCCGCTCAGCCAGTCCACCGTTGAGGTCGGAATGGCCGTGCAGTGGACTCGAACAATCCCCACAATCGAGATCCCCGAAACGGTCATCGAAGACACGGACGAACACACCATCATCCAGCGGTACACGCCCCTCGGTGTCTGCGGGGCCATCGTGCCGTGGAACTTCCCCGTCCTGCTGGCCGTCGGCAAGATCGTCCCCGCCGTTTACACGGGGAACACCGTGATCGTCAAACCTTCCCCGTTTACGCCGTACTGCGGCCTGAAGCTCGCCGAGCTGGCGGCGCAGTGCTTCCCGCCCGGTGTGGTGCAGGCATTGAGTGGGGGCGATGACCTGGGACCTATGATCACGGAGCACCCGGGCATCGACAAGATCAGTTTCACCGGCTCGACGCTCACGGGGAAGCGCGTCATGGCGAGTTGTGCGAAGACCCTGAAGCGGGTGACACTGGAGCTGGGCGGGAACGACCCGGCCATCATCTGTGACGATGTCAATATCGATGCGGTCATTCCAAAGGTATTTTGCCTCTGTTTCTAAATGTTACGAGCTACTGACGTTGCAGATTGGGATCCTCTCCTTTCTCTGCTCGAGCCAGATCTGCATGATGGTCAAGCGGCTGTACGTGCACGAGAAGATCTACGACGAGTTCCGGGAGAAGCTCGTGGCGTTTGTGGGATCGCTCAAGGTCGGCGACGGCACCGAGCCTGATGTCTTCTTCGGCCCCGTGCAGAACGGCATGCAGTATGGCAAAGCCAAGGATCTCGTCGAGAGCTTGTCTGCAGAAGGTCTCACCACCGCCCTCGGCGGAACCATCCAGGACTCGGCAGGCTACTTCGTCCCCCCGACCATCGTCGATAACCCTCCCGAGTCGGCCCGGGTCGTGCAGGAAGAGCCGTTTGCGCCGATCCTCCCAATGCTCAGGTGGTCGGATGAGGACGATGTCATTGCGCGGGCGAATGCCACCGAAATGGGGCTCGGAGCATCGGTATGGAGCAAGGATATGACCCGCGCTCGACGGATAGCCGATCAGCTCGAGTCGGGGAGCGTGTGGATCAACTCACACTTTGACGTGTCGCCCAAGGCGCCGTTTGGAGGACACAAGTCCAGTGGGATTGGCACGGAATGGGGGCTGAACGGGTTGACAGCGTATTGTAACTCCCAGACCCTGTGGGTGAAGCCAAGTCTTTAGCCTAGTTATGCCAGTCGTATCATTCGTATGCTATCATGATTATTCCCATAAATCTCTCATGAATGCAAACTACTCCACCGGCCAGCGAGCCTGCACACGCTCCGTCAAGCCAGCCCGAGCCACCACCTCCTGACTACGTTGCTGTGCCTCGCGCACGATCTCTGCCTCGTCCATGGTCAACAGCTCCCCGTTCCGAACCAGCATCTGCCCATCCACGACCACGACATCGACATCCCTGCCCGTCGCCGTGTAGACCACCGCGCTGATCGGGTTAAACCACGGCTGGAGGTGAATCCTCCGCGTATCAATCGCCACAAAATCCGCCTTCTTGCCCACCTCGAGACTGCCAATGCGGTCGTCTAGGCCCAGCGCGCGCGCGCCGTTGATGGTCGCCATCTCTAGCACGGTCTCCGCCGGCACCGCCGTCGGATCGTACGAGACGCTCTTGTGGATGATGCCCGCCAGTTTCATCTCCTGCAGGAGATCGCACGTGTTGTTGCAGGGGGCGCCGTCCGTGCCGAGGCCGATATTGACGCCCGCCCGTTGCAGGTCCGGCACGCGGCAGATCCCCGACGCCAGCTTGGCGTTGGAGGTCGGGCAGTGCGCGACGTGAGTGCCGGACGCTGCCAGCTTGGCAATGTCCGCGTCGTCCAGGTGGACCATGTGCACCAGGACGGTGGATGGGGAGAGCAGGCCGACGGAGGCGCAGTAGGACATGGGGGTGTGCTTGACCGAGGCGAAGAAGTCGCGGTCGGCGCGGACTTCGGCACAGTGCATCGTGATGGGGATGTTCTTCTGCCGGGACAGGGCGGTCATCTCGCGGTACAGGCTGTCGGAGACACTGGATTATCAACTGTGTGAGCGGGACGAGACTCGGGTGAGAGGGTGAGAGGTGCGAAATTACCCTCCCGGTGTACGCGCCCCAAACCACACGCGGATGCGGTCATTTGCCTTGCCGTTCCACTTCTCCCACATCTTCAGGGTGCCCAGTAGAGATGTCTGGCGGTCTTCCACGAGGCCGGGGTGCATCGCCCATGCATCGTCTTGCGCGTACCGTGCGATATCCATGACAATTTTGCCGAGACAACCGCGGATCCCACTCTCCTCGACGGCACGACACAGGCCATCGAAGCCGTACCGATCAGCGAACTTCCTCAGTTATGAGTTACAATCCTCACTACTCGAGACGGACCGAACACATACCATGCTCTCCAAGAAACACGTCGTCCCCGACTTCAACATCTCTCCGATACTCAACCGCGCCGCAGCATAGCCGTCTTCCGCCGTGAAGTTCCCCTGCAGCACCCAGATCCGCTCGCAGAGCCACGACACCAGTTCCAGGTCATCAGCTGTGCCCCGGAGCAGCGTCTGGGCTGTATGCATATGCGTGGAGATGAGGCCGGGGATGACGATGCGGCCGCTCAGGTCGTACTCTTCTTCAGTGGGATACTTGGCTCGGAGGGTGTCCGTCTTGCCCAGGTCGGCGATCAGATCGTCCGCGACGTAGATAGCCCCATCCTCGATGATCCGTCGGGAGGGGTCTACGGTGATGATAGTCGCGTGTGTGTAGAGCATATCGAGACAACTTAGTCAGTTACTGGACTTGCAGGCGACTCGGACAACACAGTAAGTATATATCTCTTATTCCTCTCTACCTCTCTATCTATCATGTTGATGAGCGGAGACCTCCGACGGGGACACGGAGATGTGCGAGGGAGACTAAACGTCGATCTCCATTAAGCGAGTCGTGTATAATGCTATTTACTTCTTGACATAATTCTGATGCCAGGTATAATCCCGATTCTCCATTAAAAACCCCCGAATCGCGTCACGCGGCGTGGTGGGCTCCCGTCCCAGCACCTCCTTCATCAACGGATCGGTGTGGCTGATTTCCCCCTGCGCAATACTCTCGTACCAGCTCACGAGCGCCTGGAAGAACTCGGCCGGCTTGCCACCCTGGTCGTTTGCCCCGCTCAAGCGCACATACTCCTCCGGAGAGACGATCTGGAATCGGACATTCCGTCCCGTCGTCTCGTTAATCACGTCCACTGCCTCGGCGAAACTGATGGTCTCCCCTGCTGCCAGGAGGACGATCTCGTTCTCGTGGCCACCCTGGAGCATCAATCGGGCGTTTGCTTCCCCGAGCTCCTTGCGCAGAGTGAAAGCGCAGCGGCCGTCTGCGGGGAGGGACACGGTGGTGGTATCGGGATACCAGTTCATGAACAGTGGGAATGCATCGGCGTAGACTCCCTCACGGATGGATGTGAAGGTGATTCCGGACCTGGCTGGTAATCAGTGAACTGTACATCCCGAACGTCAAGAGGTCGTATCTTACTCTCTGAGTAAATCTTCCGTCTGCAGATGGGCCTGCTGAATGGCCGCTTTGGAATCGGATTTCAATCCCCCGAATGCGAGCGATGTATACCACACCTATCCAGTCAGTAAGCTGCAGTATCTCCTGCAAGGAACCGCAGAAACACGTACATGTTTGACGCCCGCTCTCTTGGCAGCCTCCACGAAATTCCGATGCTGCTTGATGCGTCTCGCATTGTCAAAGACATTGGTACTGACAAAGAAGAGGTTCTCGACGCCCCCAAAGGCTGCGTCCAGCGTGCGCGGGTCATCGTAGTCTACATGGCGAAATGCAATTCCTCGATCTTCGAACTGTTTCCGATTCGACTCGCGCGACGAGGCGGCCGCGTATTCTGACGAGGGACGGTTGGCTTCGAAGTAGGCGAGAACCTCTTTGCCGAGGCCGCCCGTGGCTCCGGTGATGAGATATTTGAGGGTCATGGTCGTTCTTATTTTTGTCGATTTGACATCTTTTTACTCGTCTGATCTGCAGCAAGTACAGTTTTATAGTTGTTGTAGGGAGATGATTTATAATCAACTTGGGGTCGAATAAGACACTAGCAGGGTGTTTTAGATCTTGAAGCCAATGACGATGCACGATGGGCCAACTGCCGCCATAGAATCGAATCGAATTGACATTGACATTGATGATAAATGACACCTTACGTAAATAGTCGATGGCTGTATCCTCTCATTGATCGCAACAAATCTAACTAAACCTGTTGACCATCACTAATGCACGAAGCCATAATAACGACATCTCCACAACTCTCCAATCCAATCAAGGCTCCTCGTCAGAGATGAGCTCCATCCACCAACTTCCCGAATGGTATCCATCTACCGAACCACATTCTTATTCAACGACCGGATCGCCTTCAACATCTCGCCGCTTTCCTGTGCCGATGGTCCACCTCCAGCAGTTTCCTTGGTAGGTGTTTCCTCTTCATTCTTGCGCTCATGCCATATGCCTCCAGAGCATTTTCCATCCCAGCGCATGCTCTCCGCCGCGCACGACCAGTGAGTTTCTGCACAGCGGAGAGCGGACCGTACAAGTGATTGGGAGGCGCTGCATTCCGCGTCGGCTCGACTGCAGGAACGGCCCTTTCCGAGGGCAGCGTCGCGCTGGCAGATGGTCGAGTCGTCCTCGGTCCATTTCTTGACGCACCGACGACGGGGGGAGTAGGTTGCGACCAAGGTCCCGGTAGAGATCAGTGGGGGAGCGGCACGGGTCGATCTCGGCAGAGCTGGAGATGGCGGGTGACTGGGGATCTGGTCGAGCGGCTGTCAGTCAGAATGATTCGGGGGGTGTCATTCGTAGAGATACTTACCACGATGGGCTCATCTGTCCCACTGTTTTCGGGCTTTGCACGCCGGGATTCTTTCCTATTGAGCTCAATTCAACAACAGGATCCGTGTATTGACACCTCTGGCGGCATTCGACGGAACAAAGAAACCATGGCGTAAAGCACACAAAGACTCGTTGACACTGGACAAACTCAGTTATCTTTGACATGCCATGGAATCTGATCCTAAATTAGATCCCTCCACATGTCTCGGACACTGCAACGAAAATTTCAGGCAGGTGATGGCTCCTCAGTGCAGATGACCGACAATGCCACGTCTAGCAGTAAGATTGGCCGGAGTAGATGCCAATAAACCTTGGTCAACTATTCTGTGTCATGAAAGGTATTGAACGTCGGTTGCGTTTAAAATGTCCGTAGCTGAGCTCTGATGTGTCATCTGATGCTGAGACAGTTGTTATCGAGAGAATCGACCCGCACTCTACCAGCAGAGACTCAATCGAGCATGCAGATAGGTCTATTGCAGCTTTAGAAAGGCTCACAGGTGGCAACAGCTTAGAATACATACCGTGCTATGCATATAGCAATTGTAGAGGCAAGGCTCATTGATCTGCTCAGATCAAAGGATGTTGGCATCTGCTGTGGTGGATGTCAATGTCCAAGTGCAGCAGCATTACGCGGCTCTATGGGTGCCGCTACAGGCCCCGACACAGTGAGTGGAATTTTCCTGACACTCGCCTGTCGCTGAAGAGTCTAAAAGATCTCAATCTTATACCAATGGTTCGATCAGTTGGGCTGTACTGGATTCGCATAGTTCGTCTTACCGTTTCCGTTGTTCCTGAAGCCATTCGGAATCTTTTCCGACCCCCTCGCTGATCCCATTGTCCCCACCTGAGCTCAGCTTTAATGTACATGCCATCGCTCTCATAGACAGTGACTCGATAAAACTGCGGTGTTTCCAATTAATGTGGTCCTTACGATGGACCTGCAGAGAACCTGCACCTGCAACTGCCCGTATGATGTCTCCATCGATGAGGAACTGCGCACAGTCAGGGAACTCTCTACGTATCACGGTGAACGAAATTCTCAGGAAGATGTTTCCTCTTTTTATCAGATCGTGCAAGACTGACACATGCATTCCGTAGAGAACTATATACCAAGTCAACTCCGGCAACCAATCTATCAATGTGGCTCATGTGGCTCATCAGAAGATAACAAAACAAAACAACGGAACCTCATAAACAGGTCCGCAGATACTCTCCCAACGCCATGATTGCCATCGCTTGCCCGTATGGCATTGCCGTCAGCGGAATGTCCTTGTAGAACTGCAAGCAATCACCCATCCCCGTGCCGAAGCTGGTATTTTGGAGCTCACCGTGCTCATCCACCGAGCTCATCACCGCCACAATCGCTTTCTCCGCGACGGGACGATACTGCGCGCCGATGTATCGCTTGCGGACGGCTTTCAAGATGCCGTACGCAAACCCGGCGGTTGCAGACGCTTCGACGTACGAGTCCGGATGGTCGAGGAGGGTATGCCAGAAGCCCGTCTCGCTCTCCTGGAGCCGCTGCAGGGCCTCGCACTGGGCCTCGAGCGTGTCGACGAGGTGGATGCGGATCGGATCCGTCGGCTCGAGGTCGAGCAGCTCGATAATCTCGGGGATGACGATGGTGACCCAGCTGTTGCCGCGGGCCCAGCGTGCGCGTGCAAAGTTGTGCCCTCCCTCCTCGAAAGTCCAGCCGTGGAACCAGAGGCCGGTTTGGGTGTCGAAGAGGTACTTGATGTGAACGAGAAACTGCCGCTTGGCCTCGGCAACGTACTCGGGACGGTTCAGGAGCTTGCCGATCTTGGCCAGCGGCAGGACGGTCATCATCAGCGTGTCGTCCCACAGCTGCTGGTAGTTCTCGGTCAGGTAGGTTGCGTGCTGCATGCCGCCGTACCGCGTGCGAGGCAGCTCGTACATGGCCCATTCGGCCCAGGCATCCAGCCAGGGGAGATAGGTCACGTTGCCCGTCTTCTCGTAGACGTAGGCCAGCGTCAGGAAGACCGCCATGGTGTTGATGTTCTTGGTGGTGCCGCCCTCGGCGAACCGCGCAGCAAACCAATCTTCAATGATGCGCAGGAGGGACTCATCGCCGGTCATCTCATAGTACTTCCAGATGCCGTACAGCCCGATACCATGCGTCCACTCCCACCCGTGCCAGGATTTGGTGTCAATAACCCGACCATCCTGTAGCCGCAGCAGGAACTTTCCTGTGGCGTCTTTGATGTTGACCAGGTTGGTGATGAGCTGCTTGACAGTCTGATGGACCTCGGTTTGCGAGGGTCTGTTGGAAGTCATTCTCGTTTATTTTTTTATGCAGCAGTGGTCAATTAGCAAGCGGTCTTTCTTTATCTCACCTTCACCATAATAATAATAATGGCTGACTCGCGGCATCTGGCTATAAATCCTGCGGGGTGGAACCGGCCACTGGTGATACGCGGAAGAAATGGGGGGATATTCTCCGCGTGGGACACAGCAGCCTTCGGGCCATCGACACCCCGAAACCCAACGCCAAGCAGGAGCCAATTCGAATCGAGAAGCGAAGTGATTGGCCGTGGCTAAAGCAGTAACGGACAGGAGCGGTTGAGTGGTTGACCTTGCCAGTGCTCTCGGGCCATTCCACCCCGCTCCCCTCTCAGATCCAGTTATCTCCAGTCATTTGTCCCATGGGGAGGCGTTGCCAAGAAAGCCGGGGAAAAGAGTCAAGCCAGCCAGGAAACCATGTGCACAGTCGATTTCCTTTGCGACCGGGGTAATGATCTCTCGAATTGGGCTGTCTGACTGAGACTCGACCAGCCTGGGCTGCTTTTTCTCGATAAAAAGGCCAGAGCTCCTCCGTTGTCTTTCGTCTCGGTCGGACCTCCCCCCCTGTGCTGCTGTGTTTCTGTTCGACCCGCTCTCACGCTTTGGTTTCTTTTCTGCTTACCATATTCCACCAGTTCTGATTTGGCCGTCATGGCAGAAAAAATTGCCTCGAGCCCGGTGACTTCCGGCTTCCCAGGAGCTGGAGATGACCGGAAGCAGCCCAAGGACATCGACCATGTCGAACGAGTGTTGTCTGACGGGCTCACAAAGGATGAGACCGACTTCTCGCGGATGGACAAGGATCTCCAGGAGTACGTGGCTCGCGGACAGGTCGATGTCGACGAAGCTACCAGCAAGCGTTTGAAACGCATGATCGATCGCCGCGTGCTGATCATCATGATCTTCACGTATTTCCTCCAGGCTCTGGATAAGGGTACATTGTCATTTGCCTCTATCATGGGAATCCGTACCGATCTGCATTTGCAGAATGGCCAAAAGGTGGCTTCCCCCTTCCTTTCTTCTCGCTGGACTACCTTGTATGACCGAAACAGACGCTGATGGCGGTCACTCTAGTACTCCTGGTTGACGACCTGTATCTACATCGCCGTCTTGATCGTCGAATACCCGACCAACTGGATTATTCAACGTGTTCCTATTGCCAAGTACCTGGGCATCAACATTTGTCTCTGGGGTACCGTGCTGGCTCTGCATGCTACTTCCAAAACCTTCACGCACATGGTCGTCTTGCGTACCCTGCTGGGTATCTTTGAGGCCTGCTGCCAGCCAACCTTCGTCTTGTTGTCCAGTATGTGGTACAAGAGAGAGGAGCAGGCGGCGACCGTGACCTACTGGTGGGTCGATCACACCAACCTTTAACTTGAATTGCTGCTCACCATCACCAGGTACATGATGAACGGTGGTCAGCAGATCGTCGGCGGTCTGCTCGCGTACTGCTTCAGCCTGATCGGCAAGGACAAGGCCATCCACTCCTGGCAGGCCCTGTTCATCACCTACGGCGTCATCTCCGTGCTGTGGGGTCTTTTCGTCATCTTCTGGATGCCCGACTCGCCCATGCGCGCCAAGTGCTTCAACGAGGAGGACAAGCACCTGATGGTCGAGCGAGTCCGGGCCAACCAGACCGGTATGCAGAACAAGAAGTTCCGCGCCTACCAGATGTGGGAGGCCTTCCGCGACCCCCAGATGTACTGCTACTGCGCCATCCAGATCTTCACGACCCTGCCGACCAGCGGTCTGGGTGCGTTCGCCAACATCATCATCAGCGGCTTCAAGTTCACCGTGCTGCAGACCCAGCTGCTAGCCATGGTGCTTGGTTTCTATATCATTATCGTCCTCCTGAGCTCCGCCTGGCTGGTCAAGAAGACCGGACAGAACCTGCTCGTTATGCTGGCCTTTGTCATCCCGTGAGTCTAGCCTCATTGCCCTTGCTGAGCGTATTCATCCGCTGACCCCCATGATCCCCCCTTAGATCCTACGTCGGAACCATCGTCCTCATGACCGTCGAAAACAAGAACATGGGCACCAAGGTCGGCCTCCTGATCAGCTACTACATCACCCTCTCCTTCTGGTCCGCCCAGACCCTCTGTCTCTCCATGGTCTCCCGCAACATCGCCGGCGCCACCAAGAAGTCGACCGTCGTGGCAGCCACCTTTGTCTCCTGGGCCGTCGGCAACTCCATCGGTAAGCCTACCTGACCCTCACCTCCCCATCGCACACAAAAAACAAAGAACCAAACTAACGAATACAATCCAGGCCCCCAAGTCTTCCTCGACAGAGACGCCCCCCGCTACTTCATCGCCTTCGGCGTCCACCTGGGCTGCTACGTCTGCCTGACCATCGCCATCATCTTCCTGCGCTTCTGGCTCGTCCTCCAGAATAAGAAGAAGGACCGTGTGCTGGCGGAGAGTGGCCTGTCCTCGGAGAACAATCTCACCCATGCCTTTGAGGACCGCACGGACCAGGAGAACTTGCATTTCCGGTATATCTACTAGCTGTCGTACTGGTTATGGTTATGAAAGGTTTATTATACGTTTATTACATGTGGGATGCCATCGATTGGATAATAGCATGATAATCATTGTTCCGTATGGTTTTCTGTAGGGTAACTTTATTTTGTAAGATTGCTGGTGGACACTTGCCACTACGGTGCCTGCTCAACAGTGCTATTCGTACATTAAACGGGTGTTCCTTTTTTGACGATGTCGAACTGGCCAGTGTTGTAAAGTATACATACGTCTTGCAAGTTACCAGAGGCCTGCCTCATATGAGAGTCAATTTGGCACCCTCTACAAATGATCCCTTTAGCCGAATCCATTGTCCAGGCATAGATGTCTGAGGCTCATAATTAATCACTCTCCGCTAAGCGATATCCAGCTCAGTTGTTACCTGCCATTTGGATGCCGTCTATGACTCTCTCGATCCTGAAGGCCCATTGCTCCCTGATGGTACAAGATTAGCCCACTCTGCTAGCTCAGCCTGGGAGCAACACCAGGCGAAAGTCACCACTCGCGTACAAAAGAGAAGACCCAGTAGGGTGCCGCATCGTACTGTAACCGGGATGGCATATCTGGGATGACGTTGCTCTGAAGCCGTCGTGGAAAATAGATATGCAGTTGACATTGGCTGCTTGCTGGGCCACGACAGATGGGCTCCGATTTGGAGGTTAATGGAATGCCCAGTTCTAAAACTTCGAGCGTCCCGCATACACACCCGGGATATCTGCAACTTCCACAAGCCGAGACTTTCAGATAGGCGCGTTGATGAATTCGGTGTCCTGTTGATGGGTTCCCAAACTATTTATTGCTATCACGGTTGTTACGGGGACCATATGCACATACCTCATCCTTCCTGGATCCAGCCGATCTACAAAAGACTACAGAACGGTTTGTTAATTGCTAGTGCCAATTGAAGTCGCCAGATATGCCTAGATAGTTAGCTTGACGACTTACTGGTCACCGTTTCTGGTCCCATTTTCCTGTCTAATTAAGTGAAGTTTATGCCTGTGCTGCATGAAAATACCTCAAGTTCGTCTACTCTACCTCTCAATTCAGATCTTTTCACATAACTGCTTAGTTCCTCTTACATCCCTTTTTTAGTTCCCAAACTATCTTATGAAAAATTCAACACCACTAGACAATGTACGGAGTACTCCTTTCAACACAGATCTTTCCTGTGCAATAGTTGTGTTCCCAACTGGGAAATAGGACCGACGCTTATCCGAGTAGCTTAAATCAGCGTTCGCTTAAGAGGCATACTCAGTCTTTCACTCAACATCCTCTCATCCCCTATCTAGACTATCGCTGCAATTATCAATCGATACTCTCACTGCCAAGTCCGCTTCCCTAGTCGGCGACAGTTTGGTTGATAATTTGAAAATCACACTATATATCACTCGGGAAAGAACCGCGAAAGGGATGGATCCATTCGGCCGACTTCCTTGGTTCATCCTACAACATATTCTTTCGAATCTCGCAGATTTGCCCTCGCTGTATAGATTGCATAATGCATCTCGGGTTGTCGCGGCATTCCTCCACGAGAATACCGATCTGTTCGCCGTGATTGTGGATGCGATTATCAGAAACCCTGCTCGCGAAAGGGGCCTGCTCCCACATGTTCAGCATGCAGTCAGGCTCTTGGTCCTTGTCTGGACCCGAGCCTCGGATTTACAGCCCCAGCAGGCGAATGACGAAGCTGCAGAGCCACTGGAGGCATCATACACACATATTCTAAGCACCCTTCGATATGTTAGAGAACGGTTCCCCCAGAGAGAGCTTCCAATGGAGAAGACAATATCCAGGTCAACACCGTCGGCCATTCTTTGTCAGCTCCTTGCCCTGATGACCCGTTTACGACGCATAGCTCATGCATGCTTTCATTTAATGATAGCTAGGTGCTTGAAGTTGCGGGTGGAGCATCTGGCCAAAAAGACTAAGTATATCAATACAAGGAGTGTAGTTGACCGGAGTCAACGCCCTCAGGGAATTCCTTATGTTCCTCTTGATATCGGACCAGCAACGTGGTTTGAGGAGCAACGCTTACTTCACGGTTTACTCTGTATTATTCTTTTTTATGAACTTCGGAAGACACACGCGGAATGTTCAGTTATAACGACAGACGGTCAGCCAGTACAGACATTGCTGGATGACGACATGGAAGGGTTCTGGAAGACAATATTATGGAAGTACAACGACGGCCAGGTGGAGCAGATAACTACTCTTCTTGAATGGCTAGATGAACAGGCAGGTGGCCATGGAAAGTTATACTCCTGGCTGCTCTCCGGTCCGATTTCTGAGGAATTCAGCTACTGCTGCGGCCGTTATACATCAATGACAGATGAGGAATGGGACAAGGCAGAACTAGATATGTACCTTGGCCGATCGTCCCGAGGCACACAGTGTTTATGGCGATGTAGTAACCACAATGGATCGCCTCTCAGATGTGTACGTTACTCGGCCTTTCGCCCATATGGTCTTGTTTTTTGGGATTGTGCCAGACTAGACGCCCTGGGATTTCCAGGAAAGAATAATTTGCGCGCAATGTTTTTCGCCTGGTCGTCCATACTCTCAGAAGATGACTGGGAGGAAATTTTAAAACGACAGCCCATAACTCCACAGCCTCCTGAACTCCACGAATATGAAATATGATCCAATTTCGGGATTCCCTGTCCCGCGCCTAAACATAGGATGGTTCTAAGTCCTCAAAAGTCAACTCGCAGACATACTATACCCATGAAATCTTTTCTATTGCCTCCCACGCTGGATATCCATATGAATTACTCATACCATGCCAACGAAAGACCGACAAACTACTAAACACAAATTCATATCTTATATAATTGATTGATTCTATAGTCAATCTCAAATGCGATCAGCAAGTAGCAGTGTGGCACTTTCGGACCAAAGTTGAACAATCTCGGTACGAAGAATAGAGGAACTACCTCCAATGCTTCAGATGAGGCTAAAGATGAGGCCACGGCTTATCCAAGCGTTCACAATTTCACAGGATCAACCTTGAAGTAAAGCGACGGCACACCATCTGCTCCAAATACTGTAATCTCAGAGACTGTCTTCAGGCCCAGCTCGGCTTTGTGCTGCGTCAACAGCCAACCGATACCGCGGCCATTTGGGGAGTAGAGCAGAGCATAGTACGCATCTTGGTAATATATTGTTTGTTAGGTCATCAATCCAGCAGTTAAGAAACTCTGTTTCTTGACTACGTATGGATGGCGCCCGTTTCGGGTGACAAGATATGTCTATTTCACGCGACTCGCGGAGACTCTTGGTGGGAGGGTACAAAAGGATTCCCCTTTGAATGCGCAGGAATGGACAGCGAGACGGGAAGCGGGATGAAGGACAAGCTGTACATCGGCCGCCCAGACAGTAGTTCATACGTCAACCATCCCAAGCTTTGGGTCGTCATCGGGTCATGGTTAATCTACTGGCAAACAGAAGTTGTTGCCAGCAATGGTGTATGATATGGCATCATCGGCATTGTACTAGATAAGTCTTCTCACGAATAAGCTTCTTGGTGATCCTGTGTTTCTGGGTCGTGCAGGTGCCTACTGCCTCAGTAGTAATCATATACAACATTGACAGCCAATGAACGAATATTGTGGCGGTCCATGAGAGAACTCAAGTTTGAGAAATGGCCCACCTGGAGCAAAGCCAGTAGCTTGTACAGATAAGGTCGACTGCAGATCCGGGACGGGGTCGAGTTGAGACTGGCCGAAAATTCAGAAAAGGGCTCGACTCATAAAAGAGGTTTGCCGGTCTATCACTACCTTATCAGCTCCTACCTTATCATGACCACTCATTGAGTCCGCGGAGAAACACAACAGCATACAATCTTCTCTTATCTCGTCTTAGCAGATAAGATGGAGCAAGACTACTGGTCGTTTGGTGCGGTGGGCATAAACCTAATTGGAGCGGCTGCACTAACTGATTGCTCCAATTGCCGAATGCAGTAAGTGGTGCTTCTTCTTATCATCCCAAGGGGGAAATGATGCTGTATCTAGTAAGTCAAGGGCTGATATTATTCCACAACCTTCCCAGAAATCTCGAATGGTGGATAGAGGTGGATCACGGCTGATCGGTCGGTGCGTCCGGTGTGAGGAACTTTATTGTGTCACTTTGGCATACCGTCATCACTGTACGTACAGATTAGAAGACTAGATAATACACTTCCAGATCCAAAAATCCGGTGCAGATCTGAGATAAGAAACAGGGGTGTAAGCCATGGCGTCCGATTGATTCCGGGGTCGTGTATCAGATGGACGATATATCAATCATCCCTCTCCTCGTTTCGTTCGTCGTCGAGTCAAACAAACTAGAAATTTACGCTAGCTGTGAATCAGACGCGGCCAACACAATTAGCATACCCTTCACCCAAGGGCACTTACCATCATGACGACTGTCAGCATTGACGCCCACGCTCCGGCCGATGTCGCCCAGTTCGTGGCCCATGCCGGAGTAAGCAAGGGCAACATGCGCCTTGACAAGGTCTTCTTCAGTGCCTTCTCTGCCGGATGTCTGCTCGCTTTTGCCTGCGGGACGGCCCTGAGTACCAATACAACGGCATGGTTTCAAGAAAATGCGCCCGGCTTGATTCGCACAATAGCCGCCCTCGTCTTCCCTTATGGTTTGTGTATGATCATCTTAACGGGAGCGGACCTCTGCACTGGTTCTTTCATGGTATGCTTTTTCAGACTGCTACTCTGCGAATATACTTACTTAACCTGTCTAGTTCACCACCGTCGCCGCACTCCAACGCAAACTGCCCTGGTACAAGATGCTGCTCCACTGGTTCGTGACCTTCTGGGGGAACCTGGCTGGATCCCTCTTCGTTGTCGCCATCATCTTTGGCTGTAAGCATCTCAATCCCTTGACTTCTACCCAGGTCTGACATCTTGCTCAAGACGGCAACGTCTTCGCTGCCGACCCCTACAAGTCTGAAGTCATCGCCTTTGCCACTAAGAAACAAGTCACCCCGGACTTCCACCATATCTTCCTTCGCGGTATCGGCTGCAACTGGCTTGTCTGCCTGGCTTGCTTCCTGGGTGTACAGGGCCGGGATCTCGCCTCCAAGCTCGTAGGTATCTGGTTCCCGACCTTTGCCTTCGTCTCGCTAGGCTTTGACCACGTCGTCGCCAATATGACCTTCATCCCGATGGCGATCTGGCTGGATGCCCCCAAGATCACAGTGGGGCTGTACATCTGGAAGGGGATCATTCCGACTCTGCTGGGAAATATTATTGGAGGCGGATTGTTTGTTGGTAGGTGCACCTCTTGCGAGTTGAAGGATAGTGGCTGACCGAACCAGGCACATACTACTGGTACATGTACCTCTTGAGTGGAGAGATGATTACTCTCACTGGGATGCGCAAGTCAGGCACGACAACGCCTCGTTCAGTGGATGATGTGGAGGCCATGGCTGCTGATAAGTAGCAGAACTGATTGATTGGCATCTTAAGTGGTTGAATTTAGCGTTATGATTCCCTATACAGTTGTTGGCGCACGGTCAGGCATGTATTAAGTTATTATCCACTTACATGTGAATTAGACAAGTAATATCTAGTGTCTATTTATCAAGCAGGTATGCAGTCGCATCTATGAAACCACCGCTTCGTACTGTTGAGATCATATTCCTCCTCCAACACCTCTGCGCAAGTCATACCGGTCATGTACGCGGGAACCTGCAAGTGGGTGCTCAGGGGAACTGGCACAACGCTCATGTCCGCCACGCGCAGATTCTTGATAAAGCGAGCGAATAGAAAGCACTCTGCTGTCAGAGCGTTGTAGCTCTAGGCGAGCTTTGTCGACACTGCGGTCGGATATAGACAGGAGAAGAGAAGATCGGTGAGGTGCAGCAACTGTTCATTGAGAACTGAACGAGACAGAGCTGGGAATTAGTGATGTTCTTCTGCTGTTTGTGTTCTGGGGTCAAGTGCGATTAAAAAAGCCTTGTACCATCCTGTCCCCTCCATCTCCCTCCAGTGCCTCTGAGCTTCTCCGCTCCCGCCTCAATGCGTTCCCAGCAAGCGTATGCCATAACCAATGGTGAGACCTCGGCGCCATGCGCGACCGGTAAGACATCCTCGACGGCAACGATTGTCAGCCAGCCTAGAGACAGAAATTTGGAGCGCAATCTTCGCAGGAAGCTCTAGCGATAATCGGCATGATACTCTTGCCGCCGGAGGCAGGGGTACGCGAAAAGCTCGTCTTCAAGCATAGCTTGTGCGGTTACATCTGCAATCAAGGGAAGATCTTGCGACCTGGGTAGCCGTAGATGCATGGTGCTTCTGGCCTGAATTAAGAGTCGTAACTGTCTCACCGGTCATAGTAGAAAACGGATCGCAAAATGAGAATGCATCGCTCAACACTTCTCTAAGTAACCGCGATGTCATTTAGTATCAATATTTATCTAGATATGCTTAGGAGCCGACAGACTGTTGGTACTGGGTCACCATCACCGAACTAGGCAAAGGACCTGAGGAAAGTGGATACTTTCCTAAGTGGAGTACCTCTTATAGATTCCGAGGCTTCCAACTGAAGCAGCAGAGATCCAGATTTGTCCTTGCAAAGTCAAGGCGGCATCAGACCACCACTTTCCCAAACGGGTCACCTGCAAAGAGATCCGTATCTGTATCTGCTCGAAGGTCAGGTGACTCGAGCCGCTCAACTGAGAGTCCACGTTAATGGCAGTAGTCTTGCTCTCGACGTCTCGGACGAATGGGAAACGTCTAATTCTCTGTCGACGTTTTTGGGACACTTCTGAACGTGGTTCAAAAGGTTGCTACTGCTTTTCTGATCAATCAAACAGCCGCGTTTCCACAGCAAAATGAACTTTGACTCGGCCGACTTGACGGAACCGTGGACTCCTCAAAGGCCACACTCTCTGGACCACAAACACTGGGCACCCGCCACCACGGAACCGACGACCAGAATACCATACCAACGAAGGCAAACCACCGAGCAGTAATGACAGATGAAAGCGAACTTTCCGTTGGATCGCGTCTTCCAGTCGCCAGAATCATAGCGAGCCATTCGGGATTCTTCTCGACGATTCGCCGACCTCGCTATGTGGGCTTTCCCTGCCTCAGGCTACACCAGGCATTCATCATACCTTATCAGGTTTAGTGCCAGCCGCCATCCCATTCTTCCCCGTAATTTTTTTGGGGTCTCGATGGGAATGATCGAATCGCCTCAAGGGCGAGAATAGTAGGAAAAAAATTGGCTCTCGAACCCCAGACCCCACGCGGCCCATGCGTTCGTTCTTTTTAACCTCCTTCTCCTTCTCATCTCCTGAATTTCTCCATCCCTTCTCTTATGCTTATTCATTTTCTTTCCCTCACCAACCACTGTCTCTTTGTTGTTCTACATCCGCTCTTCATCGGTCTCTTCGGAGGAGGGGATCCCGCCGCCACCGCGTTGTTATTCGCAATTCGGAAAGCCGTTCCTTATAAGCTAGGAAACCTAGGCTTCGCAGTATTTATCCCTGGCGGTTCGGTCGGTTGGTCAATTGAGGTCTCTCTTCGACTTGCAGTCTTCTCCAGCGTCGGTCACCACAGGAGATTCAAGTGCGAGCGGGTGATCGTCGAAACAAGGCCGTCATCGACTTGGTTATGACAAACTGGACAAATTGCGAGATTCGATCTGAAGAGTGTGGCTCTGGAAATACTATGGCGCTCTACCTGACGATTGTGGACCAACTTGTGATATCCAAAATTCTGGCGAAACAACTTTTCTCGATATCGTCGCCTCATTTGCCGTGACTTTCTTAGCCAGGTCGATTTTCTCGTCGTTCTCCTCGTCGCTCCTTCTCAGCAATCTGTCTTCCAACGCTCTTTACGAACACGGCTCTCGTTTTACCATGTTGAACTCCATCACTGAGCTTCCTGAGGGTGTGGGGGCCAACCCTGAGATCCGCAGTCTGGCCATTCGGATTTTGGTGGTGGTGTTCAACTCGATCGCTCTTTACAATACGATTGAGCTCGTGATTCTCATTTTCCTTACGTTCAATCGCTACAGCGGCCTCTACTTTTGGAGTCTTTTACTGTCGGGTGTACTTGGGGTCATGCCCCATGCTATTGGTCACCTGCTGCAGTTCTTCCGTATTGGGCCCATTGGCCTCGCCATCTCCATTGCCACTATTGGTTTTTACTTCATGGTCCCCGGCCAGTCGTTTGTGTTGTACTCTCGACTTCATTTGGTGGTGCAGAATCGGAAACTTCTTCGGCGCGTGCTTTACCTTATCATCATTGACTCCATCGTCCTGCTAATTCCCACGACCGTTCTCAACTATCTGACCGTCTATGTCGGCACTCTGCCCGTTATCGAAGGATACAATGTTGTGGAGCGAATGCAGATTTCCTGGTTCGCAGCCCAGGAGATGTTCATTTCTGGAATCTATATCGTGGAGACCATCAGGTTGCTGCGGCTGCGACCGGACAAAGCATCCAACCGGAACAAGATCATGTATGAGTTGATTGCAATCAACCTTGTAATGGTGCTCTTGGACGTGGCTCTTCTGGTCCTGGAGTATCTCGGTCTCTACACACTTCAGGTGACGATCAAGGCGGCGGTATACAGTGTGAAGCTCAAGCTCGAGTTTGGTGTACTGAGGAAGCTTGTCTCTCTCGTCCATGCTCCTCAAGCCTCGAGTACCACCGACATCGACGAGTATCCCGCCTTTGTCGACCCATCTCAAATCACCGGCGATGTCACACACGCGGCGCCGGTCAATCAACGAACATCTTCACGCCGATGGGATGCAATATCCCTTGACAGCCTTGTTCGATCCGAGCGAAACAGTCGACACTTTGAACATACCGAACCTCCATGACACTGCACATGACATCATCAACCATTCGAAACTACGCACTAAATGTGCCTCAACCCTTTCAAACAGGGTAGGACCGTGTCCTCTTCCGGTACGTCCAGATTCTGGATTATTGGATATCAACCGCAGCCTGCAATCACTACTGGTTGAGCCAGACTTGGATTTCAAGCAGTCGCCTGCACCGGGCCGGCCCCATTGGTATGAAGCTTTGCCGGGGAGCTTGGCCGTCGAGCTTAGCTGTCATGTACAATCTCGGCAAATACACACCCGTACACCTCCAGCAACGCTTCCTCATCTTGTACTATCTATTGTACTGTCCACTGCACTGTCTGTGAAAAGACTTGGACCCCACTTGGAATGCATGCCCTTGGCAGATCATGTACATTGCTTCGAAGATATATCTTTTGTTATTATGACCAACTTTGTAGATATGAGCCTGGTACGAGTCCTGTATTCATAATCCATGAACATGTTACGTCGTTTTGCGGTCACCTACGGTAGAGCCGTGATACACCTGTGCACAGCGCCACCCCAGTGGCACACCGTAGCCACCACAACTCACACGCCTTGTCAGTAACTAGACAAAACCTACGACCAACCTGCATCAACCAAACCATGCAGCAAGTCTACACCCACGAAGGCCCCTACGAGTCAATCCCCTCGACCGCCACCCCCGGCCTCCAGTTCCTCAAACACTTCCTCCCAGCCCTAGACTCGCTCGATCCAAACGCAAACCCCGTCTCCCCCTTCATCCACCCCGACGCCCGAGTCTTCGCCGGCAGCGGCCCTCCAAACAGAGGCACAGACGTAGTCGGCCTCCTAAACGTCCGCCAGCGACATATCCAGTACTTCCACCACGATGTCCACAAGGCATGGGATATCGCACGAACAGACACGGGGAGCGGTAGCGATACCGGTACCGATACCCGGACGGTGATGTTCGAGGCGACGAGCGGTACCGTCTTCCGTAATGACCCGGATGATTTCGAGGTGCGGGTGAGGGAGTTTAACGTTCTCGAGCTGCAGTGGGCGGACTCTCAGTCCGACGGGGATGACGAGGGTAAGGGAGGGTTTGTCGCGGTCGAGATGCGGACGTACATGGATGCTCGGCCGGTGCAGGACCAGGCGGCGCGATTGCAGCGCGAGTCGGCGTATGGGGAGGCGAAGTCAACGGGGTGATCTGGCGTTCAGTGTTCAATACGTATAGACAAAGACTAGTCTAGTGGTATCATCAAATTTGTATTTGGCGCCGTTCTTATCAATCCTAGTGTTTCATAGCCGTTAGTGTATCCGTAGGAAGGAACGGAGGAGACTCTCTTTCGGGGTACATGATGTCATCCATAAGAAAGTTTGCCGCACTCTCCAATTCAATGATGTATACTGCGGAGTATCTGCAGGAGAATGTAGGAGTCAAGCATGCAGGCCAACGACGCAGGAACGAGTCATTTGCTGGGAGTGCTGCGCCCCAAGTGACTCAAGGGGTGCCTGAGCCGCTCATCAGACCCCTTTCTTGGCTTCAAATCTCGCTTGGGGGTAGATTGCGGACACCTCAGGCATATGTCTAGGCTACGGAGTACCGAGGTGTTAATTCATAGGATCAAGTCTAGGCAAAAGTGGCGCCTCAGGCATTAACCGCGAGAGGCATGCCCCAGCGCGATCATTGGATAGCCAAGCTGCACGGGTCCGAAATTTTAGATGAGATGGAGCTGCTAAAAGTGGGATCTCTCCACTCTTAACTGTCGTACGTACAAATGGATCCTGGCAAGTTGGTGACAGAATCTAGCTCCGTACGGAGTACTCTGACCTTGATTTTCATGACTGTGGGTTCTCAGCGGTCCATCTGCCACTGCGAATGTGTACCGACTAAGCAATCCCGTCAGCTTGGTTCGATGGAGGGACACTGGGGCAGTTGCCCGCAACCCGCAACGCATTGGAGCCCTCTTTGAAGCTTTTGGTTTGCATCGTACAATATATGCTTCTACTTGGATCTTCTTCGTATCGGTACGGCTATCTCACCCACCTACTCCGTTAACCGTCGCTAACTGTTTCTTGCTGTCATCTTCAGAGCGTCTCCCACCTGCCCCGCATTCGCGACTACGATTTTCTTACCCTTTCCACAATTCGCTCCCGGCATCCACCGCATCGGCACTTTCTGGCTGCTTTTCGAGTCAGATTAGTCTGAACGGCAGATACTGTGACTAGGTGCAGGAACCGTTCTGGATTCACGAAGTGACGTGGAGCCGTGTTCGACGTGACTGGAGTCTTGCCAACCTAACAATCCCTTAGCCAAATGATGGTATAGTCACGTTGGTCGCCGCGATTCGTTTTTCAAGTTGTCGTCCAGCATGGCGTCGAGAGCCAATACCTCCTCTCCGACGAGGCAGAAGACTGAGGGGGACCCCGCCGAAACAGCGTCAGGAGCTGTAGGAGAGGAAGGCGTCGTCACTCACACAACGAACTCAGGCCCGGGGCGTGCCACAAGCTTCGAGAGCGTAGACCGAGTGTACCCGATCCGGTCGGTCGTTTCCGTTGATCCCTCAACGGTCTCACAGTCTGAACAGCATCCGCAGAGTAGTTTGAGCTCACCCGTCACTGGAGCGCGAGAATGGTCTATCATCGATGCCGAGACCTGGGATAAGATGCGAACGCAGACGAAACCAAGTACAGGTGATCCTGCCGTTACTGAGCCCTCTCCGCCAGCACCGGATACTGCACCTTCATCGTCCGATCCTCACGGCCTCAGTCACGCGCCGGTTCCGGGTTCTTCTCTGACCAAGACCCAGGATCCAGAGGTCGATCCCGACCATGGTCTTGTTACTGCCCGATTTCGTCATGTGGAGACCGATGGTGGTCATATGGTCATCACTGGAAGAGCCAATGACTCGTATCAAGCATGCGAAGACGAACCGATCCACATCCCTGGTGCGGTGCAGAGTTTTGGGTGTCTGATTGTGCTGCGGGAGGAAATTGATGAGAAGTTGGCGGTCCGTGTAGCCAGCGAGAACTCCGAGGTCATCCTTGGGTATTCACCCAAGTGTCTCTTTGCATTACCAAACTTCTGTGACATTTTGGATGAAGATCAGACAGGAAATCTATTGGATCATCTTGATCTCGTCCGCGAGGGTGGATACGACCCTTCAGTCGATGGTCCCGAGGTTTTTCTCTTGTCTGTGAAGCTCCCTTCTGGTAAACCTCGGCGATTCTGGTGCGCCGCCCATCTCAGCCCAACCGACTCAAATTTGGTCATCTGCGAGTTTGAATTGGAGGACGACCTAATAAATCCCTTGAGTGTTTCTGGTCTGACTACCCCGGTGACACCGACTGATACTCTTGGAGTCGAACCGACACCAGAGCAACTCGAGCACAGCACTGTCAACATCAGTCAACCCCTGCGAGTGCTACGAAACGCGCGCCGGAGACGAGGCGAGGCCGCTGCCATGGAAGTGTTTAGCATTTTGTCTCAGATCCAAGATCAATTGGGTCGTGCCAAGTCGTTGGATTCCTTGTTAAACACGGCCACTGGTTTGGTGAAAGAATTGACTGGTTTCCATCGTGTTCTGATCTATCAGTTCGATATCGACTGGAACGGAACTGTTGTTGCTGAACTGGTTGATCCCAAAGCGAGCGTCGACTTGTACAAAGGACTCTGCTTTCCAGCCTCTGATATTCCGAAGCAAGCGCGCGACTTGTATCGAATCAACAAAGTCCGCTTGCTGTATGATCGCGATCAGGTCACGTCGCGATTGGTCTGTCGGACTCTGGATGACTTGCAAAC
The DNA here is from genome assembly GCF_001078395.1 of Aspergillus udagawae. Lineage (NCBI taxonomy): Eukaryota > Fungi > Ascomycota > Eurotiomycetes > Eurotiales > Aspergillaceae > Aspergillus > Aspergillus udagawae. The sequence goes on along the minus strand of NW_025091274.1, from coordinate 617,422 downwards.
GCCTGTAGACATGACACATTCCTACCTGCGCGCAATGTCGCCCATTCACCTCAAATACCTGGCAAATATGGGGGTTCGTGCTTCTATGTCAATCAGTATCAGTGGCTTCAACGAGCTGTGGGGTCTCATCTCATGTCACACCTACGGGACTCACGGCATGAGAGTCTCCTTTCCGGTTCGAAAAATGTGCCGGTTGATTGGCGACACTGTGTCGCGGAATATCGAACGTCTGTCTTACGCATCACGGCTCCAAGCCCGCAAACTGATCAATACCGTCCCGACCGACCAAAATCCCTCGGGATACATCATCGCTACTTCGGACGATCTGCTCAAACTGTTTGACGCTGACTATGGTGCTCTCTCAATCCGTGATGAGACGAAGCTTCTGGGAAAGATGACGCACTCACAGGAAATGTTGGCTTTACTGGAATACCTCAGGATGCGACGGATGAATTCGGTGGTTGCTTCACATCACATCACCAAAGACTTTCCAGACCTCTTCTATCCCCCTGGGTTCAAGCACATCTCCGGCATGCTCTATGTGCCTTTGTCGTCCGGTGGCACCGATTTCATGGTCTTCTTCCGTCGGGGACACCTGACGGAAATCAAATGGGCCGGTAACCCGTATGACAAGAAACCTCAAAATGGCCATCTGGAACCGCGCAGGAGTTTTCAGACCTGGCGAGAAACAGTCCTAGATCAGTCTCGAGAATGGACCGAGTCCGACGTCGAGACGGCAGCTGTGTTGTGTCTCGTTTATGGCAAGTTCATTAAAGTGTGGCGACAAAAGGAAGCCGCAATGGAGAACTCGCAATTGACGCGGCTCCTCCTCGCAAACTCGGCCCATGAAGTTCGTACGCCACTGAATGCTGTCATCAACTATCTGGAAATCGCTTTGGAAGGCTCCTTAGACACGGAGACCCGCGACAACCTTACGAAGTCCTACTCTGCATCCAAATCTCTGATCTATGTCATCAACGACCTTCTGGATCTGACCAACACTGAAAAGGGCCAGAAACTCATCAAAGACGAAATATTTGACCTTCCAGTGACTTTCCGAGAAGCCACTGATATATTTGAGGGAGAGGCGAAGCGTAAGAAGATTGATTATAAAGTGGTAGTGCGCCCTGGACTTCCCCCAGCGGTCATTGGCGACCAACGTCGTGTCCGTCAGGTGTTCACCAATCTCATTTCAAATGCGATTCGACATACAACAGCAGGCAGCGTGACCACGGAGATTTGGCGCTCTTCCGAGCAGACGCAGCCGGGTTGCGTGTCGGTCCAAATGACCGTTTTGGACACGGGATCAGGAATGTCTCAGAGCACCCTTGAGGCATTGTTCCAAGAGCTTGAGCAAGTTTCGACAGAAGATGACAGTAGTTGGTTCGATCCGGACGACCAGGTACACTCATGCGATCAGGATAAACGTGTACTGGGTTTGGGTCTGGCGTTGGTAGCTCGAATTGTTCGCAACATGCACGGCCAGTTGAGTGTTCGGTCGGACGAGGGTAGGGGCAGCCGTTTCAAGATCTCACTTGACTTCCCAGTTCCGGACGATGCGGCATCGGGTAGACCAGAAGAGCCATCTGCGCCCGAACCCGTGGAACCGGCAGTTCCAATTCGGCCGGAAGAAGAGTTCATACTTGTCGACAACAAGTCCATTCGAAGCGGCGGGCGCAGGCGTAGTACCGGCAGCAATCACAGCAGGGGCAGTTACAATAGCTCTCGCAGCGGCAGAAGTAACAGGAGCGAAGCCGATCGATTGATTAGTGCCATGCAGGAGTCCCCCCTGCTACAACGAACAACCAGCGAAGGGTCTCAGCGGAGAGGTCCCAGACCAGTGGAACTTACGCAGGGCAGCGCGGACAACAGACATGCAACGTCTAGCCAATCTCTTCCGAACATGAAAGACAAATGGAGTCCGCGACAGTGGCCGTTGGCACGCACGACGATGCCTTCGGTCTCCCCGCCTCCGCCTGGCCAGGAGCCCGTTACCGACTCTGGGGTTCCAATGACAGCGATACGCATTCCGCCAGAAGACGTGGAGCGGCCGCCCTCACCTCCGGCCCAAGCTTTGCCAAGCCAACATGAGACCTCAGCAGAGTTACCAAGCACGGCGGAACTATCCTCAGCACCTGTCCCCAATGCTGAGCCGACTACTCTGCGCGTTCTCGTTGCCGAGGACGACCCTATTAACAGCAAGATCGTGCAGAAACGACTAGGTAAATTGGGACACGCTGTCATCCTCACAGCAAATGGCGAAGAATGTGCGACCACCTTTCGCGGTGATTCTGCGAAGGTCGACGTCGTCCTGATGGATATTCAGGTAATTAACTTCTTTTCCTCAGTAAAGCATTCAAGCCATGCTAACCCTGTCAGATGCCAATTGTCGACGGCATAGAGTCTACCCGGATGATCCGCCAGTTCGAGCGAGAATCTGAAGCCCCGCTGTCTGACAAAGCCAACAAGAATGGCCGCGTACCCGTCTTCGCTGTCTCAGCATCGCTCCTTGAAAAAGACGCACAACTGTACATTGAAGCCGGCTTTGACGGGTGGATCATGAAACCCATCAACTTCAACCGGTTGGGTGTTCTCTTTGACGGTCTTCAGAATCATGACATCCGCAACGCAGCCACCTACCAACCCGGCCATTGGGAGTTGGGGGGCTGGTTCAAACGCCATGGGGAACTCTGAACTTCTACAACATTTTCCCTGTCCTCTTCTCGTCTCATCACACCATCGTCGGCACCTTACCTAAGCAACTCGTCCCGACAGGATTCATTTCTGGAATTGTCAGTTGTCGTCATCAATCATGAGCGGAGGTGTTGTGGGTTTGTTTTCGCAAGGGAACCAGAAGTTCGAGGGAGTTTTCCATCTTTTTCTGGATTCCTTTTTGTCATTTTGATTGATTTTGCCTCCATATACCCAGCTGAAGAATACGTCCGTATCACGTGTCACTGATTGATGAAAAGCATGTCATGTCGTTGGGGGCAATGATAGCTCTGCATGCATTTGATGGTTTTCTTCTGTGATTTGTTTGTGGCGTTAATTAGCTCTCTCTATTCGGTATCTGCGCTGTGCAGATCTTCGATGCATCTTATGTGCGACTACAAGGCTAGTCAGTGGTTTCCCCCTGGAGATTGTGGCTTAGCGGTGAGGCTTTTTTGTGTTCTTATCATTTACAGTGTTCATATCCATTACCGTACTGGTATCCGTAGAGAGGTACTCCGTAGAGAAGTCTCGTTCAGGATACATGATGCCATCCATGAGAGTGTTGGCTGCACTGGCGACCTCAATGATGCATTTATTTTCTAGGACAAAGTACCTCTCATAAGTTCAGTTAAGAACAACGCCAACAACACAGGACAAGTCATTTGGGGGTATGTGCTGCACTCCAAGTATAAGGGGAGACCTGAGGTGGTAATCACACCCCTTCCTTGGCTTCAAATGATTGAAGACACCTCAGGCATCTCAGCTCGGTCTGCTTTGGGATTAGCGCGGCGCACCATAATGTTCTGTACCTAATTCTATTCTGCCACTCCACAAAATCTTCCTCTTTAACCAACGAGGAACATCCTTGGCCTTCTACCGACCCGAATTGGACAGAGTACTCCTTACATACGACTTCGTCTTATCAGTCTTCCTTCTCTAGGTAAGGATCTACCTTTCATTCTTAGCTCTAACCTTCTAACTATAGCTGCGTGCATAACAGAACCATGTCTACTGTTGAAAAAATATAGAGACCCTAGACTGATAGGAATCATGTCCGGACACCTTTTTAGCCTAGTGGTATTATATTTCAATATCTACCCACTCGACCCAAATGGATGTCGACAATGCTCCAGCTCAATTATCCCCTGTGAGACAACGTTCGACCACAGTGATATACCATGGTTCCCCGGTACCAGCAGATGCCCCTTCTCTACCTCCTCCAGATGACAGGGAAGCTCTTTTGCTGGAACTTGGCCAGGCACTTGAGACACAGGCAGTACCCGCATCGTTTTGGGCTTGCCTCCAAGTAGCGGACTTATCAGCATTAAGGACTTTCATCCAAGAAGCTCGAGCGGCACCACGCTTATGCGAAATGTTATCTGACACCTTCTACGAGCTTCCCCGCATGTGGCGTCAGAACCCACCGAAAGATCGTAGGTCATGTTCATCTTCGTCACGAGAATTGAACCTTTCTGATGCTGTTCCCCCTTCCAGATCAGCTAGAAAAATCGCTAAAGAACGCGATGGAGGCAATTGTGTAGTAACTGGACGTCAGGAAGTCCAAGTTTGTCACATTTCCCCCCCTTGCTTGTTAAAGAAAAGAAGCCTGCAGATCTCACAAGATCTATACCTGACCTTTGGAAGTTGTTGTCGCTGTTCTTTGACAATGAGCATGTCCTCCAGTGGAAGAGCGCGATCTTCCCAAACCCCGACAAACGCACCGACAGCATCCCAGAAAATCTCATTTGTCTCTCCAGCAATGTACATGAGGACTGGGCGGACGTATATTGTGCGTTCAAACCACTTCGTGTGTCTTCAAACGGTAGGGAAATGGAGTGCGAATTTCATTGGTTGCCTCGCGAGCCCCATGGGCCGACGGACAAGGTAGATCTTTCAAGACGTCCGTTATCGACCGCAGGTCTCGATCAGTCTGGGGGCAGATTTTCCTACACTTTTGAAGGTTGCCGGACTCAATCTGGGCACCCGTTCGTTCTGAAGACGAGCAACCCAGTCACTCACCCACTGCCCAGTTACACGCTGCTAGAGATGGCGTGGAAGTTGAACCACATCGTAGCCTTATCTGCGGCCGCAGAGGACCCAGACCCAGAAGACGATGACGACGAGTCGGAGACCTATAACAAAGAGGTCATAGACAGATGGATGGCAGAGCAATCTGACGGTGACGATAACGACTTTTCACTGCAAGAGTCCGGTACTCTCCGCTGAAAACAAGGATAAACACAGAGGTTGCTCAAGCGTCAGCTCAGAGCCTGCCGAGATTTTCCATGATGTTTGAGTGGCTGAGGCAGAGGCAGAAGCAGGCACTGCAGGAGTGTCGTGATTACCTTTGATGGCACTTCGTGTCATCTACACTAATGTACAAACAAAAATCCTGCTCAAGTAGGTGCCTGGTCGTCTTCGATGGCCTCCAGGCCTCCAGCGACAAGCTCACACCTCACCGTGGTGCTGGAGTCTAGTAACCTGTTTATAACTATAGACTGGCGAAGCTAAGATGAGCTTACTCTTGTATGTCAAAATAATCTCATACCACTGTAGTACTAGGAAGCATTTGTTTGGAGTTTAGACGTTTCATGTTGTGCTCGTTTCTTTATATGCTCCGTACCAACGAGATTTCCCCCGGGCCCGCTATCAGAGATACTTTAGCCAGTGGAGTGCTCAAAAGACTGAATAGGAACAAAGACATTGGTCTTCATTTGAGGTGTCTCTTCAACTTCACGATACAGCGCACCTGTAGTCGCTCGATGTCGAGTCTGTGAACCTAACCTTCTGGCTCGAGTCTTAACTGCAAACCTCGAGACATACTGGCAAACTATACACTGCGCATAAATACTATGGCTCAGGAGACAGAACGTAATATCAAATCCCCCTCAGAATGGCTGGCAGTGTTGACAGTTGGGAGGAATGGACAGTAGTTCGAGGGGGTGGTCCGTGCTGAAGCTGCTGATCAACTTCCTCACCGTCGTCATTGCAGCCTGTCAAGCCTCCACTCTAAACACACCCAGACGTTCTTCCTCATCCATCACCCCTCTACCTTGGAATTCGAGGTCTCCTCCCCGCAGAATGACTTTGCGGTAGTATCCTGCGATCTCTATTGAAACTGCTCCCTCCTTTCGATTCAGGAACCGCCAGTCATGGTGTCCCTGTGGCCCTGGAAGGTAAGTTATCCGTGTCTTCTCCTAGAATGCGCAGTGACAGAGCACTGACGACGATTGCACGATTACAGGGCGAAGACAATTCTCCAGCATCCTTCGAAAAAGCCCTCTCAGCCCTCTCCACAAAGATAACACAGACAACGAACCGACTTGACCTTCACCGCCAGCATGCCCGTCGATTCAAGGCTCTCTGGACTCTTTACACCACTTTCGCATACCTCCTTTACTCGATTATCTTAGCACTCGTTCTCGGCTGGCAGAATTGGGGTGTGACGGAATACGCTGCCATCATTGGGGGGCCAGTCCTGTACGAATCTGTCCCAGGAGAGCCTCGAGTCCTTGTATGACGTCTGACTTTGAGCAGGATCTACGCTGTCCGAGCCGTAGCTAGCAAGTTCTTCGACTACCGCGTCAGCAAGACGCAGCGACACCTCGATGATCTACAGAAACAGCGGGAGGAGACAATCGAGAAGCTCAAGGTCGCAACGAAATACAACTCGACTCAACAGCTGCTGGAGAAGTATGGCGGAGAGTCCCCCAAGCCGTCACGTCCCAAGGGCGGCGACGAGAAACGCAAGACAAACGCCAAAGGCAAGCAGCCTTCTACCCCGCAACCACCCGTCATGAGAACCGGGCTTCCTCCCCCTCCAACCGCCAACATTCGAAGACCAACTCCGGCTCAATCGCCAGTGCCTTCTCCCGGCCAGCCTCAGTCTCCGCCACCATACCCAATGCAAGGACAGCCACAACCGGAGAACATCCATCCACTGCCCCCTCCTACACTTGACGAGCCCGGCTTTGCGCCCAATGCGTTTCCAAGCGCTCCGCAATATGTTGAGCACTCTCACTGGTACGACCGGTTGCTAGATGTCCTACTCGGCGAGGACGAGACACAACCAAAGAACCGGATTGCATTGATCTGCGCCACCTGCCGACTCGTCAACGGGCAAGCCCCGCCGGGGGTCAAGACGCTGGAAGAGCTCGGCCGATGGCGGTGCGGAAGCTGTGGGGCATGGAACGGAGAAGAGAGCGAGGCGAAGAAGATGCTCGCTGGGATCCGGAATCAGGCCCGAGCTGCGGACGGAGCGTGGGAAACAGTCGCGAAGCCGGACTCGGATTCGCACTCGGCAGGTGAAGCGACGGACGAGGCGGTTATGGTCGCAACGAGCGAGGACGAGCAGGTTGGATCGCCGAGTTCCGGGGTGGAATCTCAGGATGAAGCTGATCAGAAGCCACAGGAGCAGGAGACCCCGGAGGCCAGTGGGGGCGGCAAGTCAGGCCGCGGACGGGCAAAGAGAAACAGGAGGAAAGGATGAGCGGTGACTAGTATACTTCAGTTATATTTTATACCGACGGTCACTATAGCATAGGGTATTCTTTGGGCGTCACATCATCAAATGGCATTCACTCATTGTGGTCTATACATGTCAGAATCTCCGCAAAGATTCCGAGTACTGGGACTTTCAGCTCGTATCCAACGGTGTACAACCCTCCTAAGCACTCTGTGTCAGTAATTTAATCGCCTCAACCGCCGCGGTCACCTCCGCCTCTTCAGCCGTCAAGCACCCTGTCACAAGAAACACCTCCACCTGCTCAATCCGAACTGAGCACTGATAGCTCGCACCTCCCTCCTCATTGAGAATCCGCTGCGCCACAAACTGGATATTGCTCTTAGCCAACTGCTGCGCCACGCTCCTCGGATGCGTAACGTCAATCCCATGGTCCAGTATCCGACGCAGATAGGCCGTCAGCCCAATTCGCTCGATGAAGACCTCACAGGGCGCCAGGTCACCGCCGGAGTCGACGAAAATGGCGCCGAGGACGCTCTCGACGATATCCGAGAAGAACTTGTCCGCGTTGAGCCGGGAGAGGGCCTGCCAGGGGTAATGCGGGGCATGCAGCAGGGACGAGGCGATCTCGTCTCGGAGCGCGCGGTGGCGGGCGAGCGAGGCGTCTCGGGCGATGTTGAGGTCTTGACCGCGGTAGCGCATGAAGCGCCAGAGCTCGACGGACTCCTGGGAGGAGGTCACGGCGAATGATGACTTAGATGTCTGCGCGACGTCGAGTTTCTCTTCGTGGATGGCGAACTCCATGCAGAGGAAGGCGAGGAGGTTCGCGTTTACGACGGCGTGCTTGATCTTGGTCATATCGCCTTGCGGGCGTTGGATGGGGTGGTTGAAGATCGCGGAGACGATGACCATGTCGAGGACTGCGTCGCCGAGGAATTCGAGGCGCTGGTAGGACTGCGTTGTTGAGTCGTAGTCGCAGGAGGGGTGAGTGAGGGCCTCGACGAGGAGGGACTCGTCGTCGAATGCGTAGCCGATGTGCTGCTTCAGTCGATCGTTCATCATATGCCGGGCGCTCTCGGGAGCCACACTCCGGGTTGCGGTTCGAGTGTCCACTTCGTGGAGGTTGATCTCGGGCAAGAGTCGGCGGATGCACGTCTGTGCGGTTGCGTGGCCGCCGTCCATGTATGCTGCTCCGATCAGCGCCTCTACCACGTCCGCCAGCACTTTGGTCGACATCTGGCGCTTGGCTGGCACGCGCTCCAGCTTTTCCGAGATCAGCGGAGCGGACCATTTTCGTGGTGTGAACCTCTTAGTGATGATGTAGGCGTCGAGGCCGGTATCAAGCGCGGCTTTGGCAAGGCGAGGATTCTGCACGATCATGTCCCGGCCTTCGGACAGATACCCTTCGTGCCAGTTCGGGTGCTGAAAGAACAGCTGGCAAGAAACAGAGATTTTGAGGATCGAGTCGCCTAGGAACTCGTACCGCTGGTAATTGGTCAATGCTTGAGCGACAGGCGCAGTGATTGCGGTAATGATGTGATCAGTGCTCGTAAAGCCGACATCTCTCAGGATCGTTTCTCTGAGTCGGGTAGCGATCAGTTCAATCTCCAATCGCTCTACAATGGCAGAGATGAACAGGCCGAAGATAGCCATTGTGAACGGAAGCCTATCGATGGTGCACGCATCTGCAGCGATAATGTTCCTCTTGGCTGCAGACTCAGGGATTTCTTCATCGACACCCACCTGGCTATTAGCCAGCGTCTGCCGATGCAGGAGATTGCGTCTACGCGGAAAGGGATCGCATTCCATCTCGACTACCGAAGATGACGGGTCCTTGTCGGAGACAAGCCATCTCCGGAGCAAAAATGGTTCTCCGTAACGCGAATTATCCCGAACTACTCCCATCAGCAGTGGGTTGTGGCTACGCGAGTAGACTTCCAAGGCCGGGTCACTTCCCTCATACGCATTCAGCCATGCCTTCAACTCTGTATGATGCAAATCGGGTGCGAACAGTGCCGCAAAATCTCGCTCGGAGCTGCAGGCCCGAGAGCTGGTCGCCTTGAGATAGAGTGCTGTGGTCGCCCTCATGTCTTCGACACTGCTCAAGGGTACAAGTGGAACCCGCTCTGCTGCGTCAAAGGTCACGGTAAATGTGGTCGAATTGTCCCAAAACAGAGTCATCGGTGAGAGGGGCGGTAAGTACGTAGGTCCCATCAACCGCATGCACAGCTCATCGCCTCCCCCTTCGTTCAGTCTCACCACGATCCGACTTTGATGGATATCAGGCGACGACCATGAGTAGGCCCATTCAATCCAAGGATCATATTGCTCTGATGTCTCCAGTATGGAGGGCATAGCTCCCAAGTCATGCGACTTTAGTTCTGGCTTTTTCGTCAACGGCAGAAGGTGGTCGTTGACGAGGCCAAACTCGTACAGAGCTTTATATGCCTGGAAGGCAGTCTCTTTCATCGCTGCTCTCTCTGTGCACCACCATCTTCTACCCTCAGTGCGCCGTACCTTCGGATGCACGCAACTGGGAAGAATTACCGTCCCCTTTACAAGCCCATCTTCGTTCGTTTCGAACGAGAACACGGGCCGCATGTCCACGTAAGGCTGTGAAGGCAAGACGGCGCAGAAGTGGTGCAGGTGTGCCATGGCCATGTCAGCTGTGAGAACAGCGCTGATAATAAGAAATCATTATTGGGAAGCTTCAAGGAACTTGGGAAGCGAAAGGAACCATACCTCGTAGACTCGACAGTAAGTCGCTCCGTGACCTTCTCGTCCAGACTCTCCAATGCAGAGGCGCTTTGCAGCTGTCGCTCATCATCCTGATAGGCCTCTATCATGGCCTGTTCGAGATCTTGCCACCTGGAAACATCAGCGGAAGCATCGTCTGTTGGGAACATGATTGCAAAGGTCGACCGCTTCCGCCTTGCCCGCCCACGGCGCTGGACAAAGGACTTCAGGTTGGGCGGCTTGTCATAGCACACGACGACGCTACAGGCGCTAATGTCAATGCCTTCTTCGAGAACGTCCGTGGCTATGATGAGGTTCTTGCGGCCGCTGCGGAAATCATCCAGTGTATCGCGCTGCAGCTGCATGTTCAAGAGGTCGCCGAGAATGTCCTTGCTGGCGCTGCTGTTGGACCAGCCAACGTAGGCAGCACATCTGAACCGTTCGCGCGTCGAAGGGTGCGCTGAGAGAAGGCTAGTCATTGCGCTGACTGTTGCCCTCTGCTTGACAAAGATCAATCCGGAGAACTCCGGCTCATCCAGTGAGTCCAGGAAGCTGAGAAGAGATTCAAGCTTCGGAGAGATGCGCAAACTATCCGGATCGTTCAAAGCAAGTTGGGCTTCTGAAGCAGGGATTTTCGAGAGAAAGTCTACTAGGTACGCTTTCTCGGCCTCGTCCCAGTCGCCGCTCATATACGAGTCGCGGACACGATCTCTGAGCTGTTTGATGGACGCGTAGATGTAGTACTCGGCAGCCCATTCTCCGAGTTCTTCGAAGATATGGCGACTGCGGTCGACGAACCTTCTCAACTGCTCCCGACAATACGTTTTGCCTGTCATGAGCGCTTTTTGCAGAGCTTCGTTGTCAAGGGGACTTTTTCTGAGCCGCTGTATATAGGGGTCACCCTCGATATCCAAGGTTTCCCAGGCGTGGTAAAGGGCCCCCAAGGCCTGACTTGCGCCCTTGAACCCCGCAGGATCAGTCGGCGTGTACCAGATCTGCTGCAAGTGCGGTCTGTGGGTGAACTTTAGGAGTTCCTGTCGGTGCACGCGTGGTGTTCTGCATACTGCATCGAGGTTGGATTCGATCGTCCTGGTTGGCAAATCAGCAAGGTTAAACAGAGACATCGCGGAAGCTTAGCCGCACTAACAAGAGCTCCTGGCGATTCGATCTGACCACCGGACTGGCTGTTAGGCCCATAATGCGAGGGACAGCAACCGGGCCGAATTTAGTGAGAGTCGGATGATAGAAGTCCCGCATGATTTTGTTTGCGGCATGCCTTCGCGTACAGTGGTGCGCTACAGTTTGCCTATCAATGCCATTCTTTCCTTGAGTGAGGACCAGTCTGTAGCCATACCTTCATCGAAGATGATCAGAGCCAGCCGAGACATTTTCACGAAGCCGTGGCTAAGGGCATCTGCAAGGACCGCGTGCGTCGATACAATGACCTGGTAACCATTCAGAACGGCATCCCAGATCGACTGCTCGGTCCATAATTCGACTTTGTCGAGTCCGGTGAGTGTCCGAGTTCTCACTGCTGGTAAATTGGACGCGATCACTTCATGCTGTTGTATACACAAGGCGACCGTCGGGGCCAGGAACCAGACGAGCTGAAGAGGGAATGATAAGCACAATCTCACGTGGAAAATGCCAACGCTGAGAATCAATGAGAATATACCTTATCCGGGGGGCAAATGTCCAGCTCTGCCTTGATTCGTAGTACCGCTCTACAGCTGACTGTCAAAATAAGGCCCGGTGCCGCATGGGAGGGGAAGCAATGACAGCCTAGCAAGGACCGCACAAGCGGACGTACATATGCGTTTTACCACTCCCTGTATCCATCTAAAGAATTGTTATCATTGGCATTCTGAAGCTTTAAGTAGAGGATGAGGGAACATGCTGCCACAATGATATTCTCCTTCATGCTAGCCTCGAGCATCTCAAGCTGATAATTCCGTGGCTGGTATGCAGAGGCATATTGGCTTGCAGTAACGGTGGAGGCCATTGGGAAATTGTGACAATCTAAGTAAGGCAAAACAGCAGAGAAAAGTCCTCATTTTCCCGCCATTTGCAAAGGAAATCACAAACGAGTCTGAGATGAGCCCGAAGGCATGGCGTCTCGACGAATTTGCTGTTTGATCTAAACGCCGAGTTGAGGGGGAAACATTGAGAGTGTGGTGGGGTTGATGAGCGGACACCAGACAAAGCAGCTCTGCAGCCTTGTTGCCAATGTCACCACAGTATCAGTATCATAGACGCAGCGAGTGAGACTTTGTTCACTATCAGACAAGAGCAAGGTCTCAATGATCAAGCCCAGCGGGGCCCGCGAAAGACATTCTCTCATGATTACAATCAATTAAAGGGGGCAGGTATGCATATCTAGGTAGCATCCGCAGTCACAAGACAATAACCCGACATGATAAATGTACGAACGCAGGGAGCCTCCGGGTCCTTCACAAGAAGAACTGGACAATAGATGAAGCCAATTGACTCAAAATCACCATATTTTCTTGCGCAGGATCCGCCTCTTGACTTCCAAATTTTGTACCTTGTCCGCCGATGGCGGTAAAGGAGAGGTGAGATCCAGTGATAGGAAAAGGATGCAACGTGCAGAAAAAGGCACTGAGACACATGCATTATAGAACCAGCTGGAACACACAAAATACAAAATCATACAGACAATTTCAATGACCCAACCCCTCCGGTTCCAGTCTAAAAGCAAGAACACAGAACTCCGCCTCAAACAGGGCCAGAAATACTAAAGATCCACTAGAATCGCGCCATACACCGGAGACAACCAAGGCAAAACGTCGCAGAACTGGCTTTCAGGCAGAGGAAACGCGGAGGCCTTTGGCCAGCAGTAGAAGAGGACCAATGGAATTGCAGGAGAACAAGAATAATGCTTCATAAGAGGAGATTAAGAACGACCTATGATATGAGCGGGAGCCCGTGTGTTTGTTCCTGCTTGGGCAGTCCGGAAGCTTCGGTTTGTCCTTCATCAGGACGGACGCGCCTTGCCTGTGCCTGAAAGTTGTTGCCGAGGTAATTTGCCTCTTCGGTAGGAGGTTTGCGCATTCCAAGCCCAGCAACAGCTATGCGGTTCAAGGAGTTCATATCATCATTTGATGTGGGAGCTTGAGCGTGGGCAGGCTGGGTTTGCTGGGGTGCAGTCGGAGGAGGGGCAGCACTGGAGGTGGTCGTCCCCGAGTTTGGAATAGGAGGCACAGGAATTTCACTCCGCGGTTGACTCAAGTCGATGTTGCCAGGCAGCTCCGGAACCTCGCCTTGAGAATCCAATAAGCGAGACTGCAGGTTGATGATGTACTCCCGGAGTTGGTAGTTTTCCGCCTGCAGAGCTTTGATCGCTTCTCCCATGTTCTCGTATGCCTTCACCTTTCCCTCCAACTCCCGGATATGGGCTTCCTTCCGCTGACGGAACGCTCGCTACGCACAAGTTAGTCAAGATCTTGTTGAGAGTACTTAGGAGCGCACGTACCTGCGCGGCACGGTTCTGTGCGGCGCGTTTCGAGGTGGATAACGGCCGTTTGCCGTAGGTTTTTGCAGCGTCTTGGCTTACATCGGGCTGGCTGGGAGTTTGCGGTGGGCCAGTCAGCATGGTAGCGCCTGAAATGGCAGGATCGATGTTATTCTGATCGCGAGCCGGTGTGTTGGGCTGCATGTGCGGAGGCTGCGGTGCAGCGGGTTGGGGTCGAGCTTGCTGAGGATGCGACAGCTGCTGATGAGCAGCTAGAAGCTGATCATGGAGCACTAGAGGTAGGAAGTTAGCTGTCGTAATGCGACGAGCGTTAAAAGGTGCCGGCAGGTCGAATGTATAGCAAGGCGCCGAATCGCTCGCGGGTGATGAGATGTGTTGTATTCTCAACTGGTACAACATGAAGAGTCACTTACCCTGATCCGCATGGTCCTACAACGTCAACAGCATTAGTATCAGGTTTAAGCGATGCACAGAAGAAGTGGTTGAAAGCGAGCTGTCGACGCGACCGGCAGAAGACTCGAAAATCCATGACGGAAGCAAGTGAGGTTGATCGCCATCGCGTCATAGAGACCGCGACCGAGGCAATTACGGCGCGACGATGAAGGATATCAAGTCCCACCGGATGACACAGCAGCTGAGGGGATTTTGGGATCTGGGGAAATTGGGGAAAAAGACGATCTGATGACAAACCGCGACAAGAAGCTGCTTACCTGAGCAGAAGTTTGCATGCTTGGATGCGGTGCTGGAGCTAGTGTTGGCTGCATTGAGAGTATGGAAATGAACAAGACAACAAAGACGCGCCCAACGAAAACACACAGGACGCAATCAATTCGAGCTAGTTTAAGAGACGAGCAAAAGACGCAGATCTGCCTATACGGCACGGTCACTCGTCACGCAAGATGGGAGTAGGATGGAAGAATGGGCGATGAAAGCTGATGAGGTAAGCAGGGCGTCGGGGGATCGGTCTTTGCTCTCGTAAGCACGAAAGGAGGGAAGGGTTACTTAAAGCAAAAAAGTGACGGGGAAAAAAGACGCCGGTGGCTGGGCGCGGTTTGTCTGCCGGTGACGCGTTATTAGTAAGCTATGCTTTCGTATGAGTAATCTTTTTACAACTGCATCCTACATTCGCATTAGTAGATTGAGACAGATAGCAGTCTTTTGAAACCTGTTTACAACCCTGTGTATTTTGATTCTACCATGTACGCACTACTTATTGCAGACCTCTTTCCTTAACACCTTGGCTCGTCATCCTAACCATGTCGCAACCGTGTCAAGCAAGGTAACATGGATGGCGGGTAGATCGTGGTAAGATTACAGTATTCCTACTGTAAGGCAAACACTTCCATGGATCCGCTGACTCATGACTGCGCTTGGCATTTCTCTGCTTGATGACAACCGGTACAGTACTGCGTCAGCAGCTGATTTGGGGATAGAGTGGAACGATATTATGCATGCTTTTGTTCGCATAACAAATAGAGTCTCCGGGATACTGAGGGCAGTTCTTAGTCCCTTCATACTTTGTATCTCGCGCCATTTCTCCTAGAGCTTCAGGCTCGGAGTTAGTTTCGGACTCGCTCGGCTTTGGCGGAACTTGACTAAGCATCTCATTAGCATTTGCAAGCTTTTCGCAGAATGAAGCAGGATTAGCTTCATGTTTTCATACAAGAAGGTAGCTTGACTGTAAATACTGCCGAATTTGGATCCCTGTGGTTACAGACAGCCTTTGAAGGAAGTCACGGATCAGCGGCTACCAAGTTACGTCGTTGGCAAAGCAAGCTGCTGACGTAGTTTGAAACGCTCCTGTGGTAACTTGAAATTGTAGGGTTCTGACACTGCAGCTGGAGGATGACTGGACATCTATAATACTAGGATATGGAATTGGGCTGCACTCCTTGCGCCCTGGATTGATGAGTGGATTGTGAAAGGACGCTCCAATATCTCTTCGGAACCCCAAAGCTGATCTATGTACATATGGGTGGGGGGACCACAACTCAAGCCACTGCTAGGAGAGCTCATCTATGATACTGAATATCAACACCCCTCATCATAGAGGTTGCCCAATGCCAGGTTCGTTCCGGTCTTATTGCTGAATCCCAATCGGATGAGCGTCTTCTCACCCGCCTCATATTGAGGCCATGCATCATATCGCTCTAGTCCGGAGACAGGATCCCGAGCGAATGCAGCCCACGCACCACGCATGTACCGTCCGATGGCGACTTCCTCGGCCGTACTGGCAATGAGATCTTGTGCAACCGTGTCGAAGAGCACTGGCACCTCGGAGGAATGGTATGCTCCGCTGGGCGCCTTTGTGGAGAGCATCATATTCGGGAATACGCCGAAATAGCGGTATCTCCAAGTCGGATTGCCATGCTGAATGGAGACATTGGCTCGTGCGGCTGCCGGACAGTCGAAGAGGGCCTGACTCTGCTGGACCCAGGTGTCGTCAGGCAACGGCTCGTCCACATAGACGCGAAACAGGCCATTTTCAAAGTCGGTGGTCCCAATGAGCATAGGAACGGCAGCCGCTGGGCGACCCGTGTAGTTGCTGAAGACGAGGACGTCGTCAGCGGCCGGACTGTAGGGCAGGTTGACGGTCGTGGCCATGGTGTTGACCAGGTGACGAGCTATGTCCCCAGCAGGCTTGGTCACCATGCAGTCGTAGATTTGTTGATCATGTGTGCTCTGGTCTCCGCACCCGAGTGCCTGCGAAGTGTTGAGCCAGAACATACGGGCCTGCTCAGCGGTGCGGCCTCCAATGCGAGCTACATTACCAGATTGCACAATCAGGGCATGGACGATCGGGTCGTCCTTCCAGGCGTATGAATAGTGGTCAACAGAGGTACCGCCGGCGGACTCTCCGAAAAGAGTGATTCGAGACGGGTCACCCCCAAAGGCAGCGATATTGTCCCTCACCCACTCGACTGCTAAGCGTTGATCCAAGAGACCTAGGTTGAAGCTGCTTGGTGAATTTCCAGGAAAACCGAAGAAGCTGAGGCGATAGCTATAACGAATAATTAGCATATGGCTGCAAAAGAAGCGTGGAATGGATGTCTGACTTGATGGAGACAAGGACAATGTCCTCTTGGTCGGCAAAGAACTGGCCATTGTACATCGGAATTGCCGAGCTTCCTGACCCGGGTGAGCATTTGACGCTGTGATTATCTTAGGACGATACACGTACCGGAGACGAAGGTCCCTCCATGTACCCAGATCATCACTGCCTTCTTCTTCTCGCCGGTCTGCGGCTTCGTCCAGACATTCAGGGTAAGACAATCTTCACTGAAAGTCAGGTTAGGATGCCCTATCTCTGCCAAGTACTTTTGGCCGACCCTGGTGACCCCGTATTGCTCAATGAGCTTGTCTGGCAGTCGGTCATCGTATGCCGTCTGATTCGAAGAAATGCATGCGGGACCCTGTCATAGTCAGCTCCTGTGGCTTCTGGTGCTTTGAGTGGTGAAAAGGGCGCTCCCTACGAAGGTCTCGCCACCAATCGTGGTGTTCCCCCGATACCTGACAGGAGGCTGGAATCGCAGGTTTCCTACTGGCGGCAAAGCGTACGGAATGGCGAGATACTCCGACACATTGCTAGCATGAGGAGCGGCATGTCCTTGGACCGGCCCGCTGGAGGTCTGAACTGTTTGTCCGATGGTCCACCGTGCTTGTGGGCAGACGGCATCGCAAGGCACAGAAACCATTAGGCCGGCTATGACGCCGAAGACGACTGGAAGAGAAGACTTGTACATGATGAGGTATGCTCAGATCTTTTGAGAAAGACCTGCTGTGGACCATCTCACAAGTGTACCTTCGGCCGCTCCAATGCGCTTTATATGCCTGTCGGACAGACAGTGCTACAAGACTCGATTAGCATGATATCCAAATCGTGGGCAATATAATCCGACCCAGCCAAAAGATCGTCTTCAAGATCGTATTCGCAACCATACCGCGATGAACGAACACGAAAGCCAGGCACCGCCATTTGCTGATTGGCCGCTGATGAATTCGGTCCCAGTAATGTGCTGGGGATTTCGAGACCGAACCGGTGACAATCAAGATTGTTCTCATCGGAGAGTCCCATAAAACATCGTTGTGTTGCTTTCCCGTGTGCTTCCACCGATCCTCGAACAACGGGGACGAGGAGAGCTACGGCTCTTCCCCGAAAGGACCGAACAGGAGTCCAGCGCAGGCAACAACGAAACGGAAATATGCTATGAAGAGGCCTAATAAGACACTGCAAGATTGCATCATCCCTTTCGGCAATCTAAAACAATATCCAGCCAAACGATCATTTTCAACCCACTCAAAGCGATAAACGGACACGAACAACAGGCTCAGCCTCCTGCCGATTAGAATGGCTTCTGTGAGCTTCTATGAACTGATTATGTAGCTCAGTTTGCAAGCGGCGCAATGCATAGAAGACAGACGCCCAAATAGTAGTAACGCTGGTACTGTCGTGAGCTGGAGAAGGTCGGTGTGGAGTCGTCCTTCCTCAAACACTTTTCCAAGTTTTAGATAGTCAATAGACACAGGAGCAATGCCTAGTTGGCATGCTCAAATCTGGTGTCGAGTGTTATGAAAGTGCACTGAAGCCCCGCGGGCTCCGCCAAGTGTTGGCAAGCTTGGCCTGCATAGACAGGATGAATTTTGTCATCTTGATCATGAGAATTTGCGGGCCGTCATGGTTATCCAACACACAGCCCTCGATTATGGAGACAGCTCTCTTCTGAGCCCTTGCGCAGTCAGCGTTCATGAGAACGCAACAGCCTCAAGAGACATCAAAAGATATATCATGTTCAGCAAGATCATGAAGGTGATTGGTCGTCTGCCCTTTCAGCATCGGCGTCCGAAATTAGTCTAGCGCTGGCATATCAGACTGACTCTTATAGTCTTGTTGCTTTTGTCCTCTCTGGTAGGAGTCTTATCATCGTGTCTGTCCGTAGGCTCAAGAAACTGAACATCGCAAGATGGGTACCGAGATATGCATCCTGCATTTCAACGATGTCGTATGTCTCCATACAGTCCTACATTCAAGGAATCTTGCTAAGAAGGAGTAGTACCACGTCAACGACGTCGAGCTCATATCTCGCTTCGCCAGCTTGGTCAGATCGTTCGAACCCAGGCCACTGGTAATATTCAGCGGCGATGTCTTCTCACCTTCCTTGGAGGCCTCTCTCCTGAAAGGAGAACACATGATCCCGTTCTTGAACCACCTCAATGTCGATGTAGCCTGTTACGGGAACCATGGTCTGGGATGTCCATGCCGTGAACGTCCACAAGCAGGCTGACATGTCCAGACTTCGATTTTGGGGAAACGAGACTCGTAGAACTGTCACGCAAAGTGGAATTCCCCTGGGTCTTATCAAACGCAACTAGAGTGACTGAGAACGGCGGTATCTCGAGCGAGCCTCCTGCCTGTGGTGAGCGGTATATCATCAGGACAGTGCAGGGGTACAAGGTTGGATTTATTGGGTTGGCAGGGACGTAAGGAAGGAATTCTGCAGTGTTCTCTGCTTGGGTTACTGACTGAGCTACCTGTCCAGAGACTGGCCGTCAAACTGTCAGAACTTACCCCCGTTGTACATAAATGATCCCGCCGTGGTCGCTCAAGAGCTTGCCAGACACCTGCGTCTCAACGAGGGTTGTGACTTTGTGATCGCTATCTCCCACTCGCGACTCGCCGAGGATATCAGAACGGCAAATGCTGCTGCGCACGGGGTCGCCAAAGTTGACCTGATCCTCGGGGGTCACGATCACGAGGTCCTTCATCGCTTCCATGGGGACACAGAAGAGGACTCGGAGATAATCCAGCAGGGCACGATAAACGAGGAGATATTGTCCAATGGCGTAGTCGACGAGGTAGCCGGAGACATTCGCATCGTCAAAAGCGGAACAAACTGGCGAGGCTTATCCGTTGTCCGTTTAATCGCAAGGAGACTTCCAGACGGAAGAGCCACAATAGAAACCGTCAAACGTAAGAACCACAGCCGGCAACTCCGTCAAGCTAACCAGCTCCAGTCAAGCAATACGTCGACATCGCACAGAGTTTAGAATGCAGCTCACTCTTAGTCTGCCCCCGTGTACGCAAAATGGCAGCCGAGATCCAGCAGCGTGCTGGCAGCGTAGTCCAGAAGCCACTCGTACACACGGCAACACCGCTCGACGGTCGCTGCAGTGTGATTCGCAGCTCAGAGACGAATCTAGGCAATATGCTCGCAGACTCCTATCGAGCCTACTACGGTGCCGACATTGCACTCGTCAACAGCGGCTCAATCAGATGTGATCGGATCATCGAACCAAGATTATCACCGCTCCGTGTCAAGGATGTCATCGGTTAGTCCCGACACTGTCGTCGACCGGTAACTCTCTCATGAAGTTAACCCTCCAGAAATCTGCCCCTTCGAGAACCCACTGCTTGTCAAACAAGTCAGCGGACACGCCCTCCACCAGGCCCTCGAAAACTCCGTCTCAGACCTCCACGTCGACGGACGATTTATGCAATGCTCCGGCCTGCACATAGTCGCGGACTGGCAGCAACAAGAAGGCCACAGGATCCTGCAACTGTCTCTCATGCAATCACCCTCCATGCCAACGAAGCGGATCCTCCCATCGCAGATATACACCGTCGTCATGTCGTCGTTTATCGCGGCAGGGTTTGACGGATATACCTGTTTTCAGAGCGCAGAGACACTTGTCGACATGGAGACGGCTGTGACTGATACTGGACTACTCTTGCAGATCTTCGGGTACGATAAGGAAGGTTTGAATGATGGCGATACCACCGGTATTGACAGAGCTAGGAGGGCTATCGTTTGTGGGATGCATGGGCTGGACAATCTGCCGGTTGTGAGTCCAGTCGTTGAGGGGAGGATTAGATTCGACACTTAGCTCAGAGATAGCATTTGACTTTGTTCATGATTTACGTACAGGAACAGAAGGGTAGACTCGAGATGAACAGTTATTGTTGTTTCTGTGTTGATCAGACCTTCAATGTCTTCTGATGTCTCACTACTATCAACATATTTCACTTTCCGACTGGGCATACAGCCTCAGGTATGCGTAGAGAGCTATAAAACCAGCAATATCTGCCATTACTTCCATCTCAATTATCCGAGACAGCTTTAAGAGACACAGTTGCATACATTAAAGAATTTCCATCCGCACAGTTTGCCACTTGATGAATCGTCTGGTGGGAAGTCAGGATTATATATGCCTCATTTATGTCCTACAGTTGGTTATAGGTCAGGCAAGAGTGAAAAAGAAAATATTTTCCCTGGTTCGAACTTGATCAGAGAGAGAGAAAAATGTTTGTCAGGAACGGTTTTTGTTTAAGCCGTCATTGTTCCCCTAGCCCACAGAGCTCGAAAGCTGGTAGAATGAGCACAAGCAACTTATATCCTCAACTGCCAAGGGCTATACGTATCTTGTAGTACCGCTTACAGCTGACTTTGTAGAAATGCTCATCAAACAATGTAATCACATTAAACAGCCACTGCGTACTGTGTCGTTTTGCTCTTGAACTCATACCAAAGTATCACAGACAACTATCTGCCCCTCATCTCTTGATACTAAGGCTGTTCTACTTAGGACCATTCCTTCTACATCTGTCCAGTTGCAGTCCCGTGCGTCTATACTATCTATATTAAGTATAGCTCTGTTATGGCACGGCCCATGATCTTAGCATGTTCCGGCTCAGCTTAGGTTTATCTATAAATACTGCCTTAGTCCTACTTCAGACATAAATGATATCACCTCATCGACGTCTTCTATTTCTCTACGTCCATCAAGACCTAAACCCTCTCCTGTAGATCCTCCACCAACATCCATTCCTGCCGCGCCAATTGTGGGAAAACCTCGGAATCATGTGCGTGCCCAAAGATCTTTACGAATTCCAGTCTAAAGCATTGTGATTCGTGTCGCGGCGTTGCCGTGAGGCTCAATCTGCTGCCATTCCCCCGGTACAGAGGTACTCTGCCTGTCATACTTAGCTGCAACCATATGAATCTCTCACCAAACGCTCCCACTGTCGATTTGCGACCGGTGAAACTATTCAGGATGGCTAATTTACAAATTCATATTAAAGACGTATCGACGGTCTATTTACTGGGCTCTGCGCCCTCCAACACGCCTTAACCCCGGCCAACAATGCACGCAGCGTGTAAATCCTGCCCGGATGCACGATAATCACTTGTGAAACTCGACTCGCGCGCCCAGTCTACTGCTGCTTCTTGGTTTCGTGGCTCTTTGCCTTTGTGATGAGGCTCAAACCAACGTCGGCAGACTCCTTCCAACCTCTCTGTCTCATCCAGAAGCGCTCGGTTGGATCGGTCCCCTGCTTGGACCAGTTTCTAGCCTCCTCTTCCAAGGACTCGCGAGTGATCTCAGAAGGCGGGACGGAAGATACGACACCCTTGACCTCGTCGGCATCGTCGTCGCTCTCCGTACTGAGCACAGACTCGAGGTATCTCTTCCGCATCATGAAGCGCTCTGCCCGTTCGCGACGTGTGTTCGGAGGCTCCAGCTTAGCCAGGGCGCTTCGCACTGCGTAGCGCACGATCAGGTAGAGATGCTCGGAGAAGAAGATCGTCAGCAACAACGCCCAGCACCGAATTGTCGTCGGCTCGCCGTTAGGGCCCTCATGCCCGTTACTGAACATATAGACAAGGGCTGCGCTAGTGATGCTTCCCACCCAGGACAGGAATCCTAGGCTATCCAGCCATGGTCCAATGGTATCCGCACGCTGAGGCCAAGGTCTCTTGCACTCGGCGCAGATCTTGAAGAAATCAGACCGCAGCTCGACCCAGTTGTTGATTAGGAAGGAGACAGGAACAAGTGGCCACACAGGTGAGAACAGAGCCAGATATCCGAACTGGATGCACATCTCCCGTAGATCGTCGGTGACATCATAGTCCTCCAGCTCAGCTTCGTTGCGAACGCGAGTGAGGAATTTTGCCTCATCTTCGTCGTCGCCGAGAGAGACAGTCTTCTTCTCTCCCGCACCGTTCCCTGACTCTGCCTTTGCATGTTGTTTCTTGGTATATTCCTTATATTCGCGGAATACACGTTGCCTGATAAAGGGAACGATGGTTTCAAGCGCGAAACCGACAATCTGAGCAGTAACGGTAAAGTAGATGACCTGCTTCCGCAGCCGATCTGGATTAATGGTGAATTCAGTTCGTGCCGTGGTTGCATGCTCTTTGGACACGAAAGGCCGAACAGTAAGATGGAACACATCAAGATAAGGCACGATACGGCTGGCGAACGGTAAGTAGACGAAAGCTGTTAAGATGATAGGGAGGTATGAGGTGATGAAGTTGACAACAAAGATTTTTTGTGTCAAAGCCACCTTGTAGGCATCCTGAGTCTCGTAGTTCTCATAGTCATTCAATTTGGTTGCAACAGTCAGCAGGACCGCACTCATTGTCGGTACAAGCGCCGATACCAAGATTGTAGGGATGAACACCTAGATCCTTAGCTATAAGGCTGAGAAATGCTTGGGGTGGCACTTACCAGGTACCCCTTGAGTGGACCGTTGTAGACCTCGGAAATGAAAATCTCAATCGCAAAGCAGGTAGCAATGATGGCACCTAGGGCGACGGCTGCAAGCAGTGCGAATGGAACTTGGAGGAGCTGCCGATACATCCGCTTTGTAGCGGGAAAAACTCCTCGAACCTCGCCGGTGCTTTCATCACGAACTTCCTTTTCGGGCTTAAACTCTGCTCTCTTTTCCTGAACCGCCGAAACGCCTTTGGTCTGCCACCGACAACTGAGGTCCTCCTCCTGACGCTTCCAATACTCAATAAAGATGATGCACCATAGACAATTGACCACGGTGTAGACGATAGAGAACGAGCCCAACAACAGCCAACACGAGAAGCCGAATGCCGCGGGGAACATCAAGAACCGAAAATACGACTGCAAGAAGGCAAAGTAAAAGCCAACCTGTAGCCCCCCGTTAGCTTAAGAGTTCCCATAAATCAACGACAAGCTCACATTTTCTCCAAACGTATTGCGAATCCGATCCAGGTCCTCAGTTGACAGAAACGTCTTCTTACTCCACTCCCTCATGCACTGCCTGTTTGTCTCCTCGTCGTGCAGCGGAAAGATCGCATCGACATTCTTCCACTCTCCATGTCGGGGGGTGATGCCCGCACCACCCTCTGCTTTTGGAACCGTAATCAAGTGGTAGATAACACGAAGCCGCTCAGCTTCCGACTGCGGCTCCGCAGAGCTCGCCGGTTCGGGTTCGGCATTCCGGACGCCATACAGCCAATCTCGAACACTTTGAAACCACAAAAGGTCAGCATACAACCTCCAGCAAGCATATTGCTACGTACCGAGACTGGTAGACGGCGCGTTTCAGCTTCTTCTTGCTGGCCGCCCGCACAAAGATGAAAAGGGAGTTCTCGTCCCCCTGTCGAACTTCCGTCTGCAATCCTACCTCGGAGAGCTCAAGAAGAAGCACCTCAAATCTCTTGATTGCTTGAGGGGCATCTAAAACAATCAGACCGCGTCCCAACTTGCTGCCTCAAGGCGACCTACCGATATCCCCATAATTGAAGCGGATGACGTAGTCCACATGGTGATTCTCCTGAACAGGCTTGGGAGCCGGATTGAAAGCCATGGTATAGTATCTTAGACAGTTTTACGATATCATGAGGGACGGTGAGGTTAAGACTATATTTTGTACAAATATTTTGGCTTGACGCGAAAAGGAGAGCGAGCTGGAATTGTCGTCACCGCATGTTGCGCTCTGACCAAGTTGACTGGCAATGACGACATCCCCGACGTTGCTGGCCTAGGGTTAGCCCTAACTGCTGCTGAAAGGGGACAGAGCGTTCAACCCTCGATCAATCTCAGGACCTTTCTACAGCGGGAGAGATATACTAGATATCTCCACAGATTTTCCTTGGCTGTCATCAAGTGAACCGAAGATGGAAGCGGAATAATGAAGACGCAAAATGTTGAATGATATACCACTGGCTCAAACGCAAGAATTCCAAGGGTATCATGCTCGACTATCGAGGAAGGTACAGTCTACCTATATACGAAGCACACCAAGCTTTGACAGGATAACATCTGCTATCAAATCTTCGCAACGTCGAATGAGGACATACCACAAGCTCATCGATGCTCCTACAGTCCCTCCGCCAACTTATTCAGCGCCGGCCCCTCGACCATCATCTTCATCCACTCTTCCATAGCCTGAGCCCCAACCTGCTTGTAGAACTTGATGCTCGGCTCATTCCACTTGAGGACACTCCACTCCAGACGGCGACCCTTCACTTCCAGTACCTTGGCAGCCAGGTACTTCAAAAGCTTGAATCCGTATCCGTTGCCTCGGGCGGTAGGCTGAACGTAGAGATCCTCGAGGTAGATCCCGGGAGCCGACCGCCAAGTCGAGTAGTTGTAGAAGAACAGGGCCATGCCCACGGGTACCGGAGATGGGTCCTCCGCTGTGGCGGGAGGGATAACGAGGGCTGTGTAGACGGAGCCTCGCTTAGGGGTGTCATTGGGGAAGGAGAGTGTGGCTAGGAGGGATTCTTCGGTGGCTTCGACCTCATGGAGGGCGTGTTCGTAGACGGCTAGCTCCCGGATGAAGTGGAGGATGTAAGGGACATCTGTGACCACGAACAGGGTCAGTAAGGGCCGTGGTACAGGCGTACAGCGTTCTCGCAACGACGGCCGACCTATGCGGAGAAACACTGAAAGGAATGCGGGGTGAAAACTTGCCCTCGGGAGTTGCCAGTCTGATGGTAGCTTCCGCAGACATTACGATAACAAGGGTTTGTCAAAGTATTGAGTATGATTAGCTTCTTTGTACAGCTTTGCAATTGAGGCAGAGTCAAGGGTAAAGATGTTAAGGAAACTGGGATGTCGATGTTCCTATTTAAGTGGCCGAAGAATAAAATCTTGGGCCCGAACCCCACCTTCGGTTCTGGAACTATATCGACCGGACGGTACGCCCTGCCGATGACATCTATGGAGTATACACATATGGAATAAGGGAGACACGACTATGTACTCTTTGAATGTCAAATGACAAATACGCTCAAAAGACTAGGAGATAGCCGAACTTGGTCCATGCTAATCATCGAGATGTTATAGCAGCCATCCACTTTTGCTCGTCCGCTCTGTTCGTAGGTGTCAGCATGAACTCCGCCAGCTAAAGGAATAGTTATACCGACCGATCGAAATGAAGCAGCATACCCAAGACCGGGATCAGCTGCTTCTGATAGTTCTTGTCCTTCTGTTCCAAGAATTGCAGGAGCACATTCTTCAAGTAGATGTAGTCAATCGGTGCTCCCGTCGGCGTTTCGCTGCTCCGCGTCGATGGACTACGGTCCTTCGACACGGGAGATGCAACTGTCTTTCTTGTTCCTGAGTCAATCGATGAACGTGAGGACTGAGGGTTCTGGACAGCGCGGGTTTCGTCCGACAACATCCGGTTAGATTTGCGAAGCTTCTCCAGTCGGCTATTCGTTTCTTCCACAGAACGACGCAGCTCGGCCTTCTCTTTCTCCAAATCACGGACCTGCTTCTCGCTTTCATCTAAAGCGTCACGTAACCGTGCCATCGCCTGGCGGATGTCGTTTAGCTCCTGCGCTGAGCGCTCCGACTGTTCCTCGAGTTGATCCCGTCTGCGCTTCCAGTCCTTTTGTGATCGCTCAAGCTCGTCCTTGTCCTCCTCCGCCGTTCTCAGTGCTTTCTCGGCCTCCCGAACCTTGGCTTTGAGTTCCTCTAGCTCTCTGGCCCGGCGCCGACCTTGAGTGCTGGCCTCGTCTTCTGCCCGATCGCGCTCTTCAATGGCGGCCTCCATCCGCTCCTTGAAGTCACGCACCTTGGCCTCGGCACGGCCTTCAATATCGTTGAGCAAGCGCCGCATCGTTTCACCCTCGCGCGTCCGCTCGCTCAGCAAGCGATGAGCATCAGCCAGTTCTTCTTCCAAGCTCTCACAGCGTTCCCGGGCCTCCTTCATTTGCATCGCTAGCTCAGCACTCTGGTCGCGCATACTGTTCATCAGACTCTGCGCGCTGGCGTGCTGTGCGGTCTTCAGCTGGATTTCCTCTCTCAGACCACCAAGCTCCTTGTTCAATTGAGTGACCTTGTTTTCAACTTCCCGCAGCTGAGACCGAGCGGTCTTGAGCTCATCTTGCGCTCTGGATAGGTCTGCTGCAATCTTTTCCTTTGATTCGACGGCTTCCTGCTTTTTGCTCTCCGAGTATCGCAAGTCAGATTGAGCAACGGTCAGGTTCTCCTCGGCCTTGAGACGGCTGTCTGTCTCCTGTCTGATCTTCTGGTTGAGGGTCTTCACCTCAGCGTCGCGCTCGGAGATAGTAGACTTGAGAGTCTTCACTTCGGCACCTAACTCCTCATGTTTACCCTCCAGTGTCCTCAATTCAGATGTCTTACTCGCCAAGGCCTCCTTCGTCGACTTCAGTTCCGAGGATTCCGCCCGTAGGCTCTTCAATTCTGGTTGTAATTTCTGCAAAGTCTCCCGCAAATCCGTCAGATCCTTGAACCGGGTAGCAGCCAGTTGCTGAGCGGCAGAGAGCTCCGTCTCGAGGTTGGTGAGTTTGACTTTGAGGTTTTCGTAGTCCTCCTGCAGACCACTGTGCATCTTCTCCGAGTCTGCGCTCTTGGAGGCATGGCTTGTCTGTACATCAGTTAATTCCTTTTCCAACTTGGATATCGTCTCCTCTAGAGCCTTCTTTTCTGCAGTGAGTTCCTTGATCTTGTCCTTCGCTTCGACATGATCTTGGCCAAGGTGAAGGAGATCGTCACGTAAGGATTCGATTTCCTCTTTGAGGTCCTCCTCTCCTCTTAGTTTCGAGTTCAGACGGTCGATTGCTGCCTCCTTCTCTTCCAGCTGCTGTGTCAGCGCTTGGATCTTTTGCTCAAGTTCGGCCAACTTCGAAGCTGCTTGGTCGGACTCTGTTGTGCGCGATTCCTTGTCCTCGAGCACAGGGGTACTGGTAGCCTTGGCTGAATCTTCTCCGCCTTTTCCGCCCTTCTTCTTTTTGTTCTTCTTCTTTTTACCCGTGCCCGCGCCACCGGTCGAGCCATTTGCTGAGGGCTCTGGCTCTGTAGCCACGTTGCCACCCCCGGATTCTTCTTGAGGAGGTGCCAGGCTCTTTCGGAAATGGTCAAAGTCGGGGGGCTGTCCGCTCGCGGCTTGATCTCTGGTTTGCTGCCACTCGGCGTTGTCTTTCAGGTTGTTGTTTAGATAATCAACGATGTTCTGCAGTTTGCCCAGCTCCTCGACTTTACAGCCCATGTCAGCCTTAAGATCCGACACCACTACTTCCGTCTCTTTAAGCTGAGACCGCAGGTTGTCCACGAGGCCCTGGAGAACTCCCAATTTTTTCTCGCTAGCATCTTTCTCCTTGGCGACCTCCTCCAGCTTTTCCTCCAACTCGTTTTGCTGGTCATTGTCCTTCGACTGCGTGACTTGATCCTGAAGCTTCTCAATTTCTTCCGTCTTCTGCTTCAACTCAGCCTTTAGTCTCTCCGCCTCCGCGCTTGCCTCGGCAATGGCATCCTCAGATTCTGCGAGCTTGGCTTTGAGATCGTCAACCTCAGCCTGCTTGGTATCCTTCAGCTCCTTGATTTCCGAGTCCTGTTTGTCTCTAATATCTCTCAATTCCACGACCTCGCGAGTTGCGGATTCAAGATTTTGCACCATGCCCTCCGTTGACTCACGAGCAACAGCAAGATCGCGCTTGAGCGACCCGACCTGCGACTTGAGACTTTCAACCTCTTCCTGCTTCTCCTTCAGCTCAGACTCCAATCGGGGTAGTTCATTGTCGAACGAAAAGAACTCCTCGCTTTCTTCTTTCACTGGCGGTTCCTTCTTTGAGGCGGTATCTTCAGTAGCGGCGGTTTTCTCCTCCTTGGCGCCTTGCGTCGTGTCCTTCTTGAGATTGGCGACCTCGTCCCAAGCCTCCCTTGTCGACTTCTGCGCTTCCTCCAGCTTTTTCTTGTAGTCGTCCCTTTCCGTAGTGACTCTCTTGAGCTCCTCAATCACCATGTCCCCTTTCAATGTGATCTGATTCAGGTACTCAGTGAGAGCTTTCGGATCGGCAATCGACGCCAGAGGAGTGTTTTCTCGTAGCGCGGCTTCGAACGGTTCGATCGACAGGACACGTGCATGGGCCAGACGGTACGCTTTAAGTAATTCTGTGTGCAAAACAAGGTCAGCCGCACCACCGCAGGCATATTCGCTAGCTGTATTTCGAACCTTGATACCGGGATTCCAACTTGGTCAGTCTGCGTAACTTGACTCTGATCTCGGGCGGCAACTCCGACGACAGTTGGTTTCCCTCCGTCGTGGGCACCTCCTTCCCGGCCGATGGCTCATCTGTAGATGGTTTGTCCTCCCCAGCGTCCTTTGCCGGCGCCGTCTCGGAGCCACCTGCAGACTCCAGCCGGGGGGTAACAGATCGACTAGACCCCTCATCATCTCCGATCGCGAACTCCGGCTCAAATTCGTTGGGATCAGGGGTGCGAACGGGAGTGCCTGTGTTGCGCCGGGGGCGGGTAGCTCGTCGACTCGGGGACAGGTTGCGGGTAGGGCGACGAGCGGAGTTGGACCGGGAGACTACATCTTGGGAGGTTCTCTGGCGGGCCTGTTCCTCTGCGATCCGGGAATCGATCGCCTCGCGTATGCGCTGTAAATCAAGTGCGATGACAACGTTAGCTCAAGACGATAATACTCCCGATAATCGATCAAAACACACTGATAAACGTGAGCCACCGTACCTGAAACATGACCGTGGAGGGCCCGCGAGCCAGGACCACGACAAATCTGACAAACGAGACACAGAAGTGAAGAAGATGAGAAAGGAAGAACAGGGAAAGAAGCAGAAGATTGAGAGGAACAATGAGAGGGATCATGAAGGGACACCTGAGACGCCTCCAGCGAATGGATATCGGGCGGCCAGATCTCGGGACTGAGCCAAGAAGGGCAGAAAAAGGGAGCAGCGAACCTACGTACGACTACAGCGAAGAGTATGCAAACGAGCTTAGTGGTAGCTACAGTTCCGGAATAGGGATTTTTTAGGGATTTTAAGAAACACTCTTATGATCGTAGATTAGATATATGGGATTTAAAAGATCTTAAAGCGGATGTCCTTGATGTTCAAAAATGTTCTTTATATTCTAAGTGATTGTCACTTCATGGAGGACTCAGGCACCTTATTGCGGCTCAGCTTTGATAAAGTGTCTAGTCCAACGCTGATGAGCATTCTTCAATCTCAATTTCCTACTTCAAATGCCTGTCCATGTAGGATCAAAATTTGTTTGTTGTTACCCGATTACTGCCAAACCGCTACTGCTGGATTGTCGGCGAGGAGTAGTCAAATATATGTAGAAACTCACCGAAATAGACCAAGCAGCGTGGTAGATAAAACATCAAATGGTCATAACAGCCACATCTTTTGAGCCGACGACACAGATCAAGGCAATCTATCGTTTCTGCAGAACTGACATTCTCCTCTCTCAAATCGTGGCTGGATCATTGGTGGATGAGCTTGATCTCCATGGCGATCACAAGCGCAACAGTGTGTGCGTGGACGATAGGATCCCTGCAACCGTGACTCGTGTTTCTTTTTAACTCTACTCCTTCACCCCTCAGATCTCCTCACACATGAACCAGCCAAAAGAGGGTCTTCTCGCACGTTTTAACATCCCTGGTTGAGGATGGGTTGCTTGACGTTCCCCTCGCTACAGCAATATTACTCTCCAGCGGTCTTTTTCGCATGTGCGAATGACGTCGGGCCTTGATTGCTGGCCTCGGAATCTTGGCTAGACGTTACTAGTGGATTCTCTCCAACTCTGCCCCCCAAAGGAAAAAAAAGAACCCCGACAGAAAGGAAGAGACAGGAAGAAATCAGCTATGGCCGACGGAGCGACATTGATCGACTCTACTGGCCTGGATTCGTTTTCTCCTTCTCCTTCCCTGTCTCCCTCTTTCTCGTCATCAACTGCCGTCGCACTGTCCCTCGCAACGTCTGCTTCCGCCGTAACCGCCAGCTTTAGCATCTCCCATCTTCCTCCCCCGCCTTTACCCCCAATGCCTACAACCATGGCGGGGTGGATCGGATGGGTTTTTTCCTTCTTTTTCCAGGTCATTCCAAGCGTTCTATACTGGGTCATCACTTTTTCTACCATCACATTGCCCACATGGCTGTTCACTCTCTTTTCCATGAGCCTGACGTTCACAATGAACTTCACGACGCTGTAAGATTGCCCCCCAAAGCTGCCGCCGCGTTCGTGAGGGGAATATGCTGACCACTGCTTCAATTGGACAAACAGCTTGTTAATCGTTCTGGCGATGGTTTCGACCATCAGCTGGTTCATCCGGTACCGCTTTCTGAACATGTACAGTCGATTGCCTCCCGAGCCCCAGCGAAAGGAACCGCAGGTCGACCTTTTCCCTGATGTACAAGAAGGAGATTCGAAGCCAGGGCTGGCCAATTACCTGGATGAGTTCCTTAGCGCAATCAAAGTTTTTGGGTACTTGGAACGGCCTGTCTTCCACGAATTGACCCGGACAATGCAAACCAGGAAGCTGATCGCGGGCGAAACGCTTATGTTGGAGGAAGAAAAGGGATTCTGTCTGGTAGTCGACGGGTTGGTTCAGATTTTTGTAAAGTCAATGCGAGATGCGAAGTCGGACACAGATGAGGAGCTGCACCATCTCGGAGCCGAATCCTCGGACGAGGAACACCACATCGACGGGAAGCAGGGGTATCAATTGCTGACCGAGGTCAAGAATGGCGCGTCGATGTCGTCCTTATTCTCAATCCTCTCACTGTTCACGGAGGACATTCAACTACGGGATACCGAGAGCTCCACCTCCAGTTCCTCTAGCATCGCCCTACGCGCTGCTCGTGTACCCAACTCAATCCCAACGAGTCCTCGGGGAATGATGGACAGCCCTTCCTTGGGCTTTCAAGACCACAGCGACGATACCTCTATTATGATCAGCAACGGAGATCTGCCATCCGTGCCCCCGCTGCATCTGGGAGATAGCCGCACTCCTCCCTCCGGCCATGACCAGCACCATCAGCAGCACCATGAACCTCGGAAGCACCCTAACAGAAATCGCCGGAAGTCGGTCCATCCTGACATTGTTGCCCGTGCTATGGTGGATACCACAATCGCAATCATCCCAGCCAGCGCTTTCCGGCGACTGACCAGGGTCTATCCAAGGGCGACCGCCCACATCGTCCAGGTCATCCTCACTCGCCTACAGAGAGTTACGTTTGCAACGGCGCATTCCTATCTCGGTCTCAGCAACGAGGTGCATGGTATTGAAAAGCAAATGACCAAGTTCACCACATATGATCTGCCAAACGACATGCGCGGCGCAGCTCTGGATCGCCTCAAAGACAAGTTCATCAAGGAGCGGGATCGCTTAGGCTCTGAGGAAGTTACGAAGGGGATTGCCCTACACAATCCATCTACCGGTAGACGACGCCGATCGAGCAGCTTCATGAGAAAGGAGGCTGCGCTGCAAGTCAGGATGATGACACCTAGACGCACGGCCACAGTGGTTACCTCGGAGAGTGCACCCACCGATCATGACACATATGGAGTTAGCCCAGGCGACCTGTTGTCGACCATTCAATCCTCTAGGTTTGGCCCCAGATATGAGCAGCCTCCTTCAAAGCTACAGTCTCCTTTGGCCGAAAAAGAGAACACCCATTTCCGGCTTCCAGCCATGCAAGCGCGTCATAGTTTCCGCCGACAAGACGCCATGGACGAGGATGCGCTGTTCCGCGACTGCATCCTGGATTGCATCATGAAGGCGATCGGTCTCACGAGTAGTACTCGTGACGCTTTGCGCAAAAGCAGCCATTCTGGCGAGGCGTCTCCCAAGCTTCTTTCCTATGATTCTCGACGTCAGAAGGCGATCTTCGCCAACAACGCCTTTGGCTTTATTGACCCATATGAAGGCTCGGCAGATGGAGAGACAGAGTCTTTGATGTCCATGTCTGTAACGAGTGCAGGGGGCACATCGCCAGTGATCAACTTACGGGAAGAGCTCCGTAACGACATCGAGATCGTCTATTTCCCTAAGGGTTCGGTCCTGGTGGAGCAGGGAGAGCGCCACCCAGGTTTATACTATGTGATTGATGGATTCTTGGACGTAGGTGTGCCGATTGTCGAGAAAGGGGAAGATCTTGTGGGGGTGTCCAAACCAGCAGCTTCGAAGGAGCCTTTTCCGACCCTTAAGCGGACGACAACTGCCAACTCGATTGGCGCGGGCGGCACAGCTGCCAATGATTCTCGCCGAAGAAAGCAATCTCGAAAATCCCTGTATCTGATCAAACCCGGCGGTATTCAAGGCTATGTTGGGGCAGTAGCGTCCTATCGATCTTCCACCGATGTCGTTGCCAAGACGGACGTCTACGTTGGCTTCCTCCCACGGGCGTCTTTGGAGCGCATCGCGGAGCGGTATCCGATCGCTTTGCTGACGCTTGCGAAGCGGCTGACAAGCGTCCTTCCACGTCTGCTCCTCCACATCGATTTCGCTCTCGAATGGGTACAAGTGAATGCCGGTCAAGTTATCTACCACCAAGGCGACGAGAGCGACGCAATTTATCTTGTCTTGAATGGACGATTGCGGTCAGTTCTTGAAAGTCCGGGCAACAAACTAGCCGTCATTGGCGAATACGGCCAAGGAGAGAGCGTGGGTGAGCTCGAGGTGATGACCGAGTCCACTCGCCCGGCTACTCTTCATGCGATCCGTGATACCGAATTGGCCAAGTTCCCAAGATCTCTCTTCAACAGCCTCGCCCAGGAACACCCGGGAATTACCATTCAGGTCTCTAAACTGATTGCCCAGCGGATGCGGGATTTGGTCGAACGCCCGGTGACCGAGAAAGGTGTCGAACGAAGCAACGCTGGTGGTGTGCAAACGGCAACCTCGACCGTCAATCTCCGCACCGTGGGCATTCTGCCCGTGACGGCGGGCGTTCCAGTGGTCGAATTCGGTAATCGACTATTGCACGCTCTTCATCAAATTGGAGTGACGAACGGGGTTACATCGCTCAACCAGGCGGCCATTTTGAATCATCTAGGGCGCCATGCGTTCAGCAAGATGGGCAAGCTCAAGTTGTCCCAGTACCTTGCCGACCTAGAAGAGAAGTATGGCATGGTTCTTTACATCGCTGACACTAACGTGAGCTCTCCGTGGACGCAAACGTGCATCACGCAGGCCGATTGCATTCTTCTGGTCGGTCTGGCCGAATCATCCCCCAGTATTGGAGAGTACGAGAGGTTCTTGCTTGGCATGAAGACTACGGCGCGGAAGGAGCTCGTATTGCTGCACTCGGAGCGGTATTGTCCGCCTGGACTGACTCGGCGGTGGTTGAAGAACCGAGTATGGATCAATGGCGGCCACCATCACATTCAAATGGCCTTCCGACTGACGGCCGAGCCCTCACATCCGGAAACCAAGCGCTTCGGAACAGTTCTCAAGCAACGGGTCCAGGTGCTGCAGGCTGAAATCCAAAAGTACACATCACGGAGGATTCGCCAGACACCACTTTATTCCGCTCAATCCCCGTTCAAAGGCGATTTCCATCGTCTTGCGCGTCGGCTGTGTGGCAGAGCTGTTGGTTTGGTGCTTGGTGGAGGAGGAGCAAGAGGTATTGCGCACGTTGGTGTGATCAAGGCACTCGAGGAGGCCGGTATCCCTGTTGACATTATCGGCGGCACATCTATCGGTTCGTTCATTGGTGCGTTGTATGCTCGAGATGCAGACGTGGTTCCCATGTATGGCCGTGCGAAGAAGTTTGCTGGCCGCATGGGAAGCATGTGGCGGTTCGCGCTGGATCTGACGTACCCGACGGTCTCCTACACGACCGGCCACGAATTCAACCGCGGAATCTTCAAGACCTTTGGTGATAGCCAGATCGAGGATTTCTGGCTTGAGTTCTACTGCAACACTACCAACATCAGCAAATCGCGCCCCGAGTACCACTCCTCTGGATATGTCTGGCGCTACGTGCGTGCATCCATGTCGCTTGCGGGTCTGATCCCGCCCATTTGCGATGAGGGAAGCATGCTCCTCGACGGCGGCTACATTGACAATCTGACCGTCGACCATATGAAAGGTCTCGGTGCGGATGTGATCTTCGCCGTTGATGTGGGTTCTATCGACGACAACACGCCTCAAGTCTACGGAGACTCCCTCTCCGGATTCTGGTCCGTCTTCAATCGCTGGAACCCGTTCTCCTCGTGCCCCAATCCGCCAACATTATCCGAAATCCAAGCACGTCTGGCCTATGTCTCGTCCATTGACAACCTGGAGCGCGCCAAGAACATCCCGGGCTGTCTGTACATGCGTCCCCCTATAGATGGATACGGCACGCTGGAGTTTGGCAAGTTTGATGAGATCTACCAGGTCGGATACGCCTTCGGCAAGGAGTTCCTGGAGAAGCTGAAGACCGAGGGGTCTCTCCCGTTGCCGGAGGAGACTGAGGAGAAGAAGAAGCTGCAACGTACCATGGCTCCCCGCCGAGCCAGTATATGATTAGATGTTGTCTTTTGTTTTTGAGCGTTCATTTGTTGCATTATACCAGACACTTGACTCTTATATTGCATGCATGAACGTGACCAGTTCCGGCTGTTCATGCGGTTCCTTGGTTGACTTGATGTACCTATATAGACCCTCGGAGTGTACTATAGAATTGAAGTACGACGCATTGAGCTTTGCAATTTATAGATGCAATTGACCCGTCCACTGCTGTGGGGCAAACACAGACTACCTACTTACCTAGTGACCCCATGTAATCAAGGACTTCCCTTGTTACTTCGTCAAACTCCCGCCCGACCCTCTTTACCCTTGTCTTCCGTTCTAGCCTCATCTTATTGAGCCTCCATCTCCTCTTCCTCCTCGTTAGCTTCCCACTTGTTGTTCTCGAATTCTTGATCATCCTGTTTCGCCTTCTTTCATCTTCTCAGTCTGTTCTTTCAGCTCGATGACCTCGACATCCTGCTGCTTTCGTTCGCAGAATGTCCGTCTTCGCTGTGTCGTATCTCCTGTCCCCTCTTTTTTCGCCCCGTAATTCCTCGCCTTCCGTAGCAACCTTGTCCGCAGTCTGGGCTATTTAACTGAGCTGGTATACTCTGCTTACTCTTGTCTTCCGAAGCGTCACATCGAGACTCGCCTGAAAAGCAATTGACGATTGAGGTCTGTTGGAGGTATTGTAGATCGAGAACTTGCACACAGGTTCGGAGACAGAACCGAAATCCCGCAATATAGGGACTCAAATGCATTTAATGAATGCATGTACCATCAAAATGGATAATTGTTTATCTGAGGCTCAAGGTGAACAAAATGTGGGTATCTCCACAACACCATTGAACCAACGACTACATCACATCATTAGGGGTATGGTATGGGTATTAGTACTAAACATTAACGTCATCAGAGAAATCAACGCATCACCTCCCTCATACGAGCCCGCTCATCGTTCATCCCAGACGAGAATCACCATAATCCCGGCTCGTGTGTTATCATCTCGTAGCTTCATCTTTCATTGCCAGGCGTCCCCTAACCGATCATACCAGCCGTAGAAAGCCATTTAGCAATCACAACGCAGGCACCTAGACCGCCGTAGTAGTAGTGGCAGGCGCAGCGCCGTGGACATTCTTCTCGCGCACGGGCGCATTCTCGCGACGGTACGCCGAAAGGGAGGCGATCTCGAGGAACATCCCGGCGAAGGTGAAGAAGCTGATTCCAAGCTTTAGCTATCGTTCCAGCAAAAATTCAAACAAGACAATGAAGGGTTGAGGAACATACAATGCCAGGAAGATGAAAGCCTCGTTGGCCTTTTTCTTGCTGCAGTCGACGAACGGGGGCGCGTTGAAGTAGCAATTCTGCTCGTTGTAGTCTTGCGCGGCGAAGATGAAGGCCGTGAGCCAGCTTCGATTCTATTAGCTTGCATCGGGTTGTGAGAGAGAAGGGGAGAAGCATACAGGTATGAGAAGATGACGTCGATACCAAGGACGAATTTGCTCAGGGCCGTGGGCATGAACGGGGAGATGAAGGCCGGTAGGAAGAAGGCAACCGACAGCGTGGACTATCCCGTCAGTATCCAGACATAATGGTATGCGTAAGAGGGAACATACGATGACTTCCTGGTAGATAAGATGCTGGCCGCGAGGACCAAGGTGGATGAAGTAGGAGGTGATGCCCATCACGATGACCGCGCTGGACCACTGCATCACGCGAGTGATGAGCTGCAGCGGACGAGCAACGGCAGTCGACAACATGGCTGCTATTGTGTGATAGTGGAGGGAGATGTAAAGGCAGGGACAAGTGTTTATGCTGCAGCGAGGTGTAGTCGTGTGCAGCAGAGCCAACCAGCGTGTCAATAGTTGATATATCAAGAGACAACAAGTTAGGGGCGGACTGGACGCAGACTTTATACATCAACGAGGGGTATCAGAGCGAGCCGAATCAACCGGAATCCAGGTTCGCTTCATGCATCCTGCGTCACGGGCGCTGCACTGCTGCCAAAGGGGCATAGTCCACAAAGCATACGGACATGCTTGCTATCCCCAGATGCGTCATAGTCTTTTTTCTTTCCGATGCAAGGAATCCAGAACATGATTGTTCATCTGCATCGTGAGCGAGCACCGACGGTGATTGGCTCGAGCTGGGTGGTACAAGCGGCCGAGCTCACCCAGCTCACCTTGCATACCGTAATGGGTACATGCTCAAAGAAGGCCCAAAGGCAGTTCCAGTGGATTCTATCCCGTCAATGCGGTATGCAGCATACTGTTGTCTCACAAGCGGGGGAGAAGCCTAATCCTCAATCAAGGGGGTCCCCATCGGGCTGCAAATTGATCATCAGAAACCGGTCTGATCTACACGGGAAGGTGTAGGTATCCGGAAGGAGTCTGAGGATGTACACAAACTGAGACAGGATGGAATCACTGCAGCCAGCCTAGATTTTTGAGCTGTTGTTGCGTGAGTCATGAGGAAGGATGTCCAGTCGGCAACCCGCGGAATCGAGGAGATCGTCTGCAGTCGGCTTTTTGTGAAGACTTGAGAAAGCTGATCAATTATCCCGCTAGTAGTCACTAGTCGGAAGTCAATTCAGAACCTTGTTGTCATCATCAATAACGGCTGGAATGTGGATGAAAGTATCAGGCGATTCGATCTGCATGCATTGACCGAGAGGGGAACACACAAGTCTGGCGGTCACTTATTTGGAGAGTCGGAACATCTCTAACCAGTTATTATAGAGGTACAACTGACTCGACGGAGCTCTAAACAAGATCAGTGTCATCAGGGATAAGGGACCCGATAATACACATTGATATCAGGCCAGTTTTGTTCAAAAGGGTTGGAATTTCTCAAGCCGGGAGACATGGCTTCCAACGCGGAGGATCTCATTGATGGACTGACCGACCAACCGAGTAACAGAATCAGATGATCACAAATGCTTTTCTCAACCTTCTGTATTCCTCTAGACTATGGTCTTTTCCACTATTGAATCGACGTTGGGATTGGCTTTGACTCCAGCAGTAGCGCCAACAGTGGGAAGGTTCAAGGAAGTAGGACATGATCGACAAACAGAACCAACCAGTAGATCACCCTATTAGCACCACCTGCAACAATCATGTGAATAACAATTTCCAGGCCAGCACGGATTTCTCTTGTCCTATTGCGGAACAGTCGGCACCTATGCGTAAGATTTGATTCATCGGCTTCACTACGAGATTGACTTTCAGCCTTGTCAATAGAGGCAGAACCTACTTTTCAGTCTACAGGGCTGAGATCTGCACCGAGAGCGATGGACCCTCGCTAATTCGCTGCAATGACGTTTGAAGTTCATGGACAAAATAACCGTACGGGAAAGCATACCGTCGTATGATTTGAGCCTTCATACTGTCACCTCACTTTCCAACCGAGAAAAGTCCGAGCGCAGACAGGGGTCAAGCATGGGTCAAATGATTGAACTCTTTTGCTGTCTATCTACCATAGAGGAATACTCGTTCCAATCCCTTGCCGAAGGTCTGAAACTCTGTACTCAACCAACCCCGTCTTTAGAGGAGTCGGTCTGCCTAGCTGTGCAGGTACTTGTACATCTGCAGTAGAATGTCCGGGCAGTACAACGATCATTTGATCCACCAGTTACAGATTGAAAAAATCCATCATGCAGTCTTTTTCTACTATCCAAGTACCATAACACTATTACATCACAAGCGATTCGTAGTATGACTTTTGAATCAACCTGCACCTGGGCAAACCCTTCACACAGATGTGATACCCTTGCCCTGACGCCAGACTCCCTAAGTCCTGTGCTCACGCTATAAATACAAACATAGTAAGAGGTAGATCTCTTCGTCCTCATCCCTGTTGTGAATGCCTGAATTGAATCCACGTGGAGTCAAACCATATTACCACGAGGTGACATTCCCCAGGTCGTGCTCCTATTGTATCGTTAGTCATTCCACTCCAAACGTCTCAGTAGATATATCACCTGACGTACCTTAATGTACTCGCTTCCTTTTTCCAGATATTCCTCCCGTGACACAGAGTAATTCTTCAATCCCGATCCGGATGCCCATTGTGCTGCACCCTTCCATGCATCCAGCACCGGGTCCGAGGCCCGGCGCACGTTCAGTTGCGCATCTACAGGCAAGTATCCCCCAAGTTCATTGCGAAGTCTCTCATCGAATCCTTTGAAGAGAGTGTTGCCGCCGGTGAGGAACACGTCACGCAGCATTTTGGCCTGATCCTCCGGGTTGGAGAACCGCTGGTTAACGATACCGGCCGCAATTTCCAAGAGGCCAGCCTGGTCGATTCCGGCAATCGATGGCTTGAAAACGACCTCGGGCACTCGGATCCGCTCAACATTGAGATGGATCTGATTAGCCTCACGTTGACTTTCAGGATCAAATGGCCAGGGTCCACGCAGGAAAACATGTACCAGGCTCTTGGTCCAGTCAGACTGCGCAGCAAGAGTGTGGTTCTCTGTAAACTCGGGATCGTACTGAAGAAGCTCGTTCTCAACGTTGTTGAGCATTTCGCCGAGGTCTTCCTCTTCCTCCTCGTCACTCTGTTCTCCGGTTGCCACTGTGCGATAAACACCCCAGTCCTCATCGTTGGCGCCGAAATCATCGTCGTCACCTCCTCTCCTTCTCTTCTTCGGCCCATCCGCAGCGAGGTTTGCAAGGGTTTTCATACGCATCTGGCTGGCGAGCGACTTCCGATTACCCAGATCCGCCTTCATCCTATCACGCTCCTTGATCTTTTGCAGGATATTCTACGAAAAGTTAGTTATGTTGTCGAATTCACGCAAGAATCAACCCACCTGGCGAGCAGCTCTTCGTTCGGCGACCCAGTTCTCAAAGTCCTTCTCTCGCTTCTCCCGATCCAGACGCTCCTCTTCCTCTCTTCGTGCCTTCTCGCGTTCCTTCTCGGCCTTGGCACGTTGCCGAGCCTCGATGTTCGACTTCATGAGTCGCTGGTGGCGCTTCTCCTTCAAGCCTGCCTCGTCCAACTCTTCGTCTGGAACATCTAGAAGTGGGAAAGACATATCTTCAGGAGGCTCTTCAGCCTCTTCGACTCCTAGATCTCGGTTTCTAGAGCGCTTGATGGACCGTTCGAGGTCACGAATCAGCCGGTCTAGATGTGCCTCATCTTTCAAATCCTCAGAGTCCAAGATGCGCCTCGCTTCCTTCTTGGTTTCAGACGCAAGCCCACGCTGTAAATCCTTCCAGTACTCGAGCTCCTGCTCTTTCTTCATCAACTTTTCGAGCCGCATCTTTGCAGCTTGCTCCTGCAGGCGACGTCCACTCTCCTTCTTCCGCTCTGCAATCCGCGCCAGTTCCTCCTCAGTTTTCTCTGGCACCACATGCTCCGTAAAAGGGTATTGAATGACATGATCCCTGTCCTCAAGCCCTGTCCACTCGAGATAGCTGCTCAGCTCCCGGTCATAGTCTGTAGATACGTAGCAATGCTTGTGAACCAAATCTTCCATCTGGCTTTCGGTCATTCGGGCGGGAAACGTGGGGTACTTTAGCTTCATAAGCTTGAGCAAGTACTCTGACGCATGCATGCCACCCCAGTTCAACCGCGAGCAATTCGAGAGCAAGGCTTTCGAGTTCAGGACAGGGATGACATGCGTCGATGTGTGAGACGAGGAGATAATCAAGCCATCGGTGCCTTTGTTGTACCGGTACGAAAATAATGAGTCGATTCCGTAAGCGACAGATGGTGCCGAATAGCACTCGAAGAGGATCTCGTTCATCACTACGCTGGTCAGATCATAGTCCTTGCAGAGCAAGCATTTACTCACTTCTTCTGGGGTAGTTCAAATTCGCGATCGGCTCTGTCATTACGATAGGCCGATCAACGCCTCCGTTGGCCCCATCAACTCCCAGCTTGATGAACACGTAGTCCAGCAATCCCTCCATCACATCCCAGTTTCCAACCACACTTGTACCAGGGTCAAAAGCATACCGCAGCTGGCCTCGAGTCGTAGCATCCACATAAGCGTCGTTACCGATGAATTGACAAGCTTTGTTGAGTTTTCGATCGCGGTATCGACTCATCACAGGGGGGAGGATAAAGCGCGGCGACTTGTCAAAAGACCAGCCCGCCTTGAGCAGACTTGATCCTGTAGTAGCAAACCAGAGTCAGTATGTTATGGCAGTCATCGAAAACAAATGGGTGAACTAGAACCAACCATTATCAATCACGATAGCGCTTGTAGAGGGTTTCGACCTGCTCCGTTCATACCCATCGGGTTGCGGCGGTTGATACCCTTTGAACGGATTCTCCTGCACATTGTATATTTTCGGAGGAGGCTTCGCCGCGTTCTTCTCGGTTGGAGTGACCGCAAGGCGACCGGGCAAAAGGGTCTGCACTGAGGTAATCGTCATGGCGACTAGCTGTAGAGGACAAATCGGCGCAGCAACTCAGGTTGGTGGGCGATTCACCGCATCGCCAAATCTGTTGCAAGCAGGAGGTAACAGGATAGAGGCGGGTTGGCAATATCCGCAATATGTGCACGATGCTGCTGCTCTAAATCGGTGGATGAGGGAGCGAGCGTTGACTGTGAAGGGCGATGAATCTGGGCGTCCGATCCCCAGCTTTGCTCGGCGGAGAGGGAAGCGACTCTGGCGGCGTTTGTATAGTGCCAAGCCTGACTTGCAGTTGATGAGATTGCTCCACTCAAAGGCAATCAACATCAATATTGGCTCTTTAGAGATGCATCGCCTGTAGATTTGCATATTAGGTCTTTATTGACTGCTTACTCTTGGCTCTCCCTACCCTCATCGCTTTTAGCTCTATTCTTGCTCAGGGTCTACAGAAAAGGGGGAAAAGACTGAGGAAAAACTGGATTGAAATATGAGGTCGTTATCATTCATTACAAGCTAAATTCAGAGAAACAAGGTGGACAATCTCATCGTCCTTATGATGGCTCCTTCAGATTCTCCGTAGCTACATCAGATCAGCAAGACTGTAGCCTTCCCTGAGGTAGGACAACTCATACCTTCCAAGTGGAAGAGAACGTTAGACTGGTAGTTCTTGAACATCTGGGCCACAAGCTCCACGTTCATGTTCTGGATGTTGACCTCCTGATAAACCACTGTGAGCATCATACCATTGAATATGAGCAGAAGAAGTGTACCTGGAGGCTCTTGTTCATGACCATGATTGACTCGTTGAGTTTCTCCTACCAGCAATCAGTCATGCAGGCCTTCCAACAATGTGGGGATAGTAACATACGATGTTGCCGATAATTCGAGAAAGCAATAGCGCTTGCTGGTGCTCGTGTGGACTCTCCTAAGATTTTTTATCAGTTTATCAATCAAAGAAAGACTCCATTTCGAACCTACCATTTTTGACTTGGTATCGAGATGGGCGTGATGTACTTGTAGAGGCAATGTTTGTTTATAGCGCGACTACTGGGTATCAACTACAATTCATCACGTGATCTGTAGTTGTCTTTGTTTCCCGGCTGTCACTGCGCCCGATGAGCGACAGGAACTATTTAGAATATGATTTGAGAATAAAATTCCAAATTTCATAGATCTGAACTTGCTTTACAGCTATTCTGTTATCCCAAACACTGTGCCAATTAACTTTGGAGAGTGTCCGCCGTTTGTCATCCGGTTACCGTACCAGCGGATGACCATGTTCCAGACACTTTGAGCTTCTACCACGACATCAAGGTTACGATTCTCTACAACGTCAAGACAGCGCATCATCCACTCCATCCGCATCGTCCTTTCACAAATAATAATCAATCATGGGTGCCCCTCCTACTCCTGCCGAAAGTCAGGAACATCAGCAACTTCTCAACCGCCTGGACATCGCCCAGGTTCCACGCCCCTTCCGCAACCCGCACTGGAGGCCGTCGCAGCGTCGCAACAAGAACGTCAAACAACTTATCTCTGAAAACTCCAGAAAGGAGGCGTCTGTTATGGTGACACAGTCGAACTCTGGCGCATCGACTCCTTTACAACCCAGCACCGACGGCAGCCAAACGCCCTTTGAAAGCTCCGCTCGCACGAACATCGCTCAGGCGGCGCAGAACCTGTCGACACTCGTGTTGGAGAAGAACGCAAGGGCTATGTTTCCATCGGGGCCTGCGGTGACATATACCAACATTGAATCTGCTCCATCACTCCATCCGTCACAGCACACGCGCTACTGCGATATCACGGGGCTTCCGGCACCATACACAGACCCCAAGACTCGGCTCAGATACCATGATAAAGAGGTGTTCGGGGTCATTCGGACATTGAGCCAAGGTGTTCCAGAGAGCTATCTCGAACTGAGAGGAGCTCATGTCGTGCTGAAATAGACGGTTACCCATCATGTTATGAAAGTTCTACGTTCGTGCACACCAAGAGCAGGTAGGTTACAATATCCTCCGTGGAAATTCAGATTTCAGAGATTAACATGTTACTATTTTCAAGACTATCACTTGCAAGATACGAGTGCATGTACGACCAACACAGTCAAGCCCTCTCCACCCGCCGTGCCCCTCTCGAGACAGGTTCAAGAAAGCGCTCCGGCTTATTCGTGATCTTTAAGAGAATCGATCTTCGCCTCGTGCTGAAGCACTCGACTATTACCGACGCTCCACGGACGGAACGTCAGTTACAGCATCCAGGGATGCTGTCGTCGCGGCGTATACTTGGGTTGTTTATGGCAGAGGCCAGAAAACGTCAGAA
The DNA here is from genome assembly GCF_001078395.1 of Aspergillus udagawae. Lineage (NCBI taxonomy): Eukaryota > Fungi > Ascomycota > Eurotiomycetes > Eurotiales > Aspergillaceae > Aspergillus > Aspergillus udagawae. Next base: position 573,803 of record NW_025091274.1, on the reverse strand, counting down.
GGAAACTCATGAGCAAAGGGGTTGTGAACCCCAGATTGATCATGGCTTATCAATTCTGGACATTATCCGATCCATCCTATAATATTAAGAGTTCGGATCCATGATAGGTTTTCTAATTGAGTTTCGTAGCCAGCCAAATATAACTCTTTCCGCGTGACTAAAAATTCAGCATCTTGAACTGTAGAAAGCGGAAACGAGGTCATCAATAGGCCATCGTAAACTCGTTGCAAGTCAGTTTGGCAGAGGAGGCAAGAGGACAAAAGAAAAACAGCCAGATGTGCGGGTTTTCCGGTAGTACGTCCAAGCGCAACAGACCGCCCACCGCATCCGGGATAGGCCATCCTCAGAGCCAAAAACGAACGTGGCAGAAACGAAAATGTTGGGAGCATGCGTTTATTTACTGAGTTGCAGGGAGATTTCTTGAATATCTGCCAGACCGAAGGCGAAAGAGCACAACAACTCCAGATCTCTTCCTGAATACAGAGTACTCATCGTCGCGACACTCGGCTGACCTGGGATTTCTATAAGCGTGCAACGAGTCCCCTCAATTTGTGTACATTGTTCAATACTCTCCGCGATTCACCTGGCAAACTCTCAAGATGCCCACCATGTGGCTTTCGGACAACCAAAGTAGGACCGCCGGAGCATCATCCAAGTAGACGCGCTCGCTAACATGTATAACAGAAATTGGTGTTATCTTTTGTTCTGCAGGTAGGCGGGACCAAATCCACTGCCAGGGATCTTTCCGATATGCTCAGCCAAGGACTGACGCGGTGCGGCTATAGGAGGCCTGTTCCTGATTGGAGGCGTTGTGATGTTCTTTGATCGTTCGCTGTATGTATCCCTTTGATATACTTCTGGGAGCATTCGTGCTAATGTTCGGACTTAACACAGGCTCGCGATGGGAAACGTGTGTACCCCATTCTCGCAAATCCTGCGCTGCTATTGATCACGCGACAACCTCCGAAAGACCATAGCTAACGTCGCAGCAGGTCCTTTTCCTCATCGGCTTGACGTTAATCATTGGAGTTCAACGGACGCTCGCCTTCTTCTCGCGCCGCCAAAAACTCAAGGGCACTGCCGCCTTCGCAGCAGGCATCCTCCTCATACTGTTTCGCTGGCCACTGACAGGTTTCCTCATCGAATTATACGGTCTCTTCATCCTCTTCGGCGATTTTCTTGTAACAATCGGTCAATTCGCTGGAAATATCCCGGTCGTCGGTCCTTATATCAAGACGGCATTGGAGACCCTGGCAGGTGGGAGACGAAACGCAGAGCTCCCGGTATAATAACCACAACGCAAGCTGAAATCGTCTGTCCTTGGGCGAGAGTCTTCCCCGGGGACGAAGAGGAGTATCGACGATGTTACGTGTACGACTATACAGACTTGAATGATGTCAAGACGGCCATGACACGGCATGAAGATCACGACCGCTTTCGCAGCTTCGCTTCATTAGCGTTTGAGCGAGTCTAAAAAGGATTGGATCTGTATGAGCTGATGTGATATAATTCTTATATTTTGTAATTACTAATCCTTCGTGCGTCGGTAGCAGTCTCCTGCCACCGACTCTTATCTTTCTTCGATGCACTATATAATACATAGAAACAGGCAAATCCAACGCTTGGTGTGCATCGCGATCGTGCCTAAGGGCTAGGACAACTGGTATATGATTCAAGCATTGTCATCTCTAGAATTGCGAGTGTACTAAAACCAGTACATATTGAAGATATCTACGTGCTATGGACAGTTAAGACATGACGCTGAGAAGAAAGGTCACCAGCATAGTTTCACATCCGACTAAGGAAAAAGTGGTACACCGCTCTTGTGCCGTTTCGGAATAAAATAGTAATAGAAAATCGAACAATCAATACAACTTCATTTTCGGCGCTCCTCTATCGTCTACCGGGGGTTGTTGATGTAGTCGACGAGGTTCTCGACAACGGTTGCGGCGTTGGGGGTCTGGACACCCTCGCCGTGGTGGGCGACCATGACGCAAGAGACGGCCTTGACGACGACGATACCCTCCTTGCCCTATAGCGATCGACCGTCAGCATTCACCATTTCCCTATCCCTAACCTCAAAGGTCGATAACCGCATATGAAAATGTAGTTGGTTACCTTCTTGCCGTAAAGACTGCGCTCATCAGCCTTGATGGCGACAAACTTGTCTCCTCCGACCACAAAACCGGTTGCGAAAGCACTGCCGGGCTTATCGAAAGCAGCCTTCAGACCGGCGATTTCCTCCTTCGAGATCTATAGCGAGGCGAGAAAGTTATTGACGTGATCATGAGGGTGCTTGTTTCCATGGACATTGCCAGGGATTGGGCCGGAGCTCCGCCAAATGTGATGCCAGTGTTGGAACGTTCTTCATACCTGGAAATTAGGGGACTGGGCCTCGACGTCGGAGAAGTCGTAGCTCAGGATGGCGGCCTTGTCAAACTGGCCGGAGCCCATCAGACTGGTAGATTTGGCTCAGGTCAGAAAAAAAAGCGGATTTCGAAGATTGGTGATGCAGCGAAGGCGGGGTAGAGGTGGGATTGTACGATACCTGGAATCAACATATCCTGTTCGGTAGAATTCAGACGTTAGCTTTGTTTTATCTTCTGCAATAACCATAGAGGATTGCAAATCCAGCTAACGTCTATAACGACGTATGCAACACATAGCCGTACCTTGCCAAACTGCCGAATGCTGACCCATGTTGGTGGTCGTGTAAACAAATTAACGGGATAGAGCGGATTAGGGGAAGCTATTTTGTCGAGTGGTTAGATAAGACGAGCCAAGAGGGATGGGCCAGCAGGGATTAAACTGACGGAAAGAGGAGGGAAGAAGGCGACAAGAAGTCACAGCAAAAAGTTGGAGATGATGATGGTGGTTGTGGGTTGAAGAGGGGAAGAGAGCACAAGGTGATATTTAGAGTGGTGGGCGTGAGAGACAGCAACGACAAGCTAAGGTAGGTAGAGTCAGGTTAAGGTGGGGTGGCTATCCGTCTGGGAGGCAACGCCCCGCCATTTCTTCTACGTGATGGTAATCCTAAGAGTAGGCGAGCCTGTGACACAATAGATTCCCTTCCTCGCTCTCAGAATATTATCCAAAGTCTCATCATAGGGCCTGTTGATATGTTAATGCTTAAAATGTACCCTGATACTATCCAGCGTCTCCATCCTGTCACTTTCAGCAGTTGTATCGCAACGGCTCTAGTTTGAAAGCCAACCACTTTAGTTGACAATAGTTGCTAAGCTATTCTTCTGCTTTGTCTAAGTACGTCCAAGTCTCTTTCCACAGTTCCACTTTGAACAGAAACCCAGCAACACCCACCGATCAACAGAGTTTTGTCTTTGGCCTTCCCACTATTTCTTGCTATCATCTACAGGGTCCCCTTCACCGCCTGTTCTAGTGTGAACTATTTGAGTCTTGTTGATGTATGCGCCCGACTCTTGTATTACTGAAGGGGTGCTCGGCGCCTATCTTGATACTTGATATCTTTATCTCATGGGCTCATAGACTTGTATGGGGCACGTGCCTGTCATCTTTGTACACTAGCCAGCCAGTCACACGGCGATCATGTGTCTCTGGCTCTTTCGGATTATTGTTTTTTTACTTCAACCTCTCCTTAGTAAAAACTTGGACTAAACTTGACTCGTCTGACGGACTGAATATTCGTTCAACAGACTACCTACTAGAATACTTTGCCTTGTCACCTTGGACTCTGCAATAGCCTCGGAGACATCTTCCCTCGACTCTATCGTAGCAGATGACCCTCCCATTTCCTATGTCGCTTCATGTAAGAATAGAGATGATGCGGGAAAATGTTACTGATAGCGACAATACGATGCAGGGTGCTTTTTCATCTAGTCACACAGCATTCACAATTGAAACAGCTACACGGGATCTGTTCTCATCGCAAGGTTCATAATTGCCTTGCCAGAGGGATACCCCTCTCCATCGCAATCTCACGTGAAGGGAGATATCTGTGTTCTAAACCATTGTCCATTGCGAGAATCCTCCCTGAAGTTTCCAGACCACCGGGCGAATTACCAGACGGCTCAGCCTTATTGCAGGATTATAGCGTGACAAGAGGCCTGTGCTGACCACAGCAGCTCCTGGCGCTTAATATATATCTAATTGTTGGTGATTATCACGCTTCCCCCATGATTGCCAGAGTACAATGGCTGCCAATTCATTACGTGGACGGAGAGGACAGCCCAGGATTTTAGCCAGATGTGTGAGATTGAAACTACCTTAGTCCCTCGGGTGTTGAAAGGCCATTGGCTGATCCACCGTTGTTTCAGAAAGAATGAAACTTCGCACTTTAATGTCTCGGGCATCCTAACAGGAGCTCCGGAATTCTTTCATTTGATGTTGTTATTGGCAGGCCAGCGGCCCGTGGTTCGACATTGGGTCATTGGACTCGAATTCTGCGACAACTTTCGATACCACAATCAAATCAAACATCCTTTGCGACGCTTCATGGTGTCCAGGGCTGACTGCAGTTTGCGCTGATACACTGGCATCGCTCAGCGCGTCCCTTCCCCCGACGATGCTGGTCAGATGGACAGTTTGCGCTACACAGATTATTCGGCTGATCGTCTCTTGTCCCAAGGCGGCGTTAGATGAAGTGTCCCTTAGATAAATATCTGATGGCGTCGTCAAATCTACATTTAATCTAAAATTTGACACTAGCCAGCCCGCTACCATCAATATCAACCAGAGGCAATCTGTGCCTGTTGCTCCACAATGGTTAGTTACTAGACACCAGAGCGAATCGTGTCTGGGCCTCCCTTTATTATCAGACTTGAAGCCACCCTCGCTGCCCGTTGCTGGTGCTGCTTTCTCGCCCGCCATTGCTCACGACCACTGCGAAGGCCTTCTGGAAGGCTGTCCATTCGTTTACTTTCCTCCTTTTTTTTAATAATTTCGAGACTGTGTCTTTCGTTCATTCTCTAGACTCACGTTCACTCTTTCCATTTCTTCTTGTACTCTTGCTTCGTTTCTTTGTTCGCGCGGGAACTGCTGCACCAGCAGTCGGCCAGCAAAATGGCTCGAGGCATCTTCTTAGGGAGGTCGCGCGCGCCAGAAGCGGTAGAGATCATTTCAAACCCAGTTCTGAAGTATTCGGATGCATTACCACGGACGGATCTGAGAGATGTCGAGAGCGTGGCCAACAACAGCCGCCCTGTAAACCGTGCTGTTGCGCAATGGGACTTTCAGCGCCCCAGAACAGCAGATGGACGTAAACCGATCAAGAAGGGGCAAGGTCTCAATCCCGGTTTCGACTTTCAGATCACCGTGCCTCCTGCTGAAGCAGTACCTCTGCCCAAGAGCCCTGATGACGATGCGAATGCAAACATGATCGGCATAGCCTTAGGTAGCCCTCGCATGGCACAACCGCAAAGTATACTCTCGCAAATGCAAGAACAGCCGCCTGTTTCGACTTCGGCAAGCTCCGAACAAGTCTCGCCGCAAACGAAACCCCCAAAGCGCAAACCGAGCAAATGGAGGAAGATTGGCGGATTGTTCAAGGCCAAGAATGGATTGGCAGCTACCCCCAACCAGCCGTTCTATCAGGTTCGCTGTAATGAGGAGTGGCCTCTACAGGAGTCCACTCATTCAGTCGACTACGAACACCAATGCGAGGCGGACAAACTGGAGACTGAGAACCTGGCTTCTACGCCTCCTAATCCACCCAGCTTAGAAATATGGCCGTGTCCCGATGGGGAGAATGAACCCAAATCCTACATTCAAAGCAACCTGGAGACGGCTCCTCAAGACTCAGCCAAGAATAATGACCTTCCACCTAGTGCAAAGCGCACTGCAGGACCTTTTCTGCAAATCGACATTCCCGATGTCCAGCTAGAAAGGTATAGCGTCATGTTTGGCGGTGTTTTGAATCGAACCGAGCCCTCGTTGTTGAAGAGGCGGAGTAAGACTTTGGAAGATGTGAGGATCCCAAAGCCAGGTGTATGTATCCTGATTTTCTGCGCAACTATGTTTCTTTGACTGAAGCCGTGATTAGGCACCATCACCAGACTTCCAATCACCCCGACGACGGGCGACATCGCCGCAACCACGACTACCCAGCTTCAATCTGTTCCCCGCGCAATCACCTGTCAGTAAGGCGTCGAAGGTTCTGGGTTCTCAGAACATACCAAGAGGCCCCAGCCCTCTCCATCGAAGCCAGACATCGCTCGCTGGATTAGGCCAACAGACACCCACAAATGATTCCGATCACGTACTTTTGATGGTGCAGAGTCCATCCATCAAGTCCCCCATGTCGCATCAAACCAAGAACTCTGTCTCGTCGATTCTGTCAACAGCGTCAATGGATCCCACCGAGGAAGAGCGCCTTCTGCAGAAACTCAAACAGACGAAAATCTACGTGGACAAAGAACACGAGCCTGAATGGGAAATCATCCGCAAGAAGCCGACAAGGGAGGCCTTAAGTCCAAGTCCGAGCCATATTCAGAACCCAACTCCCAGCCCAAGGCAGAGAACACCACCCTTGGCCCTAACGATTAACACCCAAGACTTGCCATCCACGAGGTCCAGCATAAGCTCCGCCCCATCCCCTCACCTCTCACCCATCAACTCTGCTGCGCGTGACAAGACCGAGCGCATCAGATCTCCAATGGAAACTCTTTCCGCAATCTCCCCGTTCTCGACCACACGCATGCCCCTCAGCGACGATAACGAGGACATCGAAGCGAACGAAGCCATCGACCCCATCCCCAAGGTCGAAGTCTCTATCGCCAGATCCGTCTCCGTCTCACGAGGAAAGAAGCAGGTCATCGTGCCCATCAGGCCAAGGGCGGAGAGACTGAGTCCCGACGAGAGGCTCGTAGTCCGACAGGCGAAAACCCCACAGGTACGAGACGCGCACCGCGGCCATCGGCATGGGATTTCACAGGACGCGCGCATCGAAACTATATAAATCCCTTTGTGAAAATTCCGTCATACTATGCATTTGCTCGTGTCTCAGTACAGGCAGCGAAGCTCTTTCTTCTGACTGCGTCCTTGGTGACGATTTATTGTTTATTTACGTCCATTTCAGCTTCCGTATTGCATTGAGGCTCGATGTTTTGGTTACTACATCCAATTGTTTGCTTCGGCGGTTCTAGGGCCATCTTTTCTTGAGTACATATCTATTTGCGGGCAGTACGGGTGATACGGACCAGGGGCGCGAAGTATTATACTCTTAGAACTTTCATATATGACGAGTCAACGTTCCCATTTCAGATTTTCTCGCATCTATCATCTTGCTAAATTCTAGAGGGAACGCAATGCCATATTTCCTTCCTGGCTTGTCTCATACAACGGTGAGTAATTACGCCTTTTCGGGATAATTCGACGACTCAGGCAAACTCTGCGTCTCAGGCTTCAACACCACCTCCACGTTCGAAACCACCCACTCCATCCCCGGATAGGTATCGCTGATAACCTTGACATTCACACCCTTCCCGGTGGCACTGGTATACTGCGCCAGGAAATCCTGCGGAAACTTGACAGACGACCGCACAGTGAGCGGGCCATTCCGATGGTTATTCCTGCCGGAGGAATTCTGGCCGGAGCCGGAGCCATAGCGGGAATTGGAACCCTGATTCTTGTTGTTTACTGGCCAGGACACGCGCTTCAAAGCAAGCAACTCGCTGTCCTTGCCGTCCGCGGAGGCACTGCAGACGATCAGGAAGTATCCCTCCGTTTGGGGCTTGGGGAAGCGAGGGGCGTAGACTCTGTGTTCGGAGTTTGTGGGTTGGTTGCGGCGACTCAGAGATACAGTGATACCGGTCGAGGAGACATTGGCGACGGACACGGAGACCAGTGGGAGATACAAGGCGGCCTTGGCGAATTGTGCAGGAAGTTGTAGTTTGCGGGCAAGATTGGAGACAGAGGCTGTGGGGAGGGACGAAAGGCCAACAAGGGAGCCTGGGAGGCCCTGAAGCTTGGTTGTGGGCTCGATGCCGGGAAGAATCGACAGTGCGTTGTCCTCGGGCCATCTTGCGGACTTGATGCTCTGAAGTAGGCTCACGAGCGTCTCGCAGGCGCGGATATAGCCCAGTTCAGCCATGATGTCGATAGAGGCTTGGATGATACGGATTCCCTGGTCCAGGACAGATGTCTGGTCACCAACGTAATCGGAAATCGGGAGATCGATTCGCGACATGTAGGCCTGCAAAAGCAGGAATGCCTTGACGTGCGGATCCCACAGAGGCAGGTCTCCCATGGACTCAACCGACAAGGGCAGATTGCGAGCTAACTCGGCGTTAATGAGATCTTCGTTGTGTCTGACAGGCAGCTCGTCGAATTCTGTGGCGCAACACATCCAGCTAAGCACATCATGGAACGTGGGATTAGGCTTCGCATGCGACATCAGATACCGGACAGTCTTGTGCGAGAGATAGTAGTAACTCATGATCTTGCCGAACGGCGTTGAGTCGACCTCGCCGGTTGCCGAGTCAAACACAACGCAAGATGACTCTGCCAGCTCGCCAAGGGACTTGTCGACTAAATCAATCACGAAGTCTTGAGCTATTGCTTGAGCAGCCATCGTATTATGTTCCTCCGCCGAAATCTCAAGCCCATAATACGAAGGATTCTTGTGCAGTCTGCGGAAGAAAAATGTCCACGTCAAGTAGTCTAGGGCGTCTTGCTTCGTTACGATTGTGCCGGCGGAAATTTCGGCTCCCAAATGATTGTCCAGAACCTTGTGCAGTGTAGACTCGACCGGGAAGCCCGTGTGCAGGAAATGCTTATAGAAAGCTTTCTTCGACTCTTGGGTAAAGATGCGTGCAATACCAGACGAATCGAACTGTGGACGTCCAGCACGGCCCAGCATTTGCAGAACGTCAGTCAGATCCATGTCTCGGTAACCTTCAATTTTCGCGTCGAAGTATTGCGTGCCTTTGACCACCACAAGATGGGCCGGAAGGTTAACACCCCATGCGAGGGTACTTGTTGCCACGAGAATCTGAATTTTGTTGTTCGCGAAAAGTTCCTCCGCCAGTTGTCGGTCAGACTCTACTAAACCGGCATGGTGCAAGCCGATACCAAAACTGAGTGCCTCGCGGAGCGCTTCGTCTTTGACTCTCGCGAGATTGAGTTGCAGATCCTCCTCCGACATACGCACAAAGCGACGCGGATTGTCTTCCATGCCGCAGTAGTTTATCAAGTCTTTCGCAGTCAGTCGAGTTTGTCTTCGGGACGCAACAAAGACAATCACAGGCTTCTCTGGAGAGTGGCTCTTGATCGCAAGGAACGTAGGACGATTCATTGACTGCATGAGTGGGCAGAAGCCACGTTGCTCAGGAAATCCATCAATATAAATCTCCAATGGCACTGGACGCACAGAATGTCGGAAATTGAACAGTCCCTCTTTGACTCCCAGCCAGTTGGCCAGATCAGTTGCATTTGCACAAGCCGTAGACATACCCATCAGCCGAACAGAACCCTTGGATTGCGATGCAATATAGTTCATACGGGACACGATAATCTCCAGAATTGGGCCTCGGTCACCGCCTAGTAGGTGAATTTCGTCGATGATTACCAAGCTCACTTTCCGCACATAATCTCTGGTCTGCCAACTACGAGATATACCGTCCCATTTTTCAGGAGTCGTAATGATGATATCCGCGTCCCGAATGGTCCTCGTATCAGGGGTGTTGTCACCTGTCAACTCGACCAACTTCAGACCCATCGGTGCGGTGAGACGCTTGCCCCAGTCCAGGACTCGCTCGCGGACGAGAGCTTTCATCGGCGCAATATACACGACCTTTGAGCCTGGTTTCTCCCTGAAAGCCCACCACATTGCCAGTTCACAAGCCACCGTCTTTCCACTTCCAGTTGGAGAACCGAGGAGAACGTTGGCTGAAGTGTGGTACAGTAGATGGAATATCTGTGTCTGCATTGGGTTGAAGAACTGGAACCGTTGACTGTAAAGTTCTTCCAGAATGGGGTTCTTAAGGGCAGAGATAGGTAGCGGCTGTAGATTAAGGAGGTCGGTATACACGCTTTCCGTGTCTGGCCGGATCAAATGCTGAAATGAGACAGGTGTCACTGTCTCTGCACCCAACCAGCGATCAGAAATTGCACGAACGTAGATCTGGCTCGGCAAAGGATCCGAGAGCGGAATGGTAAAGTTGAGCTCATGTTCATCATACAACTTCTTCCGACTGAGAATGAAGTATTCGTGGTGATAGATTTCAGAGGTTTCCGAGTTCTCGACCCAGATCCAGTATGATTCCGAGGCTCCATGGTGCCTGTCATTCCAAGTGAACTCGGGATACAGGCTCAGCCGGATTCGCAAGACGTCCCGATTTAGAGGAGCAATCTCGGCCTCCACGCTGAGAGTAGGGAAATTGTCCAGTAATTTGGACAGCGTCTTTCCCATGCGCTGGTTATGGACGAGCTGGCCGATTTCGGCAACGTCCATTTCCCTCATCGACTCCAGTGATGAAGTGGGCAACTTCTCGTCCAGATTCTTGAGGATCGGTTGGGGGAGATCGAACTGATGGAATGGGTGATCGAAAGGCCAGATCTGTTTCTCAATAGACTTGCAGAGCGACAGAAGCACCTGGCATTGATAACCCCACCTACGGTTCAACGCAATCATGAAGAGAGCACGGCAGATACGAGCTGCATTCTGCGCTACATAGCCCATATCGGAAACCAGAGCAAAGTCCTCGAGCTTTGCGCGGGAGATGTACGACTGCAGAAGAATATTGGTCTTAGCGTGAGGAGAATCGTTGCCGCCATCGACTTCTGTCTGTATGGCTTCGTCACGAAGCCGATCTAGCTCTTTCGACTCATTTTCCCGAGCTTGAATGTTGTCAAATTCGCCACTCATACTGATCATCTTCAGGACATCGGCCTCGCCAGAACGAGGGGCCATCATCTCGTTGAAGATCTCAATACTGGTTTGCAAAACATAATACTGACTCGCAATACGACCGACGTCCTTTGCCCGCAGTTCCTCGGTTTTCTCATTGAATATGATCATCTGACTCTTTTGCAAGACGCGCGCAGCTTGAATGATCAATTGGCGCCGTCTTTGTACCAACATGGGATCGTCACGTATCTCAGCAAAATCGATGCCGTAATTGCGCGGCTCGCGTAACATGCGAACAAAAAGATACGAGTAACCGAGCCATTGCACCCCCTCGGAAACAGAGGTGACTGTACCCAGGGAGATCTCGGCGTTCAGGTTGTCCACAAGTCGACTGGAGAACCGAGACTCAATCGGCTGCTGCGAGGTCACTGCAGACAGGTAGTGGTTCAGTTTGTCGTGTGTAGTACAGATGAAGCCGATACCGGTATCCTGGAATTGAGGACGTCCAGCACGTCCGAAGATCTGCAGGACATCAAGGATGCCGAGGTCGACAAATTTACCTTCCTGAGGATTATACAGCTGAGTGCCTTTGATCACGACTGCAGCGGCGGGAAGGTTGACACCCCAGGCAAGAGTGGCAGTGCAGCAAAGCACTTTGATCAGGCCCTCGGAGAACATGCGCTCCATCAGGTTGCGGTCACTTCGAGTCATTCCGGCATGATGAGTACCAAATCCGCTGGCGAACAAATCCCTCAACTCACGCGCCCGCGCATGCTTCATATCTCTGAGGGCGTTGGAGTAGTTCTCGTGTTCATGGCAGCTGAAGAGGTCTTCACAGCCATTCTCGACGGCCATTTGCCGCAGCATTCGGGCGGTCAAAACAGTGTCTTTCCGTGAATGCACAAATACCATGACTTGATGCCCTCGCTCGAGCATCTCACGCACTTTCTCAAATGCCACGATATCCAGATTTTCGCGGGATTGTTTCGAACCCGCTTTTCCTTTCACACCAATGAAATGCTGCTCGAGAGGGACTGGTCTAAACGACGCATCAAAGAAGAACAGTCCAGCCATCTTGTTCACTTTCAGGAATTCTGCTACGTCGACATAGTTCGGCAGTGTAGCGGAAAGACCAACTATACGAATGAGCGACTGTGTACTTTCAACCTGTCGCTGCGTTCGTGCAACTAGAGATTCTATGACGGCACCACGTTCATCGTGAAGCATGTGGACCTCATCGATGATCAAGAGGCGCACTTTCTGCACGAGCTCCGTGTCTCCTGTACTCTTCCGGGTGACGACATCCCACTTCTCAGGAGTCGTGACAATAATCTGCGTTTCGACAATCTCGCGCTTCGTAAGTTGCATATCCCCAGTCAATTCCCTGACTCGGATACCGAGCCATGCAAGTCGTTTCCCGAGTTTCTCAGTGACCTCCGCGGCCAAGGCCTTCATCGGCGCCACATAGACAATCTTGAAGTCGTCCACCTGTACTGCAAACTCCGTAGCATCTGGCTGTTCAATAGGGTTCGGCACTGTATTCTTGCCAATTGTATTAAGGATAGTCAGCATGGCAGCATCAGTCTTACCAGCACCAGTTGGTGCACAAATGAGCATGTTTTCACTGGTTTTGTAGGCCACGTCATAGAGCAGACTCTGCATCCGATTCAGCGCCTTGTAGCCCTTGAAGGTACCCCGACACAGTCCATCCAGCGACTTAATCTCAACCAATTTCTGTGACGACGCCAGCGTGCCGACCCTCGCCGCCGGAATCTCAAACTCGGTATACCGCTGCTCATCAATCTGCCTGCTACCCACAGGGAGCCCGTATCTCTTCCCACCCAGCGCAAGTGTATTCCTAGACTCGTGCGTCTTGAAGACATGCGGGTACCGGGGTTCGGATCTCGATTGAGCAGGTAATAACGGCGCATGCTTATGCTCAAAGTCCTGCTGCCGCAACGCCTGTTCCCGCTCGGCCCTCGTTTGTAACTTTCCCGCCATGAGACCGTCCGTCTGGGCTTCAGTCTTTGAGGCCATGGAAGCGAGGATCTCCGCTCGGTGTCCGATCAATTCAATGACGAAGTCGAGATCGTCGAACCCAACAATTTCGGCCAGCGACATCTGCAGCTCGTCATCTCCGCTGTCGGTGGCTAGTGAAGCCGTGATCTGCTGAGCTAGCTCTTGCGCGCTCATTCCGGGTTTCTGGAGGGTGATGGCCTGGCATTTCTGCTCCAGCCATGCTTGGTCGTAGAGAGAGGTTGACGGGGCCGAAGGGAGAGGTACGCCGTTGATGTCGTCGAGGTCATCGGTGGTTTCGTCATCGGAGCTGATAATATCCCAGATATCATCCACAGTTCCTGGTGAAGAGTAGTCATCGTCAAGATCCAAATCTAAATCGCTTCCGTAGCTGAGCTGTTCAGTAGCGGGGTCCTTCGGGAGCTTCAACGCCGCAATCGCCTCGCGCATTGCTGTGAGTTGGGAGAGCCACTGAGAATCTGTAGGTTCTGTTCCGTCCATTTTGACCGAAATTTGACGTCTAGACCTTCTATAGAAATAAGAAATTACCAGGACGGAACAGGGATAACTTCAGCTCAGAACCTTCGGTGTTGAGAACTAGTGTCATAACATAGCCAGCAGATTGAGTAAGCCGAAAGCCACCACGGATTGCTGTGTTGGCCTGGGGCATCCGCCACCCTCACATTAAAATGCGGAGAAATCGCTTGGAGTCACCGCATGAACGACCACAACGATGGTCAGGTTATCTTTCGATTGATTCATCTAGTGATATTATGATGAACCACACAAAGTGAAGATGATTTTTATGTCTTAGACGGGTTCTATGATACAAAGACTGTTCAGACGGCGGGGTTTCAAACATTCTATGTACATGGGCATTAGGAAAGTCTCACAGATCCAAACCATGCCTTCTGGTTAACCTCTAGTCATACCTTGCCAACTGAACGGTCAGAAGGCCCTTTATGTCTGGCTAGCGTCGCATATTCCAAGAGATATAGTACTCCAACTTTGCTAGACACTGACCATCCTCTTTAAGGTATGAACAGCCCAGAGCATCCTCAACGTGCTGGAATAATGCGGAGAGCTTGGAGCAGAACTTGTCACAGCCAGGACAAATGTAATCCCCGTCTCTATCGATGTACTTGCGACTCTGATAGCACTGACGCGCCAGGCGGTTGATATCATCAAGGTCCGTCCCAGAGGGACAGCTGCCTGACGCTAGATGGATCAACATGCCTGAGAAAGTCTTAAAGTTCTGGTAGCACCCGTAGCATTGCAAATTCCTATCTTGGTGGCGCTGCTGATGCTGCAGGTCAAGAACAGTTAGCGGCATCAGGAGAGAACGATATGAAAGTCAACTTGCCATTCGGAGGTTGTTCTCATTGTCAAAGTATATGCCGCAAGTATCACATAGACTGTGACAGTGGACGCGATGGGTGTTTAGCTCCCAAGCTGTATCAAATCGAGGTCGAGAAGAGCATATGGTACAGATGTGACTGTGAACCGGGGAGTAAAACAGATGCTGATTCTTTGCAATCGTAGAAACAAAGACCTGCATGCAAGTTTCGCACCATTCATGGCGACTGGTGTATCGACAATGATCGTACAGTGCCTTTCTGGTTCCAAACCATCTATCGCATAAGAGGCATTTGTAGTCTTCGCCGTCGTAGTAGAGATGAGGTCCTAGCGACATTTTGCTGCGTTAGGGGTTGGAGTGAGTAGAACTAAAAAGAGCAATGCTCCTCTTGAGCTGAGCTTTGCACAAATAAGTAAGCTGGCGTGTCGTCAGTGAATTTGTGCAGGTGAATTGATCAAGGGAGCGTCAAGGGAGCAGGCATTTAATAACTCCTTGCTAAATTAGCAGGGCGCCAGCAAACAGAAGTACTAGCTGCACTGCATTGCAAACGATGGACAAATATTCTTCAATGTATCCGGTACATGAAACCCCTGAGCCGTTAGGATGAGAGATTTGTATAGAGCATTTATTACTACTCATTCCTCTGCTTCCCCTGAAATATATGGTTCATCTAAGAAGCAGCGGCCAAGATATACTGCAGTCAAGCGGAAAACTCGACTGAGTGAGTGATTGAGAGAGCTCAAGCACTCAAATACTGGCCGGAGAAATTCACAAACCTAAGCTCATGATCTTCTGTCTAATAGTCACATCTCTGCACGGAGTAAGTCACACATACTCATTCTGGACTGTGCAGTAGATGAGTAGACATAGCAAGCTAAGACGTACTATGGGGTGGAAGATTGGAGAAAAAGAAAGAACGCATGCGCGAGTCCCATTCCCAAAACTCTCCTTATTTTTTCAATATATACAAGGCAGGATAAATGGTGAATATATAGCCATACTCAAATATAATGCATGCATCACGAATGCAATGTCTAAACTTCTGCAAAGTATAAAATGTTGATGAACAGCTTTTGATATCCCTACCTTCCGGACCAATTACAAACAGAGTCTCTGAGGCACAAACGCAGGGACAGAAAACATATTGCGTACAATCGTAGTCAAATAAATGAACCAACAACAAAATGGGGTATATGCATGAGAAAGTCTACCAGAAATATGGGTTTCCATAAACATCCTGGTAGCACTGGTAAATATCTGGGCAGAACACTGGATCCTTTCCAAAAATGATGTGCCAGGAATATTCCATGATCCAGGCAGTGAGCTCATCCGGCAACTTGTTCGTGAGTACCCAATGGTAGTACCGTTGATAATCACTCAGAGGACGCTTCAAAACTTGCGCTTTGGACACAGCGAATTGGGAGCAACAAGGTGCGCCAACAGTTTCGGGTACGTTGGTGTTGTTGTGCAATTCCTCCCACGCCTTGGCATAGGCTCTACTGTTCTCCCTGCCTGGCTGAGGCGGGTTCTCTAACGGACGGATTTCATCGGGACAACCGGGATTTCCCTGACAGCGAAGGTTGACGAATCCGCTCTGTTGCACGAATTCGGTCTGAAGTGATCGAACCGATTCCACATTGCTATAATCCAGTGTATCGGTGTGCCAACCCGCCTCCCAGCCGTCTTTGTGGCTGTGGAGGAAGACCATTGTGGACGGAAGGTCATGGTAGTGATCGACGATGTATTGAAGGTAGGCAAGACTCTCGCGGCCTTTGTTCTTCGGGGTGTGTCGAGCCGCGTTCACGTCATCGACGGTGTAGATGAAGTTGCGCCATCTGGATTGAAGTCAGCCCGAGCTCACCGCGCAAGGCCTTTCCCATGAACAACTCACTCATTCAAATCAGTGCTCACCCAGGACGTATCCTCCTTGCTCAATTTGGCCATCACAATCACACGGTCATTGGGAACGATAATGGGAGTGATCTCGTAGGTTTGTTTGATCGGAAGAGTTTCGTCTACTGCCGGGACTGGTGTCTCTTGAGGCTTTTTATTTCCAGGTTTGCTCTCGGGAGTAGCGACAGGCTCCGCAGCGCCGGCCCCTACAACGTTGCTGAACTGCCAGAAGGACGGTACGTGCGAATCATCCTGAAGGGAATCCAGATGGCGCTTGATCAGGATGAAGGCAAGGATCAGGAGGGCGGCCGACCCAACACGGTAGGAAAGTCTCATCGCATAATATCTGTCGTGATTGCGCTCTGAAACTATAATGCAGCAGAAGGATCAAGGTGGTGGATGCGGACCAGGAGCAAGTGACTTCGTGCAGGAAGGCAGAAAGGGATGGCAGAATGGATAAGAAAAATCCCCAAGCTCCTACGCAGCTAAACAATGGGGGGACCGGGAACAAGAAAACCTAGACTAGAAGAAGCAAGACAATTGAAAGCATAATAATAAAAGAGCTTTCTCAGTTTTCACGAGGATGGTAAGGCGCCAAAAATTAGTTGACACTGTGAGCCGCTAGATTGACCTATATTATACGGACGCTTATCATGGAAGGATCCCGCGGATTGGTGGGTTCGGGGGTGAATTGGCGGTGATCTGCAGGGGCTGAGAAGAAGCGATGACACGGCTAGTCAGAAACACTTCGCACTGTGGCTTTTCCATTAATTAATCTCAATCCCTCTTGAAACCGTAAGTCGGCAGGGGCTGCAAGGATTCATAATCAACATGCGGAGTCTGGGGCAGATGTCAATAAGATACTCATTATTACTGTTTCTCTCTTGACTGTTATTTCATCATCTGGAATACGCTGCCGACTGTCTGCACAAATAATGATGATGGTGGTGCTGAAACGATCCCGATTATGTAATTCCCTTACTCTATCTACCTTAGCCTCGGGGGTGAATGCCGATCCTTCAACCGACTCGGTATGGCCAAATTCATCCACTTCTACTCGGAGTAGGTATCCGCCAGGGCCTTTGGGTCCAGGGTCCAGGGTCCAGGATCTGCTGCTCTGATTCTCAAAGATACTGGACTGAATATCTAAATTGTCGCACGTCTCCCATCAAGGAGCATAGACCAAGAAAGGATATTGTCATGTCAATCTGTCTGGTCCCGAAGATCCCGCCTTTGATATCCACATCCGATGAGTTTATCTCAAACATCCATGGGGTACCATAGCCAGGTTTGCCTGCTGCAGTGTCTCACAGCGTGTATTGATGGTTACCTCTCTATGAGTTCCCCACAGGCAGGTTTCTCCAGGGAACGTCAAGACACAGTGTGGAGGTGCCATTTAGTGATTTACTCACCATGAGCCAAGGCTCGTCTCGATTTCAACACGTTTGTTACCCCACGGGTATAAATAGACAGTCCATATGGTGCATTCCAAGAACAACTGGGGAGCGGAGAATCAGTCTTGCAATGGCAATGTTTGCTATGACTGGCATAGTGCCATGCAGGTCACTCGCAGTACTCTGTTAAGGAGTGCAAACCGATACTGTTCACTACTGTACTACAAAGGGAACGTGTGCTTCCGAATGGATCAGCCGGCCCGTCTGTGACAATTAGATGTAAGATGTACTACAAAATGACTCCTGTGCTAGCCATATGATCTTTTTTCTGTGGACCCCATACATACGGAAAGCGTTCTAAGGTGAGGTTCAATTGATATTGATATTATTATAAATAGCTATCTCACAAGTACTCATAATACTGAGCGCAAAGGTTTTATGAAGTGATTTGAACAGGTGAGTAGGTAGGATCTTCAGGGGGCATAATACATTCGATTTGTCTAAGGTATCTCAATTAATCATAAGTCAAAATCGTCATGGGCACATCGTGATCTGATCAACATCATCCTGCTCAGCGAAACTGCTCCAGTAAACCTCCCATCAGAAATAAACAACATATCTATCAACTATGCTCAAGCTCAAGCCAACCGTCCAACCGGGTGAAATCTCAACAAAACCAAGAAGACCCAAAGAAAACATCAGGACAACGCCATGCCAAAACACAAATGCACAAAGACGCTATGGTAAATGCATGAACAGCGAGAGAGCCAACAACAAAGCATTAGCAGCATCTCCCCTTCTTCTTCGCGACCTCCATCAACTCATCAGCCTCATCACCAGCACTGCTCGGCGGAAACCCAAGCCAACTCCTGCGTTTATCACCATGGCCCAGCCGGAAACTGCCGTTCCCATCGAGATTCCCCAAAGACGAAACAACTCCGTCAATCCCGGGCGTCGTTCCCTGCGACGAGCTATTCGCGGCCTCCCGCTTATTCCGCTGCTCGACCAGCTTCCGGGTGATGACACGAAACACCTCCTCGATACCCTCCCCATCCTTGGCACTAATCTCATGGCAGCAATCCCAGCCGATATCCTGTCCCCAGAACCCACTACTGCGCTTGCTATCGGGGCTCTGCAGCGCACTAGATGACGGACCAAACCCCAACCCCATCCCCGCCGTCGGCGGCGGCGTCGACGCCTGTGACGGGTACAGCTGCTCAGCGACATAGGCAATCGTCCGCTCAAACGGCACCCTGCGGCGGGACGGATCCAGCGCAACGATATCCGACTTGGTCCCGACAACATGGATCACGATCGGGTCATCGTCCGCCAGATGCTTCTTCAGCTCCAGCAACCACCCCGTCATCTCCTGAAAACTCTGTTCGTCTGTGATATCATAGCAGAGCAGACACGCGTTCGCGCCGCGGTAGTACAGCCGCGAGATACTCCTGAACCGCTCCTGGCCGGCCGTGTCCCAGATCTGTAGCCGGACGATGGTATCGGAGGTGGTGTCGAGGACGCGCTTGGTGATGAAGGAGGCGCCGACAGTGGACGTGATGGTCGCCGGGTTAAAGGCGTTCTTTACATAGCGCTGGACGAGAGAGGTTTTGCCAACTCCTGTGTGACAGATAGACAGTGGTTAGCGACGTGGCACTAATTAGGCCGCAACAAAGAACGCCTCGTACCTTGGGAGCCCAGCACAACGATCTTAGCCTCGAGGGAGGAGCTCATGGCGGGGTAGACGCGATAGCGGGGCGGACGGAGAGCGTCTTTTGCATGATCAGACCAAGCAGATCCTCAGGGGGGAAATTCTCCGCAATGGCACGGACTGAAACTAGAGCTGTAAAGGTGATTCTAGACCCGGATGCAATGAGATAGGGGTCTAGGCAGACGGATACTTCCCGGTTGGACAAGGAATCGGAGAGGAGGAAGATGAAAACGAGGGAAGAAAATGAGGAGGGGGACGAGAAAGATGAAAACAAGGCTATTCATAAATAACATTCAAGATATTCTAGTCAGAGGCTGAGCCAAGACACATGCTCGGAACTGAAGCAGCTGATCACTTTCAGTGAATATTTATCCCATTTAATGTCCCTGATAGAGATGTCCTTACAACCAAGGTTGAGAATCAGTTCTTTGTTGTGTCTCAGATCGATGAGGCGACCATGGATGAGGTGATGATTTAACAGGTCGACTCATTTAACTCCTTACATTCTTGACCATACTCTGAATCTTGATTTATATTCCTGGAGCAACTCAAATAATAATAATATAATATCAATAAGACGAAATTTATTGATCCATCAGAAGGCAACACTCCTTCCTCTATGACTCTTAGCGGGAATGACTTCCAGGCTGAGCATCTGACTGAAGAATGTGACTCAACAGGGCTAGCTATTTTCCCTACGAATTGTTATTATATATTACCGCTCTAATATGCCTGATCATTCACTACTATATTTCGGACTATTATTATATGCCATCCAGCATGGCAGCTTAGGCTACAAGATGAAGTAACGACAAAAACGAGAAGTAAAGATCCCGTGTGTATTCCATGTCTATCATAACTCTATTGGTATCATATCCCTGCCACAACCATCTACACAAACAAAGAAATGCCTCAACAGGTCATAACCTTTAAAACAAATGTCTCTTGGATGAGACTGCAAAGGGGTAGTCGCGCAATCACTAGCAAAAAATCAAGATAGACCAAGAACCCAACAACCAGACTGAACAGCTACCACATCCTTGACGAGTTTCAAACTCGTTCATCTTCAGTCAACGAGGCCGGAGCTCCAGCTCAGCCATAGAAACGACAAGAGAAATCAGAAAGAGACCCATGAGACGGCATTGTGTTTCATCAGTGTATCCATAAGCTTTTGTCTTCATCTATAATATCATGAATATGACGAGACTGGCTCTTACTGGGTAGTCTCCAGTCGTTGGGCGGCGTTATGCTCAGCGTGAGCCTTCTCAATTTCGTCAAGAGAGTCACCGGAAGCGGAAGCATACTCGGCGGCCTTGGCCTCAATCTCGTCGTCACTGAGTTTGGGAAGCTCCTTCGCAGCTTTGACATAGCTAATGTTCTCGACATAGCCCTTGGCGAAGATCAAATCGATCTCCTCCAGGCTGCGATTGGCGGTCTCCGGGTAGAAAAACCAGATAACGGGAATGAACGAGGCGTTCAGCGCAGCAAAGAACAGGTAGGTACCCCAACCAATGTGCGCAACCATGACAGGAGTGATCATGACAACAGTGAAGTTAAAGAGCCAGTTGCTGCAAGTTGAAACTGCGTTGGCCTTGGCTCTGGTCTTTATGGGAGACAACTCAGCGGGATACAGCCAGGGCAGAGGCAGCCACGCAGCACCGAAGGCAGCCATGTACAGGAAAAGACCGAAAACAGCGCCCTTGGAAGTCTGCTCATCGCCGGGAATCAAGCAAGCGAATGTGATAACCATGGAGATGGTCTGAAGGAATGAGCCTCCCAGGAAAAGCTTGCGACGACCAATCTTCTCAATGAAGAACCACGAAAAGGTTGCGAAGATGGAGTACACAATCATGTTAATGCCTCCAATCAGCAGGGCCATGTCATTGCTCTGGTGCAGAGACTCCTTCAACAAGACAGGGAGATAGTAGATCACAGCGTTGCAACCGCCGAGCTGCTGGAAGATCTGAGAAGAGGAGCCGACGAGCATACGGCGGAAATGTTGGGTACGGCCGCCAGTGAGAAGATCTCTGAATCTGGTCTTCTGACCGGAACCAGAACTGTAGCAATGTTAGTCGAATTGCCACACAGCACAAATACCGCAGATGCTATGAAAGGGAACACTCACGCTCTGATGGAGTCAATCACCAATTGTTTCTGAATCTGGGTTTCATGATCGTGGACCTCGCAGCCTGCCAGAGCAGCAAGGACGTACTCTCCCTCTTGGATGCGATCCTTGGAGATAAGGTAGCGAGGGGAGTCGGGAAGGAAGAACATTCCGATGATGATGATGAGACCAAAGAAGATCTGGAATGCAATAGGGAAACGCCAGACAAGATCATCGGGGCCATAGTGAGCGCCGAAATCAATCCAGTATGCAATGGCGGTACCAATGGCGATCACACCGCCTTCGATACAGATCAAGAGTCCACGGTTGCTTGTCTTAGAGCACTCGGCCTGGTACGTAGGAATGGTAGAAGTGTTCATTCCGTTTCCGATACCAGTGATGACACGGCCAATAAAGAACTGCAGAAGAGGGATGTGTCCAACAAATGAAGTAACCTGGATGATGACACCGACAATCATAACAATAGCACCGGAGAAGATCATCCAGCGGCGACCAGTGCGATCACCGAAAAGAAGGGCGAAAATGGCACCCGCCAAGCAACCTGCAATTTGACAGAGTTAGGAGCAGTTGCGAACGAAAGAGCGGGAACCAAGAATACTAACCAAGCTCGTACACAGCAGTCACAAGAGCTTGCATAGTGGCATCATCTTTGGTAGCAGTAAAGACCTTAGCAAAAGCATTGTCACTGATGATACCAGACATGACACCCTCTGTCGCTTGTATTAGCTTGGTTCATCTCGCAAGGATATATCAGTAGAGGAAGCGACTTACGGTCATATCCAAAGAGTAGGAAACCCATCGTGGCAACCGTCGATACAGTCAGCGACAGTGGCCTGCCCGACATGCCAGCATATGAGGGCGCCATGATGAGAGGACAGAAGAACGTTCGACAGGCGGGTTAGAGGAATACGTTTGTACAGTGGTAAAGGGGGACCTCCAGGGCGAATAGACAAACAAGATTCTAGGTGCTGTCGTGCCCAATGCGTCTCTTCTCTAGAAGAGAACGAAAGGAAAAAGAAAGATAGCTTTAAAAAACAACGAAAGGCAACTGACAGGACGCAGAGAAGTCGGGGGAAAAGGGGATATTTCTACTTCTCCAGGAGTCAACAGACAGACAGCTGTGGCCACCAGGTACACAGGCCGACGGTCACTCTTCATTCCCCCGAATCGATACATGCTCCACCAACCTACCAACTCATAGTCGGTGGAACCGTCGTTTTGTGGAGCAAGGGACCGAACGCATCAATATTCGCAGGATAAGCATTTTTTTGGGTGCAGCCCACGACCCACAGTGGATCCAAGATGAGCGCCAAAAATGACATCACGGGCTCCATCAGAAGGAGCACCCATATAGAAACGGACAAGAGCAACGACAAAACAGATTGAAGCCTCAGACACGAAAAGAGGGTTCGACTGAAGCGCTGGGCATCGTCATTTGGCGCCGCATCTTCGGTACTTGCTACTATGTACCACCATTCTGCGACCAGCAGTTACCAGTGACCAGACCACCACTCTTTCTTCCTCTTCGTAAGCGAAATCTCTGGTGCAAGACGTCCTCCACCAAGGACACTTCCGTGTCTCCACATCCTACTCCTGTCCGCTCCTCCCATTCATAGTTCGCATAAGGAAATACGTATGTCCGCTGACTGGACTTCCAGTTAGAATCGAGATGGACAAATCAGACTTGGGGCGAGGATAGGTTTGACTTACTATTTTTCGTGTTCGGTATTCAATCAGGAAACCAAACACGAGTGGGAGATCCCATGGGGTTTTTACGTGCCTGATGAGGTAATCCGCATGAACCACAGTCGAATTAACGACGAAGGGAGCCAAGGTGGTTGATTATATTTGGCAACCCATATGTAATAAGCCTCATTCCATTGCTAGGCGTCTTTCATCTGCACATAGTACATACTACTTCTACAACTCCGTACTATCGTCAGAGCGATGGATCATTGTACGCCATCCCGTCATCCCGCTGCAGCCAATGTCGGCCCATACTCAACGGGAAGTGACCATCTTCCGACCACTAGTGTCGGTAACCTGCAATGTGGACACACACCTTCATTGAATAAAAACAATGCATTTGGACATTTGGACCCAACAACGACCTTCCTAATAACTGTGTCCAACGGGTCGTGGTGGGTGAAGTCCGATTGTGATTCGACGACGATGTCTCTGAAGCAGGGGACGCATGCGACCATAAGGCCTTCTCTCCACTTTACCCAGTCCTCCTCTTCAATGTCTGAATAATCGCTTTCATAATACTAAATATGAATAACCAAACCATTACATGAGTCTGTATGGCTCATTTAATTACTCCCCTCAATATCCGCCTTCGCCTGAGGCTACAGCATTATTCGACTCCATATCGATGCCATGTCATCGTCTGTCCTGACCCAATCGTAGCGCTTTCCGGTCTCTGTCCGGCCCATCTCTGGTACATGAGGTTAGAGTCAACTAAGTCGAAAACGGTTCTTTAGTGCATACTTCAGATGCAACAGTCAATAACCTCTCTGAATCATGATCGACGCAAGTTTCCGCTCCCCCAAGGCAGCCTCCTATGTCAACACCCGTGCGCCATCTTCTTCGCGCTGAGTGGCAATCCAAGAGCGCAGGGAGATATTATCATCATAACTACGTCAACGCGAGAGTTTAAGAAAACTCTTCTTCACAAGCGCCAAGCGCCAAGCGCGAACAAGAAAATATAAAGCTCGAAAATCGTTTATCTTAGTCGAACCAAGAGTCGGACAAGCGTACTCGGCGCGCAGTAATTCATGCAATGACAGTTTGCGCCAAGAGGTACCATGTGGAGGCGCTCGAAAATTTTGAATTAATACAGAGATCGGGAGTGGCTGTCTGAACCAAAAAGTATTCATCATAAACATCCTCACCGCATACACGGTTTTGCCTGAAACTTATTTAAGCACGACGTCCAACGGAATTGTTGTTCCTGCTCGGACATTCCCCAGTGGCGTCATACCATGTGCAAGATGGTAGAAAGGTTACATTTGCCGACTTGGCATGGTGTACAAGTAACTCGACCAGCTACGTAAGTGGCACAATCTCAGTTTGTGTAGGGCTACCGACTACGCAGTAGGTACACTAGTGGTGATTTGCCCTACCTTAGATAAGTAAGGCAAGTCCGAGGTACAGGCCCAGTAACCCCATTGGAGAAAGGAAAACCCACCAGACTTATTGGACAGACTCGCTTAATGTCCGTGTAGGTAGATATATCGGTTTCATATCTCAATATATCCATACGATGAGATGTGATGTGGTGAGATGACAGTGATATCAAAAATACGACCGGGATACCCCCACACCTCCAGCCAAATGCATACGTGGGAATGCTCTAGCATAGATAGCTACCTATTACTTCTGTGCATTCATGTGAATCGGAAACAAATGTGTTGGCGCAAGCTATCTACAGAAACGCTTGATGAATGCAGCTTTCCTTGGGACAATTCTGGGTCTGTAGCCAACACCAACCCGAGCTAGGAAGGTATCAACAGATGATCTTTGTCAGGTACACAACGGACGGCCCGATTGTTAGTCATTAATTCGGCTTGATCAGTCAAGGCCGACCGTTTACCGTCGGGTTTGGCTCTTAAGACTCGGGAATGTGTCACGGAAAGAGTGCGAGAAATTTAAAAGCAGCCGATCGCGTCTGAGAAAGCCTCTCGGCGATGGGATGGGCATCCAGTAACAATGGCTATCATGTCTTGCTCAGTGCCCACCGACAATACCTTGAAAGGAAAAAGTAACGAAACAAAAATCGTATGAAATTGAGACGTTGAGATGGCGAGTGAGACGAGTAGTTGAGTTATGCTTGTCAGCACCGCATATGGGGTATGGTTATGCACATAATAAAGTTTACTACACTAACTGGAGTATGTATACATCGGACATTCTCTAAGCAAGAGGGTCGAAAGAACTCAGGGAAGCAGCAAAAGCTGATGGAGGAGACCTCGAATTTATACTATTGCCTCCACTTCATCAGGTATTATACTGATCGCCGGAACTACCGGCTTGAATGAGGTTATAATCGTGTTTTCTTGTACAGTCAAGCTTGCCCACCCGCTGGAAAGGGATGACCTTCACTTCGGCATAGTCGGCTCCGAAACCACCGATAGGCTTGCCCGTGCCTTGTGAAATTACCCGACGGATAAAGCAGCCGAGATAGGTTAATAAATAACTTACCATGAAACATGACTTGGGTGAGCCTGAAACCAATATGAGCATCACTATCCTTACAGAATATCTTGTCTACTTTGCAGAGAGTACCATGTTATAAGCAGCGCCTATTCCGAGGATACTTGTAACCTTATTGTGCCAGTTGCCTGTGCATACTCTGCACATCAGTGGCAATCAGGTGTGAATCCTGACTTGAATGGAGCTTAGCTGGTTGACTTTCTCAATAGTGGTTGGCTATTTTAGCCTGCTCAATTCCGCAAAAAAGAGCCCGATAAACTCCTCTGTGTTTCCATGAGACAAAGAACATCTTATTGTTCCCTCGTCGGTCTGGTTTGTTAATCAGCTCGACACAACTTCAGTCCTTTGTATCACGTGACCATTAAAGCACGACATGGGCGTGATCGACCAGGAGGGCGTCCATAATGTTATGACTTATGAAGCCCAACAATTCGATATAGTTGTGTAACCTCTCTAGAAAGGGAAACGGGGTCTTAATTCTGAATCGCCCGAACCCCATACTCCTCTCGGGCGAATTGCCTTCCACTATGTGCTGTGATCCAGTGCAATGAAGATAAGAGTCGGCCGAGAAAGCAACATCGCCCGAATATCTCTCCCCGCAACCACAGCTGGGCTTCCCCAGGACCGAAGATCGCTGGTCTTCAGCCAGTCAGACAGCTGTCCCATCACCATTTCTCGACCAACGATTGGCCTCGGATTCCTGCTAAATCTGTCCTAATTCGCTGTCGATTATACCGAGGTGCTCCAGCCCTTCACAGACGTAATTATTTTACTAGCGTCTCCTTGCTTTTGGACCTCATTCTTTCGACCAGGGCCACCACACGGTCTTCAAAGGTGGGACTCGTTCGGGCTTCAGAGCGACCATCAACAATTGCCTCCAATTCACATAAAAGCTAGCCTATATTATCCCCGGACCTTCTCCTTAATTATTTTCTTTCGTCCTTGATTCCTTCCATCTATCAAAGAATAATCGTCACGATGAGACAAGGCAAGCTCACTGGCGCTGAGGTCGCCAAACACAATTCCAAGGGCTCCTGCTGGGTTATCGTGCATGGGAAGGCGTACGATGTTACAGAATTTTTGCCAGGTACTGTTTCTGTATAACTTAGCTATTCTGATAGCACGCTCACAATGAGCAGAACACCCAGGTGGCCAGAAGATCATCCTGAAATATGCCGGAAAAGATGCGACTGACGAGTTCGACCCCATCCACCCTCCCGACACATTGGACAAATACCTTGACCGATCGAAACATCTCGGCGAAGTGGATATGGCAACCGTTGAACAAGAAGAGAAGGCTCATGACCCCGAAGAAACCGAACGCCAGGAGCGGATCAAGCGGATGCCTCCGCTGCAGGCTTGTTATAACTTGATGGACTTTGAAACCGTCGCACGCAGCGTGATGAAGAAGACTGCGTGGGCTTACTACTCGAGTGGTGCGGATGATGAGATTGTACGTGGATTGACGGGGTGGCAACTATACCCGAGTGTCTCGCTAACTTCATCTAGACTATGCGCGAGAACCACAATGCGTTCCACAAGATCTGGTTCCGTCCACGAGTACTAGTCAACGTAGAGAACGTCGACTTCAGCACGACAATGCTGGGTACCAAGGTCTCTGCGCCCTTCTATGTAACAGCGACTGCACTTGGAAAACTTGGCAACCCGGAGGGAGAAGTTGTCTTAACTCGTGCGGCTCACAAGCACAACGTCATCCAGATGATTCCCACGCTGGCCTCTTGCTCTTTTGACGAGATTGTGGATGCGAAGCAAGGAGATCAGGTACAATGGCTGCAACTCTACGTGAATAAGGACCGCAACATCACCAAGCGTATTATTCAGCACGCCGAGGCACGCGGCTGCAAAGGTCTTTTCATCACGGTCGATGCGCCGCAGCTCGGCCGTCGTGAGAAGGACATGCGGTCCAAGTTCTCCGATGTTGGTGCCAGTGTCCAAGCTAGTGGCGGGGACGAAGTCGACCGCTCTCAGGGAGCCGCTCGAGCCATCTCATCTTTTATCGATCCTTCCCTTTCCTGGAAGGATATCCCCTGGTTCAAGTCCATTACCAAGATGCCCATCATCCTCAAGGGGGTACAATGCGTGGAGGATGTCCTGCGCGCAGTCGAAGTGGGCGTGGAGGGCGTTGTCCTCTCCAACCACGGCGGTCGCCAGCTCGAGTTCGCCCGGTCGGCCATCGAAGTCCTGGCCGAGGTTATGCCTGCCCTCCGCGAGCGTGGTTGGGAGAACAAGATCGAGGTCTACATCGATGGCGGTGTCCGTCGTGCCACCGATATTCTGAAAGCTCTGTGCCTCGGTGCCAAGGGCGTCGGTATCGGACGTCCCTTCCTCTTTGCCATGTCCACGTACGGCCAGCCGGGCGTGGAGCGTGCCATGCAGCTCCTCAAGGACGAAATGGAGATGAACATGCGCTTGATCGGCGCCAGGAAGATCGAGGAGCTGAACCCTAGCCTGATCGACGTCCGCGGTCTAACCGGCGGCCACCATGCTCCGGTGCCGTCCGACACATTGACCCTTGGTGCCTACGATCCGCTCCAGGCTCCGCGTTTCAGCGAGAAATCTAAGCTGTAGTTTCGAGACGCCTATCTCTCATCTTATACCCATTTAGTTAGGACTTGATTGGTCATGTTTCATGTCTGCCTGGAGCGAGTGTACATTTAGGAAGTGGATGTATATATTGTCTGGTCATCAAATAGACACGATATCAACGAATGCACAGCTTGCGTACTTATTTCGTCCCCTTCTATACAGCTCAGTTGTTCCTTCGCTACAACAGAACTGTAAGAATATATACAAGCAGATGACGATAGAGGCCCTGCAGCACGCATCCAGCCATTAGAGCAACCAAGCTATTTACAGACTTCATCCGAGGTTACTAACCTTAACCCTACAGCACCACAACCTGCGGTTTATTCCCCAACCGCCCCGTATTCCTATACATACAAGCGGCGTTCACCATCCACCCACAGCCCCGATTCTCACCACCCCAGACCTTCGCCCAAACAACCCCAGTCACACCATACGCGACGACCCGCGCCGCATCCAGCCAACCGTGAACATCAAACAAGTCTCGCAGGAACCCAAAGAGGGACATCAGACGACCGTATCTGGCACGGGGCCGCCGCGTTGCACACAGTCGCTCCCACGCCCTCTGCGCCTCGTCCCAGTAGACCGGCTCGCTGCCGTATGCTTCATGGACGTGCCCGAAGACGTGCAGCGCGGGCCGCACGCGCCACGTCTCGGCGAGCAGGAACGGACAGCCTGTGGAGTAGACGGGGGATAAGTCCAGGTGAGCCTGTGGCGGGGTGTGTGTGATTAGAATGTCAGTGTCTGGGGGGATGGTCCCGGACCAGGCATCGTGTTGTGCGTGGTAGGTGAAGGCGTGCTCGGAGGTGAGGGGGACGATGGCGGGGATTTGGGGGGCGCCGTAGATGGTTAGGGAGCGCGGGCGGGCTGCGGAGTGGTCTGGGGACGGCGGAGGGAAGGAGAGGGTGATAGAGGAGTGTTGGAGGTAGTGGATGTCGCCCCAGTTGATGCGGTTGAGGCCGTCTGGGTCGTCGTCGATGGAGCGAATGGAGGCGGTGGAGGAGGAGACGGCTGCGAAGGACGAGGAGGAAACGTCGCGGTCCTCGTCTCGTCTGGAGCGTATGTCGAAGTAGCTGTCGTGGTTGCCGCAGATGACTACTTTGTGGGGGTGAGGCAGCGTCTGGAGCCAGTCGACTGCGGCTTGGATCTCGCGGACGCTTCCGTCATTGCAGAGGTCGCCTGCATGGATGAGCAGATCGCCGTCCGGGATGTCGTCCCATTCTAGGGTGTGAGTGTCGGAGATGCAGACAACGCGGATGGGGTGGGCGTCGGGCGAGGGTATGCGTGGAGGGCCGCGCAGTCGGAGGAGGAGATGATGGAGGGGATAAAGCAGCGCAGTTAAAGGCGAGGAGAAGAGATAGTCCGGTAACGGTCGGCGATCATATGGAGAAGACATGCTTGTGAAGCCCTTGCAGACCTCAGGCGGTGCTGTGGATGCTATCTACAGGTGGATGAATGAGGGTACGACTGTTTCCCTGGTCAAGGTGTCAGCTTACCAGATGTTGGTGTGGAGAAGGTGACGTTGCCGCTTTTAGACAAAGTCGAGACTCTTTTGAGTCGATTGTTAAAGAGTTAACATGACCGGACGGACGACTCGGTCAAAGATTCATCGAGAATATCTGTCCATCCAGGTCTCCCATCCTTGAACAAGAATAATGAATGGCCTATTACTATATTCTGTGTATCTTAAGAGTCTTCCGAGTTTGAGCTGTTCCCACTCAATATCTTCCGATTCGGGTGCCTGAGGCCTTCATGGATTTGGTCTACAGCAATTTACGTCAACACAGCAGCACATCCACGTTTGCAATAGCACAAGCGATGCAGGGATGTTAAACCAATTTTACAGGGAATCGAGCAATTGGGAAGCTGGAAGCGCTTGAACGATAAACCATACTATCAATGGGAACCAGCTTGCAAACGGAACTACGTGCATGTTCATGGCCCTGCATATGTACGCTCATGTACCAAGTCATCAATCAAAACTAGCGTTTAAGGACTTGATAGCGTTGTTACAAAGGCAGGGGTATGAAGCCTTACTTGTTCAACTCTCATTACGTCATTTTCTGGACTTCAGCTGAATGGATGTGGTTCATGTTGATGATCGCTGGTGTGATCAGACATCTCCTAAGAATGATCATGCAGAAGTGCATCCATCACTAGGTGCGTTAAGAGGGTTCATCAAGCGATATTTTGAAGTCCAGGCTTATCCGTCGATGCTATCCTTTTATGGAATCTTCCTAGAGGACCACATCCCTTTTCATTACTGGACGAATCAATTGGCCAACTAATCATAATGACATTGTTGAACCCAGTTGGGTAGGCGCTATCGGGGTACTCTTTTTAAAGCAGTAGAAGGCTTGTAAGGGAACGACCATGATGGATCCGGGGAAACACCGTGCATACGCAAGTGGATATCCATCATCAAATGGTCAGCACTGGGCCAGTCAGCTTCGGGCCCAAGGGCCATCAAACAGAAGAATCAAGGGAAAGGATGAATCTGTTCGATCGTCATCATTGAGACGGTTCCCTCATCCGTCATGTTCCTGTTCCTCAGTCCCCTTTGTCTCCCAGGTACCTCGTAAAAGCCTGTAGTCCTAAATCATCAATGCACGAGTCGAGTTTTATCTTCCAAGCGATGATTGATCCCCCACTGGCCAGGCCTGACCTTTGAAGGGTAGGAAACTAGTATCCTTCAAGCCCCAGTCCCGATTTGCCACATCCGTTAAGTTTATTGTTGTTGCTGGCTTGGCTTGTCAACATCGCCCGAAGAGAAACCGGCTGCTGCTTGCGGACATTCCTGTCGTCTGCATTTCCATCTACCATACCACCAGATTGTTGCAACTCTTCCTTTTCTGCTGTTTGATTCGTTCCAATTCGCTGAGTATTTGAATCGACAACGCTAGGAAGTCGATCGGATCTTAGATCGTGAAACGTTACTATTACCATAATTGCCCGCAGCCCCCCCTCTATATATGTGTTCGGCCTTATCGTTTGCGTCATTTACGCACATCCTTCTACCTTGAGAATATTCCGTTTATTTTCGAATATCTCGACCGATTTACATTTTACTCTGCTCCTTCTTCCATTGTCTAACCATCTATATTTCCCCAATACTACTGCCTCATCCCACTGATCTCCTCCGTCATATTGGGTTGCGGTCGCGGGCGCTGAACCAACCCCTCATAGAATCGCACAATCCACCCCTCCGCCGCCAGACACACCGAGCTTGGCTGGACTCAGCTTCGCCTTCTCCGGCCCAACACCTTGTACCCCTCCTTCTCCAGATCCTCTCGATTTTAACCTTCCTCAACCCGCATCGATCCTCCGATATACAAACGATGGACGGGGTAGATATAACCAAGGCGGTCATCAACAAGGGAAAACAGATGGCAAGCGTCGCTGCGAATGCTGCAAATGGCAATGGCGGTAGGAAGAAAAGAAAAGGAACCGATCTGAAGCCGATCGTTACCAACGACGCCGCCTCACCTGCCATGGATCCATCTGCCACAACTACTGAGGGGTATGCTTCGCTCTTGCTTTTCTTTAGCATTATCGCTTTGGTGTTCTTTTTGACGATACAAATATTTTACTTCTTTGCCCTCTTTTCTCTCCGCTCTTATACCCGTTCTCCCGTATCATAGCGCTATTTGATCTTTTTTCCCTAACCAACATGAGTGGCAGTGTTCCCGTCAAGTCCGCATACGATATCCCGCCGTCGCGGTCGGCCTCGTCATCGTCCGCAGAAGAACTCGAAACCACTGCTGAAGAGGAAGACTCGGAGGACTACTGCAAGGGTGGCTATCACCCAGTCACCGTGGGCGAAACATACAATAATGGACGGTATGTCGTCGTGCGCAAATTGGGTTGGGGTCATTTTTCCACCGTCTGGCTGTCCCGCGATACCACCACCGGAAAACACGTTGCGCTCAAAGTTGTTCGCTCCGCCGCGCATTACACCGAAACCGCTATCGATGAGATTAAATTGTTGAATAAGATCGTTCAAGCGAAGCCCTCCCATCCCGGCCGGAAACATGTTGTCAGTCTGCTTGATTCATTTGAACACAAGGGTCCAAATGGTGTCCATGTATGCATGGTGTTTGAGGTGCTGGGGGAAAATTTGCTTGGCCTGATTAAGCGCTGGAACCATCGGGGTATTCCCATGCCGCTGGTAAAGCAAATAACGAAACAGGTGTTGCTGGGCTTAGATTATCTGCACCGGGAATGCGGCATCATCCATACAGACTTGAAGCCGGAGAACGTTCTGATTGAGATTGGCGATGTGGAACAAATTGTGCAGACATATGTCAAGGAGGAAGCGAAGAAGGAGAATAAAGATGATAGCCGCAGCGGCCGGCGACGAAGGAGGACCCTCATAACTGGGAGTCAGCCGTTGCCCAGTCCACTCAACACAAGTTTCAGCCATCATGATTTCAAGCACAGCTCTTCCAACTCACACAGCAGTCTCAACCAGGTTATTGAATCATCCAGTACGTTTTAAACAAAATCGTCCCGTGGCATCTCAAGCCACGCCCGCTGACAATCTGCAGACACATCTACACAAGAAGGCGCGTCGATGAAGGAGTTATTAGGTATAAAGGCGGACGAAAAGCAGAAAGAGAGGGAGAAGACTACGTATGTTGGAAACTGATTCCGGTCCATATGTCGAAGGTCTGGTGCACTGACGTGGAGTTAGTGATCTGCTGGAGAGAGAGGTTTCGGGGATCTCGCTTGACAAGCAATCCTCCAAAGAAGAAAGTGAGGAGCCTCCGTGTGACATCATCTCAGTGAAGATTGCCGACCTGGGGAACGCGTGCTGGGTCGGTCACCATTTCACCAACGATATTCAGACACGACAGTACCGCTCGCCAGAGGTCATCTTGGGGTCGAAGTGGGGTGCGAGCACAGATATCTGGAGTATGGCTTGCATGGTCAGTCTGGAAATCACATTCTTCTTCGTTGTAGCCAAAGCGATCAACTGACAATTCCGGTAGGTATTCGAGCTCATTACGGGCGACTACCTTTTCGACCCCCAGTCGGGAACGAAGTACGGCAAAGACGACGATCACATTGCACAAATCATTGAGTTACTCGGTCCTTTCCCCAAATCACTGTGTCTCTCCGGAAAGTGGTCGCAAGAGATTTTCAACCGCAAAGGAGAACTTCGGAATATCCACCGGTTACGCCACTGGGCTTTGCCCGACGTCCTACGAGAGAAGTATCATTTCTCGGTCGAAGAGAGTATGCGCATCAGCGAATTCCTGCTACCGATGCTGGAACTGCCACCCGAGAAACGTGCCAATGCCGGTGGTATGGCTGCTCATGAATGGCTGAGCGACACTCCCGGGATGAAGGGTATTGACCTAGGCATACCACCTGGTAGTAGGGGCGAAGGGATCGATGGATGGGCCTCGGAAGTCAAGAAGCGATGAGTCAAACAACGCGAAAAGCACATCAGATATGAGTCAGTGACAATCTCTTACCTATTTATTCCTTTTCGTCTTCTGTGTGGATCCCCGTCGATTACCATTTGGTTCTGTTTTGGCAGTGGACGGGGTGTTATGATATATTTTCCTTGTTGCATGATGACCATGTGCTTCTCTCAACAAGTGTGGGGCTCGTTCACCCTCACTGCCCGTTCTCTACTATCATAGAGCCTGATCACCTCTTGTCTTATACTTCCAACCCTGCTCAGAGTTGGTCTCGCACGGCCCCTCCAAGACTGTCTTCTTCATTAGATCCAATGCCCGAAAGATTTACGACTCTCCCGTTCTTTGGCACGGTAGCCTTCTACCAATGCTGTGACACACGTCCGATAGGGGCTATATGGAGTCTGTGTTCGTCAAAGCCAGCTGCAGAGTACGATTGTGGAGCGGAGGTACAAATTTCTGGTTGATATTGAGCAGACTTCTTGAAGGGTCTGTGGATACGAATGAATGAGATGAGATACACGCCTAGACCTCTAGACAAACCAAGTGCAACATAAAGAGTTGAGACCGTAGAACGATCGCTTTCTCCCCCTATTCGGCTTCGTCTTCATCTTCACTATCGTCGGATTCTTCCCCAGGCAAACGTTCCGGAAACCAGCCATATCGCGCCAAATCTACGTAGAATTCACCCATGTTGTCGGCATCAACCTCGACACCTTCCTGGCGCAGCGCCTCGGCCTGCCGCTCAGCACTTCCGGGCCCCCTGCGGAAATCAGCATCATGGGATTCTGAAACGCATCTCATCAACATACCGATGAGAAATCATCCCTTTGGAATTAACCACCCGCTGCCAGGGCACATTGCCTGAGTGGAAGTGGTGCGATGTATCTGTCGGGAGGTGTTTGAGACAGACGCCGACCTGGCGGGGTCGTTTAGCTATTACATCGATTAGCTGCTTCAAACCTACGGTGTGGCAGACGAGAAAGGAAAAGGGAAAATGTGAAGGGAGGTCTACATACGTTCGCCGAGTAGAAGGGCGATATGCCCGTAGGAGGTCACTTTGCCATAGGGGATGGATTGAACGGCTTCGTAGACAGCGTTGAACCACCATTCTGCCTCGTCGGAGCGGGGCATCTTAATGCTTTCCCTCTTCAAATTTGAGAGATAATTCTAGTTCATTATCTACTTGATCATCACAATCATTATCCTTGCTTGATGATGTTGTTGTATGACGCAGGGACAGATACGCTATACGGATACGGATACGAGCACCGGCAAAACTAAATCCCCGGTTATCAGCGCGATAGCAAGATCGCGCAGCAAAAGCCCAGCCCAAACTCGAGCTCAAGCTCAAGCCAAACCTCCAACCCCAATTTGGAACCCCCCAGACCCAACACCATGCCCTCCTCATCACTAGCGGAATACCTGGCCAAAAACTACCTAACAGCCGATCCAGCCACGGAACGCCCCAAAAAGAAACGCAAGAAGACTAAAACCGTCGACACCGCCGCAGACGGCCTCATTATCGCCGACGACGACCCGCCCGATCTACGGACGTCGGCGACGAATTTTGGCAACGAGGATGACGAGGGTCCGAGTTTAGTTACCTCCGTCCGGAGTGCGGAGTTCCGCCGCGCGAAAAAGTCGAATTGGAAGACGCTGGGTGGTCCCACGAATGACGAGCGGGACGCCGCAGACGCGATCTTAGCCTCCGCGGCGGCGGAAAGCGCAGCCCGCCGTGGGGAAGGAGCGGAAGGCGACGACGAGGCCCCTGCTGTTGTGGACGATGCTGAGGCCGACGACGGAGGAGAGATGCGGATGGAGTCCGGTGCTCGGGCGGGACTGCAGACGGCGGAACAGACGGCGGCGATGGTGGCTGCGCAGGAACGACGGAAGAAGGCCGAGGCGGCGCGGCATCGAGAGCGGCCGGCGGAGGCGCAGGAGACGATCTACCGAGATGCGTCTGGGCGGATCATCAACGTTGCCCTGAAGCGGGCGGAGGCGCGGCGGGCGGAGCAGGAGAAGCGCGAGAAGGAGGAGGCGGCTAAGGAGGCGCTGATGGGCGATGTGCAGCGGGCGGAGCGGGAGGCGCGCAGGCAGCAGGTACAGGAGGCTCGCGCGATGCCGCTTGCGCGGACGATCGAGGACGATGCCCTGAATGAGGAGCTGAAGGCGCAGCCGCGGTGGAATGATCCTGCGGCTGGGTTTTTGACCAAGACGAAAGGGCCCGGCGCGAGTGTGACGGGGAAGCCGCTGTATAAGGGGGCTTTTCAGCCGAACCGGTATGGCATCCGTCCGGGACATCGGTGGGATGGGGTGGATCGGGGGAATGGGTTCGAGAAGGAATGGTTTGCAGCGAGGAATAAGAAGGGGAGACTGGAAGCGTTGGATTACCAGTGGCAGATGGATGAGTAAAGTGCATTGCAGGGCGTGGTTATCTCATACTGGTTCGGTATGAAAATGGTGCTGGACACCTTGATGATACTACGGTTATTCTCATTTCCAAATAATACATACAGCTTCATCGAAGGGCGACATCTGGAAGACCGAGATGCAAAATCGATGCCTTCAGACCACCTTAATACTGTTTACAAATGTCCAGAACCCATGATTGGGCGTGGCAGCGCTCAACTCCTCGTAAAGTCGCCAGAATCGAGTAACTGGCTTCGTGAAATAGATAGGCGAGAGCCAACTACCTTTCGTTCTAGTATTGTGGTATACATGCCCTTAAGACGATCGATGCTCTCTCTTCCGCTCAATTTCAAATGGAGTGTTCATCGAATAACGCAAGCAAAGCACCGATCCTGTGGTTAAGCCGTCCCTTCTGTTGCTCTATTTGAGCTAACTTCACGTTGCATAGCGAGGATTAACTTTGTGTTCCAAACATCATATATATAGCCTGAATCTACTGATTGCTGGACTTATGTGGCTGGAGATGGCAAGTCATATATATCTCTTCCGTGCTACAGACTCAACACACTACAATCACCTACAAGATCACTATCATCAAGACATACGACATACCAGCCATAAATAAGTACCTTAGTCTACAACCAGCCACTCGACTCAAATCACATGTCCATGTGAGCTCAAAGTGGCGAGAAACCAGACCAGAACTTTCCACAGGGCAATTCGCCGTAAACGCATGCCACCATGATGACAGTCGAACAGCTGACCAGAGCCAGACCCAGAGGCAAGTCATTCGGAAGAGGCAGCAGTATATAGTAGGTTGCGCGGGGTGGGTAAGTAGTACTCCGTAGGTATCCATGCGTTAGGCAGATGATAAGCTCCAAGCTCCTCCGGATACTCCCTATCAGCGGCGTCATCGCTTGCACATGAGATGACTCAGGGTGAGGACTGGTTGGACTTCGCCTTGCATTGCTTATTATTTTTCAGCTTGTTACTCGACAGTCCTTAGTTCGGAGTAAGATCGATGCATGTTGATGTAGTACTGGGATCTCTTAGTAGTCTACGGCGCGTAACGCTACGTCAGGTTGCTTTGAGTCATCTGGACATAACGGGTGCCCTGAGGCTGTAAGGGATCGACGACGACGACATACATCCATCAGTGGCTCTGCTTTGAGCGATCAAAGTAACCTAAACCTCGGGGACCAAATTTGGTAAGGGACAATAATTATGATGATGCGTGGCCAAGAACCGTGGTTGATGATGTGGCGTTCGAAGGATTACTGAATTCTGTTGAAGTGTTACTGTAGGTACCTCGGGAGATCCTCGTGTTCCGCGATAAGGATCAGGGGGAGATGTGGAGAGAGCAATCTTAGGGAGTAGTAGACGGGAAATGAGGGAGATCGCTCATCGCGGAATAAGGACAAGAGGAGAGTTCTATTCTATAGTAGACTAGTAATGATTGTCTAGACGAGGGAACCACTGCCGAGATCATAATGATCAATCCATCAATCAGCAGAAGCTGGCATGTCGCAATCAGCAGCGCCTTATCCAGTCCTCGTGCTGCCTGCGGTGCATGCGGATGGTTGATAACAGCATAGACAATGAGCGCCCCCTCTCCCTCCAGTCCGAGGACCCTGGCGTCATCCGGCTGATTACTGTTGTTTCGTCCTGTTTTCTTGTTAAAAGGGTTCTTCTCTCTTTCAAGATTTATTGCCTAGTTTCATCCATGGAAACCATGGATGCTGGGCAGTTTGTTCCAGCTGCGGTTGCTACTTATTGATCGATGACTGGACGCCAACCCTGGTGACTCAGACAAAGACAGCCCTGTCACCAAAGCATTTACTTTTGGATCGCGCCTTGGTCCCATCCTTACTCATCAGCCTTCCGTCTCTCTTTCTTATCTTGTCGCGTTTGGCTTATAAACATTCCCAGGCAACCTTTCCCTAGTCAACGGCAGGCACTATCCGGCCTCCTCTTTCCAATAGCCATTTCACCCACGCCGCTTACCGCCCCTCATCATTGATTCTCCCCTCACCAACAACCAACATGGCATCCGAGACTGTCGTCAATAGTGATCTGCGACGGGCAGGTACCGAAGCAAAGAGACAGCATGATCTCAAGGCCAAATGGGCTTACGGTGGCCGATGTGCGCTTCCTCGGGGGAACCTGAAGGCCCCTTTACTGCCAATAACTCGTCCTGCGAAACCACTGCACCGTCATCCTCCGTGAGTTGTCCTTATAGGCAAGAATGACATAGACTCAACCGCAAGCTGACCTTGACTTCAGCGCCATCAAGCGTTGGAATCAACACAACCTCAACCAGCTCGCGCGTGATTCCAGGATTTCCCTGCACCATGATGTCCAAGAGATCCTCGACAACGGTACCTCAGATTCGTCTAGTGGTGAGGAAGTCGAGGAGCCAGTCGCAGTCGAAAGGAGCCCCGAAGTCATGATCGTTGACGAAGACGAAACCCTCAATCCATATGAGGTGTCTGGTCAGACAATTTTGTCTGATGCTGTGAACAAGGCCGTGGAGAAGTTCGAGACAAAGGAGACTGAGAAATTGGTCAAGGAATATGAGATCGTCTCACGTGAGAGCGAGATGGGAACTGGCTCTCTGGCTGACGATGATTTCGAGCTGGTAGACCATGTTCAGCTGTGACGAGTTCCCTTGTTCATTTCGTCTTCAACTTGGTTCCATATTTTGGCGTTTGATCGCGCTGCTTGACATGGTTCTGGGATTGGAGTTGGTTTAGAGCTTCTTTATTCCTCGCGAATCGCTGGTTTTGGATTCAGGATGGTATGCTTCGAACATTTTTGTGCTTGTCTCTCACTGATTTTCGTATGGAATCAGTCGATTCTACCGGTGGACCGTCCTTCTTTCGTCGTTGTTCTTCATTAGCCCTGCGTGATCATGACTCTTATCATCAGACAGAATGATTTATACCCCAATAGTACCGTATGAAATCCATCGCATTCAGATTCATATGTGATTGATACAATATAATCAAGTTGTCTTCAAATTGTCGCAGTCAGACGAGGATGTTGCTAGAAGTAAAGTTGGGCACCAATGAGTCGCGACCGATGAAATGATTTCCCTTCTGCTCGTGCGGGGCATCTATTACCATGAGAAAGGTCAAGCCAAAAAATACAATTTACTGTTACTAGTCGCTAAACAAATTATCCATGAAAATAGAAAGAAAGATGCAATAAGTCTCTGCATTATCTCTGGATCAAAGATACAATGTGACATACAGCCAGCTATTTAAATGTGGAGTATGGAGTATACATGGAGCTTCTCGCTGCTATACTGCAGCATAATGCAGCCACAGTTTAAATACCGTCACTAATACGTGAATATCAAACTAGAGCTTCATAATCCTGTATTTAGACTAAATAATATGTGATGATTCTCAGAAGTCAAGCCAAAGAATGTTGTCTCATGCAATCAAAACCACAACAATGATTGATTCCAGAGCGCGATTCTAGAAGCGGTAAGACTAACCTGTTATGGCAATACTCCACGGCCCCAAACAAAGAATGATAAAAGTCGTCGTCTGAGCGACGGGCCTGGCCAAACTATCAGCATAATTTCTAGAATTGATGTCTTCAACCGAGCGTCCCTGATCTTCAAGCCCGCATCCTCTCCTATATGCAGTAGCACTCAAGATGCAGAAACGGTCAGCAGAGAGTCCGATGGACTTTGAGTGGCAGACGAGAGCACCCGGGGACGTCACATCACCCTTCTACCAGCTCAGCATGCAACATGACAATCAGAAAAAGCGTGCGTCTTCCGCCATTACTCTAAATTACAGAAGCTTTGAATATCTAACCTGAAAATAGGCCCTCACAGTATCCTCGACTCGCCTCAGAAGAAAGAAATCCCCGCTCTGCGAGCGCCGAATTCGCAACCTTTCCTCTTCTCCCAGAATCCGTCTCTCTCATCCTCAAAGAACCCCAAGTCGCTTTTTGGACAGTCAGCATTCACGACACCGCGCAAATTCGATTTGGACTTTTCCTCCGGAGCCGAGAACATGTCGTCTCCCGAGAACGCGGACAACGAGGATACGCCCGAGCAGCTCGCGAAAGCAGGACATCGGAACTCCCTATTTGGCATGTACGGCAAGTTCGCGCCCAGT
The DNA here is from genome assembly GCF_001078395.1 of Aspergillus udagawae. Taxonomy (NCBI): domain Eukaryota; kingdom Fungi; phylum Ascomycota; class Eurotiomycetes; order Eurotiales; family Aspergillaceae; genus Aspergillus; species Aspergillus udagawae. Next base: position 533,695 of record NW_025091274.1, on the reverse strand, counting down.
CCTGGACGCGGCGAGATTCCCAGATTGAACCATTACTCCAACGCGCTGGCGAGACGGGTACAGAAGCGACGTCGGCGGGACAAGGTGCTTGGGTTACAAGTACGGAAGGAGGAAAGCGATGATGACAGCGATCGGCCGAGCAGCAGTGAAGGGAAAGTGGCTGGCAGGAAAAACTCAAAACAAAAAGAGGGACAGGAAGGAAAGTCTACGTCGCGGTTGTCGTCGTTTTCGGAATTTTTTGCCTTGCTCGAAGCGCATCCCAACGTCCCCAGCATTCTGTCATGGTGGGCTCAGTTGGTGGTGAACTTGTCGTTGTTCTCGCTCACGGTCTACGTGGTGTTCGGGTTTGTGTCGGCCATCCGTGCTGAATTTGAGCAGGCTGCGGAGGAAGAGTCTGATACAATCCTGGCTGAGATTGCTGTTTGCACGAAGAGCTTCGTGGACAACAAGTGCGGTGGTGAAGATCGATTACCAGCTTTGGAGACGGTATGCGAAAACTGGGCACGCTGCATGAACCGGGACCCGGCCAAAGTTGGACGGGCTAAGGTGTCAGCTCATACGATGGCTGTCATCATCAACAGCTTTATTGATCCCATCAGCTGGAAGGCAATTGTACGTGGTCCACTCACTCTGTTCCCTTATTAATAATAAGCTAACCACTTATACGCAGATGTTCTTCCTTGCTACTATCTCAACTGTCACCGTTGTCAGCAACTGGTCGTTTCGCTCCTTCAGAAACCGCTTCAACCAGCATGAGTATGCACCTCCGGCACCGAATTTCTCTCGACAGCCGTCCGGCCAACACCACCCGCCAATGCCGTCGTCGCAGTATCCCTTTCAACATACTCCAGGGCTTGCCTACAGTGACCACTCTCAGGGACATATTCCAAATCTTGACAATAAGCCAGAGCTGCCCTTGATGCTTGAACATCCGCAGATGGATTTCGTGACAGAACGGAGCCGTGATCGCGAGAATCACATGCGCACCCCAAGTCCTGTCAAACGGAATCGACATTTTTCATGAGACTTCGTCTTCCTTCCCTTATTTTTCCTTCTGGTATTTATTTGTCTAACTAAACGACCTTTTTTTGGATACAGAATTGCATTAGCCGGTGGATTAGTAGCATCGATGATTATACATTCAACTCTTACGTTGCATGCTCTTTCCTTTCAATGTTCTTTTTGCTTGAGGAATACTTGAGTTTGGCGGCGCCCACTGAGAGGAAGGCGAGGTATTGCATAGTGTCAGGCTCAGGAGTTAAGTATAGGTGCTTCATGCCAAGCGAACGGACCTTTCCACCATATCATATCGTACATAATTTCTCTAATCTCCCATACCTCCACGCCTAGTGAACTACGGCAGCAACTGACCGCATAGGAGGATCACCATCTACGTGCTCATCTAACCTCCTTAGGATGATCCTAGTGTGACGCCGAACTCTGACTCTGAGTAGATAACCAACCAGGCCACATAAAATGGTCACCTCTGCCTTCAAGGGCAATTATTTCTTCTCAACTGGATAGTTTTGACTGTTACGAGGCTCATGCGGCATCGAACAAGCAACTTCGGCCCTGTAGCTAGTCGTTCGTTCCGATAACTTCCCCCTTCTGTGCGGAACTGTGTTCCGGCCACCCGAAAAGTTATAAGGTACACAAGTACCTACAGGAACTGAGATGCGGCCGAATGGCTGCATGGTCGCCTCCATTCCTGTAAGATGTTTTTTCATGCTGACGTATCGCGATCTACGTGTAACCGGCTCTATGGCAGGGGAGTATGGTTTGTACTGTTTAAAAGTACTCTCATTAGACTCGCTTCATTGCATCGCTCTTAGGAAGTAGACGTGCCTGACAATTTCTGTATCTTGACGTTATAACGACTTCTAGGAAGCAGGCAAAGGGTCAATCAGCATCAAAAATGGCGCCCAACAGTTCGCAAGAGAAACGCAACCTCATCATTGTTTCGAATCGCCTTCCTCTCTCGGTCAAACGCACGGATGGCTCATATCAGTCTAGTCTGTCTAGCGGTGGTCTGGTCACATCGCTATCTGGATTGACCAAATCCACCGAATTCCGCTGGTTCGGTTGGCCTGGTCTCGAAGTCGCGAAGAAGGAGGACCAAGAGTTAGTAGCCCAGAGTCTCGATGAGCATAATGCTGTTGCAGTCTTCCTGGATACGAACCTAGCGAATGAGCACTACAACAAGTTCTCAAGTACGTGAGCAACCTTTGGTTAAAAGCCCTTCGTTCCTTCCTAACTTACTGTTGTTGCCCCTCGCAGATTCAATCCTTTGGCCTATCCTCCATTACCAGTCAGGAGTCGTCTACGACGATGGTCCATGGCAGGCCTACAGGCGCGTCAATGAGCTGTTTGCGGATGCTGTAGCCGAGGCAGCTACAAAGGGGAGCTTGATTTGGGTCCACGACTATCATCTCATGCTCCTCCCGAAGCTTCTGCGTCAGCGGCTGAACAAAGACAAACCATGCGCCATTGGGTTCTCCTTACATACGCCGTTTCCAGCGGGGGATTTCTGGAGAGCACTACCAGTTCGAAATGATCTGCTCGAGGGGATACTGGCGAGTGACCTGATTGGATTTCACACAGACGAGTACAAGTCAAACTTTATCCAGACTTGTGCTCAGGTTTTGTAAGTGGTCTACCCGCGAAATCATAGGTTAGATTCTGATAAAAGGACAGAGGTGCTCGAACAGAAATTCCCGGCCGAATTCAGTACAAGGATCGATTAGTCGAGACGGATAAGTTTATCGTCGGAATCGATCCACAAAAATTCAAGGATACGTTGCAGAAACAAGAGGTGCAGGATCGGATTAAGCAGCTGGAGGAGAAATACAAGGGGATCACGGTCATCATTGGAGTGGACCGACTGGACTACATCAAGGGCCTTACGCAGAAACTGAAGGGATACGACTACTTCCTGGATCGTCACCCAGAGTTGAGGAATAAGGTGGTCCTGATACAGGTCGCTGTCCCGAGTCGCGAGGATGTCAAGGAATACCAGGAGTTGGAGACAGAGCTAAGTACAATGGCAGGGAAGATCAACGGGAAACATTGTATGTGCAAGTCCTATTCTATTAGTGAGCGAGTCAGTATACGGATACTAACCTACGTGATCCTCAACAGCCACTCCAGATGGAATCCCCCTCCTCTACATGCATCGCTCTGTTCCCTTCACCGAGCTTACGGCGTTATACTCCATCGCAGATGCTTGTCTTCTTACATCTACTCGTGATGGAATGAACCTCGTGTCTTTCGAATACGTTGCCTGTCAGGAACAACGGCATGGCGTCCTAGTGCTTTCTGAATTTGCGGGAGCAGCTTCCTTCATGAAAGAGGGAAGTATCAGTTTCCATCCAGCAAACACAACCGAACTGGCAGACGCTGTCTATAAAGCTGTGACGATGGGCGAGGACGAGAAGAAGAAGAAATACGAGTATCTCAGGAACTTTATTGAGACTAACACCAGGTGAGTCTGTCTCTATCTGATAAATCTAATAAGATGTACTGTCCGCTGAACAAACTTCAGTGCTCGATGGGGGGAGACGTTCATCGACAGGCTGTCCAAACACATATGAAAATGTTGATGTAGAATTGACGTAGTATAATTTGGCTGCATAACAGACAATTACTGTAAAGTACAGTTTTGTTCTACGTTTTCTACTAGAATGTACGATTCAGGCGAGAATGTATGATACACTTTAAGGTTGAATTCAAGCATCAGGGGGCAGATACTTGGATCCATGGAACTACTCCTTGCCCCCGTACTTTCCCCCGCGTATAGTTCTGTATACAGTTTTCCAAACAGAGAAAGCCTGGTCGCATTGTAGAGTAGCATCTGGAGACTACGGTGCAGGCAGCTCTCAGAACAAGTGTTACTATGAGCACTTGAGCTTGCATAAATGCAATAACTAAGTCTAACGTAGAGAACAGAGAAAGTTATACAAGCACATTGGCAAGAGGTCTCTCTCCGGACAGAGGTCAAAGTTCGGTATTCTCAGTCTGGATCTCTTTCAGACTTTACTCTGCTGTGGTATCAGTATTGTGAGCAGTTTCTGCCTAACCTGAACCATGAATCCAATGCAGGAGAAGTCATATGCCGGAGAAAATTTGACATGGATCCAGTGGATGCTCCCCCAGCCTTCTCTTGCATTCTCTGTAGCTGGCAGCCGGTTCCGCTCTTCACTGAAGTAGACAGGTGAACAAATCGAAGGCCATAGCAGGTCCACGACAAAAATTCGCGTACTTTTTGGCAAGTTTCACGTTCTCTGACGGCTAGACAGTGGATACCTCTCCCGGAAGCGCTTGATTTCTGATGGGATGACTGGGGGAGTGGCAGGTTTTGCCGGGGGAGCAGTGAATACCTTCAACTCGATGGGTCTTCAACCATGGTCAACCACCATGATTCCTTCCTGCCACCACAACTTGAGTCACAATTCGTCATTCGATTCTGCGTCCAGATCAGTCTGCAAGCGACGACAGTGAATATCTCTCGCTTAGCTAGGCGAGAGTTAGAGTGATCCTGTCTCCCTACCTCAGGTATAAATACCCCCTTCTTCCCTCTCCAACTTCTCTTCTTCCTCTCTCTCCTTCTCTTCTTCAACTTTCTCCTTCTCTCTCAGCAGTATCTTCTCATTCTTCTTCTTCCCTTTTCATCTTCCTCCTCCTTCATGCAAACCTTCGATCAAGGACATATGTCTGCTTATCTGTGTTGAACAACACTTGACTCTCTTGAGAATGATAGAAGCTAGGTCCCCCATCTCAAACGCTCTTTTCTTTTGTTTTTGCCCTTCTTCCCCTCTGCCTGAGCAGGTGGACATCCTGCTGGCTCCTCGCTTCCCTGTGGAAGTGTGCACTGATTTGTTGTGGACGAGAGTTGGAGTCACTTAAGGGAGTTGCCGAAACGATACAGTACGCTCTCCCAGGCCTCAGGGTAACCTGAGTCACCTTGTGCTCCGTACGACTCAATACGACTCTGTTTCCGATCACTGCATGCTTTCGTTGGTTGAGTACGCCCTACACCAAAAGAGTGCTGTTGACCATGCCCGGGTTACAACGTTTCGGCGCCGGCCATCTGTATCACAGTCTCTGGGGAGAGATTTCAACTGGCCCCTTGGAAGAAGAGAGCTCAGTCAAGTACTTGTTGGGGGTTTTACTCTCTTGCCTTCCATGTATCAAGGACACTTGCTTACTCGTGGCTCCCCCATCTTCTGCCCTGCCTATGCACCCCCCCCCTGTCATCATTCCCTTTAGCCCCCCTAGCAGTCGGTTCAACCCGGCTGATAGTTTTTACAAACCTTCTAGGAGCGCCCGACGAACCGAGACTCGACGAACCGAACTCAACAAAAGGAACTTGTGGGAGGAGTGAGGAAGTGAGAGGGGGGTGTTGGACTTGTCTTTTCGTTTGTTTACTCTATGTATTTTCATGTATCTGCATTGTACTTTGCAATTGAGCTTATTCAAACCCTTCCAAATTATACTACTCAGATGTAACAATGTAGGCACTTGCTTCTGTTTCCATGTGTTTCTCGTTTGTCAGTATCTTTCTGTAGCAGGTACATACATAGATGCTTCTGCTGTAGTTGACTTATTGAGGTGTTGCGTAACTATTTGTTTTGCCAGTCGTACCTACCTTCCTTCATATGTTCTATCATACTGCCCTACTTACATATGTGGCTCTCTTCTCTTCAAGCTCTTTGTGTGTAAGCCTAAGCTGATGCTTTTCGGTTGGAATACCTCTTGAGTATGAAGGCAACTGCCACCGAGCGCGTCCTCTTCATTGTTAACACAGAGACAATCCCAGGCTTAAGAAGAGTATTCTGATTTCTGTTGATTATCCATCTCTGCTAACATCTCATGGTTACTTTTAGATGTGTCTAGCTTCGCTAGTGAGGCGACACCTTACTAATTGACAATATCTCCTCGTGTGAGCTATAGGCTTGTTTATGCGTCTCCTCGAACCCTCTGCAGAAAATGAAAAGGCAACGTACACCTTTGCTCTACGCGATCAAGACCTAAATGCATATTTGTTGCGTGCTCCTGCGATATCCAGCCTTAGTTCTTGATGAACCGTACCCTAAACCACCGAGATCAAAAGACTGGTTGTGGATGAGGTTCTTGACGATTGCCAACAAGTACTAAGGGCATAAGAAAATCACGGTCGAACGAGAATTTCTTTGTTCTCCTCATTTTCGTGAATAGGCAGCTTCGTAGCATTATTTGGGCAGTATGAACTATCTCATTCTTACTGACAGACATCTGGCTTGACACAGATTTCGTCTCTTCTGTCCACGAAAAGTGTGTGTCACTCATTGAGCTCAGCTGTGTCTGGTTTCCGGATTTCTGTTCGCTCGGCTGTCTTCTCAGAAAGGTTTGTCTCCTTCATTCAAGACACTTTATAGACGATACTCCGCATGTGGCTCAAGTGACTAGGAATGAATACAATGGTCTGACGATACTGACCAGGTACATCCGCTGCATTGTGTTCAGCTACCTATGCGACTGCCCACAGCAGCTTCAGAGGAATATCCATATGGGAAGCTACGAGGACGGTAAGCTGCATATAAAATGCTTGCATTTTTCCTGATGGTTCCCGTCACTGTTTTATTGATCATGCTAACAAGCTTGAAGCGATTCACCAGGCAGAAAGCATGATCCTGACGAAAGTCTCGTGCAGATGACACAGAACAATCCATCATATAACGTAACGACGCGGGCGATCTTATCATCCCTTGTCAGTATGCACAGCCCTCCGTCGCACAAGATCATGATAAGAGTTGGGCAGCCGCTCAAGCGTGCCTCTTGGCTTGTCTCAGCTGTAGACAAGACCGTATCCCCTGCCGCTGCCCCAGTTCTTCGCGCACCCGCGGAGATTCGACAATCATGAGTTGGAGGGGTCGACCTTCGAAGGTGATGCTGAGAAGGAGAGCATCTGATTGAAATTCCAATCTCCTATGATTGCGTGTCTTAATCTTTGGTACGATTTCGTCATTGACTGGCCAGCATAATCATCATGGAATGGGATATAGAGTCGCTTAGGACACGGGGCATATTCGGTGACCGTCGGGGTACTCTGCCTAAGAGCCTGACTTGCCAAGAATGACATATTTCAGATTGTGTCTATAGCAGATATTGTTAGTCGAAAGACTCCTGACTCGCTGAGTCCCGTCTCTGCCAAGGCAGAGTATGAAGGGGTCTCATGATTGTAATAGGATGATCTTTACGGGCTGCTTGCCTATCAAAGGAAAGATCTTCGTAAGTCCCGCGCAACGATACCCTGAGAATGACTTGTCTCAGTTCATTCTGCAGAGCGTTTATTGGGGTGCACTTAGGAAAGCCAAGCTTGCCGAGCCAGGCCGTCATATTGCTAAAGGATTGGTTGTCCAATCAGCATGATTTCAAAGTAAGAAGGCGCATTATCTCATTGCAACCCAAGACTCTCCGCGTCCTTGTATTGCCATAGGGAAAATATCCTGCTAGTCATCCACATTTCATTTTGCTTTCTACGACCTTATCTGCTGAATGTGGGGTAACTGCTATCAATATGACCGTCTATGTCCGTCGGCCAAAGCTCAAACCAGTGTTTGTGAATAATATCCCTGTTAGGGACCTTCCCAAAGGCGCAATGCGTGAATACTTGGCGAAGGAGAGGTGATGATTCACCAAATGCCTTGGATTGTTTGGCAGGCGAGGAGCCAACTATAAAAGCCGGGTAGACGGCAGGATCTGTTTCTGAACTTTCGTCATTCTCAGAGCGCCAGTGCTGATACGCGGAGAGAAAAATATCTCGACAACATGAAGATCACAGCTTTCTCACTGTTGTCCCTGGCTTGTGCCACTGCGGCCTCCCGAGAGGGGGAGGCAGCCATGGACCGCCTCATGTCTGTCAAGGTCGAACAGAGAGAGAGATTCAGGGAAGAAGGTCTTTTCAATGCAAACCAGTATCCCGATCTGGGAAGCCAGAAGTGTGTCAATGGAAAAGCAGGAGAGTACTCGTGCGAGAATGTCGACCTTCTTGGCTTTCTCAGTCACCAGGCTATGGGCAGCAAGACCCGTGAGGGCAATGACATCTGGGGTATGATTCCTGATTGAGAATTGAGAATATATCCTACAGGGCTCACCAAAAATTCGTAGGATGGACTTCGCCTGATGGTCGTGAATTTGGCATCATTGGTCAAACCGATGGCACGGCTTTCGTTGAAGTGCATGCAGATGGGAGCCTCGACTACGTCGGACGGCTGCCAACTCAGACAGAGTCTAGCGTGTGGAGAGACATGAAGGTTATTGGCGACCATGTCTACATTGGATCGGAGGCCCCTGGTCACGGGCTCCAGGTGTTTGATCTGACGAAGGTGTGTTGAGTAATGCTTACCCCAACTGTCTTGTGTCTAGTACAGATAGCTGATTTTGTATGCGGCATTGCTAGCTTCTGCGCACGAGTGCTAGTAAACCTACCACGTTCTCAGTTTCCCGCGATCTCAAAGCCTGGTACAATGCTTTTGGGAGCTCTCACAATATCGTCGCTCACGCGGAGACGAACATGATCTATGCTGTTGGAACCACCAGGTCTCTTAGCTGCGCCGGAGGACTGTGGATGGTGGATGTTTCCAATCCCGCGAAGCCAACGTCGCCCGGCTGTGTGAGCCAGGATGGCTATGTGCATGACGGTAAGCCGTTGCTAGGTCTGATTGTTGCGTGCCCATGTTAACAATCACAGCACAATGTGTCATCTACAAGGGACCCGACAAGAAGTACACCGGACGCGAGATCTGCTTCAACTACAACGAGGATTCACTGACCATCGTCGACGTCACCAACAAGAAATCCCCGGTGCAAATCTCCAAGACTCCCTACGCTGGCTCTAGCTACACTCATCAGGGCTGGCTTACCGACATGGAGAACATGTCGTATCTGCTGCTTGATGATGAGCTGGATGAGATGGACAAGACCGGGGTGGCCGCCAACGGGCATACCACAACTTATATTTTCGACATCCGCAATCTTGCTAAACCCAAGCATACTGGCGTTTACCAGTCTCCCGTCAAATCGATTGACCACAACCAATACGTGCTCAATGGCCTCTCTTACATGTCCAACTACGGCAGTGGCCTGCGCATCGTGGATGTCAAATCCGTCGCGCAGGATCCCACTGGTTCGCAGTTCAAGCAGGTCGGCTTCTTTGACTGCCATCCTGCTGATGATGCCGAAGGTGGCAAGGTTGAGTTTGTTGGAAGCTGGAGCGTTTATCCTTACTTCAAGAGCGGCAACATCCTCCTGAACAGCATTGAACGGGGTGTTTTCTCTTTAAAGTACACTGGCCCGAAGTGATGACCTTTTGATTGCCTTGACGATTTGCAACATTTTCATGATTCGAAATTGTCATTAATGAGCTGACTAGAACAAATTCAATATGTCGACTGTCCATGACTCGACGCTAAATTACAAAAATTAGTCTTACCAGGGTAGGATAAACCTATGGTGAACATGCGCCACGATGATATTAGATACAACTTCGCATCACGAACCAAGTGAATGGCTTGCTATACGTGGATTGGCAATGGCTACAGTAACGCAGTCTCTTTCAAAGCAACAAGCGTTCATACAATGCTGTGCTTGAAGAAGTGCTTAGAGTCGAGGCTCTATGAGAGCGGAAGGTACTCCGTGCAAGGGGTATTCAGAAATCGAGTCTGAAGCAAACAACGAGAATTCCGATCATTGCACCATCATATGACCTTTGAAAAATCCTTCAGGGTAAATAGGAAGTAGAGACGATAGATGTCAAACTGAAGAAATGCGAAGGCACACTTATTAAGCATTGATTGATGGTCTCAGAGGTAGTGCAAGTCTGCGTTATGCTTTCTACATAATGCAGCCTGCCTACTGATATTGCTTACTGGGCCTTGTTCTTGTGTGTTCAGTTTTGCTCAAGAGAAGCTGGGGTCGAAACCGAGAACTGCTCCTATACATCAATCCTAAAATTCCAAACCCCCCGACTGAGACGCACTGCTGAAAACGGCCTGTCTGCGACCAGGACTGAACGTATATTTCGGTAAGAATTCCGTTAATCTACTTCTCTAATTTCTGATCACTTCACATCGTTTTGTCGCTATCGTTATGCATATACTGACTTCCACACTAGAGCTCGAACCAATGCCTACATACAGTCAGAACCGAAGTCACCATACGAAAGAATCAGATCATATACTTTCCAATTCCATATACCTTGACGTCTATGAGATATTCGCTTTCCGGATGGCCACGGTCAATGAAATTTGAGCCCCATCTGCTGTTTCTGTTGCTGATGATTGCACAAGGCTCATTCGGGTTGAAGAAAACAGCCACGCCTATCAAGAGTCTCGTTATGAGGGAGGCCGGAAGACAAGTCTAGCTGCGATTGCAAGCCTATTGCTACCGTGAAGGATTGGCGGCGCTCAGCCAAGTGTCTGGCAGATATAGGACGCTGGCGGAAGGCTAAGACGGTTCTTGAGCGTGGACTGAATATTGAGGGGAAGGCCGCTGAGTATGGGATGAACCGAGCGTGTTATTAGATGAGGGTTAGCAGAGCTTGCAAAAGTCAGCGTAGTGTGATGTTTGACTCACAATGAGCACTTGATGGTTGAAGTGCAGTGCGTGTCTTTCTTCTAGTCAATAACTGGATCTGCAGCTTAAGGGTTGAGCTGGTGTTATTGTCCTATCCTTTCAATTTGTACGAGATGTTTGAATTATAATTCATGAGTTCTCCTAAATTAAGGGAATCAATTGTTTATATTCTTGATCGATCCTTAAAATAGAATATCGCATCGTGCAAGAAGTTTACTCTCTAGAGGTTGATGGGATACGCTATAGGCCAGGCGCTGTAAGCCCCCGCGTACAGTCCCATTCCTGCCTGACGTAGTGGCTATAGCGATAATGTCCCTACAAGGACTTCGTCACTGGAAAGAATTTACCAGAAGTACTCCGGAGTAGCAATAATATCCCTATATGTAAAAATTTCCATACCATCTTTTCGCGTTTCATCGAAGCTTATACCTACTGGATTGTAGTTATCTTTGGAGAGAACATATCTGAATGGATCATATATTGTCTCACCTAGACGTGGGCGTCTTTGCTAGGTAGTCAGTAATTTCTCATGCAATTTATCTACCAATTCGTGCTTGATGAGTATCTAAAAAGATGAATCGTCGTGGTCCGTCCACCCAAGGGCTTCTCTTTGCAAAGGCCAAATACATTCAGCTAGGAGGGAGTAAGGGAAGATATTTATACCATGAGCAGAAGAGCACCAAAATATCTCGGACAATCCCGCTGGCAGTATAATTGTATAGACTGTACGCGATCTTCTACGGAAATAACAAGATTTCCGAGGCCAGTATCGAATCCATGTAAGTGATTGGAAAGACGGGAATGACTTGCAACAGCAAGAGTTGGACCGCAATTATACAATAACAGGATTTGCTGGGATGCAGAAGAGTGAGAAGCTTTACTGGCAATTCTCCACACTAGGTCTAAACGATTTTCAAGTCGACTACAGCAGACAGGCACTACTCTCTGTTACTGGCTGTAGATAAGATGAAACTATCCAGATTACTTAGACTGAGCTAGATAGCAGGACAAGGTACATGTCAGACCAATAGTTTCTTTTGCACATGAAGCATATCTTCCTTAATCAGTCACGTAAGGCTTTGAGTCATCGTACGTCTGACGGAGCTCGGCAGGGAATAGATATCCCTCATACTCCCTCTATACATTCTACGGATAGAATTGGATGAATCGCTCTAACTTTCCATTTCCATCCCAATAGGAAACATTTCCGAAATCCAATTCAGGGCAGAACCGTTTTGCAGAACCAGAAATAGGCCGATCTCGAATTTGAGTCAAGGTACACTTTTGAGTTGGGCCACGTTGAGACCCGCACGGAACCATGGGATGACATGGAAAGTTTCAAGTGATCCTACAACTCGTGCTCAGCACCTCGGTTCCGCAAGAGTCCCCATGTTGGAACCTGCCTCACGACTACGAGTCACGAAACTACATTGATTTGGCATTGCACGTAACTTGACTCTGACGGTGCAATGAATTTCGTTCACCCCAAGCACGATGATGCGAAAGAATCCGGCAATTCAGGCGATAGAGTTCAGCCACAGTATGGGGTAAAAGGTACCCGGTCCAATCAGGGTTACTAGTAAGCCTTGTGGATGCGTAGCAAGTATTTGAGACACGAGGTCTGGTGATCCCCCGCACTCTGTAGTGTAGTATCTAGGCCCAATCATCTGCAATAGTTTCGACGTGTGTCAGCGAAGTTTTCCCGAAACACTGCATTCCTAAGACTTGCTGACAAGCTTAGCTCGAGCCCAAACACGAGACTCCTGTAATCCACGGTTCGTTCCTTGACTATCTGAGATGCCTCGGGTCGGCAGTTGATGAAGACAAGACTTCTGAATATACATCCTTCGGGAGTTTATCCGAATGAAGAGATATAAAGCGCGTGCTACTCATGGTGTTGAGCGCAATACCAGCAGCATCTTCTTCTGCCAGGCCATCGAGACTGCCTCCAGTCAATTTAGGCATTCCAGATCAACCCCTAGCCTGACTTCCTCGCCGACATGTCTCTGCGCTCAGTCTTCGTAGCTGCCTTGGCCACCTTAGCACTGGCGGCACCTGCCCCCCAGATTCAGGCTCGCCAAAGCATGACCTCTAACGAGCTCGAGAGCGGCCCTTGTCGTGATGTGACTTTCATCTTTGCTCGAGGGTCTGTCGAGCAGGGCAACATGGTATGTCTCTCACCCAGCCGTTCACTAATGTGAGTACGCGGCAGAGTTGACTATATTAGGGATCCATCGTGGGACCTGGAGTCTGCAGCTCTCTGAAAAACGATCTCGGCTCCGACAAAGTCGCCTGTCAGGGCGTGGGAGGCGCATATACCGCCCATTTAGCCCCCAACTTCCTTTCTCAGAACACGGATCAGGCATCCATCGATGCAGCCACAGATATGTTCGACTTGGCCAACACCAAGTGCCCGAATACGAAGATTGTGGCGGGTGGATACAGGTATATCCTCTGCGTCTGAAACGGTGAAGACCCGCCGCTAACCTAATTCAACAGCCAAGGTTCTGCCGTCATAGATAACTCGATTCAGGCGCTTGACAGTGGTCTGAAAGCTAAGGTCAAGGGAGTGGTCCTTTTTGGCTTCACTCGTAATGTGGTCGACAAAGGACAAATCCCGGGTTACCCCAAGGACCAGACCAAGATCTATTGCGCTGTTGGCGACCTGGTTTGTGATAATACACTGATTATCACCCCGGCTCACTTGAGCTATGGAGAGGACGCAGCTGATGCTGCCAAATTTCTTGCTTCGAAGGTCCAGGGTTGAGTATGGATCATGACGGCAATGTCAACTGACTGAGAAAGAATATTTGGAAGAGCTGGCCTATCCATAATTATTTTCGATGTATCTATGAAAACAAATTTAGGAACTTCTTGTTTAATTCACGGATGATGCAGTTATTTGAGTGTAAATTATTTTTGGCCATGCGATGTTAATCCCAGCAAGACCTATGGAGCCATGTGACAGAATGCCATCTCGACCATCGGACGTGGATCCTGGCTCAATCTCTTTGCACACATCTTCGCTAAGTTTGGAGGAATCATACATATGCTTGCATCGCTAATAGTCCTCGTATCGAGCAACTGACAAAATCCTAAACACCAAATCCTTTATCTTTCCGAGACACGACGCTTTTGCTCCCTACCTCGCTTTAGCCTTCATCCATACTTCCCAGAGTGAAGTTGGCCTCAACTAGACACTGGCTCATCTCAAGACGCCACAGCGCATGCAGACAACGCAAGCGTAAATGATTCCTACACCTAGTAACTTGACTGAAAAAGCCTTTGACTCTTACGTTAATGAAGCTTGAGAAAGTTGATGTGGCTGACTTTGAAGGCTAGGAGTCAAGGAATCTAATGAATGAATACATGTGTAATAATTGTTCTCGCATGTTTTACCAACCGAGACTTATATCGTCCACGGGATGTTGCACAGTCAGCCGACAGCACGCATAACCCGCCATATTGATCGTCTAAGCGTTCGTTTTCTCATGATGCAGGGCACCTACGATGTTTGCGCTACGTATATGCGGTATCGCAAAGATGTTCGAGCCGAGTCAACTATACCGTGCTTCTCCACAAAAAGGTGAAGCTATGGCGCAATACATCATGATAATGGCGATTAGAGAAGGATCTTGGCTACTCGTATAGCGGCCAAGATTGCTCTTGAAGGCGCTGTTTTCAGTTCCGCTTCTTGGCTTTCCGAGAAGCTGATCAGGGGAAACTTGAGCGTGTAACAAGGGTACGAATCTTCAGTCAGGCTGATTTCCACTGGCGCACCAAATGAAGATACTGTGCAATTCGAATGAACAAAGTTGTATTCCTCCATCACTCCCAGAAGTTCTGACTTCTATCAGAATATTGCAACCGAATGACGGCGGGGTTGGACATGTCGATAACATGGTGGGGGCGACGATCTGGGTGATAACGCTCCGCTACGAAAATATCACGACATCACCGACAAATGAGCGTGGTTTGTCCCTGCCAATGACGACGGATGTAACCCACGTGCTTCTTGACTGAATCTGAGATTTCAGCTTAATAGTGCAGGGAGGCAGTCAAATCGTGTCTACAAAATCTCGCTGTCCCTATTTCGTCGCTCTGTCCGCGAGCCAATTCTATCAGCAAAACCAGGAAGTCCGAGAGATTGCAGGCGGTAGCCAATGGCAGTGAAATCGACCAAGGATGAGGTCACTTTTGGAACAGAAAGTCAGGTTTGGGACGAGGAGGGCAGTCGATCTCGTTTCGCGGCGACCCATGCGGGAGAAGGCCCAGATGATGTGTTGGCAGCGCCATTGAAGCGACATCTGCGGTCGAGACATTTGCAGATGATCGCTATCGGAGGTATGTCTCGCTCTAATGCGCAAGCGAATGCGCTCCTAACGTCAAGCCAGGAATCATTGGACCCGGCTTGCTGGTGGGTTCGGGCAATGCCCTCAGCAAGGGAGGTCCAGCTGGCGTGTTGATCAGCTTTTCTCTGGTTGGTATCATAGTTTTCTTCGTCATGTAAGTTCTAGCCGAGTCTCTGAATAACCATGGCTGATGAGCTAGGCAATCCTTGGGCGAAATGGCTACACTCATTCCGGTAACTGGCTCCTTCACCGAGTATGCGCAGCGTTTCATAGATGATTCTCTTGCTTTTGGGTTAGGATGGGCTTACTGGTATCTATGGGTGACGGTAGGCCGAACTTGCTCTTCTACTGTGACAGTCAGACCTGACTACTTTAGGTCCTTGCCAATGAATACAATGCCATCTCGCTTGTTATAGGATACTGGACTGATGCAGTACCTCAATGGGGTTGGATACTCATATTTTGGTTCCTATTTTTGGGTCTGTCTAATCTCGGCGTTTTGGCCTATGGCGAGATGGAATTTTGGCTGTCATTGTATGCTTCCTGCGGATCTCCCTACGTGCATTGGATTGACTATTACCAGAATCAAAATACTGGCCCTCATTGCGTTCTTTATACTGGCGATTTGCATCAGTACAGGGGGGGTAGGGCCTCAGCCAATTGGATTCAAGTACTGGCATGATCCAGGGCCTTTTGCGGACTCTATCAACGGCGTTGCTCGAACTTTTGTCGTTGCTGGAACGTTATATGCGGGTACAGAGATGTAAGTCACACGGTTGAATTACAGACGCGAAGTACCAGTGT
This sequence comes from Aspergillus udagawae, assembly GCF_001078395.1. Taxonomy (NCBI): domain Eukaryota; kingdom Fungi; phylum Ascomycota; class Eurotiomycetes; order Eurotiales; family Aspergillaceae; genus Aspergillus; species Aspergillus udagawae. The sequence continues at coordinate 517,928 of NW_025091274.1, read as the reverse complement.
TGATGGCGTAGGGTTGGCGTTACTGCAGGGGAATCGGCAAATCCACGCAAAGCCGTCCCGACAGCCATCCGCCAGGTGTTTTGGCGGATTCTGATTTTCTATATCGGTGAGAAAATGTCATCAACTAACTTAGTCTCGGTCTACTGACTGCTATAGGAACGATGTTCTTCATCGGAATACTGCTTCCGTACAATGACAAGCGACTGCTGGGCTCAAGCTCCAACGCAGCAAGCTCTCCCTTGACAATCGCATTGACGGATGCTGGTATTTTGCCTGCAGCTCATCTGATCAACGCGCTCATTGTGATCAGCGTCATATCTGCAGGAAACGGTTCCCTCTACGTAGCGTCTCGGACTTTGCTCTTCATGGCTCGTAATGACAAAGCACCTCGATTCATCGGACGCACCAATAGAGCAGGGGTACCCTGGGTTGCGTTGATATTCTCCAACCTCTTTTCCTGTATTGTGTTCCTGACACAGTCTTCGGGGGCTGGAAAGATCTACTCGGCCTTGATCACTTTGTCCGGTGGTGAGTTGACTCCTCATCCTCGGTTCTTGTCTTTTAACGAGTGACAGTGGCGACATTCATCGTCTGGGCCGTAATCGGAATCTGCCATATTCGCTTCCGTCAAGCCTTAGTCGTGCAGGGAGAAGATCCTGCGAATCTGCCCTTTAAGGCATGGCTGTATCCGTGGGGCACATACTTCGCCGTCGCACTGAATATCTTCTTAGTGTTCTTCCAAGGATACACGGCGTTCTTAAATCCCTTCAGCGCGGACGATTTTGTGATCAACTATATATTGCTTCCTGTGTTTGCCATGTTTGTTTTGGGCTATAAATTCTGGCACAAGACTAGGTTGGTGAAGCTGGAAGAGATGGATATCTGGACAGGGAGGAGGGAGTCGCCAGACGGAGAGCAGGCGGATGAACCGCAGGTCAAGAAGCATAAGTCATGGTGGCCTCGAGTATTGGCCGTTGTCGTTGGCTGAGGAATCGATATAGAGTACCTCAGAATTAACCGATAGCTGTTAGATCAATTCAACGTGCTCAGGTAACTCAGGTTTATTCAGTTACTGCTTGATACTTTGGATAGACCTCGGCTCCTGCTATCGTACACGTCAGCTATCGGCCTGTAAACCTGAATTAACAGGACGAAGTTATTCCACCAACAACCGACCGTATACGAGCCGAAGTCGCAGATATCTATGCATGATTCAGAGTAGAAAGCTGGGCTCCAAGGCGGGTTACAAATTAACGTCCTTGATAAACGGGAGCGGTCCACGTTAGGATGCGGGCCGCGATGGCGGATTTCCGTCGGAGATTCCAGTGGAAAACTTTCTCTGATTTTTAGATTCCAAGACGATCATGGTCGTCGTGGGGAAGTGCATGGCTGAGAATGATTCTCTTAATGGGTTCATCGAACCCGTCCGTAGGAAGAGACGAAATCCGCTTCGACCTGGATCCATTCTGGTATATGAGGACCTGAATTGACGGGTGGAGGATCCCTGCAAAGAACACTCAAGGCCATCAGATCAACATCGTGATATCCGGAATGCCAAGTGATTGGACAATCCTTGTCGAGTTATTCTGCAGACCATCGACTAGCGTCTCGGATAAGCACCGACTGATAACCTCCTCACATCGAATCAGACCGCGCTCTGGGCCAACGGGATTACAGCGAGGGGTTCTCCTTTCTATCTCCCGATGCTTTGGCCGCCATTCACTTCATCACGGGATGTGGACTATCCAACCACAGACACTGAGCAATCTACGATTCGCTCGACAGGGAGACTGGACTGTTTCGAATTTGCGGCCAAGCGGCGTCGTCGTCCAGATATGATCTGCATTCTGACGGGATCGGCATCACCTCTGCCGTATCGGTCATTCAGTGTTCTTGCGGAGAGCACCGAAATGTAACCCCGGGTGGTGGTTAATCGTATCGACTATCGCGATACACGGCTGGCTTGATGCTGTACAGTCTATAAAGTCGGGGAATCCGAGCGACCAACGACGTCTGGACGACCAGGAAACGAGAATATTTAAGCCTGATATTCCCACTGGATCTCAAAGTTTCGTACCAAGTAACATAGCTCTGATCAGACCCTCTGAAGATCCTCCACATTTCCCTGTCGATCAATATGTTGTACAACAAGGTAGGTCGCCGATACACCCCTACACCTCGACCCAGATAAGCGTTCCACCATCCTAACAGACCAACTAGCTCATCACCGTCGCAGCCCTGCTGCTCGCTCCTGTCCTGGCCGCCCCTACTGAAATCGACACCCGTGCCTGCGCCTACACCTGTGGCAGCCACTGCTACAGCGCGAGCGCCGTGAGCGCCGCTCAGGATGCCGGTTATCAGCTCTACTCCTCGGACGAGACCGTCGGCAGCAACAACTACCCCCACAAGTACAACAACTACGAGGGCTTCGACTTCCCTGTCTCCAGCCCCTACTATGAGTGGCCTATCCTGAGCTCCGGAAAGATCTACAGCGGAGGTTCGCCTGGTGCGGACCGCGTTGTCTTCAACAGCAATGATCAGCTGGCTGGTGTTATTACACATACCGGGGCCAGTGGAAACAACTTTGTCGCTTGCACTTGAGCTAGGATTCAGACGGCTGCTGGCTGTAGACGATCGATTGTTTGTGTCCGTCTGTCTACGTTCAGCGAACTGCTCCTAAAATCAATTCAATGATGATTTATACCCGTGGTTCAGTCCATATCCTTACTTATTGGGTAGTTTTGGAGTTGAACAAGTCTTCTGAGAAGGTCATATATGATAAAGATGATTCCCTTGACGGATGTATATCCTCCCAGCCCTTATGCTCTGAAAATCCCGGATAATCTGCTGGACCTGTTTCTTCTGCCTTGAGACTTTAGACATAGCTTCAACGAGGAGATATCTCCAATGTGTCTTTCAGCTAGATATATATGCACAGACCTACACTTCTTGTGGACCGTTTTCTTTTTACTTTAGTTGTCTACTGCGTATATGTATAAAGTAGATTTTGCAAGAAACGTTCTGCGTCGAACGGAACCGTGAAGGTATATATCGCATCCTCGGAACATTGATGCAAGGAGCACAACTAAGCAAGTGGATATGCCTACCGCGAGGGCTCTTTCTCATCTGCCCATGGAGCTGAGCGATTCGTCCCAGTCGGCCAATGATCGATGAAAATTATCCTGCTCGAGTGAGAATTGCTATCAAGACTACTTGCCTTATCAACTGCTTGGTTGCTTATCTACGTGCTGACCCTTCGCCCCACATCGCTCGTGCTTATCATAGCATCTCTTTCGCGCTGGCGAATATGAGCTGCAGCCCACAATCGAGCTATATTATGTCTATTCAAGCGACATGGAATTATACCATAAATAATGAGCTTGGTAAGTTTCTAGGATATCAGGTCCATCATCTCGTAGCAGGTGAAGTACAGTCGACCCCAATGGGCAAGCCGGTATGACAATGGAGTCTGTGTAGGAAGTTCTACAGAGACATCAGGCAATTTTCAGTAAGGTGAGATTGTTACACGATGCAGGGCTAACGAACAACGTGATCGACAGGTCTCCCTTCCTTCTGCTCTGAAGTAGAAAATTTGCCTACGGGTGTCTAATCGCTGGCCTGAGTGACCCTAACGGGTCACAACTTCGACTTGGATCAAATAACCTCCTTCATGGAGAATATCATCCGTCCAATGACTCCTAATGCGAGAGTACTACAGCGCCCAGCATCCTTCAGGCGCGAAAGCGACTGGATCAGACGCTGGGAGTGGCTCGCGCGTCGGAGCGAAATACATGCTTGATGGATCCTTGCATTGCGCTGTTTTCTGGCAATAAACAGGCATGAGCCAAGGGTCACATGAACGCGAAGCAAAAGGTGCCATAGTTGCATGGGAGGAAGGATCTGAGATGATCTCCCTTTCGACGTTCCTGGATTGTATCCAGTGGAACCTACGAACCACGGGGGTCCAACCGTCTGCATGATTCAGCGAGAATACGAATCATATTCAATCACAGAGGAGCGAAAGGCTCTGGGACCCAGCGGTCTAGCATAGACCCCACGGACAACAGGATGACGGACAAGGATGAGAGCGTATCCTGCCTGGAATCCGTCGTTTTGATCGAAGTCAACAACCCATGGGAAGGACCAAGCAGCATCCAGGCCAAATAAAAACAATGAATCGAACCGGAACGAATGGGCTCGAGGGTGAACGGCGCCATTGCACTCTCGAGTCTATCACGATCGGAGGCTCATGGACTCTTTCAAGGAGCGCGCGGTGTCCAAACTGAAAGATACATCGCCGTATTAGTTCCCTCTAAACAGTTCGTCGAGGTCAAGAGAAGGAGGGGAGCGCGAAATTTGCAAGAGAGAACTATGAGATGCCAGACCCCCTTTGACAAGCACTCAAACAATGGAAGAATATACTGCGTCGCATTCGCCCATGTGCGATGGAGGAGAATTCCAAGGCTGCATGAGCCTCGTGATGCTGCTGCCTCTAACATCGACCACACACCTGAGCTGAATTTGAACCACCGATTCCGGAGCTTTCTACCTGACAGCGCGTCAAGTTCCAAGGTACAGAAACCCAATTCACAGAATGGGAGGTTGAAGCCGTGCTATTGACGGCTAGTATCCATTGACTGCTGTAAGCGTCTTCCTCTTGCTCCTGTGGGTTGGGGGACTTGTTTATCGACTATCAGATTCTGCGAAACAGAGGTAAACACTTGGCAGGAGCTTGAGCATGGGGGAGTCCATGCACCACCGACCCTAAGGCAGGGTCGATAACCAGCAGCTATCAGAACATACCAAATGAGTGGCCATTTCTGTCTGCGAGACAAGGAAACCGTCGTCGAGCGATATCCTGTCGGATCACATCGGGGCTGTTGCCATTGCGGTAATCAGATTGCTAGCCGCCAATCTGGCTTGTTGCTGCACTACACTGGCACTGTGTAGTGGAGAAGATAATACCCTGTCAAGACAAGCCATGTCTGTTTCAGGCTATTGAGAATTTGTGAAGGTTTCCGCTTGGAGTTTCAAGTCTCAGACACATTCCTTTCTAAGGGAACACATCGTCTTGCGCAGTCACAAATTGGAAGACAGATATTCCCCACGTGGGAGAAGACGATGGTATAGGGAAGCAACGTAAGTGAATTCCAAGCACGATTGGGAATTTTCTTGTGGCTGTTTGAGCTCAAAGACGATCAAACTCCCGTCTTCCTGCTCTAATTTTGCGACACAGGGCGGGCGGCCACGATCAGGCTTTGTGTGATCGACAGAATCCTGTTTCGAGCGATGTATCAGTTAAGATCAGTGATTCCTGAGCCCGCTCATGCCGGAGTATGAGACACTACCTGATTTTGAGCATCTCGCAATGTTGCAACAACATAACGCTTTCTGAGATCAGACGTGCATTCAACAGCGGTAAAGGATCTTTAGGCCACGCATTGTCACTACATTAAGGCCCGTCCATAAAGTTCAGACGATCACATGTCCTCTATATACTAACATGACGCGATTTGACGACAACTTTCCTTCCTTCCTGCCATCAGCTCTACTCGGACAGGGTATATTAAGGGGCGACAAATGACGATCTTGGTACGAGAAAGAACGAACAGACCAAAAGGAGCGCTAAGCATTCAACTCTGTCAATGCCGCAAGGTAACCGTTTTAGTACCTAGGCTGACTCACAGAAACGGAGGAGGCTGGTCTAGCGGATGTTGGCGTCTGACCAACGCAGGCCCCCAGAAACCCTATGCCAGAACTTGGAATTAAAATGCGTATTTTCGCCACCATCCTGCCCGTGCTCTATGTTCTGACTCGTCGTTGCATCAGTTGCCCTGGCTAAGAGTTGGGCCTAACGGCCGCCACCCCTGCTCCTGGCAGGTCTTGGAGCCCAATCAATCAATTTGCAATTTGGGGCCAGGACAGACCATGTCCTATTGGGAAAGCTGTGCGAATGTCTCGGTGACTGAGCGGAGCAATAAGGACAGCAGTCATATGGAGAATTTACAAAGTGTCAAGATTCCAGACTTCAGAACGTCATGTATCTAGGCGTTTAGGAGACATAAGTCGAAGGTTCGAGAATAGGCGTCAATCTTCAATAGGGAAATCCAACTCTTCGAGCCCAGTCCTTCGTGCCACCAAACCCGGATTTACTGCAAGTCAGCCGAACTATTGACAGATGGCTTGGTATTTTGGACTAAGCTCAGTAGTCTCAGTGAACGCTGAGACTGTGCACGGCTCCTGCAGCTTGAAGTCCGATCCTGAACCCACTCTGCTGTAGTCTGTAGTCCAAGCTGGAGCCACCGCGGAGTTGAGGCCAGTATTGGTCAGGTCTTACTATTGACACTTATTTACTACCATGTACCTGTGCGAATGCAGATCACCAATCACCACCAAGGAATGACAGCAGTCTGCCAGGTACTGAATCCAACGCAATACATTATGGAGTAGTAAACAGTTACAACCTTACAAGTCAGCAGTAGCTCAGAAGGGCGCACGCAAATTTGTCTTCCCAGGGCCCCTGGTTGGTACACTTGGCGGATCCGAACTTCCGCCACTTTCGCAAGCTTACAGCCAGATGAGGGTCCAAGGCTCCACGCCCAGGCACGAGGAACCGAGGTGGATTTCCGAGGGGAAATACGGGGTAACACGATTGTCTCGAGAATGAAGGAGAGCGTGTAACTCGATCTCGTTTTCAGGTAGGATCGAAATCGGAGATCATACGCATTGATAAAGAATTAGACCAAGATGCAGATCCAAACCGATGCATTTGTTGTCTGGGGAGAGGATGGGGAAAGAAATCACTTGCATTATTATTAGGCAATCTGAACCAACATCACACCACCTTCTAAGGCATTTTACGGATAGAATTGAGTAATTTCCGGATCCTTGTCTCTGCTCGATAGTTTGCATCAAGTGACTAAAAAATTGGTCTTCGCCACTGAAAGCGCGAGAAAGATCATCCAACCGAATCATGGAAAGGGCCAGTCAGAGTGGGCTGCGGGGTAACATTCTCCATGTCTCACTCTCCTCCTTCCATCCAGTCATCCACACCGGCACTAAACAACATCGCTTACGACGAACCCGAGTTCCGATAGAGGAGCAAATGAGGATCCGGGGGCGGGACCGGGGTTATGAGGTGATAAGCAGTCCTTACTGTTTATCACTTAGTGCCCAGGGACTAGCCCATTAGTGCAGCGACTCTACCAATCTCGAACGCGAAACAGATCAATGTTGCAGCGCTAACATGGTAGCTACGGAGGATTGTCCTATTCGGGTGTGACCGTATGGTGGTTCCTTAGGTATCCATGGATATTGACTGGAGCAAAGGTCTGCTTTTCCAGCCCTCCCTAGCCATCGAGTAGCAACCCAGGCTGAGGATCAACAGGCCATGATCTGACTGTCGACTGGAATCAAACAGAGTCCAGACCGACGATCTTGCCCCATCCCTCCAAACAATGATTAATCCCTCGTTGCGCTTCCCCAGACCCCGGCCACTCATTCGTGATTGGCAACGAGAGGCTCGAAAGTACCTCCTGTAGCATTAGAGTCCAGTCAATTCGTCGCCATCATCTAAGAATAGTCATCCATGGCTAGAATCCGGGAAGCTGCCCCTGATCCGACTTTCCTCGGTCCCAAGTTCAAGTCCGTAGTTTACTTTCCCCCGTGCATGTGAGGTTTAATCTTAAATCCCTGTACCAGGCCCTATATATACAACCTCCCAAGTCACTGCTCGATCCCTTCTTCCTCTTGTCTCTCAGATCCCAAAGAAAATCAGATCCAGTCTTTCGCTTGCTCGGTCGATCCCATTCGTTTGGCTCACTCGATTCTGTCCACCTATACACTACATTTTTTTTTAGATACAACTAATCTATAATACCACCCTTGGTCAAGATGCGTTTCTCTGCCCTCCTCGTCACTCTCGGCCTCACCGGTGCCCTGGCCACGCCCACTCTGGTCTCTCGTCAGGGCGGTGCCGTCGGTGTCATCTCCGACATCCAGGCCCAGACCTCTGCTCTGGCCTCCGCCGTCTCCTCCTACAGCGGTGGTGACCCCTCGGCCGTCAAGTCCGCCTCTGAGAAGCTCGTCAGCACCATCAACACCGGTGTCGACACCGTCAAGAGCGGCCCTGCCCTCAGCACCGCCGATGCTCTGGCCCTGACCTCGCCCGTCCAGGACTTGACCAAGCAGGTCCAGGGCGTCGTCAACGACCTCATCTCCAAGAAGGACAAGTTCGTCGCTGCCGGCGCCGGTGGCACCGTCTACCAGGACCTCCAGTCTCAGTACACCGCCGCCGACAACCTGGCCAAGGCCATCTCCGCCAAGGTCCCCGAGTCCCTCTCTGACATCGCCGCTCAGCTCTCCGCTGGCATCACCGCCGCCATCCAGAAGGGTATCGACTCCTACAAGGACGCCGCTAGCTCCACCGGCTCTTCTTCCTCCGCTTCTGCCTCTGCCACTGAGACCAAGACTGCCACTGCTACTGAGACCAAGACCGCCACCGGCACCGCCACCAAGACGGCCACTTCCACCGCCGTCATCCCCACCGGCACCGCCTCTGGCAGCGCCTCTGCTAGCCACTCCGGCAGCGCTACCCCCACCAAGAGCGGCCCTGCCTCCACCAGCACCAACCTCCTCGCCACTGGCGCTGCCAGCAAGGAGCACTTCAGCTACACTCTCGGCGGTGCCGTCGTCGCTGCCGCCATTGCCGTCGCTTTCTAAGCGTCCCATTTCTGACCTTGACTGTTGACTCTTGTCAAGCACAAGTCGGACGACGGACGGGCGGAGAGCAAAGCAATGATGCGATGGAAACGTTGATGATGATCATTCACGAGGCAAGACCAGGGTTCCAACGATCGGTTCATGAGAGCGTTACGCGAGGACAATGGCAATGACACCATCGGGCTTGTCGGCTTTCCATCCGATCTTTGTACTTGTTAATCGACCGTCGGGTCCGGGTCATCGGCTTGGATCCGTCTGTACGCAATATAGTTTTAATAATTGATATCTCTGTATACTTGTCAGTGCACTGTTTCCGTTCTAGCTTCGTAGAGTAAATGCTTGTCTGTTAGTCTCATTTGAATTAGATCATAGCTTAGAACCACGGCATGGAGTTCCTTAAAAATGCGCTCAAATGAGCATTACTCTCAGTCCGAAAAAAGCCGTTCGTGGCCTTCGTCGGTGCAGGCGCTGGGGCAGAATGTGTCATCGCTTGGAACGACAGCCGCTGAAGGCAAGCTTGCTGCCATTCGAAGCTGAAGTTCTTGCTATATTAGAGGATCTTGATATGTATGTTGGGCTAACCGGCTGGATGCAGACTTACGTTCCCTGCTATTCACCAATCCTCCAGCGGCTGCAAGACCGCAAAACATGGCTACTGAGTCAAGGTCCCAGGAAGGGAAAGGCACGTCCGTTTTTTACACAGAACGATGCCTTTGGATGATGTTACTGGCAAGGAACGTGAATCCTTTAGCTGCTTGCAAGTCCACCTCAAGGATCCAGGAATGCTTGCACACCAAATATGGTTGTTTCTGTATGGCTAGTCCCACATGTTTCTTTCAGTGATTCTTTGTGTTGCTTTTTCTTTGCCTATTCAATGTTTAAGCATCATGGCTATTTGCATCTGGCTCACTCTCCTACTAGGACAGTTGACTATATCTTTTGTCGCACCCTCGCACAACACTTCTTCTTTGCACACCTCATCTACCAGCCTCACTCAGACGGAATCGCCTCTTTCATCTCCCGCCCTGATAGTTGAGGCACCGCCTACGGTTTCTCCGAGTCGATCATTCAGAACCCAACTTGATACGTTTTTTGCACAAGTTGACCGAGCATTGTTTGGCTGAGTTCTTCCTCTGACACTTGAGCCCCCCGTCTCCTACGGAACGGCGTGAACAACCTACCACAGGCGAGTCCGTTGTAGAGCCTACGACTAATACCTCGCTTATCGCAGAGTCTACGCTGCACAATATTGACACCACTGACGATTACAATATGGGAGCAAAACGTACACCTGCGAAGAAGAACAAGGGTAGTGCAGCTGCTGAGGCAGTTGCTATTCTGGAAAAGCGCACTCAGGACTCTCAGAAAGTGGCGCAAGACCTTGATTACGACCCTTTCATATTCATGCCACACGAATGGCGTGTTACTGTCGATTTTGCCAAATTTCCATTGACATCTGCACCGCCGTCTGTCCCGAAATTCCAGGAAGAAAAGGTTCGAATGACACCGGTTGGCATTATCAAAGACTTGCCGTACAGCTACAACAACTCGCATAATTGTTTTTACCGATTAGCATACACCACAATATTCCTAAAAGCAAAGACCTGCTCGCCTTGGTATGAGCTATGTGATTCCACAGGAAAAACAGTGAGATCAGAGGACTGCTGTCTGCTCCCGTCGTACAACAGCGATATCAATCGGCTCAAGCTAGCGAAATCATCATTTGAAGGACAGATTATGCAACTTGAACAAGCCTACAGCGAGTACACATTTAAGATGGTCCATTTTCGTAATGAACAACGAGCATGGGAGGTGGCTTTACTGTCATCAATCCACCAGGCCAAGCTCTCGCCAATCCACGACGACAAGACTATGGCAAAAATCCGTACATGGGAAAAGCAACAGCTGCGCAAGGAAGACGATGGCGAATTTGATGCGTTCTATTATGGCGATGTAACAGTGCCAGACAAGCGCCCAGTATATCCCTTGCAATGGAACAGACCGCGCGGGGCCCCCTTACCCCAATTTGTGCCACAACGGCTGAAGGATCTACGGTCATCGATCGACAAGGTTAATCAGGCCATCTCTGACCTTACCAAACTCCAGACTCGAAGCATGACGGGTGCCAGCCACAAGAAACGATTTTTCTCCAAGCTTAGTGATGATGAAGATGAAGACACCAAACAACTCACATTGCCCGACAACCTCTCACTCTATCTGGACTGGGTAGCTTATAGACACGCAGTCTGGGATGCTGGTGGTCTACCCGGGCCAGACGAGGACCTACTCGAAAAGTACAATCTCCCTCAGCATATTGACAGTAATCGTACCGCATGGCCAGCCTCTCTTAAACAGTTGGGAGTGACGAAACTAAGAATTGATGAGGACCTCACGGCCTTCCCGTGGGGCAAACCGGCAATTGCGCTACAACGCACCCTAGCAAAAGCGACAGGATATACCAAGGACTCATTGTTTAGCGACAAAGCAATGAAGGCACTTATACGCATCGAACAGTGGTACTTCACCTATAATGCCACTGGCAGAAGCGCACTTTCATCGAAAGGCGTTGATGATTGGGCGATCACTGCCAAGGGCAGGACATGCGTGATAAAAGCTCTCGAGCAACTTGGTGCCACAAAGGAGACACACCCCACCTTCTTTGCATGATACATTAAGACCCCTCCCTTGTTGCTCTATCCTTTTGGCATGTGTTCTTCTCTCCCTTGTCTTATAAGACATCCTAGTTTTACATTTGGTACACAGTGACCACTCCGCCAACACCTTCTTCTTTTGTTTTACCTGCAGCGGCCGTTTACGGCTGCGTCTTACGCCTTCCTGCTTCAGTGATATCCAGGTTTTACCACTTCTCTCCCTGCGTTATTTTATGATTCCCGTCAGCGCATCATTCTACTTCAGTTGTGTGGTTTATCCTGGCATCGACACCTTTATGTCCCTTCAGACCTACCACTCTGTTGTCCTGTCTGACCGCGCCTCAACTCCTGGTTCAACTGCCAACAACATCCTCCGCCAAGTTGATTCGTATAATGCCTCGTCTTTATTCGTTTGATAGATGATTGACATGTTTTTCCATTGCTAATGTTCTTTAACGAGGACGTATGGTTTCCCTTTTCCGTTTTTTCCTTTCCTCATCGGGGATGTTGTTGTATGTCCACGGTCACGTGGCTCCAGGTTGTTTATGAACAGCTTAGCTTAGCTACGTAGCTTGACAATAGTTAGCAGTCTTCCCCTGACAGACGACTTCGCCACAGAGTAGCGCTACCATTAGACATGATTCTGTCGAAGTGCACGACTAAGTGGTATGGCCACTACTCCATATACTTCTGTGCCTGAGAAGGTCAATAAGAATGGGTTGAGAACTGCTCAATGCTAACGGACAGAGCGTCACCTGGTTTGCAACGAGAAGCAGTAATAGATCAGAACTATCACACGAGGATATCATAATTTCTCATGAAATATAGCAGCAATAAACGAGTAAATGAATTGAAACCTGGATGAGGTAAGGGGCGGCGAGTGCGTCAAACACAACAAAAAGAAAATAAAAAACATGGACACGGGGAGAGTCGAACTCCCGACCTACGAGGATCACAAACGACCTCATAAGCTCGTCGCTCTAACCAACTGAGCTACGCGTCCGTAGTTAGTAATGTTAGTCTAGTTTTACAATTCATATCGCCACGTAAATTTTGACGAAGCAATCCTGTTGAAAAGGATTTAATCAGTTGCACAAATTTTGCGAATAAAATTTGTTAGTCTGCGAATAATTTGCTCTTCCCACTTCGGCTCGGGTATGAGTATGAATGATCTGTGGCAGTCTGATGTGTTGAATTGGTGTCCTCGTTTGCGACCGGATTCAACCCTTGCTAACGGAATGCATAGTTCGTTCAACAAGGGTTGTAGCAGAAGTAAGAAGGACATTAACAAGTTTCTTCAGGAAATCAGGATGGCAGATGGTAATGGATAAGATCGCGCTAGACTTAGGACTTCGAAAGTCTAATTTGCAGAGATTTTCGGTGGTCCCAGTTCGCGCCACAGGCGGTTCCATAACGCTTGTGGAGTTTGGAATTTGTATCCTGATATCAACTCTATTTCTTGTGCTGGGAATTTATCGCCTGATGGATACTGCTCTGGTACTTTTCAAGGATAGGGTCAAGTGGTTCTATGTGTTGATGATTATATACAATGACATATATTCACGATCTGTGCTGGAGTCAAGCTCCTTTTCAGTATGTCGATTCATTATTTCCAACTAACACCACTTCAACATCGGGAGTGGAACCCGGTTGCGAGTCCACTGACCTATATACGTTTCATTGATTCGATTGCGTTGTACCCGTATGTACGGTGCGGGACCCTCAAGGATTCCGAAAGGTCGAGCAATGAGAATGGGATAGTAAAGACCTGTACTAGTAGAGTATCCTGATAGAGAGACAAGTGAGACAGCCAATCCAAGTCATCCACACGCGGCCGTCGCAGTCAGCCGGAGAACGACATCGAGGTATTGAAATAGATGTCACTGACACTCAACCTGGGGGCTGAGGTTGTTCAGGTATGTCCATTACAGGTAGTCGTCGTGAAACACGCCTGTGTGCGGGGCCGAGCGAAAGACCATTGCGGAGCTTCTTAATGCTCTTGAGACGCGCATGCGGCAAATTGGTCGTGCATCAATAGTATCAGGTGGGCGAGAGGACCGAGGAGTCGAAATCCGCCAGGCACAATACGGACCCCTATACCACGTCAACCGACAACGAAAAGGCATCCACTAGTATCCCCGTCCATCGTCAATCCGGACCAGTTTCTCTTTGATCATTGGAGAGGACGAGAGACCATGTCCGGGGACGGTTGCAACGTTTGAGGAGGCAGAAGGTCGGGATGGAAGTCGATTTTTGAACAATAAAGAAGCTTCAGCGGGGACTAAAAACAAGTATTGTTAGCGTCGATAACGATCCTCAATGGCACAAATAGGAAAACGTAATAGCAGCGATATTGTTTTTGTTTTTGCCGGCTCGAGACCGACGGGAAGGAGGTGCTTTGCCCCCAGCCGGGCGCTGCTAACAAGGAGTCGAACCCTGCTCGCCACTCCTACCCAAATCCCCCAGGACCCTTAGAACTGCAAGCTCACACAACCCACAGAAACGTGAGACCCGCATGGCCCGCATATTCGGAAAGATCTGAATGATTCAAAACAAAAATTCGATGAACTCGGGAAACTCCGAGCCCCGAAAGAAACTACTGAGAAAGCAGTCGAGACAGAGAGCCATGGCGAGAGACCAACCGAACGCAAGGTCAGGGTACAGTAGACAGGCGGTTCGCGCCAAACACGAAGTAGCCAAAATCTGCAACGCCGACGGTAGACACTGGCGCATCCCAAGTTCTATGCAGCCTCGAACGGACCCCATAGGAAGGGAAACTAGTTGTTTATCATACCTTGGCGACAAAAACCAAGGCGCCGCCAGTATTGTGCGGGAGAACTGCACAATGCAATTCCCCAAAACAATAGCATGGCGTGAGTGCCAATCTCCTCGGAAGTCGAGTCGTCAATTCATGAGACCTGTGGCCGTGCATACAAGCGCCTGAACGACAGGCATCAGCACGACTGGCGGCCGTCATATATAACGACTTTGGTCGTTCCGTTATCCAACAACCACGCATACAAGCGCCTGAATGTCAGGCATCAGCAAGGATTATACAGAGATCGGTCGGAGCCACATATATAGAGTACTAGTCTGTCGAGCCATGTGGGCATACGAACAATAAGAACGCACGCTCGCTGTAACATGGGGACACGATTTTCTAACCCTACTTTCTTTTGCTTTGATGCCGTCGTTTCTGCAATGGGGCTGCTACCCCAATGCGACAATGGCAAGAAGCACATCCATGCGACTCTGATCAGGCAGCGGGCGTATGTTCAACTTGTATCAAAGGCAGTGCCATGATGACAGTGTCAAGTCCCTTGATGAAACCAGGCTCAGGTCGCGCGCACAATCCCACGTAGACAGGATAGCAACGACATGGCCTTCGTTCAACTACCTTGCGTCTTGCTCTGTTACCAACGAGAAGCCTCCCTTAAGCAACGGACAAAGACGGTAACCAGGTCAGCCTGAAGATCATGCACACAAAGTCAATGCGAGCAGTAACAAGTCAGCAACGTCAATCGACACAATCGCAGTCATCCGTCCGGAGGATACACTCGGGGTCGACGTGAAGACTCGACAACCATGCTCACAGAAGAGATGCAGGGACAGAAGGGATGAATCTTGTGACATATTTGAATGAGTCGTACGTTCAGGGCCAAACGTATCAACTGAGACAACAAAGGCAAACAAAGTCAGTTCTTTCAATCACGCACAATAGCCGGAAGGCTGAGCAGTGAGACGAGGAGAAAACGAAGCGGAGTCAGCTTCAAGTTTGTCAATTCTCATGGAACCATGCCGTTAACGACAGAGACAATTACCCATGGTGGGAATCGAACCCACTGCACAAGACGGGGGCAATGGTCCTGGCCACCCAGCACGCTCTGTCAACGCGCCACCCGGGTTTGGTTTGAGGAAATGTAGGATACTGACTTTCATGCTGACACACTACATGATTCAGATTGCGCCAACATGCTTATTGGTATCCAGATCATTTGGGTATTAGAGGCATACAGCAACCGACACCCGCACATGACTTCATGAGGGAACTTGTCGTCGCCGGGGTGTAATACCCTTAGATTAAGAGAATGAGAAAGGAATTAGGAAAGGAAAGGAAGGAAAGAAGAGAGAACACATTGATGAACAAAAGGTCGATTGAAAACAGGAGGAGCTAGCTCCAAACGCGTCAACACAACACGAGACGTGAATCGCGACTACACTGAGAGATACAGGATAAGAAGTATTGTCAGACATCAATCTTGACAATGAATAAGGAAACCATTTCTAAGTAAGATCAAGCAACTGCTATACATTCCATAGAGCTTGGTTGTCGTCGTTGCTGCTCAGGAGACATGGGCAGGTGTGGTGGAGCAGGAAAGGGTGGAGGAGGGGAAAGCTAAGTGGGGAGAGACGGGAATTTAAACTGGCCGGGCCGCAATTGTGGGACTAGCCGTTTCCGCCTAGCGCGAATTAAGCGAAGCCATGAATTGAATGTTCTGCTTGATTGTTACCACATTATGCGTAATTGACTAGAGGTTTACCATTGCCTGCGGCAGAAAGATCATCGATTCGTCATAAGCTCGTCGCCGACAGTAGGTTGGATCTGCTGTTTCCTATAGAGATGAAGCTAAATTTTGAACGAGATGCAGAATCTGTGAATTTCATTGATATGCACGACTTCCCAAATATTGACAGTCTATACTAGCCTGGATCCGTCGACGGCTCTGGCATAACGAGAACTCGTAGCCGAGAAGAACATGTTCCCTGCTACAGCGATGATCAATCCTCGAGCGTAGACCAGCTGTGTGGCTGTCGTACTCTTCGTGTTGAGAAGAGACTCATATTCTTCGCCCATCTGCCGCTCGGTATCCAATATGACACCACGTAGTATCGACTTGGCCGACGAAGAGGAAACATTCAACAAATCTTCTACGACCTTGACAGCGTTGAGAAGAGGTTCTCCGTTCTCTTTTTCGGCGATGACTTCCTTAGCATATGAGTATAGATCGTTGGTCAATGCAAAATGTTTCGCGCAGAGAGAGCTCAGGCGCTCAAGAGCTTGTTCATCTTGATCTGTGGCTGAGATATCTGAGGCGAATCCCGCGCTGCGAAAGACGGGGCTGGAACAGTTAGTGAGGCAGCGTAGCAAACGATCACAGCAACCTACTAAGCTCCCACATCCTCTATCCGATGCTTCAAGTAGTTCATTAGAGTCGGGAAGGCTTTGCTGGGCTGTTTCGTCTGTGGAAAAGATCCCCACGATATCATAGCATCCAGAAATCTCCTGCCTTGCACAGGATCCTCAGACATGACTTCCTGGGCAACCATATCGAATCCGGTATGAGAACCTCGCTCATTATTGTTATAAGTATTCGGAATGGTTGCATCAAACTACTATTGATAAGCACTCAAACATCTGGATAGGACTGACGAGATTGGAGATCATACATTTCCCGACTCAACAGCGTCTGAAACATTATAAACAGTGGTCAGATACGTCACAGTACATTGTCGGCTTCGCTTACCATCATGTATGAAGACGAGCGTATAAGCCCTCGCTAGGGCTCTCGTTCTCGATAGGCTTCCTGTTGGGGCAACATTCACAGTGAATGAGGCAGCCGCATCGATCACGGCTTTGATGTACTTCTCAGAGACATTTCGCGAAGGCGTGACAAAGATCGTCCGTAGCAAATCTCTCGCAGCCTCTTCTGCTTCCGTCCAGTACTTGGACTGCAGCGAGGCGGGGAATGATGTAACCCATGGTATTTTCAGGCTAGACGGAACAATGCAATTCGCATGTCGCAGTTCGGGCGAGTTGGCGACAGCTTGAGGGTTGAGAAAGGAGAAGTATGGCCGTGACGACGAAGCTGATTGGTTTTCAACGGGGTCGAACGCATATATAATCTTCCTAATGCAATTCCTCGGAGTTTCCGGTCTGTCGTCGGTCTTCGATACCGAAAAGTAGTGAGAGTTATGCGACGCGCACAAGGAGGAAACGTATTGGTTTCTCCACCATACCGATGTGCGTCTCACATTCTTCAAACGTGTTATATAGGGCCTCAACGTGAAGCACATATTGCCGTGAGCTTAGAGGCTCGAGATGAACGCGTCAGGGCGGACGCGCTATGCAAACACGATGGTCTGACTATCTTGTTTAGGTACCAGCACGGCTTACAAAACCTAAGATAGTCGACTTCAAGAAGACGGCGTCAAATCATAATCATGGGTTGTCGTGTCAATCCATGGCACAGAAACAACTATCCTGTTCCTTTCTGCATTTGATCCAGAATGCTATGACGCCTCCCTTTGCTTAACCCCACTAGCCGCCCGTCCGCTCGGAATCCCGTAGAATGCCGACCATCAAGCCGACAACTATCATCGTCAACTCACAATGAGATCGTCTCCATATAGCACAAATTCAAACAAAGGAAAACAGGGAGCTCCTCCACGGAAAAAGGCATGTCAGAATTGCACCAGATCCAAAGTACGATGTGGACTGGAAAAGCCCGTATGTTCGCGATGCAGATCGAAGGGTCGCAGTTGCCAATATCCGCCCGGGCGCGTCGCTACATCTGAGATTGAGGTCACCGGTACCGCTAACGACGCAGGAGAAGACTATACACAACTGCTTGACATACATGGATTTGTAGACACCGCTACAGCTCCAGAATCTGTGTCTTTCGTCCCCCAATCCGGTCCAGCTGCGGCTTTCAGGTCTCCCCGGCCTCGACCTGTAACCAGTGGACAGACCGGACGCCTCGATCTCGTCTTTACAGATATCGACTTGACCCCTAGTCCAAACGCAGTAGATATCCGAGACCGATGGCTGAAACCGTATCTCCTCCCTCCTCTCGGACGAGATGAGATTCCTAAGATCTACCACCCCTTTACGTTGCAATACATTTCCATTATCCTCAAAACATATCCACGTTCCATGCTGAAGGATGGTGGATTCCCACCAATTATACACCATACGCAGGTCAATACGAATCATCTGCCGCAATCTCTGGCGAACTGCTATAGTCTTGTCCGAATGTGGGAGCAAGCCGCGCCAGGAAGCGAGACGATGGTGATGGGCACAGTGGAGGCGGAAATGGAGCGACTGGCAAATGAGGTAAGCTATCTCTCAGGTCCCTGTGGATTGATAAACTGACGGTACAGACAATGAGTCAACATGACTACGACCTCCTGTGTTCCTTCCAAGCCTACCTTGTCTATACCATCTTGATGTACTTCAGCCCTCTCGGCAACGTCTCGACAGTTACCGATAAGACCGTGATGACCTTAATGGAGCTTGCCTTTCGTACTGCTCAGAATGGTCTATTCTGCACGGCGGAGATTACTCATACGCGGCCAAATTGGGAATCCTGGATAGTGGTCTCGGCCAAACGTCGTGCCCTATATACGATGTACCTGTTCAGCAGTATTTACAATTCGGATCGGGGTCTACCAAACTTTGTGGCTGATGAAATTAAGGGGGTCTATGTCCCCGAAAGCAGGGTACTTTGGGAAGCCGCAGATCGAGGGGTATGGGAAAAGGAATATGACTGGCATCTCCTGGAATGGGAAGATGGGATGCTGGAAATATCGGAGTTATGGCGATCAGCCGAGACAGGGTCGACTGAACGCCGGGAAAGGCTCGAAAAATGGGTTCGGGGGGTGGACGAGTTTGGTATGATGGTGTTCGCTATTTGCGCGCATATTCATGGTTGTTGAAAAAGATCCTACGGAACTCCGAAAAATCATCGGAGCTGCGAAATCTACATGGTCCTCTTGCGTCAACATCGTACAGCTCGACATAAAACCCCGCTCTCTGTCTCCCTTCTTTTGCCTAAGTAAACACCTTCTCACACATCAATCGATAATCTGGAACATACCTACAACCACAATGTCTAACAAAACCGTCTACATCACCGACCACTCCCCCTCCGTTCTCCAAACCCACAGCTGGCGCACCGCCACCAACTCTGCCGCCTACCTCATCCCGTACATCAAACCGAGCATGAAAATCCTGGATATAGGCTGCGGCCCGGGCAGCATCAGCATCGACTTTGCGCGGCTCGTCCCCCAAGGCCACGTCACGGGCATCGAGTACGTCGCCGACCCATTAGACGCAGCCCGGTTCCTTGCCTCCACACAGGGAATCACAAACATCGACTTTCGCGTCGGCGACATTCACTCGCTTGACTTTCCGGACGACACCTTCGACATCGTCCATGTCCACCAGGTGCTACAGCACATCGCGGACCCAGTGCGCGCACTACGGGAAATGCGCCGGGTTGCGAAGAGTGACGGTGGGATCGTCGCGGCGAGGGAGTCCGCGTCGATGACGTGGTACCCTGACAACGCGGGAATCGCCGGATATAAAGAGCTTACAGATCTTATGGCTAAAGCGAAGGGGGGGAATCCGCATCCTGGCCGGTATATCCATGTTTGGGCGGAGGAAGCCGGGTTTGACAAGCCGAGAATCAAGAAAAGCGCTGGGGCATGGTGCTTTAGTAGTCCTGAGGAAAGGGAGTACTGGGGTGGATCAATGGAAGCCAGGATGAGATCGAGTGGGTTTTCAAAGATGGCTGTGGGGGATGGATACGCGACGAAGGAGGAGCTGGAGAAGATGGCGAATGGATGGAGGGAGTTTGTCAAGGACGATGAGGCTTGGTTTGGGTTACTCCATGGGGAGATTCTATGCTGGAAATAAGCTAGCTCATTGGTGGACACGACCGTGAAATAAGTGGTTTATGATAATCAAATTAGGATTCCTGATGTAACTGCACCGAGACACCCTTTGGGAACTGCACCTCCTTCAATTCGTCCAGGGTGACGTTATCGGGTACAACGAATCTTCACCTCCAGTCAGCAATATCCTCAAGGCCGAAAAGAAAACCATACGAAGTAGTATGTATAGGAGGGAGACTTCTCGTCGAAATGAAAAACGTGAACTTATCAGCCCCTTTTGCTGCGAACCCATCCTTCGTACTGTCACCATATCAGTCGCCAGTTCAGATGCGATCGCAGACTATACGGAGTACATACATTCGTTCAATCTCGCCATTGTGTTTCTGCCATGTTTCGACGTTGTCGTATTGAATGACAAGGCTCTGCTCGGGTTACCTAGGCAAAACTTGACGCGACAGGATTAACTCACGTATTTTGGCATTTTGAGCACCGTTCTAGATGATATGTACTAGCAATGTTTGGATGGGCCGATGGAGCGTTGAAAGTGATCCCGCGAAGCATGTGCTACTTCTATGACATCACCGCCTCGCTTAAATTTGAGAGATATGCTTTTTATAGGATTCTCCGCTCAAACTAAACGAACACGTCTGACAATCAATTGCTTAAACGGCCTTGCTCGTATGCAAGCACACAAAACCCATCGAAGACAAAGAACAATGCATTACATCCCATCCCCAACATCTACCAATCATCCACAGGAGGCGAGTAAGCCCGCTCCTCACGATCCGAACTCGAGCCGGAATGGTACTTCTCCTCCTCCAACCTCTCCACCCGCTCCTTGAGCTCCTCCTCCTCTTCATCCTCACCTATAACAAATCAGTCAGCAACTACTCGCAACACAAAACTCAGAGCAGTATAGCAAAAAGCAACACTCACGCTTCTCATGGTCCCACAGCGCCATACCGGCCGCACCGAGCGCCACACCCGCCACACCTCCCGCAATGATCTTCCCCATCCCGCTAGACTTCTTCTTCTCTTGCGGAGGCGGATACTCGCCCCCGGGAGGGGGGTAGTAGCCTCCGTCTTGCGGCGGCGGGGGAGGAGGAGAAGCATAGTAGCCCGCCGACTGCGGCGGGGGCCCACCTAGTCCCCTGGCGTGCTCAGAGTCTTGCATGGGGGTCTCCCACTGCGAGCGGCCTGTTGCTGTCTCGACGAAGTACGCGCGGCGGAGACTAGGTTCCCATTCTTGGACCCAGCCGAGGGGGAGTGGTGGTGGGGAACCTGGAGGTGGGCGGGCGGAGGGTGGAGGTGCGGGCGAAGAGCTGTTGTAGGGTGGTCCCTCGTAGCGAGGGCGGGATGGATCGAAGGAGGAGGGGGAGCGTTCGGGGGGAGGACGCTCATAGGGGGGCCGGTCGTACGGAGGGCGATCGTAGGACGGCTGGTGTTGCTGTTGCTCGTAGGGGGGCCGGTCGTGGGGAGGCCGGCCGTAGGGTGGTTGTTGTTGCTGTTGCTCGTAGGGAGGACGGCCGTAGGTGGGTTGAGGCGGCCCGCCGTAGTAGGTATCCCTTTCTCCGTAGTAGGACATGGTCGCTCGCAATTTGGTAGTTAAGGTAAGTTCACTAGTTATCTCTGGAAAGAAAGCAAGAAAGTAAAAGAGACGAGTTGAGCAGCCGTCGAGCCTTTTATGTGGTCCTGAGGAGGGGAGGGGACACTCAGTCTATGCGGGCATAATCTATACACCTACAGCTCGAAATTACATTTACCACTATTTAAAAATTATTTGTATACACTCGGCGCGTACAGCCGCTCCGTATGCATAGATTCGAAGCAGATTGTCGACACTAAGACGTGTATCCACCGGGCTATTTGTTTCGATGGGGAACAGTCGATAGTCCAACAATTAGGCAGATACATTCTGTCTGGCAATGGGACATCAACAATACCTAGTACGGAGTATATCAATGACAACCCCTTACTCCCTAGCTGTCATAATAGCTAATAATATCCCTAATCCACTTTCATTTCTCAACGCAAGAGTCGCAGACAGCTAGCACAATGTATATTTTCTTCTAACCGTCAACACTCAACCGCTCAGGCGGCATGGCATGCCTGTACCACACCCAACCATCCCATTCCCCTCTTATCACGAACACTGAACCGACCATATGACTCGTCCACTAGCAATGCAAGAAACGAAACACCTGACAACATCCACAGTCTGTCTCTGTTTGGCGCCACATCAAGGCTGGTGTGTGGAGCTCTCGACTCACTCCCACTGCCCTCACCCAATCGGATCCTCTTGGACTCTTACTAGCCACACTGGTGTATCAGCGGAGCGGCTTCGGGTTCAGCCTTAACGAGCCACATAAGGGATAGTCCCTTGACGGACAAGGGAATCAGGCAGAAGGACCGTCTTCTGTTTTGCTAGGCTGCAAGTAACAGATAGACAGAGTACTACTCCATAGTGGATAAGGATGCAGGGAGAATGAGTGAGGTATTTTCGAACAAGCCACGTGTGTCATAATGAGTGGCTGTGACTGTGGTCCCTTGTGCTGCACTGCTGTCGAACTCTTGTGTCCAGCCACAGGTCCCTCTTATTATTTACCCATTTATTGATACCCACTTTGGTCCTGGAGTTTCCGGAATGTCCCTGACGGAAGATATTGCTCTGCTCTCCATTCAGGGATGGATGTGGGGCCTATGAAGTTGATCTTTGAGATGAACGATACAGACTAGAGGTCAACAGAGTGAGCTGGACATGGACATTGATGGCTGGATATTATAGGCTTCGAACATCGCAAAGTGGTTTAAGGTAGTATTTTGTTAGAGTTTACGATAAACAGTGACCGACATATGAATGGATAAAAAAAGGTGAATGTATTCTGATTAAGTAGATACATTAGAAACTCCTGACCGTTGTCCAGCCAATATGCAGTGAGTCAAAGCTTCAAGTTGTACTGGCTTTATCCACCCTAATCATATCAGCGTGGAATCACTCATAGCACTAAGGATCATATAATGACAAGCAATGATGGCCTGCAAAATCGTATCCGCACCAAGTTTCTCTACAAATCCGGTTAACTCGAACCATGGCTTGCAATATCGGCAGACTGGTCACTTCCAGGATAGAAAAACGCCGCAACACTGAAGTACAGTCAGTAAAATGTCTTTTTCTTTTTCTTTCTTTTCTTTCTTTTTTTAAAGAAAAAGCAAAAACTTACCCGATGATAACATAGGCGGCAATAAGCAGCGCGCCCTCAAGGTAATTGCTTCGACCATCCAGAACCAGAAAGTTGACCACAAAAGCAGTCACAAACAAACAGATGGTTTCGAACAGGGTAAAGTACAGAGACATGTCCTTGTCCATGCACCAGCCTAGAATGACCACCAGGGGTGTGACGAAAATCGCTAGGGCCCGTCAGAAAGTTGAAACCATACAGGCATATTGCTAACTCACCGATTTGAATACTGCTTCCCACTGACACGCCAATGGACAAATCCATTTTGTTCTTGGTGGCCACACTGACGGCAGTAACGTGTTCTGCAGCATTACCGACAATGGGCAGAATGATCAGACCAATAAACGCCTCGCTGACAGATGAGCTTTCGATCATGTCTGGGATGGCGTCCACTAGGAACTCGGCACATACTGCGACAAGCGCAGTTGACACCAGTAACATAACCACGGCAGCCGTGCGTGATATCTCAGATTCTTTGTGCTCAGGAGGAGCATTGTTAGCCGTGACATCAACCGTAGTTGGTATACGAGCAGCGCCTCTAGCAAACTGGACCGCGTTCCCAACTGGGGGAGGACGATTCATGTGAGAAGGAAGAGACCGCGTGCGTCGAAGACCAGGATTTCCAGGAGCCGACTGAACGAGATTGTTTGAAGCAGCAGTGTTTGAAAAGACTGTATTGGATAGTAAAGATGGTATCGTGGGAAGAAATGGAGATTTTCTCTTCGGGAGCGCGGCAGCAACATCGGCCGGCTGAGGAGAGTTGTTGCCATCGGTACCAGGTGCAGACAGGTGAGATGGCAGGGACGGATGAATCGATGGAGTGTCCAAGGCGTTGACATTGTCTTCCTTGTGGGCTTTGTGCTTTTTGCCTCTTCGCTTCTTCGCTTTGCGATCCTTCGTAGATGTACCTTGCTCGCCAATTGACCGCGGGCCAAAATCTATCGAGCGAGGCTCATTGATTCGCTTATCATCATCTGCTTCGTAGTGACCATCATCCGCAAAATCAATGGCGATTGAATGGTTGGAAGTAGGTCCCTCGGTAGAGCTGCTCTTCTCATTCAGCACTGGACGGGCTGTATCGCCAGAATGCTTCTTGCTAAGGGTGCCAGAGGCAGTATGATTGGAGCTCGTGCTGGACTTTCGACGTCGGCGATGTCTCATCGCTCGTTTGATACGCTTTGCGGTTGTCCATGATGTTGTGGTGTCATCGGAATCATCAGACGAGCTACTTGATGAATCGGAAGAGCTGTTCATAAACTCCGCCAAGACACCAGGGTGAGACTCTTCGTCAATGATCTGCTGTGGGATGCTCGCGTAAAGATAGGAGTGGGATTTGAGTTGAAAAATGATGTAGAGAATATAGACGAGAAGCAGCACCTGCACAACATGAGAATCATAGACATTTGCTGATCAGAGCAATGCTTACCACACTGGTTCCACGGCTAACTTTCAGAGTGTTTCTGTCGGCCGATGCACTGTTCGACCAAGATGCATGGAATGCAGTCTAGTCAGGTAATAATCAGCATGTTTATGTGGTGTAAAATTCGGCGAAATACTAACAGGTAGGAGAAGACTGGTGACACTCAAACTCAAAAGGCATGCGCTCATCTGAGTGACTGTGCTGTTATAAATCTAGAGACAATCAGCACGGGCCTGATATTGCGTGCTAGAGTATCCTACCTGTTCCTGGTAGCGAAGACCTCCCAGGAGGAAAGACATTCCCAGGATCAAGAGTAGATTAGCTAGGATGGAGCCTAGCAGGGAGGCCTGGACGATCCTTATCTCGTTCTGCACTTGGTTGTTAGCTAGATCAACAAGTAGGTTTGAGAGTGATGTACCTTGACGAGTGCAATGCTGGTCGGGTAAACCAAGTTATTTACAGCTGAGAGGCAGAAAAGGAGTCAATGGAAGCTTACATGCTAATAAATGTTAGTTAGAACCCGCGAAATAGTAGAGTCGCAACTTACAAGATAATCAACTCCACGGCATTTCCAAATGTAACGTTAATGAGTGCCCCGACCGTGTCTCCCAGACGGCTGGCAACACACTCAGTAGCGTGGCTCAGTATACCGGCCAAAGGGATGATGGCAACCGCGTTCATCGCAAAAATCACCGCCGGATTTAACCCTATCGCTTCGACGACGATACCGACGGGCACGAAGACCAGCAGGACATTGACCCAGCTATGGAATAGAACTTCCTTGGTATGTCTTCCAAAACGGATGATGCCATGTTTCATGCGGACAACGAGTCTTGGTTTGGTTGTGGTCTGTTCATCTTGGGGGTTGAATTCTGGACCCTCCAGGTCCCCAGACTGTTCCTTCAATCGCCCATTATGTCGAGGTTCTGCGGTCTCCGAGGCCTGGGTCTCGTTGGTCGGCTGTTTGGAAGGATCTTGGGGAGCTGAGCTGCGGTGGGTCGCGTGAGCTTTCGCCCACGATTGAATCCGGTCTGTATGCAAGGAGAGAATGCGTCAGTCTAAAATTGACAGGAATTGTGTCTTTGCCCACTATGTTATGCAGATCTGAGACAGCGCAAACTTGAGCAAGAAAAAAGTGCTTCGCAAATGTAAAGAAATTATATTATTCTGGAGGAAACAACCGTAGAGAAAGGGATGGTCAGGGGCAACTTACGCATGTATTTCAGAAGAAGAGTTGCGGATAAATCAGTATGGAAGGCAACAGGCCTATGATAAAAAGCACTTTAAGAGAATAAAAGAAGCAAATCAAGCTTCGAGAAGAGAAGCTGGGCTTGCAGGGAGTGACCAAACTCTCAGTGAGAGAAGGAGAAACGGGCCATTATATGAGGAGCTTGGCACCTGGCGAGCGCCGATGATGCTTGCCAAGCTCGAGATGATCATCATTTGTCCTGGAATGAAGTGGGCTCCGCAACAGCCTATGACACGGCACATAAGCCACAATAGAACCACAGCTAGCCTATCACTCCGCCTCATCTTTGTTATCAATCACGCTTCACTTTTCTTCTTCTCTACAAATGGTATGGTAGTTGTTGGTGACACGCTGAATGTCATCTGAAGTCATCCTTAGCTGCTGTCCTACTTGTGTATCCTGCTCTGTAATTCTCTTGTGTTCTAAAATCAACCATCGCAGCTTAAGTAGATTTCCCTTTCGCGCCACTCTCAACCTCTAGAGGAGGCCGTTCCCATTTTCGAGATTAATAAATTGATCGACCACGGCTGATTGCTGAATCATGGTTCCAAATTCCCAGCAATGTGCTGAGGATGCTGAGTGGATTCCAAGATCCCTATAAGGCTGGTGTCCAATGATTTCCCTTGTTTCTCCGGCTAGAAATAGATTTTTGCTTGTGATTGGCTGAGGCAACATCAGGGGTGAGTTTCTCCATCTCTGTGGTTGAATTTCTGTGGCTGTGTCAGCACCGAAATGGGCGTGTCGCGTGCTTGCTTAACAATATACGTCATCTAAAATCGAGCATACGTAAATCATACCAACACGTAAAAAGTTGCTATTAATGAAGTAATACGAGAGGTACACAAGAAGACATCATAAGATGCTAAAAATTGTAGTTGAACGCTCAATATTCTGACGGTGGATCAGTCGGACATTTCCCGTCATCGACACAATCTGGAACGGGGCTAGTCCAGCGGCCACTAGCCAAAAATTTAGTACCAGAGTAAGTCTGGGTGACGACGGAAAGGACATGGTTATGCGTGGCTTTTATGCCGGAAACGGTGGCCTTTCTATGCCATGAATCACTGCTTTATGAGAACTCCCTCAACCGTGCCGATATCTTTGTGCCTGGATTTCTGATTGTACTGGATAATTATCGAATTGTACTGCAGCAGGGCGGCAGTATTGCCCTTGGTTGAGGGGAAGTTTGGTTGGACAGAAGCCTCTCAGTTCTTTTCTCAATAGAAGCCCTGAAGGTGATACAAGGCCTAGCGATCACCTGGACAGCACTTATTCTTTCTGCTGGACCTCACTTTGATGGAACATCGCAGTTCAAAGCAGGGGAAAGCCTCGCCGAGGTTGTGGGCGATGACCTGGAGCTTATTCGCTCTGGTCGACCTTGCTGATTCCTGTCTCCTTGGCCAGACAGAGAGGATTGTGAAGCAGGACTAAGATTGACTGAGATGGCTTTACATGAACTACTTGGCACTAACTTGCTAATCCGTCAAGGTGAGAATCTCTACATGATATTAAATACTAATCTGCTTTTGGCCTAGTTCTTGAAAAATGCGTCCCTTGAGAACGAATTGAGGAGTCGCCAGCGCCTAATAGACCAACTTCATTCAGGCGAGCAGCGCCCTACTCCTACCATAGCTGATGCTGGCAGTGCAATAGTCCACAGTAAAGCTTGGTCTGATTGTTCTTCTCATGAAGCCGTCGCGGTCACTGTAGTTAATGGAGTTTCCCCAGCTGACTTGACAGGCACTGTAAACGATATATCTGGCCCAGATGAGGCCAGAAGTCAAAGCTCCGCAGATCTGGGCCGTCCATGTATTCCAGGTGCAGCTATGGCACCGGAGGGTGTGCAAGCAGGAGGCCCGCACGTGGACTTCGTTTTGAACCTCCACGAGTAAGTTAGTTGCTAAAGGTCAAAATCTATCTCGACGTCTTATCACCATATTAGGACAGTATTCTCAACGAGCTAGGCAGTAATGCTACTATACACTAGTCAAGGGATGGCCGTTGATTTTTTCTTCGCAGAAGAAAGCAAATTTCCCCATCATTTGCTTTCTCGCCTATTCGTCGTCTCTTATTACTCTCTCATCCGACGATTGTACCGTGATGAGGGCTCACTCGTCATGATGGGACTCATGCCTGGTGATTGCATGGTACGTGGACAAAAATGACATATAGTAGCACATAATTGACTGAGCCCTAAGTTTCCAATACATTGCAGCGAAGGATCAAACTAGCAATACAAGCTTTATCATGTCCTAGCAGAGAGGATTGTCTTCAACTGAAATAACGCAGCCAGCTTAGTCGGCTACTAAAAGACATAGAAACAAGGGCGAGACAGGCTGATAGAAGACACAAAAATTGTATGATCTTTACTTGTTGAATTCCGCTGGACAAATTCCTGGTCCTGGATGAAGCAGTTGCTCCAAATCAGTCACATTTCTGCCGTCCACACCGTCAAATTTAGACTTCTCAAAAGCCTCTGAATCCATATATTTTCCAAAGAATTCCAGTATCTTTGCAATTTCCGCTGGGCTTAATTGCTTATAATCTATTACCTCGCCACTCGAGCTAAAACTGCGTAACACTCCATCAGTAGCAAGGTGGCCGAAGCCTTGGCGCGATGGTGAGCGTTTGAGGGGTGGAAAGGGCGATGGCTCATCATCTTTCTATTACGGTGTTAGTATTGTACAGATGCAAGCCGTCAGAAATACTCTTACTATGCAAGACATGACTCAAGTGATCTGTTTGTGTGATATGATGAATCTCTTGATTGTACTGTATAATAGAGAGTGTGTAGTTGAAAGGAGGTGAAGACTTCTCTGAGAGATGTGGTGAGGGGAAGCTGATACTAGAGCTAATGCAGAGAGGAAGTGCTGATGTGATGACCAGTGGTCACATGCCCTGAAAAGAGGTATAAGTAATCTGATACATTGAACCAGTCACCTAAATATCCAGCGTACACCTTTTATAATGGTCATTTAAACAGTTTGCGCAGATCCGACGGCTCTGCTTTTGACTAAATCTGAGGAAGGCTTCGGCAACGACATGAGTGAAGAATGAAGATATGATTGCACTATCTAGGATGTGTGTAGACTATCGTTCATGAAGAAGGAATAAGATAAGGCAACATCTATGGGAAGCACTAGCCTATCTAGGAAGGCAGCAAGGTGCGAGGGCAACAGAAAGTATGCTTTCCCTAAAAGCAAAAACCCGCTGCTCCTGGAAAGGCCAAATCCACCTTAGTACAACCTGCGCAGCCCATAAATTGGCCAGCCTCATCACCAGTGCAAGATTAACCTCTGCAGTAATAGTCGGTCTCTAGGAGAGGGCTGACATCGCGCTTAGACTGAAGTGCCTGACGAGGCATGGGATTTCGAAGCTCAGCAGGAGGGTCAAGCAACTGTTTCTCATCTATAACTTGACGTCCATCGACATTATCGAAAACAGCGTGCAAATGATCTGCTTCCTTCTGCCATGCTTCTGGAAGGTTCGAGAGCAACTGTTTAAGCTGGTCATTGGTCAAGGGAACATAGTCAATAACGGATTCGTTCTCGTCGTAAGATCGTGCCACTCCGTCATCCGCGATGTGGACATATCCCTGAGGTACTAATTTTAATTTCCTCACGGCCTCAAAAGCACTGATGCCCTCCTGAGCGGCTACCTTGGGAGCCGCGAGAGATGATGTTGCCACCAGGCCCAGCACTGTAAGCAGGAATGAACGCATGAATAAGAGACAGGAATTTGTTTGAGTTTGTTTTTATATAAAAGGATTCTTGGATTGAGCTTGTGAAGTCGCGTGTTTGGTTTAGCTCTAGAGAAGACAACCACATTTCCTGGCAGGTTAATCAAAGTATTTATACACATATTGCCCACAAGATATGCCTGGACTCGCGCAGATAACTAAGACTCTCGGGAAATACTGAAACCGACACTACAGCAAATAGAGATCACCCTAGGAGGCAGCTGACCCCAAAGCTGAATTGCTTAAGTCCACACTGTCAAGGCCATAGAGGCGGAAGGTTGGGAACTACTGATGAGGGGTATGATTCTTTGGAACTAGCGCAATGCCAGCAGCCTCTAACTAGTCCGGAATACTACATTCCAGACCCGACAGTCTGGGTGAGGTGTGATAGCTAGGCATTAGTCTGTTGATAGGAAGCCTGAGCGGGCGTCTCCCAATTTCATAGGTAGGTTACAATGAATAGAGAACAGGCCACGGCGGCATTATTGCCCAGAAAATCCCGTTCGGAAAGGGTATAAGCCTAGGGCACTCAAGCAGGCTACTCCTGAACTCGTTGCGTCTCCAGGTACTGTACATTTCTACCTTCCTTCTTATACCTCTACGAGGAATTGTGTCAGGAAGAGGGACCTGCGGTTGATTCCGACATTGCTCGCGCCTTATCGTACTTGGACCATTTTCTTTCATGGGAACTTAAACAAACGAACAATCTCCACGAAGCGCTAGAAAAGTTCGCCGAGTATATTGTGAAACCTTTCGTCGAAAGGATGTTTTCCAGCCTATCCCCCAAGAACAGCTTTTCCAGTGGAAACTGGGGGCCAGAACGAGGTCTTCATCCGTGTCCTTAGCCACAACCGAGTTGTTGATTGTGACGCGCCTCAATTAAATCGTGTATACAGCTCGGCGATCCTCGGCATAAGTTCTTCCTCTTCCCACTCGGACAGCTGGAGCAGTCTGAGAGTATCTGGCCGTGACTGGCCAGAACTCCCATCATGTTTGTTCTGTTTGCATGAATATTTACTGTTCAATGAGGTTGGACATTTACATAAGCGACTCAGAGTCACTCACTAACTAGTTAACTAAACCGTAACATTATTTGTCAACACTACAACAATATGATTGCCAACACCCCGGAGATCATCCTGCTCTGCCAGGACGCAGACTTTATCACCGCCTTCAAAGCAGCGCAGCAAGAGCACTGGCCTGAGTTACCATCAAAGCTCACGATCACCCCGATCAACTCACGCCTGAACCGGCTTGACCCCTCAGTAACCTTCGACCTGATTGTCTCACCTGCAAACTCGTATGGCCGTCTAGATGGGGCCTTCGACGACGCCATCTCATTAGCTTTCAGCCCACGCGATGACTACGAAGCCTTAATGCGCGCAGTGCAGCTGAAGCTATACGAGAAATGGCGAGGATTCGCCCCCCGGGGCACATGCACGCTTGTGCAGTTTCCTGTCCCGCTGGAGCAGAATTCGCGGCGCTGTGCCTGGGTGGCTATCTGTCCTACTATGCGGGAGCCGATGAATGTCGTCTGGGACCGGGAGGTTGTCTATGAGAGTGTCTGGAGTTTGTTATGTGAGGTCGAGGGGCATAATCGGGCTTCTGAAGAGAAAATTAATCGTCTCTTGATGACACCCCTGGCTGCTGGTATTGGGAAGGTTAGCAAGGAGCGTTGGTCGGCGCAGATGGTGCTTGCAATGAAACATTTTGTGGACGCAGTCGAAAGGCCAGAGCGGTGGAGTCGAATGCAGTGGAATGAGATCATGAAGGATTGTGATGAAGTTGCGACGACATGGAAGACAAAGGAGCATAACGAATAAAGTTCGTGGTCTTCGCCATCTTAGGTCTGCCGCTGGGATGGGTTGACACAATGACTTGGGCGGAGCGAAGAGGAGCACTTAACAGGAAGCGACCAACCTATCCCGTGTGTTAGTCACAAACTGCTACATTAAACAGGTGTTCATAGACTTCTTTTCTTGCTCGTTTGTCTTCTCTTCGTCTTGGGACAGTTATGGGAAGAGAAGACGGCTGGGAATAGTTTATGCTTCCTGATTGTTCTTCATTATTAGCCGGAATCTTAAATTCCCGCACTATGTATTGGGTTTCGCAAGATATCCATGTAAATATAGTAAGGGACTTGGTATTCTCAATTAGGGGTGAAGAAAGTACTATCTCTGGCCCTTAGATTCCTAAGACAAACTAAATAAAACTATTATAAAACAGGCAATGATACTTGCCCTTTTGTATACTGCCACCTATCAGCCAATACTGGATCCTTGCTATTGTTGGGGGTGGCAGTGGAGGGTAAATGGTACTTAATATTTGGGAAACAGCAGTAAATAGTATACAGTTTGAAATAAACAATAGTTATGCATGATCGACATCGAAATTTTCTAGTACGCTGGGGCCAGGAAGCGGACCCAGAGAAGTGTCAAACACTATACTAACTAGATAATATGTCGCCTTGTGCTACCGAGTAACCTTGAAGACGACACGCTCGGACTCAAACTTCCCCCTCGCCTCTCCCTCGCCCAGGCTCTCTAGCTGCAAGTTCGTCACTTCGTCCCGCGTACACGCCCAGATCCCATGCCAGATGCCCTTTGCTTCAACCGTGTACTCGTGGCCTTCTTCCAGGGGAATCCAGGGAATAGTCACGGTCTGCTCCTTTGAGCTCTCTGCAGGGATCTCCACCAGGTCATCCCGGGAGGAGGTAGCCAACAGTTTATTTTGATGGTGTAATTGATCTGGAAGATGCCCAGGAGGTTGGCTCTGGGATCGAACGGGGTCCCCCAATTGAGGAAAGTCACTGGTGTATTTGCCGGATTGTGGATGGCGACGTTGATGGGGAGGCTAACGGGTTGAGCGGGCGATAGAGGGACGGACGAGGGCAGATTTTAAACATGCTGTCTCCCAACGCAAGGTAAATGTCTTGGTTGAAGAGCTAGCGCCGGAGGTTTTCGAGACGAGCGTGGGAAATACCCCTGCACTTACAACAGTCAATATTAAGATCACATATGCCAGCCTCCTGAAGGAGGATAATAGCACTGGGGGACTTGTTCTCACAATCCCAACATCTATCGCGCTGCGATACAGAAGTGTGCCAGCAGAATACAGCAGAAATCAATCCCCCCACGCAGGGACTACAAATTAATGTTCAAGTATTAATGCCATCAGCCATCCGCAAGATGAAGTCGCGATCACAGGCAACCTCAGTCAAGATGGGAGCAGTTTCCTACAAAAGTGCCTGAGGCATAAATAGACATATTATTTGCTTTGAAGACAGAGGACACAGATCAAGAATCATAAATAATAATCCTGTCTCAAGCAGCAACTGGTGTTGGAGGAGTATATATGTATAGGAGTGGGTGTGTTGAAGTTACTTTGGCTTGGTTTCTAGAGAGGACATAGCAGGAGGATTAATCGGAATACCTAGTATAAGCCGATCATTGCCAGTTTCTTGAGATTAAAGCTGACGAGTAGCTAAGATATTTTAGTGAAAAAGATTAAGAAATGACAAAGCAACTAATTGCCCACAGAGTGTTCTCAACCTCACAGTGCAACTTGAATGTCGTAGTATGCGCAGTTGTTGACATGGCGGCCATATCTTGACGTAGACTTGGGGGACTTTTCTCATGCTGCTAAAAGGTGCATTACCACCTTTGCGATTGTCATGTATGTCCTGAAGCCAGTGGAATTCCCTCTGTACTAACCGTACACGACACGCCCGAGTAGTGCTGTCGCAGGCGACAACAACCGTTGGCTATCCCACAGCCTTAATGTCCGTCATGGCTCAAGCGCCGATGCTTCGTGCCAGATTCATGAAGATAGTGCTTTCAATCTCATAGCAGTATGCGTGGCTGCATCCCTCTGCTGTCTTGCACTTTTCTCCGCAGTAAAAGTGAGAGAATATAGTATACCCCCCGATGGTAGCGAAAGTAGCAGGACTGGTTATAAAATCGACGCATGTGCTGTGTCGGCTATCTGGTTATCGAAAAGACCAACTCCAAAACTCCAATAACCATCGTAACTCCAAACCAAATGCATCGTGCACTGTACATATACTTCTTGACCTGTCAGTACCCCACCCATATCCGTGATACTTGATCCTTCAAAGGCTACTCACAACATCTAGCCGGTCGTACACCCCTCACTCATAGTCATCGTTGTGAACGGCCGTCAACTTCCTTAACCTCGGATAGTAGAACGCAAAGAACACAATGACGGCCAAGAGCATCACCAGCGTCGGCAGGAACATGAACGTGAAGAGGAACAGGCTCAACCCAAAGGCCACGTTCGGACCGGGGAGTACCCTGCGAGCCATGAGGTCAAGGGATGTCGAGAGGAGCTGGTGAACATTGACGGTGTTGGTGATGCAATTGAGCATGATGAGGTACTTGGCTCAGGTAGATAGTTAGGAACGTTAGAAAGCGCTGTCGCTCTCGGATGCCCTAAAACTCATTGCTTGAGACCAGCCACATTGGAAGATGGGTGAATTTATGCTTCGACTGTGGCTGTTGCCACTCATGGACCTTGTTTACTCATTTGCCAAGGGAAAAGTAAGAAACCGCCTATCCATATCTCAACTGGAGAAAATGGATGCCTTGCCTCACTCTGGCCCTTGCTGCTATAGTTGGAGATTTATCACTGGACGTTTGGCGATGATTGGCTGTTCCGGTTCACGGCAGTAAGGTATTTTACATCTTCGATACGGAATAACTTACACAATTAGATAAAAAGCGAGGGATTCGGCCCAGCTTCGGGTATTTTATGGTATGGAGATTACCACCCTTCAATTCGTTAGGCGCAGGCAGCAGCATTTCTTGTGCCAAGTTATGGTTCTATACAATTTTATCATGCTACCGTGGATTTTTACAAAGATAGACACTATGCAACAACTTATATAAGAAACCGTGTAGAGTCGGAAGCTGAGTAGTCTGGGCAGGGAAGAGCGAGAATGTATGGGAGAGAACAACTATATAACCGCTGCAAAGGACGGAGTAGCTGGCAAGTTAGTACCGAAGAACAATCAATCTCTCGTTGTTGTCATGGCAATAACCCATAGCATAGTGTAAGTGTCTGTGAATACTGAAACATCAAGCAAGGTCCTCGGTAAGGCTGATGTTGATCATACAGGACACGAACCCATCTAACAGTCGGGGCGGGAATCGTAGTAACCGGAGGGACAATGTTCATACTTCACACCAGCTGGCGACTGTGGAAGAAGCTTCCTTCAATAGTCTATGAGATGTAGGTTGAGGACTCCAACTGTCTGGCGTACCTACTAATTGAATAGGACCATGTGGTTCATGTCCTAGCATTTTACATCCCTGCAGAAATATGTGCCGCTCATCTCGGAGAAGTTGGTCGTGCTAACGGCCGTGTCACAAGTGGTTATGCTTGTTGTTATTGATGTGCATGACTCTATTCGGTATGAGCAATGATATCATGGATTTAATTGATCGAATACTTCACTTCGACCCTTGACTTATCCGCATCAATTAACCTCGACCAGCAAAGCTTAGGTATGCGCCCTGTAGGGCTGGCGCTTGGCACGGATCCTCGGCTCGCTCGAAAATGGTGATGCCTAAATGGAGATCCACTAGGACAACAATGAGAATGTCCGTTGACGAGTCACTATCAAAGCATGCATCAGGGGTGAGGGAGACTATACTTGCTAGTTAGGCCTCTGTATTTATGAGATATAGCTAATTGAGTCACTCGGATCATCATGGCAGAGCGCAGACTCATGGGACAATCTGACCAGAATCAATGCATGTGTTTCTGCGTCGTGTCTAAACAGGAATATCTTTGTATTAATTAATGCAGCATGGTGAAGGTTCTTGAAATCCTATTTGACTAATGCACATCGAAGCACTTCATTCTCCTCTCCACAGTCCACACACCGCTTCTTCTTCCCCCAGTTCCTCAAAAACATGGCTCTTCTCTTCTTCCACAATCATCGATTTGACCACACGGAGTTCGACAATCTTGGTGTTGATTGGGTGATCCACTATCAGTTCGAAGAAGTCGGTTCGTACTTGTAACGTCCCTGGACTTACCATCTTTGTCCTTTGTAAATGCACTGACGCACTGAGACTACCCTGCAGACACATCTCGAGCAATCGAGGAGTTCCAAAATTTGATCCATGATCTCAAAGCAGCACGACTCAAAATCCAAGTCAGACATGGTGATGGAGCTTCGTTGTTGGTCTGTGTTCGAGTCCCCCGCGACCACTTAGGACGTATGATTTACGAGTCGAGGTACTTCGCCGCCTATACGCTGCTGTCTTCACCGACTGACTTCACCAGAGTAAAAGACTGGCTGTATGGAGTCGTCCATGAACTTCCTGTTGCAAGCGACTACGCCGATGCCGAAACCCCCGCTGAAGAACTCCGATCGGTCTATCACGCTGTAACGTGGCAGAGACATCTGGGTGGTGCTGGCATCACTCCGAGGATAGGAAAATGGAAAAACATTGCGTCCGGGTTTCCGCTTCATGATCGGGCTGCTAATGCCGAGCTGCTGCGTAAGATGAGTCGATCGGTGAAGATGACCGATGAGGATTTAGATGCGATTCGTGCCTTGTTTGGCGAGAAGGTTAGTGGTCACAAAAATGAGGATAGTACCAAGCTGATGTTGGCAGACGGCATTTTATTTTGCGTTTATCCAGTCTTATTCATTATTTCTGGTAGTCCCAGCCGTATGGGGAGTCATCTGCTGGTCATATTTCGGCCCCTACTCTATCAACTGCGCACTGGTTAACTGTCTTTGGTGCATCGTTTTCGTCGAGTACTGGAAGATCCGCGAGACAGACTTGAGCCTGCAATGGAATGTCAAAGGGGTCGGAGCGCTAAAGGTCAACCGGCCGCAGTATGTCTGGGACAGGGAGGTGCAGGACCCTATCACAGGAGAAACCGTCCGCATGTTCTCCATGCGAAAGCAGCTGCTACGCCAACTCCTGCTTATCCCCTTTGCTACGGTTGCCACTGTAGCGCTCGGCACATTGATTGTTGTCACCTTTGCCCTGGAAGTTTTCATTTCGGAGGTTTACGTGGGCCCGCTCAAAGGGTATCTGGAGTTTGTTCCGACTGTGCTGTTTTCTCTCTCGCTGCCGACAATCACCTCGAAGCTGACGGACATTGCCACTCAACTGACGGAGTATGAGAATTACCGCACCCAAGATCAGTATGATCTCGCGCAGACGGCAAAGACCTTCGTGATGAACTTTATTACCGCGTTCCTCCCAACTATCTTGACTGCGTTCGTCTATGTCCCCTTTGGTGCGAAGATCATCCCTTACCTGGACATCTTTCAAGTCAGGGGCCTTCACTCGGCCATATCACCCGAGTTTCAGGTAGACACCTCCCGGTTCCAGCAGGAAGTAATCTACCTGTCCGTGACAGGCCAAGTCCTAAGCTTCGGCGAGGAGGTTATCCTCCCGTACGTGAAAAAGGTCCTCTGGAGAAAGTGGCGCGACTACCGCCTCCAGAAAACGCAAGCAGGCCGTCCACGCCGCTACTCTAAAATGACCGATCTTCTCCTGATCGATCCACCCTCGGAGGCAGCATTCCTCACTCAGGTCCGCAACGAAGCCGAAGCGGACGAGTACAACGTCCACGAAGACACGCTCGAGATGTGCGTGCAGTACGGGTACCTCGCCCTCTTCGGCGTCGCCTGGCCGCTTGTCCCTCTGCTCTTCCTGATCAACAACTGGCTCGAGCTGCGCGGCGATTTCTTCAAGCTCACCCTCGAATGTCAGCGCCCACCACCCATCCGCGCGGACTCGATCGGCCCGTCCCTCCAGGGCTTGGAGTTCCTGACATGGCTCGGCACTCTCTCGACAGCAAGTATCGTCTATCTCTACCGCAACGGGATGAAGGACGTCCACATGTCCTCGCTGCTGCTGGTCCTGTTCATCGCTCAACAGGTATACCTTGCGGTTCGCTTTGCCGTGCGCACAGGACTCCAGAAGCTGGGCTCAGGCACCCTCCGCCGCGAAGCTGCCAAACGCTACGCCGTGCGCAAGAGCTACCTGGAGACGTTTTGTGCCAGGAGGGTACATGGGAACGGGAAGCCGCGGGTGCGGTTCAATGACCATGTGGATGTGTATAGCTCCTCGACGGACTCGTCCCCGACGGATCCTGTACAAACCAAGTCGGCAACGCTGCACAAGGAGATGGCGTATGGGAGTGAACAGGAGGCAGAATTTTGGGACGAGCAGCGCTGGACGGCGGAGGAGATGGGTGTGAAGTTGATCAAGGCGTTGAGTGGAGAGGAAAAGAAGAGAGAGTAGCCTGCGGTAGTACATAGTATCTCGATCACCTTATTTAACGAATAGCACTATGTGGATCCGGGCGGAGATATTCCAGTAGCTCAGTGCATGGGAAAGTAGTCCACGCTGTACTGAACTTCAGCCCTACAGGGCGATGCCAAGAGAGCTTAATCCAGCAGACCCATAGAGCCTGTCTTACATGATCCCTCTCAGACTCCTGATCTTTTGCTTGATTCCTCCATTCTCAGTCTAACAATGCCGACAACAGCCATGGCATCAACGTCGACATCAACACCACGACCAAATTCGCCGATGTGATTCACCCGGCAGAACGAAACGTTCGACTCCTTATGCGAGGGCAGGTGAGACGAGGAGGATCATCAACGTTCATGGTTTATGCGTCTACTAAAACGTGGTGCGCCGGGATCTCGTGGCAGGGCCGAACTGGACGAGTCTCGGCCCTTTCTAAAAGACAACGGGATAAGGATACTCGTGCATTGCGAGCAATATTTGTAGCAGTTATTATCTAAATTCGCCCTCCACCGTAGACCTAGCGGCCAATTCGTACTGATAGACATGCTAGAAACTAAACAAGCCGCTCCGTCGCTTGCCATACGGATACACCACCAACGCAGCTATGAACAGCCCAACCGTGATTCCAATCGCCACCTGAACCATCCCAACCGCCAGCGTCCACACCGACGAATTGGTCGACAGACCCGCCCCCGGCTGAGACGTCCCGCTGGGGCTGCTAATATTGTGCCGGATCTGATCGGCCGACGCCACGCCAGTAATCAGCGACCCGGACGCTGCTAGGCCCGAGGGAACCAGCACAAAGATAGCGGGAAGGATGGCCGTGGCGGCGTGTCCGTGCCACAGGCGACTGTACAGGTTGCCCATGATGCCGATGGTGAAGGCGCCGACGGTGTTGGCGACCTGTGAGTTGGAGCCTAGCCTCTTCGTGCTGAAGTAGTTGGTGATGTACCCGGACATGGCGATGGTCGTCATCACAGGTAATTGTTTCCATTTGCCCTGGTTGATGACGAGCAGCCAGACGGTCATGAGAGCCACGAAGGGGAACCGCTGCACGTATGGGTTTTTGAAGGCCCCGGCTTTGGGACACTGGATGTCGGATACGGCTGACCCATCCATCAGTCCGTAGATGGTCGTCCCTACTGTGATGCCGTATCCAAGGAACAAGGAGTAGATGATCGCGTACACTATTCGGATCGACCCCGCGATGATCTGATGAGACTGCAGCTCGAGACTGCTGCACAGCACGAGGAAGCCGGGCAGGATAAGCGCAATGGAGGATTGGGCGATGGCGGAGAAACAGAAGAGAAACTGCCGCTTGCCGTCGATGACGGCCTTTGGAATGCTGCCAAAGGCACGGGCGAGAAACGACGTGAGGATGGCGGCCGTCACCTCAAAGACGTTTGAATAGAGCGCCGAGCGAGGTGCGAGTACCTGTTGCATGAGCCCGAGCAGACAGCCATTGATGAAAATGATGGGCATGTCGATGGGCCGAGCATTGAATGCAAACGGTCCCACAGTCGCCGACGCCAATCCGTACACCAATACAACGATCCACTTGTTGAATCGTGGAGGCTTCTTTTCGATCTCCTCCAGTTCCTGGATGGCCTCTTCCACCCCGATCACGTCATGTACTACATTCTTGTAGATTCGATGAGTGTTGGCCAACTTCTGCAAGTTGATTCCCTGAGCCACTCGAACCAGCTTCACCTCGGTCGTCCTCGTCGACGGATCGTCAAATGACATTATCATGCACCCGGGAAAATACAGAAATTGGCTGTCGACCTCGAGAACCTTCGCTGTCATCTGCATGTACTCTTCGAGCCGATGCGTCGGGGCGCCAAACGACATCAGCGCTTTGCACAGCTGCATAATGTACCGCTGTCGCGCAATTATCTCCGCGATTTGCACAGTCACCTGGATTTCGTCCTCCAGCCGCATGCCTCCTCCCCGTTGGGGTTGCTGTCCACCACCCAGGCGCTTCGACGCCGCGGAAAGGACCTCGCTAGACACAGGGGTGCTCGCGCCACTCATGCTGCCCGAAGCGCCAACCAGGGTCGACGTGGACCGGGTATGCTGTTTATTTTTGTACCACTTTAGCTTTTCCTTCTTTGGAGTCGTGGTCCCTGAGGTCCCGGCGTCTGAGGGCGATCGTTGTCCGGCTTGCCCAACTTGCCCGCCTCCTTGTTGCATGCCGCCATTCAGCTTCATCAGCTGCGCCAGAACACCCCCACCACCGGCTCGATAACGCAGCCCCGACTCGAGTGCATTGTCCCCCTGACCGCCCTGGCCGCCCTGCGTATCGGTGTGTGGGTATGGCCTCCCCCGCGTACTGCGCCGATTGCCGGACTGGTCCTGCGTCAGCTCACGGACCAGGCGGTGCGCTTCAGACGTGGATGTGGCTTGATGTGTCTTCTTTTCCTCGTGAGTCTTGTGCTTGTTGTCAGTCAAATCTCCCAGAGGCGCGTTGCCACCTGATGCCCATTCGTTGTGGTAGGCACCGGGGCCTAGGTCATCCCCACCTCGTTCAGGGCGTCCCAGCCGATCACTCCACCGGGACAACTTGCCGTGCACCGTGTCCCGCAGCCATCGCAGTTTGTCCTTGGCTGTGCGACTGACATTGCCAACGGCTGCTGCTGCGCCAATGCCGGCCGGTTTCTTCTCCACAGGGGTCTTTTCCGCTTGCTGAAGGTCTTCTCCCGTTGTCCGTTCCTGAAGAGGGGTTTCCGTGATGTCTAGCGATCCATGGATGTAGGGCGTGGATATGAGATGTGGCTGGCCCTGGCGTTGCGCTTGGTCACGCCGACTTTTTCGCTTTTCCTCAATCGAGCCTTCATCTTCACTGGTCTCGGGACCAGCAGGCTCTGGGTAGTCGACACTGAGAGCGGACCGGAAGCGAACCCGCTGTCTCCTCTGTGATGCTTCTCCATTTTCTCCGTCTGTCGGGGTAGTCTCTATAGTGGGGATTTCTTGCTTGTCTTCATCCTGGCTCGGCTGTTCAGCCGACCGTGGACTCCCTGGTGGAGCCGGGGGTGATCCCGGGCTTTCAGGTCTGCCGGAATCTTCGGTATTTTCTGATTCGGGTTGACTCTGATAGGTTTCGGCAGAACTCTCACTCTCTTGCCTGGAGTCGGACATATGGCTACCTCAGGATGACAAGCTTTGATCGGTTACGTCTAGCTCTTGTTAGCAGCGTCGCAAAGACTTGGCTATGTACGTACCCTGGCAGGAAGCAGAACACTTAGAAGGATATACGTACAATGCGGCTTGATCTTGTATCGTGCTCAGAGTAGCAGAGCCAAGCAGAGAAGATTCCACAAAGCCATCGCAAGGAAGAAAGATGACATGGTTCGCCTTGGAGGTGGCTAGTCGCCTGTGACTTCACCTATGCATGGTGTTGGCCACATGAGTTCGTCTGCTCGACGTCATGAACCAACGGGTCTCATCACCTGTCAG
Source organism: Aspergillus udagawae (assembly GCF_001078395.1). NCBI lineage: Eukaryota > Fungi > Ascomycota > Eurotiomycetes > Eurotiales > Aspergillaceae > Aspergillus > Aspergillus udagawae. Next base: position 476,468 of record NW_025091274.1, on the reverse strand, counting down.
AGAATAAATGGATAGTCATTATTGATGTTCCGCAGGAGTAGACCTTCCCGAGCAACAGGTAAGAAGCACCATGGCTTTTGTTAGAGTGATTGTCTTTCGACTTGTTGTCGGCCTAGGCGGTTGCATTGAATGATAGCCTGAGGCGCAATAGATTCTTGACTTCGGTAGTCTGTTGACGTTGTTATTTACGTCGATGAGCTCCAGCAACGGAGGAAACTCCCGAGCCCGCGAACGAACCATGGTCGACACCAGACTTACTTCCGTCGAGATTTGGATTTCGCGTCTCATCTTATTCCCATGAAAATAATGGTATTTCCCCGAAAGTCTTCACGTGCGCATAAATCAACTGTACTGTATTGGCTTTGGGGTAAGCAACTCCAACGTTGAACCTCATGTTGTGGTGCTAGCAAGATTGCAATCCACACAGTACACTAATGACGAGACTCGTTTATCCCGCGATCTGAGTCATGGGCAAAGCATCCTTTCACCAACTCAATGTATAGAGGAATGAAATCACACATCACTTGAGAACTGGCCTGCAAGCTGAAGGTCGAGCATAGAGGCATGCACTCTGACCATGTAAGATGTATGTAAGCTCTCCCAATTGGGACACGGAGAAAACTGCCCCTGACGGATCTATGTTGGTCCGGCAGAAAAACGTATTTACAGTATTTATCGGTCAACTCCTCAGGAACTAGAGCTCTACATGGTATTACGTATTGCCCTGGAAGCCCCTGATCGCACTTAGGATTCAGGTCCAATTCCCTCATCATTCATCAGGTCTGGCAATCTTTCAAAGGATCTATCAGATCCTAATAATCGATAATCGATCTAATTCAGGGGGTCTCCTCTGCCGTCTGCTGGCCGGAATGACCGCTGTCGACGGACACCACTTCCCTGATCGGGCATCGCCTCATTTGTAAGCGTTTACGGCAGCGTTTCAAATCGGGGCCAAGTCGGCGCTGTCTCACTACATCGTCCTAGTACTGACGCTCACCTTTCTCTCTTAGGAAATTCCTGTCTGTTCTCGTGGCACATGTGGTGTTACCCGGCCATTTAAGCCCGGTCTTTCTGCACGATGATTGTTCAGCTTCGGGATAGCCAAGTCTTTTTGCTTTATACAAATCAGCTCTCTTTGATTGCGGTGCTGGGAGATGATGGAGCTAAAGATGGAGGACTATATATTAGCGATGTGTCGCCTTCTCCAATTGACAGTAAGACCGCCATTCCCCATTCATTCATTTGTTCTGCCCAGTCTCTCATCTTGCTTAGCATGCGTGGTCTCCTCTCCTTGACCGCGCTGGTCAGCACGCTGGCTGTGGCCTCATCTGCAGCTGTCGGGGCTCGTGCTCCTTCCTGCAGCGGTCCTGTCAAGAGCTCACCGACTACATACTGGCTCGCAAAACAGGACCACACCGGAAATCCGCGCGGATATGCCCCTAATGCGGGAGGGAACTACAACTACCCCGTCTGGCGTAATGTTCTGGATTACTCTGCGAAAAATGACGGCTCCGGCGACCAGACTGCCAGCTTGCAAAAAGCCATTAACGACAATGGCAGCGGTGGAAGCCGTGAAAGCTCCGGTGTCACTAGATACCCCGCTCAGGTCTATCTTCCGGGTGGTACCTACCAGCTGGGGAGCACACTCAACCTCCGAGTTGGCACGCTCATTGTCGGAGACCCAATTAACCCGCCTGTGATCAAGGCGGCGGCCGGGTTCAACGGCGACACACTCGTGAATGGATACGACTCCAAGAACGGCCCCCCGGAGACCAGTTTCATGACACTCATGAAGAACGTGGTGTTGGATACCACTGCTCTGCGACCTGATACTCGGATTACCGCTCTGCAGTGGGGTGTCGCGCAGGGTGCGGGTCTGACTAACGTCAAGATTAACATGCCGAATTATTCCACCGGTCATACTGGTATTCGTATCCAGGGGGGGTCTACTATTGCCATAACCGATGTGGTTGGTCCCCCGTCTTCTGTGCCGTGGTGGTCGTGCAGCTGACGGGTTATAGCAAATCAATGGAGGTGTCGTTGGCATCGACAATTCCAACCAGCAGGTCAACTTCAAGAACATCCATTTCAACGGCTGCACAACCGCCTTCAAAGCGTCCGGTGGCCACACCGCTCTGCTTCAAGGCGCTACATTCGAGAACTGCGGAGTAGGCATCGACATGACCAGCAACGGACTGGGGAGCTTGGTGCTGCTGGATTCAACCTCTGTCAACTCCGGGACTACGATCAAGTTCCACGACTCGTCCAAGGACGGTGGCAACCGCAACAGCCAGATCTTGATCGAGAACTTGTCCCATGACAATGGAAACCCCATTGCCCAAGACAGCAGCGGCAACGTCAAACTGGCCAGCACATCTCATGTCGACACCTGGGTCTGGGGTAACGTCACTCCAGGCCAGTACGAATCGGGAACCAGCTTCAGCACCAGCCGTCCCGGCGTGCTGCTATCTGGGGGAAAGTACTTTACGAAAGCCCAGCCGACCTATGCCGAGTACGCCAGCGACCAGATTGTCAACGTCAAGGCCGTGGCAGGCCACGCTGTCAAAGGTGACGGATACACCGACGACTCTGCTTCCCTCAACGCGATTCTGGCCGATAACGCGGCCAACTGTAAGATCAGCTACTTCCCATACGGCGTGTACATAGTCAAGGACACGTTGGTCATTCCGCCGGGCTCTCGGATCGTCGGAGAGGCTTGGTCGGTGATTTCCGGCGCGGGCGACGCCTTCAAGAATGCCCGCAGTCCCAAGGCTGTGGTCCGGATCGGCAACCCGGGCGACGTGGGCGTTGCAGAAATCCAAGACATGCGGTTCAGCGTGTCGGAGATCCTACCGGGAGCCAAGATCCTCGAAGTCAACATGGCCGGCAGCGCTCCGGGCGACGTGGGCTTGTGGAATACAATCGTCACTGTCGGCGGCACAGCCGAGACGAGCATCTCGACCAAGTGCACGAACCAGGACACCTCCCAGTGCATGGCGGCCTACATGGTGATGCATCTGACCAAGAGCTCGTCAGCCTATATCGAGAACTTCTGGGGTTGGACAGCGGACCACAACCTGGACGGCGGGTCGGGATACACCGTCATCTCGACCGGCCGCGGAGTGCTGGTCGAGTCGACCAAGGGGACATGGCTGACGGGAACTGGCTCGGAGCACCACTGGTTATATAACTACAATTTCCACAACGCGCAGAACGTCTACGCGGGTCTACTCCAGACTGAGAGTCCGTACATGCAGGGCAGCGGCGCGACTCAGACAGCGCCCGCGCCGTGGACAGCGGACTCTGCGGTTGGTGATCCGGACTTCTCCTGGTGCGCCGGCGGCGACCAGAAGTGCCGAACGGCGCTGGCAACCAACGTCGACGGCGGCAAGGACGTGCTGTTGTACAATTCCGCGGCGTGGGCATTCTTCGACGGCGAGTGGTACGGAGATTACGGGACTCAGTGCAGTGGAAACTGCCAGAGCAACATGATGCGGGTGAGCAACAGCCCCCAGAATCTGGTGTGGTACTCGATCAATACGCGCAAGACGAACGTGATGGTGCTGGACGGACAGTCGAATCCGACCGAGTACAATCACCCGGGAGGATGGGAGGCCATCATTCAAGCATACCGGCAATTTGCCTAGTCATCGACTAGGGGTGCCCTGGAGTACATAATCTTTTTCCAAATGTAGTAATATTTACCTGAGCCATCACCGCCACATGCGGCATTGCCACACCTCGGCAGTCCTACTTTATCCTACGGAAAACCGAGTAACTACAGTTACCATTGCCTTGTAAACTAGTCTACTTGATCACTTGTATAATTGGTGATATGCAATGGACCACGACCGAGCATACGTCATCATCTTGGCATCTAGGCAGCACAATATTCAAGTAACATAACACAAACAGGTCTTACAGGCTTGCTTACATGGCACAAACCTGGGCAGTCTCACTAAGCCGCTGATCTATGGATCAGCTCACGCCAGAGCCATTCATATTGCTTATTCACTGCGCCCCCCACACCGCTATTCCTGGCATGGCTAGACGAAGCATACGCAAGTGGATCCGTGGCTTGGTTCTGGAAAATACTTTACGATTCAGTAGCTACAGCCCTGTCGTCTGCCGCGCCATTAATCAAGTTCCTAAACCTGGAGACAAGACACTAGTCAGTAGCAGCCGACGATAAATTAATTATGATGTATTCAGCTTGGCTAGAGAGGTACTGTATGCATTTTCTTGGACGTAGATACATCATCCTCGACATCAACGTCAACAGAGAAAAGAAACTGTCCGTAGCCTGACCCTGACCTGGACACAGTGGACCCGATGATGATGCTGGAAAATGCGATTGGCAGATCCTCATCCGATCGACCCGTGGACGTCGTCATTGCTGTTTTTAGACTGGTTATTGGTAGACTGTGGATGGAATTGGAATTGCATTATTGTGATTGAACTCCGTACCTCCACACTGGCAGTACTTGTATGTGCATGTATGTATCGCCACGCAGTCACTGCGCCTTGTGGTGGAGCTGTCCCAGGGGCCAGGACGGAGTACCTGTAGGCTTTACTCGGATCTATTTATGGTGTATTGCGTTGGCAGTGTAACAACACATATAAAGTCGATCCCTAGCCCTCGTTCATTCACGTCTCCTCGCTCATACCCATACGCATACGCATACACATACACATACACACACATATACCATCACATAAACCAACCAAACCAATCAAGAAAACAAGACCAGGCAAAATGCAACTCATCCACCTCGCAGCCCTCCTCCTGGCGACCTCCGCCTACGCCCAGGATAACAACAACGCAATCGGCTCCCTCGTCTCAGCAGCCAACAACATCGCCGCCGACGGCCAAAACGTCGCCTCCAACGTCCGCGACGACGCTACCTCCATCGCCTCCGCCTTCGAGACCGGCGGCGCGGCTGCCATCTCCTCCATCACCTCTGAAGGCGGCTCCGCCGCCTCAAACGTCCAGTCCTGGGCGACCTCCGTCGCGTCCGACGCACAGTCCCGCGCCTCCGATGCTGCGAGCAAGGCTTCCTCCGCCTGGAGCGATCAACTGACTACCTTGACGGGAACGAACGGGACTCCCACTGCGACTGAGACGCGCTCGGCGAGTGCGAGCACGGGCACGAGCAGCACCACTGCGACGCTGACGGATACTACCACCTCGACGAGTGGGTCGTTGACTACTACCATGACCCGGACGAGCACCAGTACCGGTGCGGCCGGCACCTCGACCTCGACGTCTCAAGGGGCGGGTGCGCAGGCGACGCCCTTCCTGGGGGCGGGGATTGTGGGTGTTGCTGGTGTGCTGGGTGTTATGGCTGCCCTGTAGATGGGTTTAGAATGATTTGAGAAAAGGATTTGAGGAGGAGGATGATTCGCTGATCACGTTATGTCTATATACCTGGACCTGTACATGTACTTCTGAATGATTAAGACCAATATGACAATGACAACATCTGATATCCCATGAAATACAACCCATCAATCCGTTGAATCCTTTTCTGGCGGCGAGGATACAACCTCCGGCGAATCAATGGTCATCTTCGGGCCTGTGTACCATTTGCGCGCAAACAGGAAATAATACGTCATGCACGCGACCCACACAAACCCGTTGATCACAATCGTGTAGTTCATCGTCGACGCTGTAGCTGTTAGCATGATTCGTAGTCCGCAAAGACAGAACTTACGAGTAGGATTCGGTCCTCCGCTCGGAAACATCGACAGCATCAGCCCAAATACCAACCACAGGACGGCCACAATGGCAATCGGCCGGCTCAGCTTCCCCGTGTAGAACTCGCCCGGCCGGAAGTGCCTCTTGCTCCAGATCACGCGGCACAGAATCGGGGTTCCCCAGGCGACGTAGTTGCTCGCCACGAACAGGGAGAACAGCGCGTTGGCCGCGATTGAGTTGATCAGGCACAGCAGGCCGGCGACGATGCACACGGCGACGAAGCCGACGATCGCCCGTACGGGCTGGTAGCGGATGCGTTTACTGACGTGGCGGAAGTAGCCGGAGAAGGGGAGGGCGCCGTCGCGCGAGAATGCCCATGCTTGGCGGGATGCAGCGACGATCTGTTGGTTCATCAGTACTGCCCCCTGCCTACTTTCTCAGAGCTGGAGCTTACCAAACTCAGGCCGACCAGGAATTGAATGACGATCAGCACACCCGTAAAGCCAAGAGCTCCTTTCTTGCCGAGAGCGTCATAGTAGATCTAGGCTGTCAGTTTGCTTCCGCACGTCCGAAGGGCTGGAACTGCCGTACCTGCGCCATGGGCTGCCCGAACTTCGTGCCCATCGTGTTACTCACGTCCGGGTCCATCGTCGCGGCAATCACGGACAGGACCAAAAATCCCAGGACCGTGGCGCAACCCGACGACCAGATGATCCCCAGCGGCACCGACTTGCCGGCATGCAGCGCTTCCTCGCTCATATGCACGCACGAGTCGAAGAACCCGATCGACCAGATCGGGGCAAGGAACGCCAGCACAAACGCCCAGCCCGTCGGCCACGTCGTGAGGTTCTCCACGTCCCCGAAGACATACGAGCCCGGGTTGAGGGACTGGCCGCGGCTGATCTTGCCGACGGGAAGCGCCACCACCGTTGCGATGATCATCGCCACGTTGATGAAGATCGAGAACGTTTGGATCTTGTTCATGATCGACCCGGCGAACACCGCGCACACGGCGTGCACAAGAATCACCCCGACATAGACACCGTAGATGGTCCCGTTGGATGCGGACCATTCTCCGTCACGCGAGATCGAGATGCACGCGAGCAGCAGCAGCGAAAGTGTGTCTGGACCTGTGAGCGACGACTCGTCATCGAGCGGGGGGCATGGACATACAGTCAACCGAGCACATCCCACCGATTAACCCAAGGGTGTTGCTGTATCCGACCAAAAAGCTCAGCGGGTTCTTGTACTTCTCACCCGCGAAATAATGTGTCCACCAGTATAAACCTCCAGCCGTAGGCATCGCGGACGCCATATCCGCCTGTTGTCGTTAATACAGTGCGCAATCGACGATAATCTGGGACATACCATCGCAAGACCGACAAAGAAGATGAGGATACTCGCCGTAAACCATCCCTATCACTATTAGTCGCGTCCAAAAAGGAAAGTAAGAAAAACAACGAACCCAAACCATGCCGACTGGCCCAGCTGGAAGCGAAAACGCAAGCGTGGATGCGATCGAGGGAACCAGGCCCATAATACTGAACGCGACCGCAAAGATTTCTAGCGTCGAATACTGTCGTCGCAGCTCCTGCTTGTAGCCCAATTCCGCTGCTGTAATCAGTATGCTGCGCGTCAAACGTCAAAAGCCTGCGACTTACCCAAGAGCTGCGTGTCGTCGACCACCTCTCGATGGCCGCCGGCGCCATGGTCAGGGCCTGTGGCATCGACGGTGGTCTGCGAGCGCATCTTCAGGAGCATCTCAGCGTCCAAGCAGTCTCAAATGACTGCAGAATCGATGATCATCAAGGATGGTGAGGACGAAGACTGAAGAAATCGGGAAGAGGTCAGCCCAGCGGGGACGATGGAGTTATCTGCATCGGGTCGGACCAGTGAACAGGTACCGCGCACTAGATAAACTAGAGGGATATGGTGTGAGCACTTGCAAAGTCTAAAAACGACCGTCTGCAAGGACATTGGATGAGACATTGGACATGGGAGACCAGCACGAAAGGGGGCTTTCCTGGAAACTCCGATAGGGAATCGATCGGCGGACAGAAGAGCGGGAGATGATCGTCGCGGACCATTCAGACGACATTATGGGGTCTGGCTGAGGGCCTCCACAAATCCACAGCTTCTAGCTGGCCATGGATGATGCAGCCCCCTAATCGGTAGTCCATAAAACGGTCTCCTTACTGATAAAGACGCTAATACGGAGTCTGATACCCACTGATCATGATAAGCTGAGTGAATTTCGCCCTACAATGGTGGTTCCATGGACCTGGAAGATCTCGAGTTCATCGCTCACGGTCGGGTGGCATCTGGTTGGACAGATGCGCCATGTCCCATGGGCACGCTCGTGGTCTGGCCGGCGTCGTCCGGAAATCAGAGGGCGTGGTCCTGCACTGAAGAGGATGCGAGTTGCGCATTTCAAGGTGACACTTGTGGAGAGACACGGTCTTGGTTCATCTCATTCTATTGATCAATTGAATTGCCTAGAACGCTAGGCCTGCAGGCTGTAATCTGCACCGAATCCTTCTAGTATCCTCCGTAGCCGTTAATAGCCAGGGTGCAATCTGGCGATTACCAGAATTGGCCTAATCCCCGAAATGTCAATTCTTCCATACAAAATAGAAACAGAGCAGTATTGATGTAAAATGAAACGAAATGATGATGCTCGTGGGACAGCGAACGGTTGTTCTCCAAGGTTTGTGCGTAGTGGAGCGCTGGAGCTAGTGTGGATTCTGGAATGTGGGCGTGTGCCGAGGCCGCCGGATTGTTGTGTCTGTACTGGGGTTCAAGATTAGACGTGGTGTAATATGGCTAGGATGGTAAATTGGTGATAGCAAGAATAGATCACTGATGCTGGTAATTTCAGAAGATGAATACTTGAGCATTATCTGCTTACAGTATCAATGAGGGTACTGTTACAGCAATACCTGAGGATATACTGCCACCCGTGAAAACGACTCCGTTTGCTGTACAAACTAGACGATAGGATCGCAATATCGAGTCTAATCTAGCTCTACTGTATGTGTTTAATCGGATATTTCTCTGCGAATCAGATTCTGCTCAGAATCAAATGCTGTCCTCAAGGATGCGATGTAGCGACCGCCTAGCCTGCCAGATCAGGTAAAGGGGGATTTCGGTATTTCTAGACACTAGGGGTTCGCTTAGAGTACTATATTGTCGCTTCTCAACGCTTGATGGCTGACTGATCGAAACAATTCGCACCAAATACATATCGCATATTGCGTGTTTCTCTTGCTATGAAATACCTCTCATTCGTCACGCTGAACTACCCTGCGTTTATCATCGACCCATACTATCGATTAAACCTGGTCCGCCCCGCTGACCGGTCCACCAGGATGATTTACACCTCGAGGGGAATGGCTTGGTGCGCCAGCGGTCGAATCCGAAAAGGCTGTCGAGCCTCTGCCTCCATTTTCGTCGAGCGATCCATGTCCACGCTTGGCCTCCCACTCGTCGAAGTCCTGCCCTGGGTTGACGGACTCGTATTTGAACATCCTGAGGAAGGTGTAGAATCCACAGGCCAGCAGAGATCCGAGGAGCGGTCCGACCCAGTAGATCCAGTGATAACCAGGGAAGCTTCGGTTGATCACGTCTGGGCCGAGGGAGCGAGCGGGATTCAGCGAGCCTCCGGTATAGTAGTCACCTGTTTTCATCAGCTTGAGCATTCGGATTGTAGGAAACCAACGTACCGATCATTTCGGTGACGAAGAAAGTGAGACCGATACCGACCGGCGCGAGGAAGGTGGACTTGTGCTTCACGACGGCCAACATGATGATGACGAAGACCAGTTGGGCTGTCAGGAACATCTCGATGAATAGACCCTGAGAGATGGAGGCGCCTCCACCCAGTCGAGTTCCGACGTTGAGGGGACCGGGAAACAGAGCGCTGACGACGCCTGCGGCTGCGATGCCGCCTACGAGCTGTGCACCGAAGACGAAGACGCCTCGAAGGGGCGGCATGCCTCCGACCAGGCATAGTGCCAAGGAGACCTGTTCTGTCAGAGCTGAGCTGCCGTGTGGTATGGTCAAAGACTTACTGCCGGGTTGAAGAGACCCCCCGTCACCCGATAGAACGCCCAGATGTTGACTGTCAAGGAGAAGCCGAACGATAGGGAAGAATAGAGAAGGTTGGAGGTGTTGGGAGGGGCACCGGGCGCCGGCTTGGGTGTATTGGAGACCTGAGTTCCCGCAAAAGAGAAGAACAGGAAGAGGAACGTGCCGACAAACTCTCCTACCACAGCAATCAGGTTATTTCGAGCACTGTCGGCCAGACCCAGCATGGGAAGCTGAGTCTGGCTGCGCCTGACGACGCGCCGGTCCTCTCCATTACGTTTACCGAAAAGCATTGTATCTTGATATAGTCAAAGACAGAGTACTAATTTCCGGGATAGGTGACGCTGGCCGTGCGATCAATACTAATGTATCAGCGTCGCCCATTTCTTATATGCTCGGCAGGACACATCCTAACTTTGTTATGTCGATTACGACATGTACAATGTCATGACTCTCTTAGCGTGTCCGTTGAGCTTGCCTTGATGTTCTTACATTTACTCGCCAATCTTCGGGTCACGGCGGGAAAGTCGCCATTTCCGGCCATCGGGGGTACCACCAGAGACCCTGTAGCTGTAATGGTCAATGAACATAATCGAGGATCCAGAGAAGTCAGTAAAGTTGCAGTGGTCGATCGGGGTCCAGACACTGGTTCGCTCAAACAATGCCGAACACCAGTCAGCACTTGGTAGAGTGGTCGATGAAAGGAGCGGATAGTATTCAGGCAGTTGACAATTTGAAATTCACAGACAAGTCTGTCAGTCGTACTGCCATTGACCACTGGATGATTGGCTTTATATTTGATTCCTCATGATCTTATTATTCTTCCTTTCGCGAACGATGGTCCGTAACGTACGTGATCACACATCAGCATAAGCAGCATAAGGGAGGCTGAGTAATTGTGCGCATTAAGCTGATTCGAGGTACCACGGCGGGCTATTTCTATGACGTGGACATTTAGGATTTAACACTTCAACATTGCAGAAATTATTTGACCTACGAATAATTGATCTTTTGTACAGTGCAATGGCATGAATTCAGCATCTTTACAACCTAGTAAGAGGGTAGGGCTGGGAACAATTGCTGGATCCTGAGTGAATTAACAGTTGGCTTGGAGACTTTTGGACGAACAATAACTCCTCTTTCCGAGGGTGCTATGTTTGCTGGGGCTGTCTGTATACGGTGATAAGGAAATCGATGAGATGCGCCAGGCATGCAAGGGCTTAGTTCTGTGCCTTGCCTGAGGATGGACATGGCCGTACCCAGAACATCGGTGGGACCAGGGTATGCGGAGCATGTCGTGTAGAGAATCGAGGCCTGTATAATCAGGATTGAAGCCGAGGGAAAGCTAGGAAAAGATGGTGTGTGGCCCTATTGAAAAAAAGGGGAAAGAGACACATTATAACTTGTGCACAATGTATGGATACGTATAGCGAGAAGCCCGGAACCTTATACTCGCTGACTCGTACCTAAAATTCCCTTTCATTAGAAATCATTGCTGGCAATTTAATCTTCTTGTCCTTTACTCACAGCAAGGGGAAAGGGCAATCAGGAAACCCAGTACGGTCATGCATCTAAGACATAGCAAGCGTTGGCTTGTTAACCACGGCAAATACCTGAAAAGACGAAGAATTGGGAGGTACATTGTAAATAGATCAACAACAAGCATTCCATAGTAAGGATGGCCTGTCAAAGCCAAACTACTTTCCACCTCTGATGCTGAGGTATTGAGGAACTGGCCTTGCCCTGCCCGAATATCTGGCTTTGAGATATGGTTGACGCTGAGAGGAATGAGAATTGCGATATACATAAGCAAGTTAATAAGTGGCACTGCAAAGGTCGCGCCTTGTCTTGCTGCACCGTCGTCGCCTTTACCTATACAACATATAACGATGCAGCAAGGCCGACATTGATCGCCGAGAGACACCATTTGAAACACAAAAAAACTCCGGCGGCAGCAGCCCGTCGTTTCCGCTGCTTGGTACCCTTCTGTAATGGGACATTCTGTTCTTCTAGAAAGATATTGGGCGTGTACACTATGTTCTAGAAGGGTTTGGGGTTTTCAGTGGCATCCCCGCGGGGGTGCCAAATTAAATACTTTCACAATCACGATCACTCCGAGGAAGAAAACAAAGGCTCAACAGAGCTATATTTTGGGAAGGAAAGGAAGGAGCCAGTCGAAGTACAACACGTCTGCGTGGCTGATAGCTGCCACCAGAATATGCTCAGCAAGCTGACATATGCAGTTTGCTGGTTGCATGCAGCTAGCCTCATCAAGCCTGAGCATGGGTCGGCTCCTTTTTAGTCACGAGCGGGGGTGATTGATGTCCAAATAAATGTATTTGTTCTTCCTTCTTCATTTGTATTGATCTACTTAAATATGATCAGTTGCTCGAAAGATACAGATATGTAGCAGTATAAGAAATTTCTGGATGAGCTGCGAAGTTTGGTTGGCATATTCAGGAAACAAGGAATCGCAGTGGTGCAACCTAGAAGCAGATAGACATAACACAGGTACACAGATTCACTTAGGGACCTGGCCAAGGCTGCAGTGCAACCAGCCTGCATTGGGGTGGCTGTCATGCCAGCAGTGTTCTGAAAGGTACGCATGAAACTTAACATTGCCCCTGGTACCTCATCACGAGGAGATATTGCTTTTGCTGATGAATGGAGGAAAATACTTAGGAGACGCCAATTGAGTCCATCTAGTACCTGGTCCTGGCGTAACTACTGCTCTTGTTCCCTTTAATCAGCACATGTGGACTACTGGAATCCAAGCCCCTAATGATATGCAGATCGGCAACATTTTTTGGGCATCGCACAAGCTCTACACCATGTGCTGCAATACAAGCAGCTATCTGCGGTTGCCCGCTTCGATGAAGCGGTCTGACCGTCCGAGTATAACCCGCCGCCAGGCCGACATCATTTGGGAAGAGTACAAGACCAGACTGGCGTAGCTGTTGGTCAGGTACTAATCGCCATGGCGATGTTCGGCTAAGAACCAAGGCATAAGCGTATGCTTACGGAGTAGCCGCTTCTTGCACCATCCCAATTCCAATCACTCGAAGGTCCTTGTCTATGGGCGTTCGCTGCTGCTGGGCTGCATTCCAGGGGCACTGCACCCAGCAAATACGCGCCCCGCAGTTTCAGCCTTTCAGGCCAACTAGTCTAAGCAATTGACTGCATGTCCCCAAGTTCACATAGGACCTATTTATGGTTCCGATGTTTTCCTCTTCTCGACATCCCCATCCCATCCCAACTTGTTTATTCAAGGCAGATAATCATGCGATTCAAGCGACGTAGCGGGGGAATCTGCTACATGACCAGACTCCTTGTATTTCACTTTGTTTTCATATTAACTGCGTGCCCACGGCAAAGCTTCGCAGATGTATTCATCTTTCCACCGCAGAATGGTTACACCGGCGAATACATATCGAATCTAGCTTTTACTGTCGGGCAGTCGATTGACATCAAGTGGCAAAGTGGCTGCGACGGGTCTATTCAGCTTTGGTTGATGAAGGACTACAATGGCGGCGACTGTCGGTTTCAGAGTGATGCGCGGTGTAGTCAAATTGCAGGTGAGACTGTTCTGTACCGGACCTGGATCTCGGCACGGCTGTTGACATGAGCAGACACTCCCAACAATGGCTCATTAGCATGGACTGTTAGTTCCATGGGTCTTTCAGGCCCCGGCGTCTACTATATGTACGGGTTATGCAGCGACCCGGGCTCGACACGTTTCAGCAGTCACTATTTCAATATTTCATCGAAGCAAGTTTCAAGCTCGACGACTACCCCCAAAACCACAACCTCTACCCCGACGTCGACGAAGCAGAGCGGTTTTATAGATCCTGCAACGTCGACATCGACAACACCTGAACCCGCGGTAGGGACGGCAAAGTCAACGACCCCGGTAGGTGCTATAGTCGGAGGGGTGATTGGGGGTCTTGTAATTATAGGATTGACGCTCATTGTTGGAATTGTATTACTGAGGAAAAGAGCACCATCTCATGCAGGTGGATTTATGCCCCCGGAATGGAGAGGGAAGGCTGAGCTACCTTATCCCGATTCAACCCCAGGAGGATCACATCACGAGGATCATGAACTACTCTGTCCTGATTCAGTCCCAGGAGCAATCGATCATGAACGGCAAAGCTCAAGAAATCAACCGCGTCCTCTGATTGAGCTACCGTCTTGACACGTCAAGACCTTGCTTTTCATGTATTATTCTACGGCAACCTGAACGCTAGGTTAGTACTCTTGGTACATATAAGATGGTTGAGAGCCATGACGAACAACAATCGGTAGAACTGCTTCACTTGCTACCTACCCAGGATATTGTAGACGCTAAGCTCTGGTTGGCAATAAGGGACGAGCACCACGGCGCTAAGCTTTCTTCGGCTTCCACAGCCATGTTCCCATGTCAGAACATCTAGTTACCTTGGGCCACCCGGAGGCGCTAACACCTATGTGAGACTATTAGGAACTCTCCAAGTAATTCAATCTAAATATTACATTAAGAACTATAGAGAATTGGTACCTGCTAAGAATGCTAGCATATTCTACAAGTCACCCTCAGAAGGTGAACACAGAGAGAGTTCACGGTCCGCCGTAGCGGCCGTACTCGGCGCCGACATATTCCCACGTCACCGGTCCGAAAAATCCTCGCGCCGGGATCCGCTCGCAAGTGGCCTGACATTAGGTTATTCGGTTACTAATTATTAAGTAACGGCAATTAAGTGTGAGAGACCAATCGAAAACGACGTTTAATAAGGAACTTGAAGTATGGGGCGATGGATACGGAGTAGCAGGGAAGTAGACCATCTGGAGTCTGGAGAATGCTTGTGCAGTCGAGCAATGCCGTGCAGGATTCATTTCTCGACTATTGGATACTATCGTCTTGATAACGGTGATAAACATGATCGACAGCTTCTTGGTAGCTGGTAGTGAAACTGACTCTCAGCAAGAGTACTGGCTGGTGGAGTCTGTTTGCTTATCAAATTATTCCTGCATGCTGATTCCTCCGTTACCAAACTCGACTTTGCATGTTCCTGACCTCTCATACCAAAGCCTCCGCGGAGATGTCATTGCCATCACGTCGGCTGCGGGAAAAAAAAGGGATCATGAGAAAATTTTCAATATGGCACGACCGTACGGACCAGCAAGTGGCGCTGTGTATAAATACTGCAGATTTGGACGTCGACTGTGCCTTTGATAGTTGTCACAATAATCAGTTTTCAAATTACTAGGATCACAACACATTCAATCGCATATCATGCCTCTAACACCGGAACAAGTTCAAATCATCAAGGCCACCGTGCCTGTGCTGGTGGAGCATGGAACAACCATCACATCAGTGTTCTACAAGAACATGCTAACCGCCCATCCCGAGCTGCATAATGTCTTCAACACCGCCCACCAGGTCAGCGGCCACCAGGCTCGTGCTCTGGCCGGCGCTCTCTTCGCCTATGCTTCCAACATCGACAACCTGGGCGCTCTTGGACCCGCCGTCGAGCTCATCTGCCACAAACACGCCTCGCTATACATCAAGCCTGACGACTACAAGATCGTTGGCAAGTTCCTGCTGGAAGCAATGGGCCAGGTCCTGGGCGATGCCCTCACCCCGGAGATCCTCGACGCCTGGGCCACCGCCTACTGGCAGCTGGCCGACATCATGATCGGCCGCGAGGCCCAGCTCTACGAGCAAGCCGAAGGCTGGACCGACTTCCGCGACTTTGTTGTTGCGCAAAAGGTCCCTGAATCCTCGGAAATCACCTCCTTCTACCTGAAGCCGGTGGACGGCAAGCCTCTGCCCGCCTTCCGACCAGGACAGTACATCTCCGTGCAGACCCACGTCCCCGAGCTCAACTACCTCCAGGCGCGCCAGTACTCTCTCAGCGACATGCACCGGTCAGACTACTACCGCATCAGCGTGAAGAAGGAGCCTGGACTGAACCCCGCCGAGCCCGGCGCAAAGGCGCACCCGGGCTACGTATCGAACATCCTGCACGACTTCATCAACGAGGGCGACACCATCAAGGTCTCCCATCCGTACGGCGACTTCTTCCTCTCCGACGCCAAGGCCACCAACCCCGTTGTTCTCATCTCAGCTGGCGTTGGTCTGACCCCCATGACATCGATTCTCAACACTCTGACCTCCGAGTCCCCCGAGCGCAAAGTCAGCTTCATCCACGGCGCTAGAAACGCACAGGCGCGTGCGTTCAAGAACCACGTCACCACCCTCGAGAAGAAGCTGCCCAACCTCAAATCGACCTTTTTCACCAGCCACCCCACAGAGGAGGACAAGGAGGGCGAGGATTACCAGTACCGCGGCCGTGTGGATCTGAGCAAGTTGGATGGCAACCAGGACTTGTTCCTGGATGATGCCACGACGGAGTACTACGTCTGCGGACCCGACACATTCATGACTGATATGCTAAATGTTCTCAAGTCCAAGGGCGTGAGCGCGGACCGGGTGAAGCTGGAGCTGTTTGGAACTGGCGGGGTTCCTCATTGATTTCATATTGATACCTGATTGCATTGCATGTATATATCATAGATCATCCCTACTCACGATTTACGACCTAGATAACTTCTTTAATCAATGTCTAGATGTTTTCAACATATATGACATCATCCACAGCAGAGTACGCAGCGGAATACGCAGCGGAATACATATTCCGCTACAGACCAATGCAAATATATAAAAGCCATCTCACTCTGCTCAGTCCTCATCCGGCCAGACTACAATACAACGTATAACAAAATGTCCCACCTAACATACTACAACTACGACGGCGTCGGAAAAGCCAACCAATCCAAATTCAAATACAGCCAAGCTGTCCGCGTCGGCGACCGCATCGAATGCGCCGGACAGGGTATCCCCTTCCCCCTTCCCCCCAATACACATACTCATATTCACTGGGCCATACTGATCAATATGAAGGAGGCTGGGACCCCAGCACAGGAACCATCCCCCGCGAAATCAACGCGCAGATCGACCAAGCCTTCGCCAACGTGGACATGAATCTACGGAACGCAGGAGGCGAGGGCTGGAGCCAGGTGTACCGGGTGAACTCGTACCATGTTCCGATCAATGACGAGGCGCTGGAGGCTATGGTGCGGAATTTCCATAAGTGGGTTCCGGGGCATGAGCCTATTTGGACGTGTGTGGGGGTGACGAGGCTGGGGGAGGATGATATGAGGGTTGAGATTGAGGTTGTGGCGCATGTACCGTAGAATTTCTAGTGATAAAATGAGATAATGAATGAATGGTGCTGGTGTATCTGTCGTGTGGAAATAAGCGGTGATATGAGATGGGGGACGACACTTGATTAATAATGCGGAGTTAAGTTATCATGAGATTGAATCTGATGTAACTCGACTTTACACAACAGACTAACGTTGGGTGAAGATGCCACCGGCTGAAAAGAAACAATCCCGAGGGAAATATACCACCAAAGCATGCGAGGAATGTCGTCGTCGTCGAGCAAAGGTGTGACATGCATTAGTCCCTCAGACTCCATTATCTGACGGTTCTGACCTGCTAGTGCGACGGACAAAAACCATCCTGCTCTCGCTGTGTACAATGGAGTATCTCCTGCCAATACTCCTCAAATGAGGATGGTAGACGTCCTGCATCCAAGTTCTACGTGGACTTGCTTCGCCAGCGCATACAATTTCTCGAGGAGTTTCTGGCCAAGCGCGGGATCGATCCAGACGCGGAAAAGTCACTCGAGGAGGATGCTGCAGAAGTTACATCGTATCTGCAGGCTCTATGCGATCAATTCAAGGGATGTCTTGCGCTCGATGAATCTCTTAATTTCGACGACGACGGCGAGATGCGATTCTTTGGGCCGACGAGTGGACGTCTTCAGTTCGCTGCCTCAGGTGCCCTGCCAGAGGAAGGATCAAAGGCTCGCGTTGAACTTGAGCCTTTTGCATCAAATGCGTACGAACCTTTCATTCCTACAGAGCTGGAATCTCACTTGATCGACCTGTACTTCACCTGGGAGCAACCATGGTACCAAATCGTGGACGAGGATCTCTTCCGCCACAGCATGGCACACAGAGGTCGCTATTTCACTCCCCTGCTTCTATATAGCATTCTCGCCATGGGGTCACGGTACTCTGACCGTGTCGAAACCCGTACCGACGCAAACGACCCCAACACGGCCGGTCGCTTCTTCTTCGAACAGGCCAAGACTCTACTTCATCGGGAAATGGAACGGCCAAGCCTGACGACCATCCAGGCATTAGGCCTCGTTGGGATGTTTTACATTGTGAGTTTCCTACGTCTTTCTGGGCGATAACTGATTGTCTATCCAGGCCACAGGCGCTGATGCAGCCGGGTGGCTGCACCACGGCATGGCGAACAGGCTGAGTCTTGACATGGGACTCAACCTGGACCCGGCTGCTTTCGACAGAGCAGTGAGTATGTGTCCTGAGGAAATACAACTCCGGCGGCAGATTTACTGGACTCTATACTGTCACGACAAACTTTCTGCGAGCTATACAGGGCGCGTCTGCTCCATGCTGGTTCGTTCCTTCGTCCATGTCTGATCCCACACTCCCACTAATACCTAGACCCAGGACGTCCAAGGCGCCGTCAACCTACCCAGTCATGCAGAGCCATCATCTCCCCGGCAGCGCGCCATTCGCTCCCTACAGACAGCTTTGATCCAGATCTGCCAAATTCACGAGAAGATCTTCATGTCTTTGTACGTCTCCCACCGCAACACAGCGACGAAACTGACAACAGCAGGTGGGGTCCCAAGCCCACCCTGAACCAACGCCAACGACCCGCCTTTCTCAAATCCTGTCTTCTGGACCTAAAAACCTGGCTCTACGACCTCCCTCCAGAGCTCCGGATCGACCAGCCAAATCATCTCCCGCACGCATATGCCTTGCACATGGTCTACCACACTGCTAGAATTCTTTTGGCCAAACCTTTCACCATAAGGCATCAATCTGCCTCCAGCGATACAGACGCCAACGTAGGAGTACAAATACAAACACAAGCAAAATCCGTCTCCGCCGACTCCGCCCGCGCCATCTGCACCATCGCCCAGAAATACCGCCAGCAGTTTGGTAGTTTCCATCTCAGCCCCATAACCGCGATGCATTGCACGCTCTCCGCGGCGATGGTGTTACTCGAGGACATCAGCGGGGAGGACATGCTTCCGTCGCAGAAGAGCCGGTTGGAGGTATGCGTGGGCGTTCTCGAGGAGCTGGCGGGCTCGTGGCAGCCTGCGCGGCGTATTGGGAATAATCTGCGGCGGTTGTTAAGTGCGAGGTATAATCTGACACTCCCAGGGAGTGAGACAGAGGGCCAGCTGCAGCAGACTGGAGATGATCTATTAGCTCCGTCCATGGGCTTTGATTTTGTGAACGGGGGAACCACGGACTTTCTACCTCAGTACGCAGAAGGTCTGCCGTCGGCGCTGGGGTTGCCTCCTGCTTTGGACTCGTTACCGGTTGATTACGGGTTGTTTGATGTGTTGAATCAGATGAATATGGATCGGATGTGGTAAACTGGACGATCCTTGATACTCAGGTGGTTACGGCAAAGAAGCTCTCGGATCACCCACAAAGTCAAGATACATAACCATATAATGTACTATGAATAAACATATCATATTGGATAAGCTCGCCAGTTATATCGGCAACATGCACAGCCGTGCATCCAAATTCCACAGTGAGGAATCTTCTCATCTTGTAATTTCCATGGTCATCTATCAGTACAATCAAAACTGTCCTCAGTCAGGCCGCCTCCAGCCTACAATTAGTATCTGTACCCCTGCTTTGGAAGCCAAGGAAACCTTAAACCCACGTGGTAATACGAGACTGCCCGTGGTGTACCACAATATCGCCAAGCTTGCTCAGCCCCAGCCGTGACTCAAACGAGAACACACGAGCTCATAAAGAACTGCAAGATTCTCTCAGAATCAACTTATCCTATATCCATCCAATGCCACAGAAAAAGACCAAACAAAAGAACCCCAGACCACCATCCATCCCACCCCGGGATACCTCCGAAGAATGCAGCTGCAGCTGCGGCTGCGAATGCCACGCGCCCGCATCAACAGGGATGCCGATCCACGTCCTCTCAGACGTCTGTCGTCGCAAAGGATGGCATGAGCCCGAGTACTCGATGGTAAACCCACTGCACTGCCTGTTCAAACCACCAAATCAAATGAAATCAAGCCCTCGCTGACAATGACCCAGACACAATCTGCGAGTGGATATCTAGCCGCAGTATCCATGAGAAGCACATTACCCAGCGGTGAAAGCATAGTACTCCCCTTCAAGGTACCGGATAGTCTCCGCGCTGTGTTCACGGATACAGAGGAGATTGCGAAAAACAATATCGCCATGTATGTCCTCTTCTGCATAGGTGAACATAACTCCGATTTACCGCGGGGGTGGCGCAGTTTGTGGAAGAGGGAATTTGAGAAGATCAAGGCGGTTGATATTAAGGAGGGGAGGGGGTGGATGTATTCGGCTGATTTGTTTCGGGCCTATAAGAGTAGGGAGCTCTCCTCCTAGATGATTACATAGGAGAGCAAGACTACACATGTCGTGAACTGGTGGCTGAGCGAGGTATAGTGATATAAGTTCATCGATCGACATGCGATTATACTTCCCAAATTAAAATTTACATTCCCTCAAGTAATAGACCTTCGATGGACCCGAGGCATTGAGAGCGATGGGAGTATAGTTTGCATTATAAGATATACTAGATCAGAGGCTAAGAAACTATTCATGTTATTTTTAGCATAGGTCAGAATAGACTTAATATGTTATCATCTCTATAATTACATGTATGCGGAGATTATAGATCTAGATATTATAGCTCTCCTTAATATTAAAGCCATATGCCTGATAGCTTTCAGTCTTCAAGCACTCTTAGTCTCTTATAAATAGTTAGAAAACTAAATATATAAGCCACTGCCAAGCGTATCGATAGAAGAGGATTAAAGGGTTTGTATAGCCCAGGAAAGGTCACAGGTAAGAGAACCCGCTTAGCAGCCATCAAATAGGGGGTCACTTGGGAAGATGCTGGTGCTAAATAGTGTTGGAGCCAGGGGAATAGGCTAAAAGTCGAGAAACTCCATCTGCATCATAGCCATGAGAATGTTCTGAGCACCAGAGAGCTAATATTAGTTAAGTACAATGTGCTCAGATGCTTTTCCATATAGTCATGCCAGCTTACTCGTAATTAATACACCACAGGCCAAGTATACATCAATCTGATCCTGCGTGATTACATCTTAGTCATTCTGTCACCCAGATCCAGATAATCTCAAGATATGCAGTAGACTTTGGTGTCAGGTGCAATAAGAGCAAGGCGGCGATGCAATATGAGTTGACACCCCCGGTCTTCTTAGGACATTGGTCTTAACACTTCCTACTTGAGTCTCAGATGTTGAATGAAAGCCATACATATCCTTGGTATTTTGAGCGTCCTTATCGTCTTGCTTGTCGTAGAGCTTGCCGTCGACGCATTACGGGTCTTTCTCCTCAACCTAAAGATTAAGCCCCATCCATGAGTGCCACGCTCATTTGACACCATGTAAGGAAATTTCTCTTCAAGAGAAGGAGCACGAAAAGTCACCCCTAAGCCATTCGATAACAGAGTACTTGAGCACCTGATCATCACGATATGCCAGGCTCCTGGAAAGTCGAAGCCGACTATGCTTGTCCTATTGCAATCGCTTGACAATTATTATGAAAACTCAAGGCCACCTCTTGAGCTCTCAAGAGCACCACTTTAGTGCAATTATGAAAACCGGAATACCCATCTTACCGCTGATAACGCCAAGGGGTGCTCCTTGTAAGATTACTGCCTAAGATGCTTGATCTCAAAGTCCATGAATGCTGAAATATGGCTAGCAAGCGTGGCGGCGGCGGCCCGATGATATTGCAAGGCTGACAGAACCAGGCTGATCATGAAAAAGAAATTAAGGACAACAAGAAGGCGACTGTGGCGGAGAGTGTGTGGCGCTGAAAAGGCTCCAATATTTACCAATCAGTCTTGCAGGGATTTCGACGAGGCTGAGCGAGGCATTGACAAAATGCTTCGTTGAAAACGAAAACAAAGCACAGAATCTTAACAACCGGTTTGTTTCATGAGAGGCACACGGTCACTAAGACTACGATATTTGAAGATATCGTCGCTGGAGATCGATGGATCAAGCGTCTGCATCTCATCATCGCCAACCTTTCCGTCGTCTACAGTGGAAAAGGGACTTTGCCATTCGTCAAGTGACACTTTACCATGGTCAAGATAATCGCCTGAAATGTCCCCCTGGGGGCTCAATGATTGACGAGTTTCTGACTTGTTACTCACTCGACTTCATTCCTCCTCGCCGTTACGAGCTCCTCAGACGTTTCTTGGAACGAACCGGAGCTCGCTCGTTTCCCGAGGCAATTAGATCGTTTCCTACTGACAAACGCATACTCGCGATGATTGATGATCGATGCGATCCCTGTGTGAGCGTCTCACTCCCAAGCGGCACGAGATTTCTGCCTCTCAGGCAGTGGGAATCAGACGGTTATATGCAACGTCCTCCAGAGGGGCTGCACATTCATGTTTATGGCGCAGATGCTGAAACACTGCACATCAACCTGCAAAAGAACGTATGCAAAATGTGTTCTTTGTTTCCCCATTGCTTTCGCTTGCACTTACGTGAGAACAGCGAAAGGGTGTTGCAGAACGGAGAATAGTGTGAGTTTCTCATTCCCTCGAGCCTGCTTCGTGTCTGTCCTGAGAAAGCTGCAGATACATAGCCAACCTGACTCCTTTGATGACTTTGGCCTTGATCTCAGCGGTCGCCTACTTTCATCTTCCGGAACTACGATCCTTTCTTTCGAGACATGTAGCATTTGAGTCCTATATGGGCATTTCTCAGGTGGCTATAGATTGACATTCACTATGTACACGACTCAATTTCTATGATTTACATCTGACTCATAAGGATCGAGGTTTTGTGTTGGAATTTCACCTGCCTTACTACGCCCTGCGACCTGATCGACCCGATCTTCGCGATTCCCGGGGACTGCGCAAACATCGATACTTTAGGCCTCCCGGCGAAGAGAAGCAAGATTGCATATATGAGAGTCAACTCTCGCTGATAGTGTTTGGGGTCGATGATTTCTTCTGGACGGCTTATTTCTGCGAAGATACGTACTTTAGCAACCAGGATCTGGTCGCGAACTGCCTGCAGGATGAGGTAGATGGACCTTCACTTGGTAGGAGAATGCACAAATTTCCCATTTGGGATCCAAGGTACTACTTTCTGTCGATTCTTGCGACGCGGACGGGCCAGATCACGTTGGAATGGACAGTGCTCGTCCAGTCGCTGGAGAGCGTCCTGGATCGGCATGTGAGACACCTTCCTTTTCTTTCAGCCACTATGTACAGGAGGAGCTGTGACAAGCTTACTTCGCGCACAGGGGGAAATAGACCAGGAAAATCTGAATATGTTTCTCGAGAACGATCCAACTTTGAAGAAAACTAAGGAGTACACGTGGATACTTTGCACCCTGCGTCGTCTTCGGAATGGTTTAGCACGAGTTATAGCCGCGCTGATCGCATTCGACAACAACAATACAGTTTACTTCGATCTTGACGCGGATGGCCCTCTACAGGACAAGTTTCGCCACTATTTCACTCAGGTGCGTCAAGACACCGCCGAGCTCGAGGCCTTGAGGATGATACTTGAACAGCGCATCGAGATTATGGAGAAGATGTCTGGCGTCGTAAGTAGCAGTTCTCACCAGCTCGACACATAACTTATAAATGACTCATACGCATATAAGTTGGTCAATGCCTCATCGCTTGCAGAAAGTATCACAGCCACCCGCCAAGGCAACAATATCAGACTCCTCACTTATATCACCATTGTAAGGTTTGCTGCCCCCCCAACAAGATTATAACCGAGCTGAGATTATTTCAAGGTCTATCTACCTGTGACTCTCGTGACGGTCTGCCGATCCTGCGCCTATCCAGTGCCATCCTGGCTGGAATCCCGGAGCACTAACAAAATTGTAGGGCGCATTCAGCATGAATCAAGTCGCCAATGAGGTCGCCTGGTGGAAATACTGGGTCTCGGTCGTATGTCTGACATGCCTGACTGTTGCTGTGGCGTTTGGATCACAGATTCTGCTCCCTTGTTTGAGGAAGTCTACAGCTTGATGTGAACACCCGTTAGATAGGATTGAAAGAGAATATCTCAGTGCATTTGCCCTGTCCCTACTCCCTTGTTCCATGTAGCCTACTTGACCGGCTTGCAGTCCGAACATGCTATATGGTCACAATGAGTACATCTTGGCTGTGCATTGTAAACATTTGGGCCATCACCACACTGGCACTGGGAAACGTAAGCTCAGAGTATATGATTGCCACAACATAAGATCTGATGACACTTACACAGATATACATGTAGGTGTACGTGATGAATGGGAACGAAGTGTTTCTGGGAGCCTGACATTCTGGACATCTCTCACTGCCACATCTTGAGCATATTTTGTTCTCTGCTTGGTTGAAAGTACGGCAGGTGGTGTCGCACTGTATCGTCATCTATTATTAACATCCAAAATTCAGAGAATGCATACACATGATAGGAATGACATACACAGAACCAGGCACTCTTTGCCTGCTTGATAAATGAGGTATCGGTCGGATCAAGCAGCTTCATCTCGTTCAGCTGCGGCTGTCCAAGGCGGCGCATAGTGCCAGTAGTATCCATCAAGTGAACCAGGCTGCCGAAGACAATAAAACACCTCAAGAACTTGCCGATTAAGCACAGCTATATGATGTGAAAATGTCCAGAATCAAATATTGTCAGAAGAACTTGGGTTCTGTTCAGTCTGTGTGCTGTGCAAGGCTGAATTTGTTCTTGGCGGCTGATTCGGCCAACTCATGCATTGGCTTGTCTGCGCCACTGCTTGCTATTCTATGCGGACAGCGGACCAATAATTTATGTGTTCTTGCTTGAGCTACTTGTGCAAAAATATATGACTTCTTGACTGAGAAGCATCGGGCAGATATACAGGTAGTTCTGGATGTCACAGCCGCATAAGGATATTATTGACCAACCTCACAGGTTCCCAACCGCCCACGCAGCATAAACGAACGGCTTTTTACAGGGCCATCACTGCCCATTGCATCAAGCAAAACGGCGCTGAATCTGAAATCTCCTCGACTTGAGATTATTCATCATATGAATCATAATCCACTGACTACCTCCCAGATGGCTCAAGTTGCTGGCTGCAGCAAGCAGTCTACTATACGCATTAACTCCAATTCTCGTAGGTGTATGGGAATACTCGAATCCCCCGAAACGGCGCTGGACACCCTCGAAGCATCACTCCACCCCATGCTGGCTGTTTCCTTGTAGTACGCCATTAGATATCTGCCCTATCGAACCGCCGAGTAAGATCCCGCTGAGAGGGCAGAGTCACCAACCACAACAGATGTATCATCTGATTCCACGTTCCAGCGTGGATATTTCCTGCAGAGTAGCCCTTTCAACTTTGGCTCCAGGAAGTGCCTCCA
Organism: Aspergillus udagawae; assembly: GCF_001078395.1. Lineage (NCBI taxonomy): Eukaryota > Fungi > Ascomycota > Eurotiomycetes > Eurotiales > Aspergillaceae > Aspergillus > Aspergillus udagawae. The sequence continues at coordinate 451,125 of NW_025091274.1, read as the reverse complement.
GTAGAATCTAGGGGCCAAAACGACGCCGTGTTCGGCATCTTTAGCCACAATCCTGTGGTTAAGTGTACTTTAAGCCAGCCAAGCAAATCGTCACCTAGAGAGGAAAAGAAATTCGGACCTCGAAACTAAAGCACTAACAAGCTAAGTACAGTAAGCAGACTTTCATTCGACAGCCAGGAAGAGTTCATACATATGAAATGCAGATCGTTAGTTCCATCTTCCATTTTGTGCTTCAGAACAAGAAAAACACAAGGTTGAGACCTAGAAATCCAAGCTTTGCGAGGATCTTCCCTTTGGAAATTTTGCGCAGTTCAAGCACCCTCATAATAAAGTTATAGATGGCCTCCTTCCAGTACACCGACCACCATCGCCATGTGTGATTCTTCATATACTGAGCTCTAGACGTCTCAGTAATATTGTAGTGTTCCTCCAGCTTTTGTTTTTGAACATTTAGTATTACATTAGGCCCAAAGCTCCAAATGTTGTCCTGGCGCCTGCGCCTCTCCTGGATGGATGAGTTTGTCTCAGTCTTACACTCCCATGCTGAATTACCGTCATCGCAGGTGGCATAGATGCTGTCCTTAGTAATACCAAGCTGCTCTGCAACCTAGTTGCGGGATCTACCCTGCCGCTCTCTATAGGAATGTTAGTATAGGTTAATATACATATTAGTTCATGTCTCGCCTTTTAAAAGTTATACGAGAGGCGGTTAGCGCCAGTCCACTGATGAATGGAATATTCCTGCCTGATCCCGTTCTGCCTCCCTGGCTGGTCAGTTGACTTGCCTCAATTCGCTGTATGGTGCTTTCGGACGAACGTGAACATGTGAGAGACGTCTCCAAAAGGCGCGGGAAAAAACAACAGCTACATACATAAACAAAGGAAAAGTGGCACAAAGGCTGTGCTTGCGCACCCTCCCAACCATCCGGCCTAAGTGCCACTTAGACAGGTTTTATCTGATGGTGGTAACACTTGGTCAAATGGTAGTTGCTTGACTGAGCAGCAGATGATAAAGGTTCTGATTCCAGTGCTTCACAGATTTCAAGGTACGTTGCCTCTTCTTCGATATGCAGATCGGACCCAGCAAGATCAAACGAATGGTATGACCTGGACAGTTGTACTTTTCCTCCAGAAGCATTCAGCCACCAGCGGGTATCGCTGGCCAGCTTGCTTTGGGTCTCTGATGGGGCGCTCTCCATCAGTACTGAAGGATTGTTGTGGTGGCAGGCCCTTGTATATGGTTGGATGATGGTATTCATTGACGATGATGCTAAAGTAGGCTACTGCGTAGCGAGGTGATTCACCACATAAGGTGTCCCAATTATAGCCTGTCGCGTATACGGGTTGATTCCTGAAACATACTATGTATGAACCTTGCTGTCTGGTTCCCATGATTGCTGTCCCGCCATGTAGCTTATTGACGAGCGATGGTGCGTGGATTTTGACGGGCTAGCCCTTGAAGGCCCAGAGAACCTTATCCATGATGTCGTCTGCACAATTTTTTGCCGACGACGCCGCCCTCGCGTGATCAGATGTTGATATTCTTCACTTTACAGTGAAAGCGGGCAAGAGTATCTAGTTCTCTAGTAGTAGGGCAAGCGCACCTCCTGCTTAGATAGTCATGGAACTTTTAAATCCACCATTCCTTTATGTATCAGTGAGGAGGCATGATGATGAGTGCTCTGGAAAGGGGTAAATTAGGGTGTAAGCTTAAATTATAAAACAACCAAAGCCTAGGAGATAGTGCTTACCCAGCACATTAAGTAGGAGACAGATAGGGATGAGGGGATGGGAGAGACAGAATACAATAGGAAGTGAAGAGGAAGGCAATATAATGGAATAATAGGATAATAAGAGGACCAGAGGACTAGATGATAAGAAAGCAAGATGACAAGATGAGAAGATAATTAGAGGGAAGATGAGAAGATGAGGAGTTAAGGAGACAGAAAAAACATAAGGTGAGAGAAAGTAAGACTCATCTTCGCTGTCCAATTATGCCTGCTCATGAGTTGCTGTTAGACTGATAAGACGAAGTTGTATGTAAGGAGTACTCTGTCCAATTCGGGTCGGTAAAGGAGTTGTGACATCAGCCCTTCCCACGCTGTGCTCATCGCCGCATTGTAATTTTTCCTGGAAAGTCAGCTCGGAAACACTCATGGTTGATGTAATCAACTCACTGAATGGTATGATTCTCCATGATTTCATCTAGTTGGTCACACACCACCCCTGCTGTCAAGAGTTTACTCGGAGCTGCAATAACAGCATCCGCAAGATTGTTGATGCCCTTATTTGAGCCAGCGATAAGCAGGACCTTTGGGTCCAATTCTATAAGCAAGAGGAGGATGATTTCCGCAGTTCTTGTCTTGCCTGTTCCAGGCGGCCGAGATGTCCTGAAGCTTGTAGACGATTCCGATATCCAGGGTCCGACAGAAGAACCGAATGAGACGAACTCGACCGGTATCAGCGGCAGAAGGAGCTTCGGGAGCAACACCAGGCGACGGTGGGGCGGCGATAGACTTGCGAGGAGTTCGATCAGACTCTACAGACTGATGATCGGAGGGGTCATCAGCAACTTCGGTCGGAGGCATGGCTGTAAAAACAGGACCGTCGCTCGAAAGCTTTCTCAGCCCACCGGCCTGAAGAATCGCCCTATGCGAATAAGCAATGATCTCAAGGAGATTCGACCAAAGAGAAACTTACACATCGTCATCGAAATTCCATTGACCGTTGCGACCCAAATAGTACTCGCACTTGCTGCTCCGACCATGCCACCAACAATTGGCACAGGAACCACCGAACTGAGGGCACAAAGAAAGAAGATTGAGGGTGTGATGAAAGAAGATCGGTATGAAGGAAGAAGACTGAGGGCACTCCTTTCGATATCCAGGTCAAATTTTCATGCCTAGATAATAGCTAGCCGGGCCGATAAGCGAAACATCAATAGATTCCCGATAGCCTCACACACCCCCTCGGCGATTTGCAGGTTGACACCGCAGGTGATCTCAGACGTTGACCTCAAGAATGCTTGAGGGTGAGCCTCATTCAGGGGGGAATGTTCCCTGATATAGAAAATTCTCTTGTTTTGCTGCTCTGGAGGAACCGCTGACATTCGGGCATCAAGAAGAAAATAGGAATCCCTGGCCGAGCAATCACAGCCGATAGCAGATTATTCATGGCCGTGAGCCTCCTGATAAGCGTATTGTGGATCTCCAGGTGTGCCTGTCCGTGGCTGGCTAGCATTCTGGCGACACAAGAATTCGGAGCTGTGGGAAAAAATCACTGTATGAATGGCTGTGTGGCTCGTCAAAGTCTTGCAGGAAGGTATACTGGGACTGGGGAAGCCCTATCAAACTCCGAAGAGCCGCTCGACGAAGACTCAACCTGCGGGACCCGGCCACAAGCATTCTGGGTGACAACCATCGGATATTCGGCAGCATTTTCTGTTTTGGCCCTCGTCTAGTGCGATTGTATGATTTTCGCGGTATTCTTTCTGCTTCTTTTTGTCTAGGGTTGATAGAATAGCGCTCGACCGATGTCAGTACTACAGACAAGAGAACGACAAGCCAGCGTCACGAACGGAACACTCACCCAGGATGAGTCGAATTTTTCGACCTGATTCGCCCCATCCAGGATATCTATTAGTGCCTTTATTGCGCTGAGTCCGTTCGATACGTTCTTTTCGTGAAGCAGTCGCTGGAGAGGAGTAGTTAGGGTGTCGCGCACCGAATTGTCCCATGTCACGCAAGACTGTAATCTCGCACGTGGCTTCTTCGGCCCTGGGCCGAGATGTCTGGATAAAATGCAGGCGCTTGGAGACCAGAGGACTGATCTGTGTCCAGACACCTTTTTAGCCCAGTGGTACTATTGGCGGGGTATCGCTTAGAGCTCTTTCTTAGGCGGTCCACCCAGCCATCCTTCATCGGTATCCGCATCCATTCTTCTTCAGGGATGTCGATGAAGTCGGAATTGGTCCAAACATCTGGGAATTGCATAGGGATCGGCTGTAGTACGCTAACTACGGCTGCGTCGCCGCATATGGTGAATTGCGGTAGACTCCCCGTGGACATGGGAGTCCGATGACCTGTTGTGTCTTTTGATTTGCGTCAATGGAAGCCGGTTATCCTTGCATTGTTTCCTCAGCCAGTAGGAGTGGTGTCGGGAAGAATGAACACATCAGGTTCCTTTGATGAATGAAGGTATCGTTGTCCTATGAACCCACGAAACCCTGCAATTAAATATTAGCACACTAGGTAACACTAAACCACGAAGCAAAGGACATACTAGTTCCTACTCCTATGTCAAGGAGTCTTCCCTCTGTCGGATTGAGTAGTCCCTGGTATACCCATTCGCACTTGGCATTAATACACCATCTTACCATGTGTTCCATTCATTGCCATAGCCCTGATTAGTAGGGTGAGGGGTTAACATGGGAGCTGTAAGCCAAGGGGAATTTCTCAAATACAACATGATTAGAAGAGTCCAAGGTCTCTGCTGAAAGGAAGTCTGGAGTGAAGACCACTCACCACAGATTACTGTGACCCATACCGGCAGGGTGGTTAGCGCCTTAGCAGCAGAAATTCAGTTGCGATTGGAGAAGAATTAACGATCGAAGGAGCAGTTTGTTCAGTCGGATTTTCGCTGTCAGCGGAGTCGTCAACAGGCCAGTCTTTGACGTGATCGCCATCGTCGAGGGCCCAGAGGCCACCTTGCTGAAGAACCGTCCTACAGAAATTAGTACAGAACGAAAAAATACAGAGAGGCCAGAAGGATGTACACACATATCCATTTCGCTGTCCCAATGTGCCGACTTGCCACCGTAAAACTCACATTGTACGCCTTTTGAGTGCCATATGCAATTAGCGCAGGCCCCAGCAAAAAGAAATAGAATAGGGAGTGGAATAGACTTACGACCATACAGCCAAGGCCTACTGGTCCGACAATCAAGGCTCATCCATTGCAAGAAAGGGGGGGGGGGAAATAAAAATAATAATAAGAAAGTGAACAATTACTATCGTTTCGAACGCAGCAGAATTTAAGGCACATCTCGCCGACCATTTTCAAGCACCCAGTGCTTTAATGCACTTCATCAGCTCAGATAAGCAGAACGGATGCTTGAAGAGAACTTACTTCTGCCTGGCAATGCGCTCAGCCTCGTCACGCCAGATTTTGCAGTTCGGAAGACGCTTACCAAAGATCCGATCACCGTGCTCATATTGAATAAGTGTGCTTGTTCAGCGTCACTATCTTCTCAACACTTTAGTGTTGCTCCGTGGTTAGGGTTTCCTCGACGCGAGCTGCACGCAGTATGTACTCCAGAGGTTTCGGCCCACAGAGCGATTTCTGGACTTCTTCCACTCAAGGGTAAGTTCTCGAACATCAATGGCAAATGATCCAAGGTATGCTTCTTCGAGTTGCTGATTCAGCCGGGTTCTGGATGCGAAAAATGGCTTTGAAGCTTGATGAATATCAGGAGAAAATCACCATATGCATAGTTGGTACGACAGCACAGGTCCTAAATACATTTGATAGTTGTAGGCATGCTCAAGCAGAACAACAGCCGCGGACACAGCATGTATCGCCGTTCAGTAAAGCCTTGGTGACCCTATACGAACTTTTCGGCCGCCATGGGACATCATCGTTTACTGCGACAGTAGGATCCAAGCAGGGCACCCGGGAGGAGAGAGTGGGTGAATGGGTTGTATGAGAGTCCAAGATAGTGAATAGAAGATGGCGACATTCCCCAGGAAGAAGCGGCTTTTATGTCAGATCATCAGGGAATGAGTCTAAGAGCAGTGAATGGGACTGCTAAAGAGTGATGAATCCGAAAGAGTGAATAGAATCCATATTGAGAAGAGGACAAACATGGGTGATCCAGGAAATAGCCCTTCTTTTTGCATTCAATATGCTATGGCCTGGAAGTGGGAGGCCTTACCTAGAAAGAGAATGAACACTGTTCACGAATGTAGCACTAGAAATGTCAACGGATAGTTGCACTTGCTACCTAAAGCAGTCTCAGATTAGAATGTAAGACAGCACAAACAAACGGCAGGGATGTCTTATGCCATGAATCAGAACCCCTTCTTTAGCAGGAGCAGGTACTCTATGGGAATCTATTCAGTAAGCAGAGAATCATGACAAGAGTGGGGGGAAATAATTTCCTGCAATCAAACATGCAGAAATCCGCAAAACTGTAATATTGAGATGGTGTAGGGTTGCAAGTGACGGGAAATGTTTTTGGAATTAGCCGTTAGCATTTGGTTTCCCTATCAGACTGGCCTTTCTGAGTGTATGAGTGGTTTGCTACAGGCAATAGGGGCGAGAGTAAGGAAAGTTAATGAGCGTCATCAGGGGTGTAGATGACAGTGTTATGTTGACCAACGTTTCCACCTAAACTATGAGGAGCTGTGAAATTGACGCTGAAAACGACCACCAGTTGAGGCTATAAACAGCCGCATTTCCACATGTAAGTTCCCTCAGTGAGCCACCGCTTTAGCACTCAAGCACACGCTGCACACCACTATCCTGCACCTGCTAAGATTATTTAGTCACTATTATGAGGCGACAAACCTCAGCAAGCATTCACTCCATTTCAACTTATGACCAAAAGTAATACTAAAAATGGCCTCCTCTACAGCCAGCCACTTTTCTTAATAATTTACTCTAGAATTAATATAGCAGCTTCAAGTTTCAAAGCGCTACCAGTCTCTTCCCCTCTAGTGGAGGCCAGAGATCCTTGATACCCCCTCTCCTTTAACATCTTGAGCGCACTCTATACAGCAATGAGTTCCATAAGTCGTTGCCAATGACGTATGACTCGAGCCAACAAGCGCTCAATGAGCTAGGTCGAGATGTTACATTGGCAAGGCTCTATTGAAGCTCTATGTTCGATATACTGCAATTATTTTAGGTGTCCTCTTATATTCCCCTGGGGTTATATCCACATTGGCATGATCATTGTTGGACAACAGTTTAAGCTAGATATCGGAAAAACAAGTTTGACTAAAGATAAAATGTGACCAACAGAAGCCCTTAATCCTATAGGTCCTTACTCTACGACAGTGAAACTAGCAGAACCCTGCAATATAAGAGGGATTGGCTCCATCTCACAGTCGCCCACTAGCTCGCGCCGTCGTTTCGCGGGACCACCTCCAGCTCCCTGCTCCCCCAGTACCTCCTCCTTCGTTCCATACCGATACCACCATATCTTGTTCATCTTATTCCCGAGCTCAACACTGTACGTTGACCCCACCTCCATATTTGTGACATGAGAAAAAATCGAAGCAACTATGTCCTCATCCTCAGCAGTTACAACTCTCTCCCCCAGCGAATTTTCAACCCGCTTAGGTTTATCTGCCTTGTCTCGCCGGATCCTGGGACAAGGCATTAAGGTACGCGTCACACGGTGAGGCACGCCGGGGTGAAGGGTGACGAAATAATACTCATACTGAGGTTCAACGGGGATATCAGACCTCCCGCCAAAGCTATACTCAAATATCATGGCTGTCCGCTTCGCCGGAACGCCTGTGTCGATGTCGATAAAGTCAAGGCCGTCCTCATAGAGGGTATTGCCGCTACGGCCCAGGAGTGAGTCAAATACAAGGATGGTAAGGGGCTTGTTGGGTGTGCTTGGGGTGTCAGGAAGAGTCGCTCCAAGGGTGAGTTGGAATTCAGTGTTAGCACCATATTTGTGGAGCGTAGTTGATGAGACTGATACAGCGAGGTTGATGTGTGTTGGGGGCGGAATCGGAGAGTCTCCAAAAAGTTTTCGGAAAAGGTAGGCCATGAGGATATCTAGACAAAATTGAAGTTTGATGAGTTGAACTAGATGGTCGACTAGTCTTGATTTTATATCATTCGTAGGTAAGATCCTGGCTGGTGGCAAAGCGCAGGCAGATGCTTTCATGAGATCTCTGCAAAGATAGTAGGCACCACTTATTCACCACAATACTCATAATTTGAGGCTTTGGGCCAGCACCACTGCCTGTTGACTGTTCCAACCTTTAATAATCTCTATGAAAACAACTGTTATTAATTAAATCATAGTGGAAACCCCACATATACCTAGAGTTTTACTATGAGTGTTATACTCTCATAGGCAAATAATTCACTACATAATATAATTTATCAGATCAGCCCTACTCATAACTATAAGCTATTCATTAATCATTATCATTTATGAAAGTCAAGGATTGCAATGGGTTTTGCCGACAGGCATTACCTTACTATGCCATAGGTATTTCTGCATTCTATATTACCCTAATTAGGATTAGTAGTATAGTGTAGTTAGTATAGTGAGAACAGCAGCAGCAGTCTACCCATGCAGCTAATCAGACTACTTAAATCAATCAGTATTACTCCATAGAGAGGCAGCTTCCAGCTACTGTTGCGCTAACTGAGTTAGTTGACTAAAACTACGTAAGTCTTGTTAGGCCAACATACCATCCCTGGGGGTTTGGAGCGGCTATTACCATCACCCAGTTCCCCTGTGGCCAAGGAGATAGCATTAAACATTAACTGAGAAAGAATAGAGGAAGCTCCCTCAGATATGTGCTTTGTCGGTAAGAAACATGCTTCTCGACTTCCTTGGTATAAGACCCATTGGCAGACTTATCTCGAAAGTTAAGTCTCTGCATGTGTAAAGTCCTCTTAAAGTTCTTGTTTCTGCATTTCATTCTTAGTGCCATCACATCGTAGGATGTCAAAGGACTCAAGTTTTAGCTCAGTTGCAAAGAACCCTAAGATCTTAGAACTATGCAGTCATTCCTGTTGAAGAGAGAAGAAGGCCTGATCTGAGGCCATCAAATCACTACGTGGAAACTAGACATCCATTTGGTGGCAATCTCGCCCATGGCGCGAATGTTCCCTCAGTACCTGATATTGATCAGAACTCCTCGTCGCTGAACAAGTAATTGTCATATTCATCAACAACAGGGCGTGTTGGCAGCAAGGCCGAATAATGCTCTGGTTCAGGGTATGAGTATGGAGAGTGTAGGGAGTTCGAGAAAGTGAGAACTGGCTGCATGGAGTCTGAGATAGTAGAACATGGACGATGATGGTCATCCAGTTGGAAGAATCAGCTGTCAGAGAATTAGGGAATAAATCTAGGAGCTGGGAATTCAGCTGGTAAACAGTAGTAAATTATAAAACTTTGAACAGAATCCAAGCAGAGACGAGGACAAATGCTGACGACTCAGGGGAATTCATAATGAACGATCGCACCAGTCGCCATCAGCATAACAACCCTCCTGTGGCTGTGGCATGCGTCGGGAGCTCCCGCAAGGTGGGGGACTGGGGCATACTGGATTCAAAGACGGCTTTTCAGGGTCGGACGACTCTCGACCAGAAAAGGAGAAGTAAACACTAATGGACTCTGGCTGTGAGGTGGACTGCGGAGACAAAGATGGGGCCGAAAACGGAATTGATGCTTGAATGAGGATATGGAAGAAAACAAAGAGACGCGTCAATTGATTAGGCAAGACTCGTGTGACCTGGGGGAGATTTGTCTATCCCAATTTTACGATCAGAAGGCGAGTTGACCAACAGCCACCCCATCGTGATATTTTAATGACTGTGTATAATAAGTTCATTATGCAGCTCTTTTTCTATGTTTACATCCCTTGCAATAGACTTCATGCTAGTTCTCCCCGGATTGTCAGTAATCAACCTCAATTTTCTCAGTGCTAAATATGTCTCTCTCGTCCACGACTCATGGACCCGATTTGTATTGACATATTAGGGTGCTAATTACCGATCTTCAAGGCAGGTTACGTGAACACGAAGAATGGAGCTGAGAATGAGTCCTATTTTGTGTTGATCCCTCGTGTTCGCGTATCCGCAACAGGAACAACTCGTATCCAGCTAAACATAGTTCTGCCAAGAAAGAAGTCATTTCAACAATCATCCATGCCACGACTATATAAGGGGTGATGGAAACTGCAGGAGTCAAGGACGATTGTCTGGTCTAACAACGCACCATGAAGTCCATTTTCGCCCTTACCAGTCTTCTCTCTCTCTTTCTCTCTGCCAGTGCCGCAGACCCCCGTCTCTGCACTAAAGGCAATGGCCCTCTCACGGCTTCAGCCTTTACCCTCCAGCAGACCAATGACAACACGCATCTAACCTCGCTGTCTCGTATATTCTCCTCCGCCGGCAAAAATGTCAGCATCCCTCACGTCCTTGACTCTGCCAACCGTGACCTCGTCAAGGGGAACCCCCCTGTTGGGACGAGCCCCGTCGAGTCCTGGAAATGGAACTCCGGCGATGTGGCGACTACCAAATGGGTGCCGCAAGGAATCACCGGGTCCGCTGATGCCTCAGCCTCGGGCAAATGGGACGGCCGCGAGATGTGGATTGTTAGCTGGCATCGCGACGACGATAAGAGCGTACGTGTGAGCTTTGTCGACCGCAAGACGCACAAGTACCGCCATGTGCTACTGGTGGAGCCCACTGCGGATGACAATTTTGCTGCCGTGCCAGTGCATGCAGGTGGGATTGCGTGGTACGGAGAGTGGCTGTATGTTGTGGACACGTCGCATGGGATCCGGGTGTTTGATTTGGGTAAGATCTGGCAGGTGGAGGATGGTGATGATGTTGGAAAGGTCGGTGGAAAGTACACTGCGGCGGGATACCTCTATGTTCTTCCTCAGATTCGGTATGTTGATTTTCTGCAATGGCTGGATGATCTTTATTGACACCGACAGATCCTACAAATGGACAGCGGGGTCTGCGTCTCCCTTCCGCTTCTCCTGGGTGTCTCTCGATCGCAGCGACAACACGCTGTTGGTCGGCGAGTTTATCGACGACGACTCCAAAGACCCAATCCGTCTTGTGAAGTACCCAGTCGACACCAACACTAGCAAGCTCAAGACCGATGACAAGAGCATCGTCACCGCCACATTTGCGTACTGTGCCGATTTTCTGCGCATGCAGGGCGGCTTCTCCTATGAGAACACATTCTACCTCTCGCGCAGCAATGGACGGACCCCCAAAGCTGGGGATATGTTCAAGTGGAAGCCTGGAAAAGCAGCGGAGTTGCGTAAAGGATGGTTCATGGCGGGGAATGAGGATTTGAGCTATAACACGGTGCGCAAGGAGTATTACACCGTGTCGGAGTACGATGGGCAGCGATTCATTCTGGCTTATAACAAGATGTAGCCAGCGTTTGTATTATTATCATTGGCCCCTGAATAGACCACCCCATGGTGCGACAGTGGAGCATCACAATTTGTAATCCCCGATGGAACCATCACAAGCAGACTGACAGCATCAAGACATCAGACATCAGCATTTGCACGGATGTATTATTATCTATCTTTAAACTATATGTTTAACCATATCCTTGACTGCATACAAGCATCAGTTGTCCATTTGATATACAACTAAGGTCCCTGAGCCCGACCATAACCCACCACCACCACCATTATTACATCATAGCCATCAACAGAGACGCAAGAAGATGAGCCAGAAAATCGGCGTCTTCCCGGCCTCCGGAGGCCTAGGAACAAGCATCATCAACCACCTCGTCAAGCTCGTCCCTGCCTCACAACTCATCCTCATCGCCCGCAACCCTGAAAAGCTAGCCTCGCTCTCCCGCGAAGGCGCAACAATCCGCCGAGCAGACTACGATGACCGCGCAACACTTGAGCGCGTCTTCGACAACGTCGGCGTACTGATGCTGATCTCCTACGCCTCCTTCGAGATCCAACACCGAGTAGAGGTACTCCCCCTTTCAACTCTAAATCCTTTTACTGAATGAGCTAACGCAAAACAACCAGGCCCACAAAGCCGCCATCGACGCCGCCCGCCGCAGCGGCGTCAAACACATCTTCTACTCCTCGCTGGCCTTCGCCGGCGACCTGGGCGAGTCCAGCCTCGCGCACGTCATGGGCGCCCACCTCGCGACGGAAAAGTACCTCGCCGAGCTCCCCGGCCACTTCACCTACACCGCCATCCGCGAGGGCATCTACTCCGAATCCTTCCCGATCTACACGGCATGGTTCGACCTGCACAATCCAGCCGAGGAGATCACGATTCCGCACCCGGGTACGGGGCCGGGGGTGGCATGGGCGAAGCGCGACGAGCTGGGCGAGGCCACTGCGAAGATGGTGTATGCGTATGCGAAGAACCCGTCTGGCTTCCCGTATCTTAATCGGGCGGTGCTGCTTTCTGGACCGAGGGAGGTGAGTCTGGCTGAGACGGCGGAGGTTCTGGGGCGGGCAGTTGGGAAGCCTGTGCGGATCCGGGTGATCACGGTGGAGGAGTATGTGGCGCTGCCGCAGATCGGGGATAAGCATACGTACCATGGGGTGAATCTGTCGAGGGAGTGGGCGACGGCGTGGGAGGCGATCCGGGCGGGGGAGACAGCGGTTGTGTCGCCTGTTCTGGGGGAGATTTTGGGGAGGGAGCCAGAGGATTTTGAGACCACCATTCAGGGGTTGGTTGGGGGGAGACAGTAGACCTGCAAAACACTCCATGCTAGTTGGACTTTCTTCCGGGATATAGCTTCCGAGCAGTGGTCCTCAGGTCAACAGCACCTCTGCCAGCTCTGATGCCTTGCAGTACTTCTGTGGGCTAGCTGAGAAAGGAAACCCCGTACTTCATAGACTCACTTGCATCTTGGGCACTGGTGACTAGCGACTCAATGTTACCTGATACTTCATCCACGTTAATAGTGTTGAATGAGGCAAGACACCAGGGCTCATCACATAACAGCCGAGTAACAGTTCAAGAGCACTGAAGTACAGCATGGCCGTTGAGGGGGTTCAATATATAACCGAGATGGGGCTCGACTGGAGACACTGCCATAACCAATATCGCCATCATTCTCATCCACTGGCCAACCATCAGCAGTTAATAGGACTCCACTTCTTACTATTTACTTAGAATGTCAGGCAAATAGCCAGGGTGTATTCTTGAAGGCCTGGGGAAATTCATAGTACAGTGTCCCAGGACTGGGTACCAAGGTCAGTGCGTCCGGGATTTACTGCTTGTTTTCATCATGTAGAAGATTGACGCTACCTGGCATCATTCAATACTTAATTCTACAGATTCCACACTATCTGATGTAGTCTAGAAGAATTGTCTCTTTTAGCGAGCAAGCATTACTCGTTATACCATACTACCATGCACAAGCGGAAGTGATGTTGAACCTGAAGAAGCCAAATAACCGATAAGGCTGCGCAATGCATGTGAGCCAGCCTGAATCCTAGCCGCACCATGGCAGTTATACATGGCCAGGATACATTCTTTTCCCGCTTTTCTGTCCCGGCATGTTACATATGTTCCTTGACGAGAGGAAAGGTCACACGCGCAGACACAAATTTCTCGGTCGAGATACTCGGAATCAACACAGAAAGATCACCTTACTCTACAACGGCCAGGTCCGACGCATCACTTCTAGATAGGATGTATCACGTAGGTGTATCACACGCCCACGGATTCCGAAATCCACAACCCTGATCGAACCCACGGGCTCAACCTTAACAGCCACGGCACAGGTAACCTCACGCCGCTGACGCGCCAGGAACGGGATGGGTCCTCGCAATCAGAGATCCGGGATCACACCACTGAGTGGCATGCAGCCAGACCCTTGAGGCCCGGAATCCGTGCCGGCTCGGTGACTGGGCCGTGTGTCATTGTCTGGTTGGCACTACAGTCGCACTACGGTAGTCTAGTAAGTACTGCCGGCGGATACACCCGAGAAAATTCTGAGAAACAAGGCAATTGGGCTGGTAATTGGAATTGCCAACGTGGCTATTGGTTGTTTTCTGACAGATCTATCGTCAACGGCTTCGGTTCGCTATCTGGGGTACCGAACCCACTAGGCACAGGTATCTACCGATAGAGCAAGAGCTATACATAGGTACAACTACAGAGTGAAGAAGCCGTGCAGAATGCACAATGAATTGGAGAGTCAGACGTGACAATTTGCTAGATTAGGAGGCTTCGAGAGCTCTCGCAACACTTGTTTATATTGTATCGTACTTCCGTTGCTAGGTCTATTCGATAGACTCTCAACTCTTCCTGTATAAGATAGAATCCAGGTCTAATCGATATGCATTGAGATCTCTTTCGAGCTTCTGGCCAGCTGTCCAGAGTAGCTGTCTGTCGGATTAATGGAGCTCAAGAACAAGGCCGTGGACAGGATAAAATCAAACCCGCCATCTGGATCAAGGCAAATAGAAACAATAGCGCAACAACATTGGCTGAAAGCTCAGAGTACATCGAGGCACTTGTTTCAGCACGGATCCTGTACGTATTTTGATAACTGTATTGTATTGCTGGTTGCATGGCAGGAGGAATAATACCCGTATTCTGCAGACGTACCGGCCGTAGACTCGGGGCCGAGAGAACCACTGGTGACGAGTTTCGGCCGAAGCATCTTGGCAATGGCCCCTATTCGTGGTCAGTACGGCTAAGGCACTAGTCTAACCATCGATCTTCCGTTTTCTCCCTTGGTCCAACGGTTGTGGTGCAGCTGCTCGTCCACTCATTTTGGCCCGTTGACTTTTTTTGCATCCACTGTGCGGTTATCATCGTTCAGCCACTGTGGTACTTTTCGATCTCTGACATCTGGACCGGTCACCTCTGACGTCGGTGTCTTTTTGCCTTTATGCAACGAGATGGTCCTGATTTTCAACGGCCCTCATCGGAGCCCACCGATACTGGATGCCCTGCATCCGGCTGGGGTGATCACGGTTGCGCGTCACCGGTGACAGGTGGATTGCCAGACAAGCGAATACACCTCTTGCTCTAGCGACTTCTCGGTGTGGACCACGGAAAATAATGAATTGTGCACGGGCTTTATATATCTCCCGGCGCGGCCTTTTCAACCTGAATTATCTTTTTCAGATCCACGGTTCTATATCTGTCATCCAGACCTCCTGAACACAATTCGATATTTATATTTCCGCCTCCAGCTACGATCACATCCGTTTCTGCACCGTACTCAAATCAGTACTCAACAAGTATCATCACCTGCCATGGCATACAACAGACCTGATGCCGCAACGGCATTCACCTTTGATAACGATGACCGCTTTGTCAACCAACAACCCAAAGGCCCCGATCCATTGTCAGCCAATTGGAGTTATGACAGCGCCATCGATTTGTTTTCGCTGAACACCATGCTTCCCGAGACCTTCCCTCTCGACATCCCAAATGATATGCTGCTCGATCCCAAGGATTTCCCTGTGGATCTGTTCGCTCCGCCGGCAGATATCAGCGGATTTGCAATCTCTCACTCTGGCGAGGACTCTCTCTCATCGGTATGTTCTCATATTACGGCCAATGTTTACAAACTTACTGACAAAGGACAATCCAGGATCTGGAAAGTGACGATCAACCCTGGTCACCAGCCTACCGTGTCTCATCACTCGACTCTGCTGCAACAGACGCCCCAGCCGTCTCGCCACGCACAAGTGAAAAGCCAACAACCCGCCGCAGAACAACCACCCAAAAACGCGAACAAGCGACCCGCTGGTCCTCCAGCCCTGAAATGACCCCGCAAGAATACCCCGTCGGCTCACAGGCCGCCACCTCTCCCGCTCCTGCACCCGTCTCTCCCCCTGCGGCCTCAACCTCCCGCAAGAATTCACGCAGTCTCTCCGCCGACTCGCAAACAGCAACAGGCCGCAACGCCGCCAAGCGTGCTGCCCACAACATCATCGAAAAGCGGTACCGCACCAACATGAACGCCAAGTTCGTCGCCCTGGAAAAAGCCATGTCCGGCAGCGGGGTCCAGAAACCCACCAAGGGCGGGTCGGGGCCCGCCTCACTGAAGAAGTCGGAGATCCTGACCAATGCCATCGCGTACATGCAGGAGCTGCAGGACGAGAACGCCGCGCTGCAGAAGGAGCTGGCGCTCCTGAAACAGAATCTGCTCCCGGGCGGGCTGTGGCGACATAACAAGGAGAGTGAGAAATTTCGCACATAGCGAATCAGATCCATCCTCTTCTTACGATCGCTGTATACTATAATGACTTGACTTTTATTAATTGGGCTACTCTCCTATCGGTGGCGCTGGGATTATTCCTTGACTAGTTAATATACCCAAAAGTTCTTATGCAGTTATGCAGTGTACTATCCGTATGAATGCTACCTTTGACAATCACTCTCCTATGCACACACTAGTCCCTAAGAAGAGTCCAAACCTTAATCCCAGACATGAGCGAATTATCATAACCACTCGCTTCTTCGTAGCCTGTCAGGAAAATAACGCTAGGTTAGCTCATCTCCGCCCCTTACCTCATTATCCCAGGCACCCCAGAGCTAATATATTAGATAGATGAATGAAAGTACTTCGATGCAAGTGAATGTAACGCAATCACCCTCCGTGCAGATCACTCCGCACCCTGTGGCGGATCTAGACCAGACCAGACCAGACTTATCCAGCCGATACCAAGTAGGATGTACTTTTGGTCCCTGCTTAGGGCCACCGTCTCACAAGGATACTGAGCTGGCTTATGGGGTTGAGGAATCACCCCCGTCAATTTATCCTGTGAGGACAAGGGACATTTGCTCGATTGGGTATATGCTCCTTTTCTTTGTCTACAGGGTTAGGAGGTTGAGGACACGGTACGGGTAAAGAGGTGTTCTTTCACATGTTTACGTGCATAAGTACGTTGTGTTGTGGCGGGTAGAGTCGGCATCTTCCGATTGATCCCTGCTGTTTGTGTTGCCTTTGCGTTTGTGGCCATTGATGAACGTTGACGTTGATGCGAAGGCGAACGCAATTGATCCTGATGTAATATAGCTGCACTTTATTCTTCATCCGCCAATAATGCGGCAGGGATCGCTCCCAAGTGAAGATCAGGATCGACGTTGGACTTGGTTGATGGTACCTTCACTTTGTCGTCTCATAACAATGGCATGTGTGCTCGCTCAAGGGGAGACATTCCCCGGCGAAATATCCACCGTCGATGCCTGGCTGCTGCTCGTATTGAATGAGTAGCTTTGACGAGACTTGATCCAGGGTTTCAGGGGTCGATGGTATACTACCAGCGAGATAGCCATAACCACGAACCATGTAGGACGCACAGACCCTTTGGACCCTACCTGCTTTCTCGATCGTGAGTCGGAAGCTTTCAAGAACAAGTTTTATGTACAGTGTCTGTGGCCTCGGGTTTAAAACGGTGGCAACTAGGGTGGATACCAGTTCCTGCAGGTGCTGGGGATTGACCTGGGCAGTGTTGTATTTCCGCGGTTACTAGCAACGCTGGAGGCCGCTGGCTATGAGGTGTGCTGGGTTTTTTTGTATCATCCAAGGGTCAGTGCTAGTATCTGCTCGAGGTGAGAGCCCTTCAGGAAGAGGTTGCTATGCTATGCCCAGTCCTTTCACTCGTGTGTAGCATTTCGAGGTGTATCACATGCACTTGAGAGGTGAGTTTCTATCCAAGAATAAAGCCCACCCACTAACAGTAATCAGCATCCAGGACATGCAGAATGTCAACACCTGTCAAGCCAACGAACATTGATGGTCAGCATGATAAACAGAAGAGACAGTATTAGCTAATGGAATCCGATTACATGAGGCTTGAGCGAGGATAGTTTTGAGCCAGAATGGTCACGAATGCAACCACCTTGTCAGCTTGAAAATCTGTCAACCATCGTCGCTGTCTCTTGCTGTCCTTATTCTCGCTAATCCGGCCTTATTGAGAAGCCAGGAGAATCCGCACCTCAGTTGATAAGAATGAAAGCGAGAGCCCGTAAAGTCCGTAATGGTGTACTACCGGACAACGGGAGAACGCAACAGTTCAGAGCAGAGGAGCAAGGAGACTAAACTTTCAAGAATAAGCATAGATTGATAAGATCAAGCCCCACTGATGCCGACAACCTTTCTATTTGAGGCATCAATGCAAGGTTAAAATTCGTTGGCTTCCGGAGGCTATCCTCTTTCAGTCAATATTTCAGCTGACGCGTCATCTTCGGTGGGCTTTGGGAAAGTCAAATGACGCGGCCGATCTGTCCCACAACACTCAATGTGCGCAGTGTTCGGCTCTTGTGGGAGGCAGCCTTGAGAAACACCGCTTGAGATGATCAGATCCCCACAATGCTTCACCTCCCACCGGATACGAATTTATCCGGAATCGCAATCATTCTTCGATTGTGGGAAACCAGTACGTTTGGCCCAAGATCTGACGCAGTCACGGCTCTTAGTCCCGAATTTGCCTGCATAAGCTTCATTGTATACGTACATCAATATCCTGAAAATTGCAAAGGAGGCAGCATGTGTCTGAACGCTTGTATGTTCATCAACTAATGTGTTCCAGGTCCGTCGCCAGACTTGTCCTAAGTGTAGACTTACGTACTCGTGCGATATCCATCAACAGATGACGACGACAATGAGGTCTCAGCCTGTTCTCTGCTAACCTGAGATGGGTTCAGTATCTAACGAATAGACATGATCGGCATGACCTTGGGGTGAGCTACTTCATATAAAGCCCCTGTCGCCATGCCCATCATTGGCAACTCTTCATTCATTGATCACTCATTCCTGTCACTCTTTGACTCTCGTCATGCGTACCTTCCACGGCGTAGCTGTTGCTGCTCTGGCAGCGGCAGCCAACGCTGCATCTCTCGCCGACGTCTGCACTGTCTCCAACGTGCAGTCCGCCCTTCCTTCGAACGGAACTCTTCTCGGCATCAACCTGATTCCTTCCGCCGTGACTGCGAGCGCGGTCTACAACTCTACCTCTAGCGGCGGCATGGGGGGCATGGGTGGCATGGGCGGCTCCAGCAGTGTCAATTACCCCTACTGCAATGTGACGGTCGCCTACACTCACCCTGGTAAAGGCGACAAGGTGGTTGTCAAGTATGCCTTCCCCCAGCCTTCCGACTTCAAGAACCGGTTCTATGTTGCCGGCGGTGGTGGTTACTCCCTCTCCTCCGATGCCACTGGCGGTCTGGAGTACGGTGCGGCGTCTGGTGCCACCGACGCGGGTTACGATGCCTTCAGCTACAGCTACGACGAAGTGGTTCTCTACGGCAACGGATCGATCAACTGGGACGCCACGTACATGTTCGCCTACCAGGCCCTGGGTGAGATGACCACTCTCGGGAAGACATTGACCCGAAATTTCTACGGCCTGTCCGGCGATGCCAAGGTCTACACCTACTACGAAGGATGCTCCGACGGCGGACGTGAAGGAATGAGCCAGGTTCAGCGCTACGGCGATCTGTACGACGGTGCCATCACTGGTGCTCCGGCTTTCCGCTACGCCCAGCAGCAGGTCAACCACGTCTTTTCCTCGGTTGTTGAGACGACGCTTGACTACTACCCTCCCCCTTGCGAACTGGCTAAGATCGTCAACGCCACCATCGAGGCCTGCGATCCTCTCGACGGCCGCACTGACGGCGTGGTGTCCCGGACCGACCTCTGCAAGCTTCACTTTGATCTTTCCAAGATCATCGGTGAGCCGTACTACTGTGCGGCGCAGACAAGCACCTCGCTCGGCTTCGGCTTCAGCAAGCGCCAGGCACCCGGCAGCACGACCAGCTACCAGCCTGCACAGAACGGCACCGTCACCAAGGAGGGTGTGGCTGTCGCCAAGGCCATTTACGACGGCCTGCACAACACCCAGGGCGAGCGCGCCTACCTCTCCTGGCAGATTACCTCGGAATTCTCCGATGCGACCCCCGAGTGGAACAACGACACCGGCGCCTGGGAGCTTAGCATCCCGTCCACCGGCGGTGAATTCGTGACCAAGTTTGTGCAGCTTCTGGATCTCGACAACCTGTCCACGCTCGACAATGTCACGTACGACACCCTTGTCGAATGGATGAACACCGCCATGGTGCGCTACCTGGACAGCCTGCAGACCACCGTCCCGGACCTTACGAACTTCAAGTCCTCGGGCGGCAAGCTGCTGCACTACCACGGTGAATCCGACCCCAGTATCCCCGCGGCGTCGTCCGTGCACTACTGGCAGTCTGTGCGCTCGATCATGTACCCCGGTGTGTCGGCCTCGAAGAGTCTGAAGGATCTCCAGGAGTGGTACCAGTTCTATCTTATCCCCGGTGCGGCGCACTGCGGTGCCAACTCCCTGCAGCCTGGACCTTACCCGGAGAACAACATGGACATCATGGTCGACTGGGTGGAGAACGGAGTGCAGCCGATCCGGCTGAATACCACGGTGTCCTCTGGCGACTACGCCGGCGAAACCCAGATGCTCTGCCAGTGGCCTACCCGTCCTCTGTGGAAGGACAATTCGACCTTCGACTGTGTCAATGACGAGAAGTCGATCGAGAGCTGGGCCTACACCTTTCCTGCATTTAAGGTACCAGTTTACTGATCGCTTGTGCAGGACATTGTTCATTCTTCACTTCTTCTACTACGCATGTAGCATAGTATTTAGTTAGCCAATCACTTAGTTGACACATAATACAAATTATTACAAATTATCTTAAAAAATTTTATAGAAAGAAATTTAGGGTGAACCGGTGACCTTACGATTTAGTGACTGAGCTCAACCCTGGTCGTACGCTCTCCCAACTGAAAAGGGCAATTTGATGGTAGAAGACGGAAACTAATACATCATGGTGAGTTTATACAGCTTTCCATATTTAAATAATGTAGGTAGATAGTGTACAGCACAGGCCGATACAAAGTATCAAACACATAAGGTAAATTAATGAAAGTATTTTCATCAAGAAATCAAGAACACGTCATATACAGCCCAGTCAAGTTTCAAAAGAAGAAATCACTCCCTCTTGTCCAAACTCTCCACATTCGACCGTCTCCTGTACCACATTAGCTCTATCCGCAGCCCCATGCCATGTTAGGAGACACACCTCTGGAACTCCTCAATATCCCTCGCCATATTCCCGGCACCACTACTCCTCCGATCAGGATGATCGTTATGCGACTGCCCGAAATTCCCAAGTAGCTCGTTGATCTCTGTCCAGCGACATCGTCAGCATCTGCCATGCACAATGCACACAAGACGAAAAGGAACATACCCTGCTGAGTCTGGTGATGCCGCTGCTCGGCTTCCTCTTTCTGAGCGAGGGACTTTCTGCGGTCGTGTTTGAGGTGTCCGTATTTCTGGAGGAGGTCCATTATATCGTATCTTCGTTCTTTTTGATATTGTTTGTGGTTGTATAGAGATAGTCTATATGGATAGAGAATGTGATAATGGCCGGGGTGTGGGTGATGTACTTTGTCTTTATATACGCATCAGTGTTGAGGAATAATTACATCATGATCTACATCTAGGTACTCCTGCAGGGAGAATGGGAGTATGGTACTCTCTTACTTGTTGATGAATTGATGTGGACTGGCTGGATGCGCGTGGCGTGCGTCATAGTTAAGTGACTCTAGTCTGGCGGATGCGGGGGTGGCCAAGCCTAGAGCCTGGCGGGCAACAGCTCACGAGGATAGGATCGATCTAGGTACGGAGTCAATGCTGAGTGTGTGGCTGTGCATTTGTTACTGTGTTATAGACGATAAGGTATGTCTGTTGTGTCTGATCATGGCTGAGGATATCCCGGTAACCGCGGAATGTCCCAGCCGGTCGGATCCAGTGCTGAAGCTGTCCGTCTGCCGCTACAACGAGTGTCTTGTCATCAGATAAGCATCACAATATCGGACTTCGTAGAAATAACGATACTTACATAGAGAATGATAGCTTCATGAGTCAATGATGGCATACACCAAGCGCCAAGCTGATATTCCTGGGTAGACGTAGTCTGAGCCACGCGACCAAGATTGCGTATTCTTCTGGCCTCAGCCCAGCCAAGAGCTGAGGACATCGATGGTGTCATGGTTCAAGCCAAGAAGTTCTGGCTATGTCTGATACATCCTTCGGTCCGAGGACGAGTCAGTCCGTTGGTCTGTTGTTGACAGTGATGCAAGACTGGCAAGTCAGTTAGCCACTATCAGGTACTGCGGTATTAGGTTTCTACATACAGTGTTCTGCACGAGGAAGTCGTATGATGCCTGAGAGAATGTTGTGGACATGGACTCCATGTAGTCTTCACACTGTGTCCATTGCCCATTGACGACTATGGATAAGTCTTGATGCTTGAGAGCGTCGATGCTCTTCTCACTCTGCCATGATTATTATTATCTGGAGCCAGGGAAGATAAGAGAGGTAATGTCAGCCATCAAACCACTACGCCAAAAAGGTGTCTAGACAACCATTTCTAGCATAGTGGAAATAATGGGCTCATTCTGGTTGACAGGTAAACAGAAGAGAGTTGAACAACCTTGGTTCGGATTTCTGGGGTACGGATACACGTGTTATGGCTGGTCCAGAGTCCATTTTGAATTCCAGAGCATGTAACATTGATATGCAAGCCAGAAATATCACATGTTGTGCATTGTGCTATTGACTCGGAGATATATATTGCTTACCGTCTTTGCTACTGCGGACCACATATAACTGTTTACAAGCTGATTCCGCCAAGTTCATGTGATACCGCTTGGTTGCCAAGAAAGGAGCAAAAGAACCCAAAAAGAATAATAATACTAAAGTCTAAAGGAGACGGTGCCAACAAATTGCCATTGTCTAATGCCAAGCTCGTTAATATAGTCCCTTGTCTAGCGGAAGCAAGCTACGGCAAGCCTCAACCACTCATGCTTGTAGCGACCAAGCTTAGGGCAAGATATTGGCAATTGCGAAGACCAGACCAATGATAGGCATATTCATCAATCTCTCCTTATCAGAACCGTCTTATCGGCCGATGTTTTGTTGTTCGGGTTGGATAATGGATACTACCTACTCCTCCATCTCCATGCTGCAATTTGCGGTACGGACCTTGGCCAGATGCAATTGGGGACGGAGTAATTAAGGGTTCATTTCTGTTGACCATGGACCGAGGTAGATACGAAATTGTACGCGTTCTGCAAAGTAAGGATTGTATTCTTCATAACAGCAATAATAGCTGTTGACAGCTCAATAATTGATTTCGCTGTAAAGACAACCACCAGACCAAGTGCGCACGAAGAAGGGAGTGGTGCCTGGCAGCCTGCATGTGGCCATCTTAATTGGGCGATCCGTCTTGGCGAATTCCCAAGGCTTCAAAGTGTCAACATCAACAAACAATCGCCGTAAGAATTAGGAAAACTACTTCCACATCACGCAATTCCTTCGTTCATCCTCATCAATTCAGTAGACGACAAGTCAGACACGGAATCCCCGCACATGCTTATTGCCTGCTATCTATCTACTCTGTGTAATCTATCTCTAGGACCAGTCCTAGCCGAAATGAGTCTGCCCCCGAGTGGAGCTCCCCTGACGATCCCCTTCCTGATAAGCCAGACTCCAAGACACCAAGACCACCCCCTCGCGCCATGTAACTCTTCTGCAGGACCACCGGAATTCCTGCCAGGGAAGATCCAATCGAAAGGCGATTATGTTTTGGATCCAGCAGGACCCCGTCGGTCTTCCGATTTGTTCAGGCTCTCCATGGAGCTGTCCACCATCGCTGTTCTCTGTAGGAACAGATATGCAGCTTGCAGGTGACGAGTTGCAGTCGATCAGTGATCGGCCATTGTTATAAATATCCTACTACCTCCTCAGTCCTCACTGACGCTCTTCACCCTCACTTTTCCTCCCATCCATTCTCCTCAATCTGTCCATTGACTGGCGGCGACATGTTTTCGTCGCTTCTGAGCCGTGGAGCTCTGCTCGCGGTTGTTTCACTCCTGTCCTCTTCCGTTGCTGCCGAGGTTTTTGAGAAGCTGTCCACTGTGCCACAGGGTTTGTTCCCCCGTATCACTACCTAAGAGGAAGACGAGACTGACGAAACAGGATGGAAATACTCCCACACCCCGAGTGACAGCGATCCCATTCGCCTGCAGATCGCCCTGCAGCAACAGGACGTCGAAGGTTTCGAGACCGCCCTCCTGGAAATGTCCGATCCGTACCACGCAAACTATGGCAAACACTTTCAAACTCACGACGAGATGAAGCGGATGCTGTTGCCCACCCAGGAGGCTGTCGAGTCCGTCCGTGGCTGGCTGGAGTCCGCTGGAGTTAAGGATATTGAGGAGGATGCAGACTGGATCAACTTCCGCACAACCGTTGGCGTGGCCAATGATCTGCTCGATGCCGACTTCAAGTGGTACGTGAACGAGGTGGGCCACATTGAGCGTCTGAGAACCCTGGCATACTCGCTCCCCCAGTCGGTTGCGTCGCACGTCCATATGGTCCAGCCCACCACTCGTTTCGGACAGATCAAGCCCAACCGGGCGACCCTGCGCGGTCGGCCCGTGCAGGTGGATGCGGACATCCTGTCGGCGGCCGTCCAAGCCGGCAACACCTCCACTTGCGATCAGGTCATTACCCCTCAATGCCTCAAGGATCTGTACAACATCGGCGACTACAAGGCCGACCCCAAGCGGGGCAGCAAGGTCGCTTTTGCCAGTTTCCTGGAGGAATACGCCCGCTACGACGATCTGGCCAAGTTCGAGGAGAAGCTGGCCCCATATGCCATTGGGCAGAACTTTAGCGTCATCCAGTACAACGGCGGTCTGAACGACCAGCACTCCGCCAATGACAGTGGTGAGGCCAATCTCGACCTGCAGTACATCGTTGGTGTCAGCTCCCCCATCCCTGTCACCGAGTTCAGCACCGGTGGCCGGGGTTTGCTCATCCCGGACCTGAGCCAGCCCGACCCCAACGACAACACCAACGAGCCTTATCTGGAATTCCTGCAGAATGTGTTGAAGATGGACCAGGACCAGCTTCCTCAGGTCATTTCCACCTCCTATGGCGAGGATGAACAGGTATGTCAGCTTTTCCCATAGTATTAATATTACTAAACTGACGTTGGTAGACCATTCCTGAAAAATACGCTCGCTCGGTCTGCAACCTGTACGCTCAGCTCGGCAGCCGCGGCGTTTCCGTCATTTTCTCGTCGGGCGACTCCGGTGTTGGAGCGGCTTGCATGACCAACGACGGCACCAACCGCACCCACTTCCCTCCCCAGTTCCCCGCGGCCTGCCCATGGGTAACTTCAGTGGGTGGCACGACCAAGACGCAGCCCGAGGAGGCCGTGTACTTTTCGTCCGGTGGTTTCTCCGACTTTTGGGAGCGTCCTTCCTATCAGGATTCGGCGGTCCAGCGCTATCTCAAGAAGCTTGGCCCTCGCTACAAGGGTCTGTTCAACCCCAAGGGCCGTGCCTTCCCCGATGTCGCTGCTCAAGCCGAGAACTACGCCGTGTTCGACAAGGGGACACTGCACCAGTATGACGGAACCTCTTGCTCGGCTCCCGCCTTCAGCGCTATCGTCGCTTTGCTGAACGATGCCCGCCTGCGCGCTCGCAAGCCCGTCATGGGTTTCCTGAACCCCTGGCTGTATAGCAAGGCCAGCAAGGGATTCAACGATATCGTCAACGGAGGCAGCAAGGGCTGCGATGGTCGCAACCGGTTCGGCGGTACTCCCAATGGCAGTCCTGTTGTGCCATATGCCAGCTGGAATGCCACCGAAGGCTGGGACCCGGCCACTGGCCTAGGTACTCCTGACTTTGGCAAGCTCCTGTCACTTGCTCTGCGGAGATAGTCCGGCATTTTGCCGGAAAAATACCAAAATGAACGCTTTCATTTGCACGTATGATATTGAAGTCGTATTCCCTGTAGAACAAACGAAAAGTCACAGCCCGAGTTCATGGTGGTGAGGCTGAAAACACCCAAGCGAAGCGAGTCAGCAGGTCGAGACGATCAACGCTCGAGCTTTTATCGCAGAGAACTATCCAATCCCCAACCCCCGTGCCATTTAGACTTCGACGCCGCCAAGTAGGAATACGAGGTTTGCCCCGTCCAACACAGCACAGCAGCCATACCCCTGTCACATAAAGCACTGTCATTTCCCTAAAACCTTTCAATTGCAGAAACCACGAAGATTGCGTTGAAAATGCTCCTTTCACTTGTCACCCTCATTTCCGTTTTCCAGCTGGCGGTGGCCACAAACCTCAGCCCGCCGATCCTCTACGCCCGTCACGCATTGCAGGATGGGTCCCTGGAGAAACGCGCAAGCTGCGGAGATGGCACCCGGTGTCTCCTGGGGTCATGCTGCGGCGACGGATGCGCCATGAACTGCTGCGCGTTGGATAACGGCGGCCGTAAGCAGTCCCCCCTTTCCTTCGCCATTCCGCTAGACTAACGAGGGATAACTACAAGTGGGCTGTGGAATCGCAGAACGGTGCCAATTCCACGGGAATGTGTTTGTCGGGTGTTGTGGGAATTTCCTCGGGTACGTCCTTTCTCTCTTGGATATGAAAATGCGAGTGCTGATGGTTGCAGGGGCTGCACGGGCGAAGCTACACATGTCACGGTCCACACGCCCTACTCGACTGTTACGCTGGGCGCACAGACTGCAAATACGATCACTGCTACGGCTACTACCACGACGGAGCAGATGTTTACTGCGATTTCGGTGCCGCCGACTGCGACCGCGACCGGGGCCATGACTACGTCGAGTGAGAGGGAGACCAAGACTAAGGCTCAGACGGAAAGTGGCTCGCATTCTCATCGCGTCTCGACGTCAAGCACGAGTGTAACCAAGGCCGAGACCACGTCTAGTAGTAGCCCTCGTAGTCCGACGACGACAGCGGTGTTTTCGCAGGCTTCGCCGTCGCCGAATAATAGCGGGGGATCTGGCGTGGGTGTGGGTGTGGGTGTACCCGTTCTGGCTGGGATGGTTGCCTTGGGTGCTGTTCTGTTGTGAGTGAGAGTTGATCGGAGAATGGGAGACGATACCTTAATATATATGCCGAATTAATGTTTACCCCGCATTTACTTTCATCAGTGCCACGGAAGAAATGTTTCATCTCCAGACCATTGGAGCGTAAGGTACGGATTAGATCGAGACGCAGATCGCGAACGCTTGCTGAGGGAGAGTCTTTTGACTCGCGTCGACTTTCCTTTTCAGGATACGCCTTGCTTCTCTGGTACAAGCGAGAGAAAGGTAGCTGAGATATTTGAGCTCCTATCAGCTATAGTGGATATTATTGACGGACCAAGTACCAACCGCAGTCAGGAAGTCCAGCCGAGAAGAAGGTTAACCCCGCAAAGTGAAAAATCTTAGTCTGGTGCGCACTGCGGAATTTGCGCGGACGCCGCCGACAAATCACTCGCGGGCCAGTTATCAATATCATCACCGGAATGATGATCCCTCATTACCAATAATCCAGAGTCAGTATCTAGGCTGTATCGTCTATCTTTGTGTTTGATATCCCGCATACTCTCGTGAGGGGAAGTGTCAGTGTCAGTGTCTGTGCCCAGGGGCATATATGACGCAGACCTGCACTGCACTGCAACAGAAATGGACATGCCTGGTATTTCTCCATCACCACACAATTCCATCCCCTAAGTGCTATAACTGCTATTGATGGACGTGGAAAACATCAAACTGGGCGATTCGGCTTCGGTCGACCAAAGCGTGCAGGATGCGCGCGATCTCGCGACCATGGGGCACGACCAGGCCCTGACCCGCAAATTCGATCTGTGGAGTATGCTCGCGCTGGCGTTTTGCGTACTAGGTATTTTCTTCCCTCCTGAGGCCTCCTGGGGTATAGTGGATGATGATGATGATGCTAATGCTGAGTAGGAACGTACTCCACTTTCGCGCAAGATCTCAGCAGCGGACTCAGCAACGGCGGCCCCATCACCATCCTCTGGGGTCTTGTCCTGGTGACGGCGTGTAATCTCTGCGTTGCCGTGTCGCTGGGCGAGTTGACGAGTAGCATGCCTACTGCACTGGGGCAGGCGTACTGGGTGTACAGGCTGTGGCATACGCCGACGGGGCGGTTCGTGTCGTACCTGTGTGCGTGGATCAACACGTTCGGGTGGTGGACGCTCACAGCGTCGCAGATTGCGTTTATGACGGAGTTTCTGCTCGGGATGAAGGTCATGTTTGATGATAGTTGGGGTGGCGCGGGGGTGGGCTGGCTGCAGTTTGTGATTTATCTCGGGCTGGTGCTGGTTCTGACGGTGGTGAATGTGGTGGGGTGTCGACGGGAGAAGATCCTGCCGTGGATGAATGGGTTTGTCGGGGTGTGGTTCACCGGGCTGTTTGTGGTGCTGTCGCTTGCGCTGTTGATTTCCGTCGGGACCAAGGCCGACCTGTCGTTTCAGCCGGGCCGGTTTGTCTTTGGGACGTGGATCAACCAGACGGGTTGGAGCGACGGTGTGGTGTGGTTTACTGGGCTGGTACAGGCCGCGTATGGGCTGACTGCGTTCGACGCGGTCATCCACATGGTCGAAGAGATGCCGGCGCCGAGGATCAACGCGCCGAGGGTAACGTATCTGGCGGTGCTGTCGGGCGCCGTCACCGGGTTCATCTTCATGGTCGTCTGTCTGTTCTGCATACAGGATGTGGACAAGGTCGTTGACTCGCCCAGTGGACTGCCGTTCATCGAGCTGATGCTGGAGACGGTTGGGCTCAAGGGCGGCGCTACTCTGATCGCTCTGTTCATTTTCAACGGCGTCGGCCAGGGCATCAGTATCCTGACGACTGCATCGCGACTGACCTGGGGTTTTGCCCGCGACGGCGGTCTCCCCTGGAGTCGGTACCTGACGGTGGTGGATCCTGCGTGGAAGGCTCCTGTGCGCGCACTCTGGGCGCAAGGGGTGTTGATCGCGCTCGTGGGCGTGCTCTATCTCTTTGCCAACACCGTCCTCGAAGCGATCCTGAGCGTCAGCACCATCGCCCTGACCATCTCGTACGCCCTGCCCATCGCAGCGCTGCTCTTTGTGGGCCGGGACCAGCTGCCGCCTGGTCCCTTTCGCCTCGGCCGCTGGGGAACGGCAGCCAACTGGATCAGCATCGTGTATTGTGCCATCACGACCGTCTTCTTCTTCTTCCCTGGCTCCCCCGACCCGGCGCCAGGGGACATGAACTACGCGATTGCGGTGTTTGGGGTGATGCTCGTGGTGGCTGTCGGGTTCTGGTTCATACAGGGCAGTCGGACGTACCTACAGACGGAGGATGCGATTGCGCAGCTGATTGTCGCGCAAGGATTGGAGTTGGAACCGAAACCGGAACCGGGGAAAAAGGCTGATCAATGATGTGAACTATGAAACTAGAAGTTATATACCAGCTAGCTCCTCCTCGGCTTTAACGATCATTTCCTCCCAGTTCCTACCGGCCAGCCACTCCTCAAACGACTTCGTGCGTATCTCCAGCTGCTCAGGCATCATCACCTCGAGCGAGCCCGTATACCCAAACTCGGCCATAAACTGCGGCGCATCCAGCACCTCCCACGGAATCTCGAAGCGCTCATGCATCTCCCGCACATCCACCTCCTCAACCTCAACCTCCAACCCAGTCACCCTCTTCCACACATCCACCACCTCCGCCATGGACAGGTAGCTATCACACCCCAACACCCACTGCCCAGTCTCACTCTCACTTTCAACCATCGCCCTGACAAACTCCCCCGTCGAACTCTCCGCCGCAATAATCGGCACCCGTAGCCTCTTCGTCCCGGGAATAGTAAACCGTAACACCCTCTTTCCCTCGCCAACCGCAACCACCTTCGGCAAAAAGAGCGCATTCGTCGCATACGCCCCCATCACCAGAAACGACACCTTCCCTCGCAGACCAGCCTCCTCCTGCAGAATCTTGGCTATCTCCGCCTTCGTATCGCAGTGGTGCGCATGCGCGTACTTTCCCCCGGATAGTTCCTTCATCCCTGGGAGCGTGGAGAATATCAGCCTCTGTAGGGAGGACACCTCCCCCGCCGCGATGGCCGCGTTCCGCCCGTGCTGGATCTCCGTTTCGTATGCGAGCGCGGTGTCCTGTGTGGCGCGGTATGGACCCCAGAAATCTGTATTGAGGAAGAGAGCTGTTGCGTCTTTGAAGGCGCGCCGGAGGGAATTGAGGTCGGAGAGATCAGCTTGTACAACTTCTGCGCCGGCGGCGGCGAGGGCGCGCGCGGTGGGGGAGGACGGGGTGCGGGTTATGATGCGGACATGCCAGGTTGGGAGGGGGAGGAAGGTGTGAGCGACGGCGGAGCCTTGGATTCCTGTGGCGCCGGTGATGACGATGATTTTTTTGTTTTGGGACATCTTTAATTGTTGTGGATTGGTGGTTTAGTGGTGATGGGGATATGATGAGGAGTTGGACTGTACGTATTTATAATTTCGGAACTGTTGTTGAACTGGCTGCCTGGCTTATAAGCTCGGAGCTGTTGTTGGACTGACTGCCCGGCTTATACTGGGTGGCTTACACAGTATGATGCTATTCGGTTATCCAAAGGTGTACTCCGATTGGTCAATTGGCGTAAGCCATCGGTGGATTATTCCTCCCGCACTCCCCACCATCCATCCTCATACATATTCCTATCGCGACTGCAGAGCATACAGGGAATGGAATGGATGATAATGCCATCATAATGCAATCTACCCGAAAGCCCGACGGACAGTCCAAGTCAAAGAGGATCATCACCCCCGCTCGACGGGACCAGAATCGTCGCGCGCAGCGGGCTTACCGTGGGTTCTCCGTAATTGTTCCGTGTGCTGTGCAGCGTGCTGACATGAACAGGACAACGGCGGAGAGAGTTTCTTGCCGAAAAGCAGGGACAGGCCGCTTTGAAACGGGAGTTGAGACCCGCGACTGCGCTGAATGCTCCGACGGCAAACAATATGGACGTAGCTAGGAAGACCATGCCAGCAATGCTGACGGTAGATCATTTCTTTCCTCCTCGTAATCCATCTAGCAAACGCGATGAGGACGAGGCCGTCGGAGTCAAAGTACCAAACGTTCCACCCCCCTTGTTCACCACGTACACTCTCCTCCTCACAGCCTGCGTTTACAACGCCGCAGCCCTCGGGATCAGCATCGACCAGTTCTCCAGCTACAACTGCATGTCCCTGTGCTCGCCTTTCTACCGCCCGTACACCGCCATGTCGGCCGATCCGTCATCTCTCCTAGCTACAGTTACTCGCCCAGCCATCCCAGTCCATCTCCGCCCGACTCTCCCCCAGATTCTCTTCCCGCATCACCCGCTCCTTGATCTCCTCCCGCTGCCTACGCTGCGCGCAAAAGCAATCACCTTTGCTGCCACTGCGCCATCCATCCTCGACGCGGTAGAGTTTAAACGAGATATCGTTGAGAGGGGAGGTATCGTATGCTCGTCCGACTCTGCAGCTATGCAGCCGTGGGATATGCGCGCTTGGACGATTGCGCCGTGGTTTAGTAGGAAGTGGCGGCTGCTCTCTGAGTCTGAGAATCTTGCATGCTCGTCTATATAGGCGAGCTCGTATCCGCGCTAGCTGGTCTAATTGAACAAGCAAGGAAGAGTTTAGACCGTGTCACTGCAAGCGGCTGGTGGAAAGGGCCATGTCTTCGCAGCTGCATCTGGTGATAGCTTCTCACTCATAGTCTCGATATACATGTCAAAGAGGTATCTATTCATCATGTTCGTCTCCTCCATCGTTCCATATGGACCCAACCCTTGTCATCAGTGCGAGCTGGGCCTTCAAAATGTCGCGTAACGCATGTCCTGATACTTTGCTACTTATTCATTGTGCATCTTCAGCACCTTCTCAGACAACGCAAAGGGACAGCTTCCTGGAAGTTCCAATCTAGCCTAGACCTGTGAAATGCATGTCACAGAGTTTCGCTGTGGAACCATACTACCGTTCAAGAAAAGCTGGCAAGACGTAAACGGCTCCCATAGCTCCGGTCAAGCTTCATTGCCTGGTGCACATATTTGTTGTCTTCAAGGCAAGACATTCGTAGTATTTCGACTGGGTGGACAATGCCGTCGCCTTGAAAGCTCGCTCTTTCGCTCGAGGTCTAATTCCTCAAAATCGTCCGGCAAACTGAGGGAGGCCATTCTGGACCTGCGCTTCGTCTTTCGCAATGAGCCTTTGTTCTCGTTGTGAAGTTGATAGCGCAGAGGCCGAAATCGATCTCCCTGTACGGGTCAGGAGCAGATAATAAAGCAGGGAAGAGAACACAGACTCACATGGGCCGACATCTTGCACAGCTGTGAATCATCAGCAGATTTCTGCCGCATTGATTGATCGCACGACGGCCCAATGCAGAACGATTGAGAACAACAAGAAAGTATATAAAACTTCAAAGAACTAAGCGGCTAGTAGATAGATCAGAGCCAACTCGCCCTGCATTAGAAGCATCCCAACCACAAATAGTGCAACCTCAATGGCAAGAGCCTTCAGGATGACCTTAACAAAGCGAGTGCGAGCAGGCCAATCAAAGGTGGTCCAGGCATCTCTGAGGCCGAGCTTGCCACTACCACCCACAATTTCGGGTTTCACCTTGCCGCCAAAAAGGCGGTCGAAGGGCACGATCGGGTCATCCTCCTCGGGCAGCATAGAGGCAGCCACACGAGCGAATATCCCCCTGGCGGGAACAGAAGCCAATATGAGAAATACAACCGGGAGAATGTTAATGGCTAGGACAAGGAGAAGCCCTTTATATCCCTCAAAGGGGGCAGCCATCATGGCGACCCAGCCAGCGGGCCCTGCAGCAGATATAGGCAGAGAGGCCGCACACATTAGGAAATTGTACAAAGCAGCCGCAGGGGCGATTCTAGGCCAATGCCGGAGGCCAAGCATTCGCCGGTAGGAGCTCCTAGGAGATTTTTCGGCGATCACAAGATGAACCCAAGCCATCTGCCAGGTGGCGAAGGGCATGCTAGCGATGAACTGTTTCAAAAATGTACTGAAAATTGAAACGGAGACAGAATGGATCGGAATAACAACAATTCCTCGAATTAGAAGACCCGCGCCCAGATCGAACCCCGTGAAGGCCAGATACATACGAAATCCACGGAAGCACGACCCGCCACGGGCGCGTAGGTGCTTAATGGCCGAGCGCAGCCCGCTAGCGATTGGCTTAGTGGTTGATGCAGCAGCGACCTCGGGATCATTAGGGTCGAAGGAATCGTGAGAATCTTCGCTGTCGAGGCGAACATACGTCTTCGGGTTGGAGTCTTCGACGGCGGCCAGAGTCGCAATAACATCAATGCAGGTGTAGTGAACCTATCGATGAGTTTAGATAGTCGCTGTTTCTAATACTAATACCGACTCACCCAAAAAATTGCGAAACCAAATACAACGGCCGTAAAAATGATAATTGGGAGGCCTAGGGCTTCTAGCCATACATGCATTGGAGACTGACCACGGTCTCGAAGCCGAGCGGAAATCAACTCGGCGCCCCGGCGTATGAGAACACTGCTAACAGATGACATGATGTTTGACTGAGGAAAATAATTGAAGAAACGTTGAAGAGGAAGAAGCAGAGTACTAAGGAGGGCTTGGTGGTTTAATATAAGTACATCGCAACATAGCCCCTAGACCATCGTCCTTTTGTACTGACGGCCCTTACTGGCCCTCATTCGTTGGAACATATGGGTGGAGTAGTTAAGCGTCGCGTAAGGGACTGCATCTCAGCCTAGACTATAGGGACTTCCTGCGCCGCTTGCCCTAGGCCGACCTCTCTGAGTCATATTTTGCAATAGCCCACAGAGTGTTTTAGCGAAGGCTGTAGCAGTATTAGCTTTGAACAGAAGGGAGTTTTAGAAAGAATTGGGATTCTTGACGTGTTAACAAAGTGTCGGCGTGAACTGACTGTATCCAACCAAACCTGCCGCCCCACTATTCTCGCTCACAGCTTGTGGAGGTCCCTGATATGATCGGCAGCAGATCGCTGGCACAGCAGATATCTTGAAGTATAAGGTTGTTCTTTTGGACACAAGTGAGAATCAGAGCTTTCTCTTCTCACCTAAATATCTTCCACACTGTGGCCACTGCCAATTCTTCTATAGCAAGAAGACCCGACTAAAGGAAGCGGCATGGGTTTAATCGGTAACTCTAACAAGACTGTTAGCAGCCATTCTTCAGCCTTTATATGCTCATTATCCTCTAATGCTCTGAAAGACCCTGTATTCAGTGATAAAATTCTATTCTTAACACAACCAGAAGGGCACAGCAGCTTGGGGAAGACTCTTGCATCCATTACAATACGCTATTTATTTGATATTTATGTGTAATACAACCTCTAATAACTTACTGATAGCTACCCAATTCGGCCCGTATATAATATATTTTCTCTTAAGGCCCGGTCATTAGACGCATAGTATTTCCGTCCAATTGTTGTTGGTTCTGATGATTCCAGATCCATGGAGTGGGGTCTGAAGCGGCATCCAACGAATTCGCCGCCGCCACCAATCGCCAAGTCTGAAACCTTCATCAGCGGGTTACACTCTCCAACATTCCTATCAAAGCGCGGACGCGGTGTGTGCTTTTCCGGTAGTCTTGGGATTGTGCTCCTCAGCATAGAGAAGATTTCAAACTTCTTCTGCTGATGACGGCCATATTCAGATTTAGTCTCTTGGGACATGCACTACCGGGACTGTAGGATTCTGAGACTTATTCTGCAAATACCGCATTGATTTATCATGTGACGACACTTGACTTGCATGGATATCTGATTGACTCAAATGGCATTGAACGGTCGCAGTAGGGCGTTATTCGCTGTCACCCTGCTGTTCCTGTGTCTATCATTTACTGCCGTTGCTCTGCGGTGCTTTGTCCGGCTGAGACTCGTGAAAGCCTTTGGATGGGATGATGGCTTGATGGTATTGGCCATGGTACGTGAGCTGATACGACCCTCGACAATAGACAGAACAACTGATACTCATACTCAGCTATTCAATATCTGGTTTGCAACATGCGGGTTGGCTGGCTCAATTGCTGGATTCGGGAAAAGATTTAGTCAGTTCGACTCGGTAGAAGATATTCACACGGCTCTGATGGTAAGTTCTAGCGGCACCCAAAGCTGCCCATTACCCTGACATTTACATTACATGGACAGTGGTGGTGGCTCGGGCAGAGCGCCTATGTTTGGGTCGTGGCAACCGCAAGAATCTCCATCGCAATGCTGCTTCTCCGTCTTACCGTCCAGCGGCGCCAATCAGCCGTCATGTATCTCGTAATTGGTCTAACGGCCACTGTCGGCCTCGCCTTCTGGCTTACCCTGACGTTGCAGTGCCATCCGGTTCAAGAATTCTGGCAACGAACGGGCAGAGGACACTGCATTGGCACCCAGTATGTAGTGGACATTGCGTACCTCTATAGTGCGACAGCCTGTCTTTGCGACTTCACCCTTGGACTCTTTCCTCTATATATTCTAAAGGACCTGCAGATGAGCTGGAGGTCCAAATGGGCGTTAAGAGTCATTCTCAGCATGGGATGCATGTACGTCGGCAGTCCGAAGAGGAGAGACCCATACTGACTGCTCTCTAGTGCAGGTGCTGCCGTCGCAGTCCGTATCCCCTTTCTCCCGGACTATAAAAAGCCAGACTTCCTATGTCAGTCTTGCGCGATGAGAGTCAAACAAGCATGTAATAACTGTCTTTTCCAGATGCGACCGTTGGTATCGCTATCTCGTCGAACGTCGAAGCCGGTCTCGGCATCACGGCTGGAAGTCTCATCACGCTCCGTCCACTCATGCGCTGGTTCCGAGACGTTAGCCACAGGGTATCGAACACAGCGAGAGGTGTAGCATGTAGCAGTGACAGAACCCAGAATTCTTCTGTGCAACAGAGACACTCCTCACCAAAGCACGGGCGATCGGACATTGAAGCAGGAACTCTGTCTCATCCTTCGCAAGCCGAGGAACCTCAGGTTAGAGCTGAGTCGATATAGATGCCTGGTACGGAGTATGTACTGCACTGGTCCAACTTGGGAGGGCAGGCTCTATCTATCTATACAAGCTTACTGGAAATGTGATTAGCGCATATTGTCCAAATGTACTAGCTGGACCGGAGATCTTAATGTCTTATGCAAATACATTAATGTGCAAAGTGGGTTCCAGGAGAAATTCAAGATTCAGGGGCCGTATACATAGTCATCTATATTCTTCGTTAAGTTATCAGCATGAGAAGCACATTCTTCCAGTTTTCTACAATTTATGCCATGTGCGACTGCTCCGTAGTAATTTCATACAGAGCGGTTCCATCAGGTAAGAAGATACCATCATGGTGAGGTCATTAGAAGCATGAAGACTAAAAATTCATGTTCTGAATCAGCTGTATCATCAGGAAGATATTGGGGATTCAGACCAGAGGGTAGTAGATGGAAATGTATGTTGAACATCCTACATTGCTATTCCTACTGCCCTAGAAATGGTTATCTGGACACCTTTTACTCAAGTGGTTCTAATATTGTCGACAGTGTATATGTCTACATACATAACCTCTCGTAGTTAAAGCTCCCTACATTCCTCTTCCAGCAAGAAGCGAATACGGTTTATGAAAATGGCAGTGAACACAGACAGCATCAGCCGCCAGGCCCTTGGGCTTAGTCCCACGACAAGTGAATATCCCTACCAGGGCATGCAACACTTCCAGGACATTATCTACAAAGAAGCAGCGGAATGCAAACACGAGTACGTGATCTTCTCCAATATCAACGAGCAGACCTTCATACGAGACTTCGACGAGCCAAACAGCCATTCATACAGTGATTTCTTTCCACAAAATCGCATCCTTGTTGCCAGAATTCCAGCCACCGAAGTTCACGAAGAGGCGCACGCCGAGCTCCACAATACTCTTATCATTAAGCTCTTGAACATGAATGTCCGCTCTCAGCTGCGATCGCTTATAGGGGCCGATGTGGTGACTCCCACACGAACTAAGAAGCCCGACCAGTCATACAAGCCTGTGAATATGCCAGCCGGTTACTCCGGTCACTGGCCATCCGTAGTGATCGAGGGTGCGTTCTCGGAGAGCCAGAGCAAACTGACCAATGATGCGCGCTGGTGGCTCAACGCTTCCGGGGGAGAATTGAAGACTATTATTACCCTTGCAGTCCAGAAGAAAAGGAAGTCCATCACGATTGACAAATGGGAGGCGATCAGCCGGCCCACAAGAGGCGACCCGGGGAAAACGGTGCCTGAGGTGGTTCAAAAGGTGACTATGACCAGGGAGGGTGATGATGCCCCAGTGCATATCACTGGGGCTCCCCTGGTCGTAGGGTTTGAGAAGCTATTCCTCCGGCCTGCTGAGGAGCAGAAAGGAGAGGGGGATGTGGTCATGGATCACGACGACTTAACCCTGATTGCTGACTTGACCTGGATGGGCCTCAATACAGGTAACTAAATGTTACAGGAGGGATGAGATCGCGGAGACAGGCTCTGCCAACATCAATTAGGCTAGATAGCACAAGCTCGTCCCATTTATTTCGCTTTCAAATCCGAATGCCTACACTACCAAGAGGCACTGGGCATAATAAGGGCTATAGGCCGTGCAAACACCAGTGGCACAAGCCGTCGGACCCGTCCAGCCGAGTCCACCGCACTGTCCGTACAATGGGGCAACAGCGGTCGTGGTGACTGTAGTAGTAGTAGTTGTTGTTTTAGAGCCGGTGGTAGTCGTGGGGGTAGCAGTAGTTGTTGAGGAACTGCTGCCGGCCCCGTAGCCACTGACAATCCGGGCCACTTGGTTCACAATCGCAGCCATTTGCACGCCTAAACAAAGTCAGTGATCAATAACAGGTCTGACCTGGACGAGCTTCATTGAACTCACCTCCGAGCTGGTCAGCATTTGCTCCATACCAGCCAACCCAGTCCCAGCAACCGTTCGGGTTGGGGAGCGGCATCCCACTCCAAACGGTGTGCATGGTGTTATCCGCCACTGCTTGCGGGTAAAGAATAATAATGTTGTTGGTATCCGCCCACATGTTGTACCCGGTATTAGAAACGAACTTGCTTCCAATCATGCTGTAGCTCTGCAGGCAGCCATGCAGGGCGACATGCAGCTTGCATACCGTCGAAGACCCAGCTTGGCATGCCTTAGGGACATAGAGATATCCAGTGGTATCCATCCCGCTGGCGCCATACTCTCCCGTCTGGCTGAAAGACACAATGGAACCGGATAATGTGCCTGTGTTTCTAGCATTTAGCGTCCCGTACATCCACTTTAGGACAGCCCCTGCGCCGTCATACTGGCAGTTGCTGACATAAGGAGACACAGACGAGCTGCACGAGTTGTCCCCTGATGCATCAAAGTCAGTGGGAAAGGTGTGCACCGCGCCGCTGGTCGTGATGTACGAGACGTTGGCTGCAGCGTCAAAGTTCGCCAGCTGCGCCTTCAACTGGCTCATCACGTTCGGACCGACGGTTGTGTCGGCGGTTCCGGTCCACATGTAGATCTTGCGGTCTTCGAGGTTGCTGACTGGGTTGATCTTGTTGCCGCTCCAGCTCTTCATGTTGGCGACAGGGGCTGTGATGGATGGGTTTTGATTGTACATGCATGTAGTATACTGTCAAGCGTCAGCGTATTCGTTTACTCGAAAGTGTCTGTTTCCGGGATGTTGGAAAAATGACTTACCGACTGGCCGCGAGCACAATCATACGGGCCTCCAGCAAAGACCCCAAACCCGACCTTGAAAGTATCAGAGTATGCAACTCCAAGCTGCGCGGACATGAAGCCTCCGCTGGAGAGCCCCGAGACGGAAATTGAATTCGGGTCTACGTTGTATGCACCCAGCGCTGCGGCGGATGCAATCGCTGCTCCGGACATGGCCAGTCCTAGGAAAGTAGCAACGTTTGGCATTGTTTCTGCAGAAGAGAGAGATGCTTTATCCTTTGAACTAAAGGAGTAGTCGATATCTTCGTAAAGGTCACGACCGAGAGAAGACCCTGCATTTATAGTTTCCAGT
Source organism: Aspergillus udagawae (assembly GCF_001078395.1). Taxonomy (NCBI): domain Eukaryota; kingdom Fungi; phylum Ascomycota; class Eurotiomycetes; order Eurotiales; family Aspergillaceae; genus Aspergillus; species Aspergillus udagawae. The sequence goes on along the minus strand of NW_025091274.1, from coordinate 412,486 downwards.
TCATTGGGGCAGATGCCCCAGGAATGTAGCATCAACATAGACAGGGATATATCCTAGCACCCCGCATTTCATGAAGAAAGTTACCCCAGAGTATCATTTTCTTTATACCAGATCCGATCTCTACATGCATAAGTGCGTTCCTAATATTGACTAGAGTCTCTTCATGGGAAGGCTTGTGGGGTTGAAGTTTCTTTAGCTCAGGCTTCTTCAGGGATACCATGCTGTGGGGTACAGATTGTTTGTGGGGTAGGTTAGATCCAGTTGATATAACCTCTGAGCTGGGTTACATGCCGAAGACTTGTGGGGTTAATGAAATTCTCTGCTCAAGACTCATCTTGGGGTTTCTTGGGGTGACATACGGTGGGGTGCAGATCTTTGCCAGGGTCGGATACGAACAGCTTCATCTTACTTCTGGCTGACCATGATTTGTGCAGTAAATTAAGTGAGTTGAATCTAAGGATTTTATATTTCTGGGCAAGTGTAGTAGCGAATAGCTTCAAATTAGCCACTTTTTAAGTGATTACACTAGGCAATCTATTGTGTGGCGTATTGCCTTGAGTAGGTCCTTGACTCCATGTCTTGAACAAGTTGAAAGCACGCTTTGCTTCGTCGAGCGTAGAGACTCCTATAGATATGCATATATTAAGAGGCAATCACTAAGTCGCTGCTGAAGATCTATTTTCCACTGTTCCTACGGAGGTCCCCATGCCTCTTGATATAGACGGACAGATGCGGTGTGGCTGTGTTATGCAGACGGTGCAGCTCAGTTTGTCCCTGCCTAAGTTACTGTAAGTGATAAGAGTGCTAGATGCTACCAACAGCATAAAATGAGAGATGCGCTGCAAAGCATCTTCCACAGAGACACACACTCGGCTCCATTGGGTAAATGACTACATACACATTGCTGTAGCCCAAAAAAGGCAAAGCTAGCTGTATTACGCTAGAACCCAATAATTGTAGATTTAATTTATGACCATCTTTGTTCCTACCATCTACAATCCATTCTTTGTCCTTTCATCCGAGTGCCGTTGCTGGCTGCCTTGTCCATCTCCCGTCTGTCCCTCGACTTTCTTGTCCGGGGTTCCCAGAGTCGGACTCCCAAGCAGAGGGACTTCCTCATCCCCCAGCATCCATTTCTCAACCATGTTGGAGGCTCCCGTAGTCTTGGACAAAGCCGTCCCTGCGAATAAGGCAACGGCGGGTAGAGCTCGCATTGAGCCAGGAAGACCATTTTGCAACCGAGAGGCTTTGGCGAGTTTGGATATCTCGGCGGTGAGGTCAACGGGGAGCTTGTTCGCAGGCATGGATTTAATATGCTGGAGAGCTGACGGATAGATGTTCAATGAGTAGACTTGAAAAGGAATAGAAATTGTTTGCTTGTCTTGGTGAGGGTCGTACCGCATAGTCTGGAGCTCCGACGTGGGCAGGAGACTAGGCAGCACCATCACGTGTGCTTACCATGTCAGTAATAAGAGTAGGCCATATTACCTAGGTTCCATTGTTGTGTATTAAGTACGTTACTCCGAATACGATGCTTGGTATACGCCTACCTTAGTTAGCCAGTTGACTATTGGCACACATGGAATGGGAGACTAGCTGTATTCTTGGTAAAGGGAGTGCTATGATAATGACTGGCATACCTCATATTGACATTAGTTATTTCGATTTTTTCTGGGACTAGTAGTAATCTCATAAGTTGTATAGCTTGCTGTTAGGCAGAAAAGCGCTGCCACATCAAAGCAGTTGAGTTCGAGCTATATTAACGGAAGCCGACTTCCCACGTGGTATTCCTGAAAAGAAAGTTAGCTGTCCTTCAATGGACCACTGCATAGTGTCTTCAGCTTCCCAGGAAACTCAGATCAGCCACTCTCAATCTTAATTGTGAAGAGACAATCTGTGGAGACCGCATCTGCCGCGAGAGGTGAGCTTGCTCACTTGGAGAACCCCATATAGGAAGCCCTTTCGCGGAGACACAAGGGGGGTTACCTTGAGGCCAGAAGGAGGGCTCCGCGAAAGCAAGCTTAACGACGAGGAGGATATCAGGAGGGAAAAAAAGGGTGCCGCTTTGGTAATGTTTAATGACTTTGCCGGCACGGGGGATCCGCGCAGCCCTTCCTGTCCACTGGAAGCCGCAGTGGTAACTCCCAATAAGCTCAGTTCAACAGTTCACATTGTGGTGAAACCTGTCTTGAAAGAATGTTCCGCCGCCAGAGGAACAGCCCAATATCCGTTGGCCGCGTCCACTTTGAAGACTTTCCATAGATGCTTCGACAAATTTGCGATGACTGGTTCGATTCTCCTAAGGTAGTAGTTCATTTTAATTGTAGCTGCGTTAATGGGAATATAGTTATGCACCATCCGCAATTTTCCTGAGGATTTTTGGGGAAATTTTGTTCTCGCACTCCAGGGTGAGGTACATTCGACAATGATACCAGCCTCGACCATCCTGGGAAGATTCTGTATCTGCCACTTCTTCTCTTCTTGTTGACACTTCTGCCATTCACTGTTCGGGACAGCTGGTGAATGGACTTATGATACTGGGGGTGGAGGTGAATGTCAACCCAGTATATGAACATGATTTTATTCTACTACGTCTGACAATATACCCTCCAACATGAGACATCTATTTCAGCAGAAGTGATAAATGCTCCCGTTCTCCCAGCCTGTCTCTCCTCTGGAACCCAAGAAAACATCATGTTCACAGATGATATTAATTTTCTTTCTACTTCTCTTCTAGGAATGAAAATGTATCTGCTTATCTGCTTATCTGGATCAAGTCTTCATGGAAAAGTTAGCAATTGTAGCTGATGATAAACGAGATGTATACAGGATAAATCGAAAAGGCGGCATCACAATCATCTGCACTCAAGAGCCTCTATTGGGAGCCTAAATTTAGGGCAATATGATCCCCAGTGCGGCATCATATAGGGTGGGGATGAGGAGAATTGCTGATGAACCTGCCGAGTCTTAGGGCTATAAAAATGTTATTAACACATTAGTATTATGTTGAAGAGCCAGTGCAGCTCACAAGGGTCTCATCTTGAAACTACTCATGGATTATCGCTATGATGTTAGTGACATATTATTTGAGAATAAAATGTATAGACAATGAGAGAGGTAGAGAATCATTTGTGCATGGTATATCAGGTGGACCTGGGTGACAGTTTAGGCACCGCCCCGAGCAATCCCCAACAAAAGTCCGCCACCAGAAAATATTCCATTCATCCAACAACCATCTCCCCGGCATCCTCACTTGGCTCCAATCATCAAGATGAAACTCTATCTCATCCGCCATGCGGAAACCGTCGATAATGTCTCTCATAGATTGTAAGTCCCTCCCCTCCTTGCCCTACAATCACTAACGCCCACAGGGCCGGGATCAAAGACTCCCCCTTGACAAATCACGGCGCCCTCCAGATCACCCGTCTAGGGAGATATTTCGCCTCCCAAAACATCAAATTCAGCCATATCTTCTCATCAGATCTGTCCAGAGCCATTCTCACCGCCGAAGGTCTCAGCGCCCATCAGCCAGAACTAAGTCCGGTGCTCCTGCCATCCCTACGCGAACGTGATTTTGGCTCCTTCGAGGGGCAAAAGTGGCATTCAGCCTGGGAGTCGAGCATTGTTCCCAAGCAACCGGAATCCGAGGCATCCATGCGCCAGCGCGCAAACGCATTTCTCACTGACTACTTACTCCCCTTGCTTCTCGCTGGCGACGAGGCTGGGGATGAGGCTGTCGTTGCTGTGGTCTCGCACGGGTTACTTCTACGGAGTCTGTGGCGCGCTCTACTCGCGTGTTTTCCTCCGAGCGATGTACGCATAGTAGGGGACGCAGACATCAACGCCTTTAACCCGTTCTGGGCCAATACGGGGTACTTGGAGCTGTTGGTTTGTCCGAAATTGAGTCCTTCGGTAGGAGATCCGGATATGCCGGTTCTGGGTGGGTATTCGCTGCAGGTGCTTGGGGTTAATACTCGAGCACACCTGGCGGATCTTCAGCGTACGAAAGGGGGAGTCGGGAGCGCTACTTTCGATCAGCGGCAGAAACGAATTGATCATTTCTTTAGTCAAAAGAATCGATAGACCTTGAGCCTGTCAATCTGGCAGACAACTCAGTTGAAGAACGGCTAATGCGATGATCCCCGCGATCAACCTGGACTTACGACATACACCTTACTAGGAGGACGGAAGCTCCAACGACGACTACGAGTTGCCAAGCACCGAGCAGATGTTAGGTCGCGGAGCATATTGCATTACCTTGAAAGGGTCATTTTTCCGATTTCTCCGCAGACACAGAAGCTGGCAGGCCTGTTGTGACAGCTCATGAGAAGCGGGAATTGCACATTGCACCACTCTTGGGTATACTAACATGGAATGGCTTCATTTAGCCTGCAGAATGCTGAAATATTTAACCGCAATTTCCCCGCTTTTTTAATATGATCTGCATTGTTCGACTCCCAACTCGGAAATTCTCCGCATATCGACAGTGCTCAGATAACGTACCACAGGAACTGCGCCGAATTGGGTTATTGGCCCGTTTAGCATAAAGAGTATAAATGTCTCTCTAGCTTGATAGAGTTTCAGTCTATGGTCCACAGGCAAGATGGAGTCTATTGTCACAGTTCTATTACTTTCGCCAGTCCTTGCGGCTGGTTCTCTTCATCCACGCATCGACAATGGCCTGGCCAAGACGCCACAAATGGGGTATGTTACTCCTGCTGAAGATTGACTTCTACTGACTGGCCAGGTGGAACACGTACAATCACTACTCGTGCTCGCCCAACGAAGCGATAATACGCTCCAACGCCAAAGCGCTCGTTGATCTTGGACTCGCCTCATTAGGCTACCGCTATGTGACCACCGACTGTGGCTGGTCAGTGGCCGATCGGCTGCCGAATGGCACCTTGACCTGGAACGAGACCTTGTTTCCAAGCGGCTTTCCCGCCATGGGAAGGTATCTTCACGGATTAGGGCTGCTGTTCGGCGTTTATGGGGACTCGGGAACCAAGTTGTGCGGCAGTCCCCCAGACCAAGCCGGCAGCTTGTGTAAGTCCCGTCATCCTTGGTTTGTGGCTTCGCTAATTGACCAGACCACGAAGAACAGGATGCGAAAACGTTCGCCGAATGGGGGGCGGATGCGTTAAAGTGTATGTCCGTCCCTTAAAGATAGAAGCCCGCTGATTGTGTAGTTGACAACTGCTACTCCGACGCTGCCACCAACTACCCCAATGTCAACTATGAGCCCAGCACATCCCCTAGTCCTCGCTATGAGATAATGTCGTCTGCCCTGTCGCGTGTCGGTCGACCAATCCTCTTCCAGATCTGCGAATGGGGCATCGACTTCCCCGCTCTTTGGGCTCCTGCGCTCGGGAACTCCTGGCGCATCGGCAACGACATCATCCCCGCGTGGCGAAGTATCTTTCGCACGCTGAACCAGGCCGTTCCCAACACAGATTTCGCTAGACCTGGTCAGTGGCCAGATCTGGATATGCTGTTTGTGGGCAACGGGGTGTTTTCGGTGCCGGAGGAGCAGACGCACTTCTCGCTGTGGGCGATTTTGAAAAGCCCATTGATTATCGGAGCGGCGTTGAAAGATAACGTCACTAGTATCAACCAAGCGTCGTTGCAGGTGTTGAAGCAGAAGGATGTCATTGGGTTTAACCAGGACTCGCTGGGGGTGAGTGCCAGTCTGAAGCGGAGGTGGTCGGACGAAGGGTACGAGGTGTGGAGTGGACCACTTTCGGGCAACAGGACCGTGGTGGCGGTCATCAATTGGCGAAATGAGTCGAGGGATCTCACGCTCGATCTGCCTGATGTTGGTCTACAGTATGCAAAAGTTGTCAGAAATATATGGGGCAATACCGTGATTCGTGATGTGCGAACATCGTACACTGCGAGAGTGGCAGGACATGGAACGATGCTTCTGGAGTTGCAGGGTACCGTCCAGTCGGGGTCATATCCAGCCAAAATCTTCGCGAAGTCTACAGGCAGTCAAAAAACCACTTTCGAGTCGGTCTATGCAGCTACTACCAGCGCAAACTACACGCTGGCCATCAGCTTTTCGCGATCATCCACCGAAACCATCACCATCACGACCTCTTCCGGCCAGACTGTCTCGGCCTCCGGCAAATCGGCCCGAATCGCCCTGGCGGCTGGGTCAAACACCATCACCATCCAGCACACGACCCCTATTGAGTCTATCCAGATTACTCCACCGACCGGCACCTACTACGCCAACACCGTCTTCAACGTTACCGGCAGCGCCCAGCACACCACCTGCGGGTCCGGCTGCAGCCCCGTTGGCTCAAAAATCGGCTACCTCAGTCCCAACAGCAACGCCTACGCATCCATCCCAGCGACCACCCCGGGGTCCAAGTACCTCGCGATCGACTACATCAACAATGATGTCGCCTTCTCGTCAAGTTGGGGCTGGGGATCCAACTCGCGCAACCTGACCGTCAGCGTCAACGACGGGGCGCCGGTGCGACTAGAGGCCCCGTTGAGCGGACGGCATAGCGAACTGTTCTCGCCTGGCAAGGGATGGTGGGATACAGCCACACTGGGGGTTCTGACCTCTGGATGGAAGAAGGGGGAGAATAAGGTCGTATTCGGGAATGAGGGTGGGGAGGATGGGTTCCAAAATTATGCGGCGGATTTCGTGGGGGTCAGGGTTTTGGACTAACCGATTGATATCTGCATTTGCTAATGATTCTGATGTCCTGATGATGAAATCGAGCTGCCAAGGATTAGTGTACTCTACTCCACTCCCATGAGTCACCCCAGCCAAGCAATACTTAGTATTCGTGTTAGTTCCTCCACAGTTCTCCACTGGAGACCGGAACTGCCCCGTGGACCACGAGGAAAGTTAGAACGAGATGGGGAAACCAGAGTTAGCCAGTTGCCAATCGTGCAGCTATAAATGCACCTTAAAACGCATCAATCAGTCCGAGATTTCTCTACGATTTTTTGCCAACGTTCGTCCTTGTATTTGTACGACATGGCGACAACGACAACGACAACTACTGCTACCAAAACATACAGTCGAAATGAAGACAACCACGGACTCGCCAGTCTCCAACTGGAAGCATCCCATTCCCCCCCGCCAGGAAATGTCTTCCCCGCCATGGAACGATGGAACCATCCCAAGTCAAACATCTACAAGATAGCCGCGACCTTCTGGGCGTTTCTCGTCATGGGCGCAAATGACGCCGCATACGGTGTAAGCCTTCCACTCCGTATCTACATTCATTCAATATAACTAACACACGCAATAGCCACTAATCCCCTACGTAAGTTTATTATACCCTACCGACTGAAGTATACTGACAGATAAGCTTGAACAACACTACTCCCTCTCCTACACCATCGTCTCTCTCGTCTTCCTCTCCCCGCTGGGCGGGTATTTCCTCGCCGCACTAACAAACAACCACATCCACCTGCGCTTTGGCCGGCGCGGCGTGGCCATCATCTCCCCCTCGTGCCATGTCCTCTCGTACATAATCAACTGCCTGCACCCGCCGTACCCCGTTCTCGTGGTGAGCTTCATCTTTGCCGGGTTCGGCAACGGTCTCGCCGACTCGGGGTGGAATGCCTGGATCGGCAACATGGCGGATGCGAACCAGGTGCTGGGCCTGCTACATGGGTTCTACGGTGTGGGCGCGGTACTTGCGCCGTTGGCTGCCACATCGCTGGTTACGAAGGCGGGGGTGGGCTGGTGGTATTTCTATTACATCATGGTTTGTCTTTCTCTATCCCCTAGGATATAAGTGTGGATGAGCTGACAATAGTAGATTGGCTGCGCGGTCATCGAGCTCGCGACCTCGGTCTACTGCTTCTGGGACGATACCGGGGCGGCCTTCCGGCGGGACACGCAGCATTCGACAGGTGGCACCGGCACCGGTGGCGGTAGCCTGCGCAAGGCGCTGTTCACGAAACGCGCTGGAAGGATTACCTGGCTGTGTTCGTTTTTCCTACTGCTGTATGTCGGCGTGGAGGTTGCGCTGGGCGGGTGGATCGTCACCTTCATGATGCGCGTGCGGCACGGCGAGCCCTTTGCGAGTGGAATGGTGGCGACCGGGTTTTGGTTGGGGATTACGGTGGGCCGGGTCGTGCTAGGATTTGTGACTCCGAGGTTGGGAGAGAAATTGGCTATTTCTGTAGGTCTCCCCGTCCCTTGATTATTGGATGCCATGCTAACTGCGCTGCAGATCTATATCGTCTCTTCCATCGCTTTGGGTCTCGTCCTCTGGCTTGTTCCAAACTTTTACGTTTCCACCGTGGCCGTTTCGCTCCAGGGCTTCTTCCTCGGTCCGCTGTTCCCTGCTGTTGTGGTCGTGGCGACCAAGTTGCTGCCTCGTGGCTTGCATGTCACTGCGATTGGCTTTGCGGCGGCGTTTGGAGCGGGAGGCGCCTCAGTGCTGCCGTTTGCTGTTGGGGCGATTGCGCAGGCCAAGGGGGTCAAGGTGTTGCAGCCGTTTGTGATTGGCTTGCTTGGGGCGATTATGGCGTTGTGGATGGGGTTGCCTAGGATTCCTGCTCAGCATGAGACATAGCAAGCGATCATAAACTAGAGAAAAGGTGATGAGTCCGAGTCAATGGTTGGGCGTTTTGCCGTTTTGGGACGAGTTGGAGTAGTTGGGCGTTTTTCCTATTTGGGTATATTGCTCAACTTTTGCATATCCACCGTCCATCATCCATCATCCATCAGCTGAGAGGATAAAATATTAAGACATGTGTCCACCCACTACTATTGTTCTCGTGTTCCTGATTACGGCTCAGCTGAGAGGATGAAATCATTTAAGACATGTGTCCACCTACCGCTATTGCTCTCGTGTTTCTGATTACGGCCTCAAACTATTGCGGAACGGTATGGACCTACCCAACACTGTCTAAGCCACAAGGTTCCAATGCCTGGAGTCCACTGGAGAATCGAACCGTTGCAAGCTATTGCGAATCAAGATAGGAGATGAGTCACTAAGTAAAGAATATGGGTCCGCAGACACTGCAGCCTCTTTGCTCCAGTCATCACGAGCATGATGAACGTCCCTCACAGTAAGAGACCCATACGTGAATTCTGACCTTCATCCAAGCCGTATCTACAGAGGTGCAGCATCAGTGGCATGCCAGAATACTGGCCTTGTTGATACTCAGCATGCTGATGGCGACGCCACTCACTCTGCTAAATGTACATCCTAGCTGGAGGAACCACGAGCATACGCCAGATTGATATCCAACTACGCCTATGTGTCCTGGTCAACAGGTATAAAAGTCATACATCTTCCAAGGGCCTCTACAGCGCAGCTATTCCTCGCAGATACAAGAAAGCAGATTCGCACAAGAATCCATTCCATTCGAGATTCTGCATAAATAGAACATCACGTTACCACCCATTCCCATTATTCATTATTCATTATCCCAGAAGCAAAGCGAAGCAATCAAATCAAACAACCATCCCACAAACAACCAATATCAACAACCCCACCCCCAAAACCGACACTCGCTTCGACGCAGCACCACTATGGCTCGTCTCACTTGCACTCGCCCCCGTCTTCGTCCCCGTACTCGACGCAGTGGAAGTCAAACTCGCCGTCGCGGTAGCATTCAACTGACCCCCACAGAACACATCCTTATTGCCGCCGTTCTCCTTAATACAGTTCAGTAACTCGCCCATGCTATGCCCCTGCGCGAGGCAGTACAGGTCGCACCCGTCGTTGTATTTCGTGACGGATGCCGGGTGACAGCACTTGTCCATGATGGAGGTGTAGTTTCCTGTTGCTGGGAGGGCGCACGCGACGTCCTGGACGGGGAGGATCCAGCGGTTGCCTGTGCAGGTTGCCGACGCTCCAGAGGTGGTGGAGGTTGATGTTGATGCCATTGTTGTTGTAGCCACGTCCATGGCTTATTTGGTGTAAAGTAGGGGTAGAGTATAGGTAGGTTAGACTGGTGGTTGTATCAACAGCTGGTTGTATGGGGTAAGAACAGAAGAAATAAAAGAACAGAGCGCTCAGATTTCAATGATATAAACTGAAAGCTTAGAGAATCGCGTGACAACAAACAAAGAATGTTAGACATGGCACAGCATACGATCAATAGCCTGCAGCCAATCAGGTGGGTTGTCTGGGTACCCGAGTGCTATATTTAGGTATCCTGGGGAGGATCCACGTCGTTTGTGGAACTTTATCGGCCTTGATGGCTGCTTGATTGATCCTAGAAGAAGATTCTAGCTCTACTCTGGATAAATAGACTCCAGAATTCTGATGCATGAGCAGGTTGGTTTGTTTGAGGGAATCTACCAGTGACGTCATTACATAATGGAGACAGGGTATGTATCAATGCATAGAGAGGTAGAATAATCATGAAGGCTTATCATCAAGGTTTATTCAGCGCTATGGGCAGAAGAAGAACATTAAATCCGGAAAACGGTTTTAGCGATCGATAGCTAGAGTACAACACAGAATGGCACCTAAGCTAGCTCAGTCTACCCTTGATCTTATCCATGATATGAGAAGCAGTGGTCAACTCACTACATCCTAGATGGCTGAATCTGCTGGGTGCAGCAAGCGTATCATCGTCAGAATTCGTCCTAAAGTGCACATTGTTGTTTTTGTCTGGATTATCTACTAGGATACGCCAGTTACCTATAAGTGTTTAGCAATGACATGGTTAGCCAGCGGTTCAAAAACGGCTCCGGCTGATGCTGTTCCGCAAGACTTGTTAATATATCGCACAGGCTATCCTAGGCCCCTGGACACATGCAGTCACTGGTCTGAATGATGTGCGGCACCTAAATGTCTCACTTGGCATGCTGCGTGCTTACTCCAGACTACATTATAATTGGATGTGCCCCAGGCCCCCAGCCAGACAGGCCCATATAGCGTCTTAATTCAACGCCGTAGGACCTCGTTCGGACAGGCCACAAGGCAGCTGCGCACAATCCTGCCCAACTGCCCGGGCTGGCTAGAAAGTTGTTTGGCAACTCAAACAGATTGCCGGATTTTATATCCCTGGTAACTACGGAGAAAGCAGCAGCTTAGTCTCAACGTCTCTATATACAATAGCCGCACATTTGATGACGAGTGTCCACCACGCCATGGAGTCTACTGTAAAGAAGCACAAGCAGCCAACGTCGGCTTCAAAACGCCGCAGTGAAATGCCTCATGTCTTCTGCCCCGGATCAACTAGCCACTAATATGTCCCAGACAAACCTGCGCGAGCTATGGAGGAGCGCGTACCGCATATTAGACCCATTCGCGGCAGCCCACAGCGGCGAAGCCTCGCTCAGCACACACAGTCCGGAGGATCATCTACAGGGGCTCATCCTGTTTCGGTGTTCGCCTATGAGAAGCTCCAGTCACACGACTCTATTCGGGTTCTTGATTTGCAACCTGGTTCCGCTCACGATTCGCTAGAATGCCGCCTGTATGAGTACCCTCTAGGGCAGAAACCATGCTGGCCCCAACTATACGAGGCTGTCTCCTACGTCTGGGGCTCCATGGAAAAGACTGGGAGCATTATCTGTAACGGTGCATTTTTGCCCATCACTGCAAGTCTCGAACAGGTGCTGCTAAGAGTTCTGCTAAGAGTTCGCCTATCGGAGTCAAGTAGGACATTGTGGGCAGACGCAATTTGTATCAACCAGGACGGTATCTTGGAGAAGAATCAGCAGGTTAGTATCATGGACAAGATATATGAAGGGGCCAGAACTGTGCTTTTCTGCCTCGACGGAGATATCTCGCGAGATACGCGCACCATGAAGGCACTCAAGAAAATCAACAAGATATTTGAGACCTGGCTGCGCCAGTTCGAGAGTCGGCCGGAACCTGACTTCGACCCGATACGATTCTCAGCGCAAGTGTCCCCTGCAATGTTCCATTCCATCTCGCAGCATGAGTGGGAAGAAACAATCAGTCTGCTCAGCTGCGACTGGTGATCTCGAGCATGGGTTCTCCAAGAATTCGGATTAGCATACCATGGCGAGTTTCTCGATGGCCGCGAGACCATCGATAGAATGTCCACAGAGCTTTTTGTCTCGATTATGGCCTTCGCCGGGTCTCGACTACCTGTTTACCAAACGTACCACTTGAAGGGCGCCATTCTAATGCGAGCGTTCAACGTTGTTTTCTTGTACAAGTATCAACAGTTTGTCCATTTACACGTCAAGATTGATTACCTTGGCATCCTGCAGGCTTCGCGGACAAGCATAGCAAGTGTTAAACACGACTACATCTATGCAACCCTAGGACATCAAGCAGCTCGCAAAGTTTACCGCCATGACAATACGCAGGCAGATCAGACGAAGGAAAGTTTATCACCTGTGCAGCCTGACTGCGCGAAGAGGCCATCTCGCGTATTCAAAGAAGCTTCCGAGGCAATATTGACAGAGACTGGCAACCTACGACTCCTCTCAGCTGTCGAACAGGACGAACGTACCATCATGCTGGAGGGTCATCCTTCATGGGTCCCCAGATGGGATACCCGCAAACACTGCATTACACTGGGAGACGGATTGAATATCACCAGTAATGAACTCGCCTACAACGTGTCTTCTGGCTCTTCCACACTCCAGCGTATCTCCGTCGAGGGTGACGTTCTAATGTTACGAGGATTTGAGTTCGATGAGGTTGCCAGTTGCATCGTATCAGTCCCGTTCGAGCGCTATGGCAAAAATCCGGATGCACTCGACATCAAGATGTCTGGCTCCATACACGATATACTTAGGCGTCTACACGACATTAGCTCGCCATACACAGACCAGGACGCGAAGGGAGTCACCAACGGGCTGGCCACAGCGTTAGGGCGTACGCTAACGGCCGGACTGACTAACTGGAGCGCTGTACAGAGCTCTATGTTCTTGCACGGTCCCGCGGCGATATCGGACGAGGAGACACTAGATGCGAATTTTGCGGCCTTTATCTCGCGTTCGGTAGCCCAGCGCACCCGTGCATCACAGGCGGGGAAGGGCGATCGTCTCCAGTTCCTCATGGACATGCAGGTGGTCATGGCGAACCGGCAGGTCTTTACCACGAAACGCGGCTTTCTAGGCATCGGACCGCGCGCCTTGAGGGAGGGCGACACCTGCTGCATCCTATTTGGGGCCATGGTACCTATAATGCTGCGGCGGAAGCCCAACAGTAGATATGTGCTTGTTGGCGAAAGCTACGTGCACGGCATTATGCAGGGCGAGACGATGGAAGCCTTTCGCGAGGGAAAGTTCGACGTGGCAGACTTCGGTCTTGACTAGCCACAATTAACTAACCCAACACTGTATGCTGAAACAGAGTCATTTGGCGTATTAGTAGTCAGGATCACAGTCAATCCCATAGCATGGTAGGAAGGACTATATCTTCAAGATACTACTGTCTCCTCAAATGAGAAGGAATCAGCACTATATCCGTCATGGTATCTATCCAAGTTGGATATCTGGCCATGAGTGCTGTAGAGCAGATCACTCAGCAGTCTATAAACATTATTAAACATAGGTACATGGCTATCATACATCAATCATGGATTCTACTCCATCCTTTTCTTCACGCCCTCCAGCACCTTCCTCGCCCATTTCTCCCTCCTCTCAAACCGCCCATTAAACAACCCCGGCAGCACCCTCTTCGCATTCGCATGCTCATCATCAAACACCGGCCCCTCCCATCCCTTCTCCCGGCACAATGCAACTGCCTCCTCCAGCAATCCAACCCCCACACCCTTCCCGCGATACCGTCTCTCAACCGTCCACGCCCGAATAACCCCCTTCACTTTCCCCTTCTCATCGGCAGGAACGCCGCGCAGCACAACCGCCGCGATAATCCTCTCCCCGAACTTCGTCACCAGAACCTCCTGCTCCTGTCCCTTCTCCTCTCCCTCTGTCCCGGTGCTAGAACTGGGGAAGAGCCACTCCCACCTCCCAACCCTCTCCGCCTCCTCGATATACCCCGCCGTTAACCCCCGCACAACCAACAACCCCGCCATCACGCACCCTGCGCTCGTCGTCCCGATGAGCGGGAGGTCAGACGAATCGGTGTAGAGCACTTTGTAGACGATTGCGATCAGGGCGGCCATGGCAGATAGCCAGAGGGGGTGGAAGATGAGTGCGCGGGCGGCGCTTTGGCGCTGTTGCGCGACGGAGTCGGCGATGAGGCGGAGGGCCGGGATGAGGTCGTCTTTCGTGGTGGCAGGGTAGGTATTTAATTCGGGGATTTCTTGGGGGTCATTTTGAGTTTTAGCGGCGGTTGTGGTTGTTCTTGTTGTTGTTGGCGACATTTTGGCTTGATTATGAGTGAAGTGGTAGGTAGGTAGGTGGAAGAGAGAATGAGTGAGGAAGGAAAGTCGACGACGGGAGTCGAGGTATTTAAGGATAAAATTCCAGAACGCCACTTGACCTCTTCCTTTGCCCTAACTCGGTTTGGAATTGTAAATTGGGACTGGACTTTTCCTTCATGCGACTAGGATTTTATTTGGATATCGCTTCTTTTCGATAGATTCTGGTTCTGGATGAGTTGGGTGTATGTAGTCTTGCATGCAGCGTGCTCTCTACTGAGGATCTCGGGCACGGATGACAGATGTACGTACAGATGATTGATTAAAGTACATTAACTATGGTATCTATAACAAAGGAACGGCCAGAGGCACAAATTTATTCACAGTCATGACATAGCAGTCATTTATCCAAGCTCATCATCTACTCAAACATCCGCAACGGTCGCGTTGTCCGACTTCTTCTCCGCCTGGATCATGGGAGAGTTCTGCACCAGGGTATCAGTTTCAAATTCCTCCCCGGACAGCTGCTCCAGGGTCTTGCGCTTGGTCTCAGGAATGAGTAGAGTGGTGAAGCAGCCGCACAGCATGAACAGAGCAAAGATCTGCATGACGTGGTTGAGCCAGGGGGACTTCGACGGGTCACTGGAGCCCTTGTGCACCAGAGGTCCAAACACACACTGCGCGATAATGGCGCCGACCTTGCCGGACGCGGCGGAGATACCGTGCGAGGTGGACCGGTAGCGTGTGGGGAAGCACTCGCCAGGCACGATGAAGGTGGTCGCGTTGGGGCCGAAGTTGAAGAAGAACTGCGCGACGACGTACAGACCCAGCAGACCGTTGTTGGATCTCTTCAGGGGCTCGTAGGCGAAACCGATTACGATGAAGACAATGGTCAGGATGATGAAGCCGACCAGCTGGATGGGCTTGCGGCCGACGGTGTCGACGGTGGCCACGGTCATCCAGTAGCCGGGGATGGCACCCGCACAGATCAGGATCAGGTTACCGACGGCGTTCTTGTAGAAGACCTCGTAGACGTTCTTGCCGCCGCTCCAGCCGATAGCACTCAGGATGATGGAGTTGTTGAGACCAAGACCGTAGAACGCTATTGAAGGTTAATATCATTTCAAAAGCTAGCTCGGCAGGTCGACGAGACTTACCAACATCGAGGAAGAACCAAGAACCAGCAGTACCAAGAAGGATACTTCCGTTCTTCCACTGCAAGTAGTGGCGCCAGAAATCAGCCCAGCTAGCCTTGGGGGTCAAGTTGCCGGCGTGGTTCTGGAGGACGGACTGGCGGCGCATCTCGTCGGGGTGGCCCTCGTGCTTGCCGCTCATATAGGCACGGACGTCCTCGTCGGCCTTGACAATGTCATGGGCAACATCGAAAGTGTAGCGGGGGGTTTCGGGGATGGTGAGACGGTAGTAGAGGGCGATGACGGCAGGGACGGCACCGAAACCGATGACCACACGCCACATCTTGTCGACGGCGAGCTGGCAGACACCGGAGCACTTGCCCACGGAGCTAGCAGTCTCCAGAGATTCCTTGAAACCGGATGTAACAATCAGAGCAACGATGGCCGCCGCGAATTGACCGAAACCCTGCATGGCAAAGACGGAACCCATCATGGCACCTCTCCACTTTGTGGTAGCAAACCTGAACAAGGAACCATGTCAGCGAAAGTCCAACACCAGCGAAAGTTCAGACAGACTCGGAGGGGGAGCATACTCGGAAGTAATGATAGAAGACAGAGGATAATCGCCACCGATACCAATGCCCATAATAACACGCCAGAAGATGAGAATACCAACGATGGAGATAGCACGCGAGTCCGAGGAGAGAGCCTGAGCCAGAGTGGCCATGATGATGATCATCAATTCAATACCGTACATGCGCTTACGACCAATGCGATCCGCAAGCCAACCAAAGAACAGCTGTCCAATCACCGTACCACCAGAGGTAGACACCTTGATGGCAGTATCTGCGGTTGAGGGAATCTTGCCGGGGTTGGACTTGGCGTCCTGCCAGAAGACAACACCCAGCATACTGGAGGCCAGGTTGATGGCGAAGATATCGTAGGAGTCAGTGAAGAAACCCACACCGGCAACAACGACGGCGCGGATGTGGTACCAGCCGAACTTGGCATTGTCAATCTCGGCCAGAGCCTGACGACGGCGCTCTCTGGGATCCTCCACATGAGCCAACTCGTTGTTGTAGTTCCGGAAGGCGGAGTTGCCGCCTCCTGTAGAAGCCATGGCTGAGATTGGTTAGGTTGAAGGAGAGTGAGAAGGTATTAGAGAAGTATAACTGAATGCAATACCACGCCAGGAAGGGGGCTCAAAGTTGTCGAACCTAGTCCTCGGAAAGATTCAAAGGAACTTCGTGTCAAGGACGGGATCGACCCCCTTATGTACAAAGATTACAGAGAATACACAGAGGTAGGCGTTTTTTTAGCGTCCATGGGTTCCAAACCCGTGAACAAGAATAAACGATGGCTGCAACGAATTGAGACCGCGAGTCGGGGCACGATAGTGAATCTGGACCCCGGCCACGTTCGTGTCAACCACTCTGGTGACTAAGGTATGTCACTCTACGCCCACAAGAAGTCAGTGAGCCACTAGTATGGCGACTCAAGCTTGTCTAAGCTTCATCAAGACCTTTGCCCAGACGGGGGGCGACGATGCGTTTTTTGCTCTTGGTAGGCGTTGCCGATTTGGTCATTTAACCCGTATAGAAGCTAGCCCCTGATTGGTTCGGGGTGTCGAACCTTTCGACCAATGTACAGCCAATCAGAACGCCAATCTTCGGAGCATGCTCCGTTCCACCGTGCTGAGTGGCCAGGGACCCACAGCTGCGCCAAGACATTGATGCCTGGAGAACATTGGATGGCTTGCCAAGTTTAACCATCTCGACCCACTTCATGCTCTCTCTTAGAGTTCTGCTCCACTGCTTCCAGGGTTACAGACAAATTGACATCGAACTAGCATCTCGTCATGTCAATGAATGAGACGCTGCGGTCGTCGCACGTGCTGTCCTTCTACACTATGCAAGTGACTTGGACCTCCTAGACCCAGCCTGTTCGGGCGTTGTCCCTGGAACAGCAGAAGCAATATGATGGAAATATCAGCCATTCACAAGCAAAGAGATTGTGATACGTGTGCCATGCTGATGCAGGACGAGGAGAAGAAGGGGCGAAGAATTTTCTGCGTTCTAACATTCCATCCCTTGGGCTGGATCCCTTGCGCGGGGGCGAGGCATACGCACATGGACTAAAACATGTTCTAGAAGGTTTGCAGCTGTACATCGGCCACTTGACAGCTGATATGGAAGACTCTGATGGAAGACAATGCGCCTAGCGCGGCGACGTGTGTGCCTTGCCTGGTATCAGCTAACTTGCCACAATCGGGGATCGCCGCAACAGATGTGGCTCTGGTATTCAATGCTTTAGATTATTGCGAATTTTCAATGTCAGATCCGCATCTGCAAGATTTCATCGTCGCCAAGTACACTACAGCCATGGCAGTGTAGCTTGAAGCAGAACAAGCACTTGCCAAGTTGCTACCATCATCTGAGGCCACACGTGATGAAACAGGCCTCACGGACATCTGTCCCGAGGTCCGTCTTGGCTGGGATGAGAGCTGATGCAAGCGGCGAGTCGGAGTAGAATTCCGATTGGCATGATGAATTGTATGAAGTATGAACCTCTCTATGGTATACAGAGTAAACATTGATTACAAACTGAACTTGATATCAAAACTGCAGTAGTAGATATGCATATATTGAGATCTTGTTAGTCCCCACAGCCATGTGGAAATGAAGACGGATTAATCGTACTAGCACTGATCGTCAGGTACAATTCCTATTTGAGTAATCCATATCACCTACTTCTCATCTATGATCGATCTATCATACAACATCTCTATAAACACATTTCGTGCGACGTCACCGACACTATCCAAATACATAGCATCATGAGGAACTACCCTGAACCACGGAACACATTCATGTCATACACTCATCATCGCTCATCGCATGTAGCATGCAGTACGTAGAAGAACATCATCATTATCAAATGCAGTGGCGTCTCCTCAAGCTACTTAAACCCCTATGACCAACAGCACAACTCTCGACGCACACATACGCATTCCATCATACTACATCTCAACCAACAAAATCTTACACCATGCCCCGAGCACGAAGCCGAAGCCGAGAGCCCAGCGAAGGCCACGACCCCGAGAATGTAATGAGGGGATACAAAGCGTACGCCTCATATTCCCACAAAAAGACGTAGATTGACAAAGAGCAGCACCCTCCGGAACCCAAATGTCTCGGACCAGGCCAAGCAACACGCGCAGCAGGAGCTCGATAGATACGAGAGTGGTCAAGCCACCAGCACGAGCGAGGATGAGCGCCATGCGTCCAATGTGAAGAGGGGGTTGAAGGCGTATGTTGTTTTTGATGAGAGTTGAGTGAGAGCGTTGGTGCTGATGCTGATGCTACGCTGAAATAGGGCAACGCATAATCCCAACGTGACGGATATGGGGAAGAAGCAGGCGAGGGATAAATTGCAGGCGATGGGGGAGCAGCCCGATCAGCCGAGTGATTAGCTGTTTCTGCGTCTCAGTCGGAGTATAGCTTGTACACTCATGCACATGTCTTGTAGATGGGCTAGGCAAGCCAAGTTAATATATTATGTTGTCGAGAGGTATCTAGTATATGCAAGTTGAGTTTGAGTCTACGCTTTTATCGTGGTGGAGGATTATAATCCTCGCTTCATCTTCCAGCGCATGATGAATGCGGCGAATGGGTATAGCAGGATAGAAACTCCGATCCACGCAAACAGAATCCCAAAGTCGAGTCCGATTCGTGAATGCGTGCCGAAGAGAATGGTCCGGAGCGCCTCGACAACTACACGGGTTAGACAACTGCAGGGCAATTCGATTGATGGAAGACTTACTGCGATGCAAAGGCCAGGCATAACCCCAAGCAAAGAATCCAGGGGCCAGATCCAACGCGTAAAAGCCAGTGGCGACGTTGGTAATGACCCAGAAAATCAGGAATAGTGCATTGTGGGGAAAGCCGAGGATCATCCCCATGTTCTCGCACGGTAGTCCCAGCGCAGTCATGCCAACCCAATTCAGCATCCAGAATACCATGAACGATCCGTGTCCATAGGCATTAGCATTGGCGGCAGGCAACGTATCGGGGGCTGGACTGTTGCTGAACGGGATCTGGAAGGCCAGCGAGACAAAGGAATAAAACAGCGACAGAAAAAAGTAGGCCACGATGCTCGAACATAGACGCCAGATGAGCCACTGCGAGTTTTTCAGCGGCGGGTGGTTCCCCTTGATGAACTGCATATGAACCGGCATGAGGAATGGAGTGTTGAAAAAGGCGATAATGATCAGGTAAATCAGGCCAATGGTCACGGATGGCGTCGCAGCAGCCGGGCCAAACGGCCGAAGATCAACTTTGTAGAACCCAATTGCCGGATTGACAGCCTGCGGCACCCGAGAGATGTCCATAGACTGTTGCGTGAGAGTCTGAATCCACCTGGGGCCAAACTCGGCAAGAACTTCCAGCTGGAACCAGGACAAGGCCGGTTCGATATAGCTGGAATATGTGGTCTGGTCACGCGCGCTGATGACTATAAATTGAGCAGCGCCGCTAGGATCGTAGGATGAGTGGCCATTCGCCACGGCATCATACAGGAGAGTGGTAGCATTAGGGTTGACAATGATTGCAGCATATGCATGTTCATCATAGACCCCTTGCCGGACCGCCCAGGGATCATAATTGAAATCTGCCGGAGATCTGATTTCATACCCCACGTGTTCCGTATCCGACTTGATGAGCCGATTCGCGACATCTGTCACAGCTGGTCCAACGATGGGCGTGATGCTGTCATTCCTGTATGGTTCCACCTGGTTATCGAAATCGACCACCCAGACAGTTAAAGTGTGCAGTCTGCCTTCCGACCGGAATTGGACGGCCCAGTAGAGCGAAAGAACACAGAGAATAAAAGCACACAATCCCAATACTATTGAAATTCAGATGTCTTAGTTTGCCTTCAATAGTTTAGGGACAATAAAATGCTCCAGAATCGACTCACCCGTCCGACCCCAGAGGTAAATGATTCGCTTGCGGGCCTCTTGTAAGGCTGGATCCCAGAAGCCAACCGAGGCGGCGGAGGTGGAGGGTTCAGTCTCCGTCTTGGTAGACTCGGTGCTACTACCTCCAGACTTGGAGTCTTCGAACATGGCCATGACGTGATTGTCGTCTCAGAGACATGGGTAATTGAAAGATATTACTTGTACAAGGTCGGGGAAAGGTTAGAGATATTAATATTGCCGCAAACATGACCTGCAGCGACCGGCATCCGATGGAAAGTCGATGATGGAATTCCTGGCTGAGAACGGTACATGGCCTTTGCACTTGGCTTATTGACCCACCCCCGGATGTCCGAGCGCCTCCCCCCGTTCTCCGTCGCCCTTAATTCCGGCTAGCTGTGTTATTCTTACGTTGCTGGGACAGTAACATACTTCCCACAGAAACTGCGGAATTAAGAGTCGGTTCTCAATCTCGCTGTTCGTTCGGAGTACGATGTTAGCCATTGCCCTTTCACTCTGTTAATCTGTTCGGTCTCATGATAACTCCGTGCGTCATATTTTGCCGGGACCACATATGTTTCATGAACCCAATTCCAAATCGATCACAACGCCTGGTGAGATGAAGCGGTGTATGACGCGGCTGGTGTAACTTTAATCTCAGGTACTAAATGATCCTGCTTCGATTACCAAAGGATGTGCCAGAGGTGCCATGGATCAGTCTTTACCACATCGATGCAACCTTAGTGTAGCCTCATCATACTTATGTATAGATGTTCAGCCTAAATGATAGCGTCATACTTCAGATCTTTGTTCTGGTACAACTATTGCCATAAAGAAATATCAGTAGTCAATTAACAGTCATCCTTAGTGTAGCAGAGAACAAGTAAGATATGCGGGGCACTGACTGTTAGAGAAATCATCTCACTAAGCATGGTTGATCGACGGCTAAAATCATGCAGGGTTAGTCAAGTTTTGAATCATGTTACATATGTTTGTTTTTGTGGAACCATATGTACCCGGAATGTAAGAAACCCTCTGCAATAGCAATCATTAAAAGGCACGTGCGGTGCTGCATCTCTAATTGAAGGAGACTGAAATAGACGGTAGAAAGACCAACGTATTACAATAGGCGAACTGTGTCCTCTGAGTGCAATCATCATACTTCCTTAGAACTACTTGTATCTGATTATTGGGTGTCATTGCTTCTGGCTACAGGAGCATGGAAATATAGCAATCGTTTCAGTTTCTACTAAGATATTATTAGAGTCCATAAGGTATCCTTGCATATGTTTTAGGGAACCCACGTATTCGACCCCCCTTGCTGCTATTCTGTAGATTGACTAAAATGAGTGTTCTTACGGTTGATGCTAGCTGAAATTCTACAGTAACGGTGCCGTTTATCTGAGAGATTATGGGATCCACGGAGTGGTTTAGAGGAATATTATATATATTATATCGTTACTAGTGAGCGTCTTCAGCTACAAAAAATTGATTATCAGCAGGAAAAAAAGTATTGAAGTATGCTTTTAATTATTCCCGATGACGGGTAAATTACATAGTCAGGTCTCTGTTCAGTCTAGCATACAATGAACAAAGGGAAAACGGAAATCATTACCATCAGCGCATACCCAGCAGTGAAACATACACCTTCTGCGAAGATGGGCAGGACATAAAACAAGGACAACATAGCATTCCAGCAGCGGAACGCAGTAATAAGACAATAGAAAGGAAAATCGAAAAAAAAAAAAAAAAGGTAAAGTAAGGACAAAAGGATTAAAATGGTTAGACAGCCACGTCTATAAGTTCAGGATGCAGGCACAGGGCAGATGTTTGTACAGGCAATTCGTGTAAAAGAGACTCGTTACTCGGGCTTGCGTCCGACCATCAAGTACATGGGCGTGAAGAGCTTCTTCTCACCACCAGCGACCAGACAGTCACCGGCAATGGCAAGACTGTCGGCCGTCTTCTGGGTGCCCTTAGGGAAGAGACCAACAGTCTCCATAGCTCCGCAGAACCGATGGGCGAGACCACGACCCCACCATGTCATACGGGCAATGGTGAAGAAATCCCAAGGCGAGGTCATGTGTTTGAACGATCCCGCCAGAGGGTAGTACCACGGAATGGCGTCGGGGCGATCGGCGAGATCCTCGTTGTGCAGCAGCTCGAAACCGGCGTTCTTGAAGGCAGTAAGACCCTCCGAGACCTTGACCATGTTGGAAATACCATCACCCAACTCGATACCCAGACGGATCTTGCGATGCTCCGGGTTGTCGTTGTCGTACGCGTCGGTCATGAGCCACTCGTAGACACCGAAAATTCCACCGGGCTTCAACACACGGAAGATTTCCTTGTAGACACCCTCGAGCTCAGGAGCGTGGACAGTGGCCTCGATAGCGTAAACGGCATCGAACGAGTTGTCAGGGAACTTCATCTGCATAAAGTCGCCCTTGACAAAGCTGAGCTTATGGCTCAATCCCTCGCGCTCAGCATACCGAGTCGCACGCTCAATCTGGTAGTCGTTGTTGTTCAGTCCAACCACGTTGGCATCGGTGAATTTGACAATCTCGCGGGCAGGGCCGCCGACACCACAGCCGACATCCAGGACCTTCATACCCTCCTTGATGCCCATCTGGTGAGCCAGGTAGTGTTCATGACGGGCAATCGCTTGGTAGAAGGGTTCGCCCTGGGCGAAGCGGCAGAAATGGAACGAAGTACCCCATCCATACTCGTAAAGATCCGTGGCCAGGTTGTAGTAGCTGCAGCGACGTTAGAACAGTCCAATGGCTCCGAAGCTCAGGGTTTATGACATACTGTCGGGTCAATGTGGCATATTCGGCACGGCGGGCCTATTAGGAAACAACAATTAGGTTAGAATCCCACATAGTAACAAAGATGGGTTACTCACCGCGCGAGTCTCCTCTGTCTCCTCTTCAGCGGACTTGTTGTCCCAATGCTTGAAGTACTCGTCTACAGCGGCCTTCTGAGCAGCAGAGTCCTTGCCACGAAGAGCAGCAAAACCACCCCGAGACTGGGCAGACTTTCCGTGCATCGCACGATTGAACTCGGCATCGCGCGTGTGGTTCTCCTGTTCCAAACTAGCGGGGGCCATGGTTTATAGCAATTGGGCTTTTGGGTGTGGTAAGGGTGTAAAAGGGGTGGACCACTGATCGCAGAAATGAGACTGTGAAAGAAAAGAAGAGAATTAAAACAATGGCCCAAGTGGGAAAATTGAATGTTAATATATCCACAAGATCACAATCTTGAAGGAAACGGACCAGACAGGCAGAAGTGAAAAAAGAAGGGGGAATGTGAATGTGATTATTGCCAGCGAGACAAAAATCCCAGATTGAGCAAATAAAGGAGGCGGAATTGCGAGTCCTGACAGAAGTCTCAGGCCAATCACAGCGGCGGTACCTCACCAATAAGCCAAAACAGGAACGCACTAAACCTGAAAAGGCTGTCTGGGGATCTGGCCGGAGAAAGTGGTGCTCCGAGAGTGGCTGTGAAGTGGACCAAGGCCATTCCGAGAAGGGGTCTGGCCTTGGGCATCAGAGCAGATCTAAGGGATCCGATCCATCGTGTTGCGTATCGCAGATAGCGTATCCTTCGTATTTGCGTATCCGTCGGGATGAGTTCGCTTGCACCCGCATACCCTTACTTCCGTGATGTTTCGACTTTCAATTTACAGGAGTTTCAAATGTGCTCACTGCCGAACCCCGCAGATGTTAGACTCTTCTACTCCGTAATAATGTTCGATATACGATTGTTGGACGAGACTCCAGGCTTGAATTCGATGGCGAGAAGTCACATGACCAATGCTATTACGTAATATACTTAGCCACTTCTATCAGCCACAGAATAATGAGCAAACCTCAAGACTATCGATAAACGTTTCTTCCTTCTGCCCATCGGCTTCAACGCATTTCTTTCGGTTCAACTGCGACCGCAGCTTATCGCTGATCTATTACTGAGCCGACGAGGGGAATCTACCTTACTCTTATATAATCATAATATGCCTCCGCCTCAAATTAAACAAGACCTGAACCGGTCGGGCTGGGAGTCCACCGACTTCCCTTCAGTTTGCGAGAATTGCCTTCCCGACAATCCTTATGTTCAGATGCTCAAGGAGGACTATGGCGCTGAATGTAAAATTGTGAGTTGCAAATTCTGTTATGTGTATGTAAAATATCTACTAACGATAATGTAGTGTACACGTCCCTTTACCATATTTCGCTGGAAGGCAGACCGAACGGCACGTACCAAGCGAACCACCATCTGCCTCACTTGCGCGCGCCTGAAGAATTGCTGCCAGTGCTGTATGCTTGATCTATCATTTGGTCTCCCGATCGTTGTCCGCGATGCTGCCTTGAAGATGGTCGCTCCCGGCCCGGAGAGCTCAATCAACCGCGAATACTACGCACAGGAACACGAGAAAGAGATCGAGGAAGGTCGTGGGGCGGTCGAAGCGTACGAGAAGACAGATGAGAAGGCGCGCGAGCTGTTGCGCAGATTGGCAAACAGCGAACCGTACTACAGAAAACCACGGCAGCAACTCGAAGGTCCATCCGAGGAATCGACTGAGGCACAACCCACCGACGCTCCAGTCGTACACAGCCGCTATGGAAACGGACCTGGCCCTATTCGGACGAGCGAGAGCAGAAGAGGAACACCGCTGCCTGGTCGAGGCCGTGGCAATATGCGCGGTGGTCGCGCTGGCCGCCCGTTTCCTGGCACTGCTCAGATACCCCCATCTCCCGAAGATTACCTGCCTCCTGCGGACCCGAATATCACATCCCTGTTCGTGACCGGTGTTGAGGACGACCTTCCGGAACACACACTCCGAACATTCTTCACACAGTTCGGTCAGCTGCGGTCTTTGATCTGTTCACACCGCGCTCATTGTGCTTTCATCAACTTTGCGACTCGAGAGGGCGCAGAAGCCGCTGCACAGCATTGCCAAGGCAAGGCCGTTATTCAGGGATGTCCGCTGCGGGTGCGGTGGGGTAAGCCCAAGCCTCTGGACAACATTGACAGGGAGGAGCGGATGAAGAATGCTCGTGAGGGTCGCATGACGGCCCAGGCACAAAAGGGTGGAGAGTCAGGACAGAGAGCAATCACAGCTGCTGGTGAACCTACGACAGAGAAGCCACGCAGCTTGCTTGTGGCACCACCCCCAGGTAGTGGGGAGGTCCAGTACTCGAGCTTATCGGGCGATTGAACATTGTCTTCCCAATTTCGATTTTTGGAGTCATTGTATCGCGAGCTGGTCAAAAGGCATTGTACATTTGTTCAAGCGGGCGTTGTTTGCTATGCATTCTAACTTCGAGAAAAATACCCCAAGAGACGCCAGGAGGTGAGGAAAGCATGGGTATACTATAATACAAATTGCAAATGCAAGTTTTGTGCTATTATCCTTCCATCCAAATATGATAGCACAATATCCAGTCCCCTCAAGATGTTCGCTGTCGGCCCGATCATGCGGAGCACGGCTTATCAACCTTGACCTTCTTCCCAGCAACCCTGATTGAGTCATTGTCTCCACGCTCGATATCGTCGTGAATGCGGAGCTCTATATAAGATTAGATGTTAGCACACAATGCAGCGTAAATATTCAGGTTCAAGTACGCCATGCAGCAGCAAACGCATCAATCAGGGGCAATACGCACCCCATTTGGCATTCTCGTCTTTACTATCCCTTACGCCCTGTACAATGTTGTGTCGTAGAATGGTGGCCACCTCTTTCGCATGATTAATCTGCATTGGCGTGTCAATCCCCTCGCGGCGGTGTTCGTCAAACTGGCGACGGGCTTCCTGGCGAGCAGCGACCAGGACACGGAAGTCGTCTATGAGAATGGTTAGTCGAAGGATGCGAGCCACTGCAGCTGGATGGCTGACCTTGGAAAGCAATACGGGTGGCACGGAGGATCTGTCGGTAGGCGCTGCGCGCTGAGACTGCGGTTTGCGAGGCCATGATTTCAGATTTCAGAGCGATTAGCAAAGTATTCAAGGTAGATCGATCTTCTCTCTGACAATGATGTGGCGCTTCGTATCACGTCCGTTCTTCGGTTCGTTCTTGAGACAATAGAGAAACGGTCTTCTTTCAAGGAGACCAGTATCAAGTGCTTCAGAGAGAGACTAAATGAAAGTAACTCAAAAGGTGAAATTGACGTCCTAGTCTTCGAACATCTATCTTCGATCCATTGACCTCCGAAACTCCCGCTTGTCCATTGGTCCAGGCGTGAGCGGGAAGTCGGGGCAGAAAAAATAAAACTGCCTTGCATTTTTTGTCGTCGATCGTCTAGCGGCACACAACTTTAGACCTCATCTTTCACCCTCTTCCTTTTTCGAAGTTACGGATATATCTCCTCTTCGAATCATCACAATGGTGTCTCAGGTCATTAATGTTACTCTCCCGGCCCTTCCTCAGGGCTGGAGTGCCGAGAAGGATTTCACGGCCGTTGGCACTCCGTCTGCCACCACACAGAGAAACCTGGAGCCCGTCGGCCCTCACTTCTTGGCCCATGCTCGCAGAGTAAGCGCCATCATATTATTTCTGCAGGTTTTTGTTCGATCGGGCACAAGCTAACAAGTCTATAGAAGCGTCACCACCGTACTTTCTCCGAGGACGAAAGAATCCAGGCCCAGCAGACCGTCAAGAAGACTGAGGATGATGACGATGACGAGATCTCCGAGCCTGAGGACCCCATGATGCTGTCCAGAGATGCTAAGGACTGGAAGGTTCGTTCATTCATATTTTATCTCACTCTTAAGACGGATATTGACCTCTACAGGCCCAAGATCACTACGCTGTCCTCGGTCTGACCAAGTACCGCTGGCGTGCTACCCCCGAGCAGATCAAGCGCGCCCACCGCAAGAAGGTCCTCCGCCACCACCCCGACAAGAAGGCTGCCCTGGGAGACCGCGACGAGAACGACAACTTCTTCAAGTGTATCCAGAAGGCCCACGAGTTGCTGACTGACCCCGTCAAGCGTCGTCAGTTCGACTCCGTCGATGAGGCGGCTGATGTTGACCCCCCATCCAAGAAGGATATTGCCAAGCGCGGTTTCTACAAGGCCTGGGGCCCTGTCTTTGAGGCTGAAGGCCGTTTCTCCAAGGTCCAGCCTGTCCCTCAGCTCGGTGACGAGAACAGCACTCAGGAGGAGGTCGAAACCTTCTACAACTTCTGGTACAACTTTGACAGTTGGCGTACATTTGAGTACCTGGATGAGGACGTTCCCGATGACAATGAGAATCGTGACCAGAAGCGTCACGTTGAGAAGAAGAACGCCAACGCCCGCCGCAAGCGCAAGTCCGAGGATATCGCCCGTCTGCGTCACCTAGTTGACGACTGCCTTGCTCAGGATGAGAGAATCAAGAAGTTCCGGCAGCAGGCCCGGGCTGGCAAGGACAAGAAGCGTCTCGAGAAGGAGGCCGAGGCCAAGCGTCTGGCTGAGGAGAAGGAGAAGGCTCGTCTCGAGGAGGAGCAGCGCAAGAAGGACGCTGAAGAGGCCGCCAAGGCCGAGCGTGAAAAGAACAAGAAGGCCAAGGAAGCTGCCAAGAACGCTTCTAAGAAGAACAAGCGTATTCTCAAGGGCTCTGTCAAGGATGTCAACTACTTTGCCGAGTCTGGCGAGCCTTCTGCCGCTCAGGTCGACTCTGTCCTGACTGATGTCGACCTCGTCATGGGCAAGATCGATAGTGAGGAGCTCGCCGCTCTGGCCGAGCGCCTCACTGCTGCTGGCAAGGACGCCGCCGCCGTCAAGGGCGTGTGGGCCGAGGAGGTTAAGAGACTGGTCGACGCCGGCAAGCTCAAGGACGGCGAGGCCAAGTTTTTCGCTTAGATGATTGGCTCGATTATAGACCGTGCTTTGTTTGTGAGTTTCTAGCGGTTGAAAATGATCTACGTTGTCATGCATGGGGTGTAGATAGATCTGTCGCAATATATGCAACGACTTTGATGATAGAATCTAATTATCAACTTGATTTCGCCAACGTCCCTAAAACGTAGCGACTGAACGGTTCAGCCCCTCATCGGTTCAGTAATCCCTGGACTATTTGACCGAAATTACATTTACAATCTCATCAAACTCGTAAGCACCATGGTATGCTTTCTTATCAGTCAGATATGCCAGGTACGGTGGATCTTAGGAGCTTTATCCTCGCTGTGGGCCATCTCTGCCGCAAAGTGAACGATAACTCAACGATGCATGAGACGCGAGCCTTCCAGGTTCACAAACCACCATGACACCAATATGCTCCGTGCATGAATATCACATCTCCTGGTGGTTAATATGCAGTAGGCAATCGGTCCTTCGTGTTCCAAGCCGACGCTAACCATGATGCCGACATAAGCGATGCAAAACAAGAATTTCTCAGCAAAGCTTGGAAAGCTTGGAGTGCTGATTGCAAAGGACAACCTCAACTCGGTACCTATGTTTAGCGAACCTCGCTAAGCTGCAAGTGGTTATTGGCACGATGAATTGCCGCGTAGAATGGTCCATGGTCATGGAAGGATGAAGGCACCGTTGGTTGATGCCAACCACAGCACGTGCGCTCCCGAGTGGGACTACGTATCTGGCTCCAAATCTCCAATTCCACCCCGTTACTAGCGTCATCTTGTATGTCCAGTCGCTGATAATGTGGCCGCAACGTGCAGTCGTTCCGGGAGATTGTCATCGACAGAAATGGTAGAGAACGCACTGACAGCTTCGGGACTACGAAAGAATTCTCGAAAATAACCACTTTCTGGCGGAATGTCCCCCTGCAGGTTCGGCCCTGCAGATGGACCAATGACGTTTCTAGTGTATGCAACACTCCATCGATTTTGATCGGTTGACTTTGATGGACCCTATGATCCCAGCAGGAGCATTCATGGGTATATAAAGATTCTGTTGGCCTCAGCTCGAGGCAATACACTAGACTCCCGCGATCGAATTCCAATTTCTCCCAGATCTCCTACAGAGACAGTCGGGCACTATGTTCACTAAGAAGTCTCTCGTGACCCTCCTTGGAGGCCTGTCGGTCGCTCTGGCTCAGACTTCCTCTGAGCAATATCCTTCTGCCGCGGAGATTGAAGCCGCTCAGGCTACTGTTCAGCCTCACTCCCCAGTCTCCAATGTCCAGGGTCTTGCCTTCAACCGCTTTGTCAACATCTGGTTGGAGAATACCGTATGTGACGCACTGCTGAACTTGTTGCCAGAACTACACTAACCAGGTCAAAATCGCAGGATTATGACAAAGCTGCCGCTGATGCTCACATGTCTGCCCTGGCCAAGAAGGGTCTTCTTTTGACCAACTTTTGGGCCGTTACTCACCCCTCGGAGCCCAATTACTGCGCTGCCGCGGGTGGTGATACCTTCGGCATGGACAACGATAACTTCCTCCAGGTCCCTGCTAACGTCTCTACGATTGCCGACTTGTTCGACACCAAGAATATCGCCTGGGGAGAATATCAGGAGCACCTGCCCTACCCTGGGTACCAGGGCTTCCGGTACCCCGAGTCCGGCCCCAATGATTACGTGCGCAAGCACAACCCTGCGATCCTGTTCAACTCTATCACTCAGGATGCTACCCGACTCCGTCAGATCAAGAACTTTACCAGCTTCTATGATGATCTGAAGAACCACCGTCTCCCCCAGCACATGTTCATCACCCCTAACATGACCAACGATGCTCACGACACCAACATTACCTTTGCCGGGAACTGGTCCTGGAACTTCCTGTCTGCGCTTCTTGAGAACGAGTACTTCACCAAGGACACTCTGATCCTCCTCACTTTTGATGAGAACTCGACCTACAAGATTGGTAACAAGATCTACAGCATTTTGCTTGGTGGTGCTGTCCCCAAGAACCTGACTGGCAAGGTGGACAACACCTACTACAACCATTACTCCGTGATCGCTTCACTGTCTGCCAACTGGGGTCTGCCCTCCCTTGGTCGCTGGGACTGCGGTGCCAACCTGCTCAACTTGGTTGCCGAGAAGACCGGCTACGTCAACTGGGAAGTTGATACCAGCAACCTCTACCTCAACCACAGCTACCCCGGTCCCCTCTCCACTAGCAATCACTCGCCGAACTGGCCCGTTCCCCTGACCAAGGGATCATGCTCTGCTGGTCACGGCATCCTGAAGGCTGTTCACCAGACCTACAAGGACTTTGCTCCTACCTACAACTACACCAGCCCTGTCCCTTACGATGCGGCTAGCAAGACCAACGTTGGTGTCAAGTACACTCGCAAGCTGGTAAGTCGTCTCGATTACTCAGTATCGGAAAAGTACTAACGAAACCTTTACAGAAGAACGGCCACGTTGAGACTCGCATCACCCAGTAAATATATTTCAAGAAGGGTTTGCCTTTGAGCCAGGCACATGTATATAATCCTCACTTGCTAGAAACAACCCGGATGAATACTGTAGATATAATGATTTGGTTGTAGTTAAAATGGACTCAAAGCTAAGATTAAACAGACATATCAACTTGTTGTTCTGTTAGCAGAGTACAGAGCGCGTCGTCATCCGCTCCTTGACCAGTTGACGGGAACTCATCAGGCGACGGCCAGACTATGCCCCACATATTGCCCCATCTAGCACTAGCCCATCTCATCTCCCTATGCTTATCAGCGACAGAGTCCCGTTTCCCCGCAAATTCCCCTTCCTCACTTCCGGACTTGACGCTAAAGACATTTGTTTGGTGTTGCTCTCCACCTTCTAGGCCCTGATGCCGCTCAATAAACGCCCACGCACAGAGCCGATCGTTCGTGTGCGAACCGGCTGCTGGACATGCAGACGTCGGAAGAAGAAATGTGATGAAAATCGGCCCGTCTGTGGCGGATGCACACGAAACAAACTCAGCTGTCACTGGCCTGCTCACGTATCATCAAGACCTGTTGAAAATGACAGGGATGCGATACTGGCGCAGACTGATCATCACTCACGCGGAAGTGGTCAGATGGACGAGGAGGATATTATCCGTCAACACGGCAGCCCACAATCCGTTCGAAGCTCAATCTCACATGGTGCCTCGTCGCATTCGCCCTTCTCGCCTGCTGTTTCTCCGACCTCACCTGCGCAGTCAGTGAGCGTACCAGCTGCACCTCCCGCAGAAACGCTTGAGCTGGCAGAATTTGATGCTGCGTCTCTAGTGCCCATGGGCTATTCTCACCATCCTAGAAGCAATAGCCAGGGCTCGATTGGAGATGTAATGCCGCGTAGTCTGTCGATGCTCCCTGGGTATAGTCCGGAGTCCTTCCAGTTATTGAGTCATTACTTGGCTACTACTGCCGACTGCATGGCTAATGGATCGACTCCGGTGAACCCGTTCCTGGTCCAAATCGTTCCGCTGGCGTTCACCAGTGACCTTCTGCTGCAGCTGGTTCTGACGCAGAGTGCAGCTCATCGAGCGTTCCGTTGCCGCAATGACTCAGATGAGGTTGCTCAGAGTCACTACACCAAGGCGCTGCAGTTGTTTCGCAAGGGTGTTACGGATTTTATTGATGGGAAGGAGTCAAATCCACTTATGCTCACGGTTGGAGCTTTGTTGATGTGTTTTACCGAGGTGGGTTACCCCAAGCGATACGAAGGAAAGTGACTGACGAGGCTTAGACCGCCAGAGGAGACATGAATGGGACCATATTTGACCACCTGTCTGCCGCGAATTCATTGCTTATCCGCCTGCTTACCCAGAGCGACACCGCGGTCCCGAAAGACCTCAAAAATTTTGTCATTGAGTACTATACCTATACCGCGACAGTGAGCATGATATCAATCGACGCGCGGGTCAGCCGTCAACTCTTCCTGAACTTTGACCTAGAGCAGCGAGCGCGCCAGCTGTTAGAATCGGAATATATCGGTAATCTCTGCGGCTGCTGGCTTGAACTGCTACTGATGATCCCGTGTATCTTTGATTTGGGACGGCAATGGATGATGGAAGATGGCCAGCCGGGTCTTCCGACTGCGGACGACATTGCCATGTTTGGCTCTTTGCAAGCACAAATCTTACGCTGGGCACCTTATCCTTCGGTAACTCCCGACGTATTCCTGGCAGGACGAATCTTCCAGCAAGCGATGCTACTATATCTATATACCTCGCTGGGGGCGTTCTCGCGGTCCGAGCAGGGGATATATCAAGGCCTTATTGATGCTGCGATCATAGACGCGATGTCTTACTTGCATCAACTTTCAGCTACTGCTCGTATCAACTCAGGGCTCTGCTGGCCTATTGCTGTTGTGGGGTCATGTCTGTCTGACATTGATCAACAGAATTCTCTACGTCAGCGCCTGCATACAATGGTAAATACCTTTGGTCTCGGGAATATGCAACGGACCCTACTTTTGCTGGAACATATGTGGCAGGTGCCTCTGGAGCATGCAGGACCATGGAATATCTGTCGGGCTATGCAGCAACATCAAATCTGGATCTCGTTTGCGTAACGGGTAACGCGATAGTATTTCAATTGGCTAATTTACAGTCATCACTCATTGCATCCACCCACCAATACAATTGGCGAGCCCCCGCATTCCTGCTTACGAGCCCAGGTTCTTAGGCGCTTCCGTGGCAGGACCCTCAGGGGTCACATAAGCCTTGGTCAAGCCGCCGTCCACTACGAAGTCTGCGGCATTGACGAAGCTGCTTTCGTCGCTGGCCAGGAAGATGACGGCATGAGCCTGCTCGATCGCCTCACCGAACCGGCCGGAGGGGAAATGAACCTCGCGCCGGAATCGCTTCTCCTTGTCGTCTCCGAGCCAATCCTGCAGGAGCGGGGTGCTGATATCGTTAGCTTTTATCCGCGATCATGGAATCAGATTGACATACTTGAGAGGGGCCGGGCACAGCGAGTTGAAACGGAATCCCTCACGAGCGTGGACGATGGCCAGTTCACGAGTCATGGCAAGCACAGCACCCTTGCTGGCGGTGTACGCAAGCTGAGGCGTAGCCGCGCCAACCAGGGCAACCATACTAGCGGTGTTGATGATACTGCCCTTCTTCTTGCCGTGTCTGCGCAAGCTCTTGACCGCGTGTTTCGAGCCGTACCACACACCCTTGACGTTGATATTCATCGTCAAGTCCCAGATAGCCTCTGGCGTCTCCTCTGAATCTCCATCCTTGGGATGCATGATCCCCGCATTGTTGAACATCACGTCCAGACCGCCCCAGGAATCGAGATGTGCCACCGCGGCCTCCACCTCGGACTCTTTGGACACGTCGACGACACGGTATTCCACCCGGCCGTCGTGCTGTGGCACGACCTCGTGAACCTTGGCAATGGCCCTTTCGAGGCCTTGCGCCGAGATATCGGTCATAAGGACGGAGGCGCCCTCGCGGAGCATGAGGATCGTAGTTTCAAGCCCGATACCACTATTCCACGTCAGCTTGGCCGCCATCCTCTTTCGCTGGAGCTGGAAAGCAAAGATAAGGAACTTGAAAAACATACCCAGCAGCGCCGGTGACAACGGCGTTCTTTCCAGCGAGTCTTCCAACCATTGTGTCTGAATTAATGTACTAGTCTTTGTATACCTATCAACCACTCGATCAGAAATACCTGTCTAGTATAATCACAAACAATCCAGGATTCTACGATCTTTATACCCAATCTATCCAGGCCGAGGTCGGTTCCCGCTCAGTTCCACAATAGCTGCGCGGTGAGTTCATCTCTCCACTTTTGTCGCATACTCTTCAGCTCTTGTTTCCATTACATGATATTGCGAGGACACGTGGAGCGGCCCTGACGATAAGCGGAGCGCTGTGAGGTCACGCGCGCCCAACTGATATGGTAGCTGATAAGGGTAGTGGGGTAGCAGGTAGCCCCGCGGCGCGGTAAAGGACCGCGGGTGGGGTAGATGGAAAGTTGGGCGCGGTTATTTTTTTTGTAGAATAGATAGAGGGTGCAAGCCGCGCAATAGTAGCACTGGACGATGATTGAGATGATTGACAATGTATAGTTGCTATGTTCGTGGCTTAGAGTCCACTACTTTGAAGCAAGATTGATGATGAGTATACTGGTATACGTTTGTAGGGAGCAAATTAACGAGGTCCGAAGCACATTCATACTAGTATATACAGTCCAGCATTTAACTAAGGTAAGCTAAGCCTGCTCCTCCTTGATGTGATAGCTCTTCAATCTATAGAACCCATCAAACGCATGCGGACCAAGTGTACATCCCAACCCAGAGTTCTTCCACCCAACCCACGCAAGGTCCTATGGCCTTATTAGCACTCCGTAAATCCTCGGAAAGCCGCAGGGAATGCAATGTACGTACCGGACTCGGATAATCACACCGGTTGATAAACACCGTCCCAGCTTCAATCTCCGCAATCAACTCCTCGCCGCGCGCGATGTCCTTCGTCCACACGCTAGCCGTCAGCCCGTACTCGCTATCGTTCATGAGCGCGACCGCCTCCTCGTCGCTGGAGACCTTCATGATGGGGAGCACGGGGCCGAAGGTCTCGTCTTTCATGACGGTCATGTCGTGCGTGACGTTTGTGAGCACCGTGGGGGCGATGTAGTTTCCCTGTGGGTTCTGCGAGGGGACGGAACGGAAGGATTCATTGGAAGGAGTGGCGTTGATGGCACCCTTGGAGAGTGCGTCGTCGATGTGCGACTGGATGGTTTTCACAGCGTGGCGGGAGATGACGGGGCCCGTGGTTGTGGACTTATCGGTGGGATCGCCGAGTTTGTACCTAGTTTTGCGTTGCAGGTGTCAGTTTACAGTTTTTCTGTGGGGACATAAGAGTGAGAGGAGGCTGGACGAGGTCGGGGCTTACGTCTTGAGCTCTTTCTGCACCTCCGCGATAAAGGCATCGTGGACGTCCGCGTGGACATAGACCCGTTCAATGGAGCAACAGCTCTGTCCCGAGTTGAAGACGGCGCCGTCGACGATCTGCGCCGCGACGTAGGGGATGTCTGCGTCGGCGCGGACGTACGCCGGGTCCTTGCCGCCTAGTTCAAGGTTCACGGGGACGATGCGGCGGGCGGTTGCTTCGCGGATGCGCACGCCGCCTGCTGTGGAGCCGGTGAACGAGACGAGTTTGATTTGGGGCAGTTTGACGATCTCGTCGAGGACGTCGAGGGAGCCGACGTGGATGAGTTGGAGGACGTTGCGTGGGAGGCCGGCTTGGGTGAAGTAGGTGAGGAGGCGCTCGCCGATGAGGGGCGTTTGCGGAGAGGGACGGAGGATGACTGTGTTTCCGGCCAGGAGGGCTGGGACGAGCGTATTGATCGTGATGAGGTACGGGTACTGTGCTTGTTAGATAGGGTTGAGCGAGGTGATCTCCTGGAGACGGAACGTACATTCCACGCTGTCGCGATCAATGTCGGTCCAACCGGATCCTTCTTCACGCTGCGTCTGAATCCCTTCTCTGGCTGTCCTGGGTGCTCGCGCATGCTATCGTCCGCAATAGATAGGAGGTAATCGGCGCGTTTGCGCATGGTCTCGATCTCTTTTTCACTATAGGCAATCGGACGGCCCATCTGCGTGGTGAGCTCATTGCTCAGAGTGTCGATGTTCGCGCCGATCGAATCTAGGGCTTTGATGATGATGCTTTTGCGCTCAGACAGAGTGGTCTTCTTGTATGATTTGAATGCTTCCTCAGATGCCTGTGCAATTGCGCGGGCCTCTTCCAGAGAGGTTCCCTGGCGTTCGAAGATGACTTCGTTCGTGGAGGGAGATAGGGTGCGAATCTGGTTGGCCATTTTGGATGGATTGGTGGTGTAAGAATATGTGATGCTGGATTCTATCACAATTGATTCGACTGTTCACTTATTATACGGAATGTCCTGTTGATAAGAGTAATTATGTCCTCTCGCATACTTCGTTATCGTCGGCGCGGTCTTGATAGCGCTGTGGGGAATATTGGAGAGCGCGGTAAATGTGTGGGGATATTGTTTACTCTTCTCCTACCTATTCTCATGCTGTGGATACTTTGGATCAGTTACGAGGTCAAATTCATGGTTGAAAGCTCAAACACCTTTTCCCTATCCAATCACTCTGCTATACATGATTGACTACAGGATCATCAAGAAGGAACTTGCAAATCGCCTCCCCGACAACCGATCCATCATGCGGTTTTCCAGCTCGCGATAAACCGTCCTGGGACAGCTGGTCATCCAAAATGCCCATGGCATGCCGCGTCTCAATCAGCTTGCTGACCACAAACTCATCATACTCCGGATGGCCTTGGACGCTAAAAATCCTTCCAGCGCTGTAGAGCCCTTGTATCTCGCAGATGGAACTCGACCCTAAATTAACACAACCCTCTGGAACTTGGTACGCGATATCGCGGTGCATCTGATGCAGGGACTATCCCAAACCAGTCAGCAAATGTCCCATATTCGGAGTATCGAATCTCGAACTCACCAGAACATTCTTTGAGAAAAGCACCCTCCCAATATCAGTCAGTATAATCGGTTCCACTGCAATCTCCCATCCTCTGTCGCTGCGACCCACGCGGGCTCCTAGCGCACGCGCAATGATCTGATGACCGAAACATATCCCAATGATAGGCTTCTTGTGTTTTTCGTATACGTCTCGAACATAGTTTGTCAATTCGATAATCCACGGCTCGTCTGCAAAGGCATCATGTTCTGCAACCCTGTCAGCTGTTGTTGCAGTGATTTCCCCTAGAAAACGTACTGCTTCCGGTCAAGAGTATCGCATCACAGTCATCGGGTTTGGGAAAGACGGAGTCGTTCACCACATCCCATTTGGTGATTTGCAAGTCCACCTGCGAGTCAAGTCCCTGTGCTTTCAGACCTGTTTTGAGGAGATTCTCGAAAAGGTCTCCATAAGTCCCGTAGCGGTCTTTGACGGGCTGGATGGGGGTGTCGCACTCGAGGATTGCTGCACGAAGAAGGCGAGTCATGATGAATACCTTAAATCGATGCTTCTAGAGATAGTAGATGATTCTTTCTGAGCTGCGATCATTGATAGATGCTATCGAGTTGGTAATAATAGTACGCAGCTGGAATGTTGATTCCCCAACCCTTATCGATAAGCGCGGTCTCTTTATCGCCTTTCCCCTCACTCACCCAGCGCGGTCCCCCATTATTGCTATGGCCCCGCGGTTACTATTGAGCTCCCCCACAAGTTGCAAGTGTGATGAAGATCTTGCTTGAATTGCATCGTCGCGGGTAATTCCATTGGCCAATGGCTGCTTTTCGCGAAACTGAGGCCCAAGCTGCTGGAGCAGTGCGGCGTGTGCAGCAAGCTCCACAATAGCATCGATGTTGGTGCGTCTTTTAAGAAGCTCTTGAAGACCTTTTGCTCATTTCAGTCATATTTCCTCTTGTATTTGAGCTCATACTATCATAAACATGTCACAGGATACAATCACAGTAGAGGATCTTCCTCGCCTTCTTGAGCATGACATCAGCGTCAAAGTCGCTGGCATTGACTGCGATGGCATCCTGCGCGGAAAGGTGATGGCCAAGGAGAAGTTCCTCGGCATCGCGCAGAAGGGCTTTGGCTTCAGCTCCGCAGTGTTTGGATGGGATATGCAGGATGTGCTCTACACTACAGATGCAAAGATCGCACCTCCCGAATCAGGATATGTGGATTTCATCGCGGTGCCAGATCTCAGCTCCTACCGACGGATACCATGGGAAGACAACATCCCTTTCTTCCTGGTGCGCTTCGTTCAGAACGACAAGCCAGTCACTGCAGACGGTCGGAGCATGTTGAGATCGATAACGGACAAGCTTGCGGAGGCGAAATGCCAGGCCATGGCTGGAGGTAAGTTTTTTGGTCTCAGACCGAGTATGTCAGCTAATTTGTGTAGTTGAACTCGAATTTATGAACTTCCAGACACCCTCACAAGACGGATACGCCAATGGGTCGCAGACACGCGATATCGCTGCCTTTTTGGAAAAGAATGCACCCAGTGCCCTTCGTCCGATGACTGCGGGCAGTTTCTCATACAGCGCGACACGGCCGGTAGCCTTCAAGAAGTACTTTTGGGATATCTTCAATACCAGTGCGCAGTTCAACTGTGGGATTGAGGGGTGGCATACGGAGGGAGGGCCAGGTGTCTACGAAGCGGTTAGTAAACTACACTTCTATGACAGGAAGCTTTGCTAATCAGTACAGGCCCTCAAAGTGTGTAGCATTACCGAAATGGCAGACCGTGTGTCCCTGTTCAAGTAAGTCGTCGTCGGCGCCGCTCGCCACAGACAGCATCTTGCTAACTTGCTAGACTTCTGGCAAAATCCATCGGAATCGAGCACGGAATCACCCCCTGCTTCATGGCAAAGCCCATGTACGGCCAACCCGGCAGTTCTGGCCACATCCACATCTCCCTCTGCGATCTCGAGGGGAAGAACATGTTTGCCAGAGACACGCCTGATCCCAATGCCCCCTGGTCTGATGCAGCCAGTCTGTCAGACATGGGCCGACAATTCCTCGCCGGCCTTCTTGAGGCTTTGCCGGATATCATGCCCCTGTTCGCACCTACGATCAATTCCTACAAGCGCCTAGTGGAGAACTACTGGGCGCCTGTGAATATCAGCTGGGGCCTGGAAGACAGAATGGCGTCGATCCGTATTATCACACCGCCGGTGTGTAAACCAGGCGCTACGCGGATGGAAGTGCGTATTCCCGGCGCTGATCTGCACCCTCACTACGCACTCGGTGTAATCCTTGCTGCTGGATGGCGGGGAATCGAGAAGAAGCTTGATATCAAGGTACCGCCGATGTCGGCGTTGA
Source organism: Aspergillus udagawae (assembly GCF_001078395.1). NCBI lineage: Eukaryota > Fungi > Ascomycota > Eurotiomycetes > Eurotiales > Aspergillaceae > Aspergillus > Aspergillus udagawae. The sequence continues at coordinate 373,433 of NW_025091274.1, read as the reverse complement.
AGAAAGGGGATCGGCCAGCGCTGCTGCCGAACACGTTGGAAGAAGCCATCAAGAGATTTAGTGCGCCTGAGAGTATTGCGCGGGAGATTCTCGATGGGGAATTCGTCGACTTCTTCACTGCCACGCGGGAGCACGAGCTCAAAGTATGGAGGGAGGCTGTAACCGATTGGTAAGTTGTCACTTGTCAACCTTGAGTTTCTGACCGATAACTAATAGTTCATGGGCAGGGAATTCAAGAGATATATTGAGACTGTATAGAATGCAGCGTTCATCAAATTGTATTATGAAGTTATCCATGAATGACAGATATTGCCAAGTATTTACATAAGCTCACAAGTTCTTTTCCGAATTTATAACCTCAAAACCACATGGCTGCTACACTTAAATACCACTCACTGGTACCTTGCCAGTTGGCCGCAAATGTAACCTCATCGCCCAATGCGGGGAACCATTGATAAACCCCGCACCGCCAGTTGACCAAAGTCAACAATCACCTTCTCTCGTACAATTGTTCCTCAAAGTTCAGAAAGAGATTGAACCATATCCTAACGTTATATCTAAGTATCAGCCAGTTACTCTACGCAATGGACTTCTCCCTGCAAAACCACAAATCCTTCATCGGCCGGCCAGCAACGGACCTACCCACTCCATCAGTGGTGCTCAGCAAGCCCACCCTGGAACGGAATATCAAACAGCTCCTCCAGGACGTCAAAGAGTTGGGGATCTCCTTCCGGCCGCATGTCAAAACGCTCAAGGTACCGACTTCTAGTCTACCTCCTACCACTTGACAGGCCTACCTAACCCTGCCAGTCCCTCGAAGTAACGCGCATGATGCTCGGCAACGGCACACACCGCAAAATTGTCGCCTCAACCCTCTGCGAGATCAGGGGCGCCCTCCCCCTCGCGGAAGAGGGCACCCTCGACGAAGTAAGCCCCAGCCTGCGTCTCGCCCCAACAACAAGCACTAACAGCCAGTGCGAGGGGAAAAGTGTCTCTATGGCCTCCCCATCTACCCTAGCGCCCTCCCCCAACTCGCAGCCCTCTCATTGAAGCTCAGAATCGTCCTAATGGTCGACAATGAGGCCCAGATCGACGCCCTCGAGGCGTTCGCCCAGTCGACGGGGCGTACAGCCCCCTGGCCCGTCTTCATTAAGGTGGACGTCGGCTCCCACCGCGCAGGGCTGGAGAGTTCCTCGCCTGCGCTGCATAGCCTCGTGGAGAAGGTGGAGGGCTCGTCTGCGGCGGAGGTATACGGGTTCTACTGCCACGCGGGGCATTCGTATGCTTGTCGGACTGAGGAGGCAGCGGCAGCGGTGTTGAGGAGTGAAGTGGAGGGTGTTGTTCGTGCGGCGGGGTATCTTGCCAGAAAGGAGGGGAGGAAAGTGGTGGTGTCGTTTGGGTCGACGCCGACGGCGCACGTGGTGAATTCTCTTCGGAGGGCGTTGCCGGAGGGGATGGAGGTGGAGTTACATGCCGGTATGTTTGTTTGACTTTGACCTTCTGTTCAGATGGACGGGTTTGATGCTGATGCTGAGTGCGTAGGAAACTTCCCCGCCAACGACCTGCAGCAGGTCTGTACCGGCCTCGTGGCCGAAGACCAGCAGGCGGTCCGCGTCCTGGCCGAGGTGTGCAGCGTGTATCCTGAGCGTAACGAGGCGCTCATCAATGCGGGGACCGTCGCGCTGACCAAGGAGACGAGCGAGGTGGTGGGCTTTGGGCGGGTGACTGACCGGCCTGGGTGGGCGGTTGTGAGGATGGCGCAGGAGCATGGGATTTTAGGGTTGACGGATGCGTCGGCTAGCCAGAGGGTCGAGGAGGTGTTCCATGTGGGCCAGAAGGTGATGCTGTATATCCAGCATGCTTGTATTACTGCTTCCCAGCATCATGTGTATTATGTTGTTGATGAGGGCGATGTGGTTAGGGAGACCTGGGTGCCGTGGAAAGGGTGGTAGTTACGAGTAGACACTAGTGGAATTCAGAATAAGGTTGCTCATTATCATGGATATATAACACAAATCACAAAAGCGAGAGAACTAAACAAGATCCCAGAGAAGTCGTACATAAAGGAGTGGTACCTGGAACGTACAGCAATCTGTTCACGGTCACGGTCATAGTCATAGTCATATCCATCACCAAGGTCAAACTCATTAGTCGTCATTTTCTCCATCATCATCATCCTCCACAGATGCTGCTTTTTTCCCATTGCTCCCATTCGCAACCCCGTTCCCATTCCGTTCAGTCTCCGTCTCCTCCTCCTCACCATCAGCCTCATCCTCTTCCTCCGGCCCCGGCTGCGACTGGCGCTGTACACTTTTCCCTTTAACTTTTGCCGGCTTCACAGAGTCCCCCGCCTCGCTCCTCAATTCTGCGCCGGACTCCTCCACGAGCTCGTTCTTCCCATGCCTACCCTTGTGCTTCGCATGCGCCGCACGAATCAGTCGATTATGGTAGTGTCGCTGCTCCGACTCCGGATCCTCAGTCAGTATCCTCCGCGCGGCTTCCTTTCCGACAACCGGCAGTCGATCGACACCCTCCACTCCCTGTGGCACAAGCTTGGAATCCAGCAGCCCGATTTGGACGAGGACGCTAGCTTGGTCCCAGTAGACGTGTTCCGAGTACAGCTTTCCGGAGCGAAGGCTCACGATGCTGACGAGGATAACTTCGACTTTCTTGTTGGTTGGTGGAACACCGGGCAGCATCCAGGGGATCTCCTGGGTGTGTTCGAATGAAGCGTAGAGCTCGTCTACGACGCGGTCGACGCCGATGGTCCGTGAGAGAAGACGCAGCCGCATCGATGGCGGTAGGTTGCGGAGGAAGTGGTGTTCGTAGAAGCGACGTAGGTCGCGTGCTCCAATGCCTCCGCTCATGGTCGGCGCGTAGGTGACATTTGGGGTGAGATGGTCGACATACTGCTCCATTACGTTGTTAAGATTCATAGAGAAGAATCTCGCTGTCGACGTCAGTCGTTAGTCATGAGCGCCCTGAATAATGCATTGAGCAAAAGGCAAACATACCCTCCAGATGTTCCTCCCACCGCTTCTCAAGGTCATTCTTGTCTGTAACTGTCGACCGTATCATCTGCAGCGAGCGGGAAAAGGCCAACTCGGCTGCCAGGCGATCGTACTCTTCCAGGTCGTGCTCTGCAAACCCCGGCTGCACGTTATCATAAGTGTAAGCTTGGTGTCCGATGTTGAGACGCTCGCCTGTCCCAATACCCTGGTTGATCCGCCTCGTGGTTCGACGCTTCTTCCCTTGCAAGCCTAATGCTGTAGGCACGGTGGTTACGTCTACCGTTTCACCAGCAAGATGTGTCAAAAAGCGGACGGAGGGAGGGAACGACGAGCGCGGATCGGGAATGTTGGTTGGATAGTATGATACCAAAGCACTGAGACGGCTGGCGTTTGTGGGTTTGAGATAGAAATCCAGGCAGAAGGAGGCGGCATCACCGAAGGCTATAGCCAGTTAGTTCTATACAGCCCAGGTGTAATCGAATACGCAAGGCCGCCCACCAATAACAGCATAGTTGACCCCTACGCCCAATCCCTCCTTGACGGACTTCAATTGACTGGTATATTCCTTCCCTCCATCATTATAAGGAAGGTACATCACCTCAAACCCCTCATCCTGCCATTGACGAATGAACGCAGTGTCAAAGTCCGGTGTTTCAGCCGTGATGCAGATACGAGTCTTTGCTAAGCTGGAGTTGTAGAGAAACCCTCCGCTCGCACCGCCGGCGTTGATAGTGAGGAGGGACATGATCCTCGGGTGTTGTGCTGAAGGTTTGCTCAAAGTCCTAGTTGTTGTATACGCCGTATATATAAGGGGCGAGCCCACGTGGAAGAAACGGATGACAATGAAATTATGGGAAGAATGTCCAAAATTCTGAATCGGTGGTTCTAAAGGGGATTATCTATCAGATTATTTGGTTCCGTGGACTGAGTTGCTGTACTTCCTACGTCATCCCCAATGAAGCGAGTCAAGCGACTCTCCCGCAGCCACTACGTCATTGTATCTCTTCACCAACATCATCCGATTTCTGCTTCTACATCGATAGGCTCAACCGGTTGACAAGAGTATTGAATGCAATGATACTTGTCATCCGTAACGATCGAAAAGGTCGATCTTCTAGTGCATGACTTATGCTGTTCACGACAGAATCAGCAGAAGAGCTATTCTGATGTGACGGACGCCTCTACAGATCCAGCAACAAGATTGACGATACCCACGACACTAATACAAAGTGAAAAGACAGCCATACTCCACATGCCGATGGACCCAAGTCGATTGACTGTGGCGAATGGCCTGTCATGTACGGAGTAGTGCGGTAGAGGAACAAGGAATTCGTTGTTCTACCCTGGCATCGATGGCACTCATCTCCGTAGTGCCTCAGGCACCCAAATCCTCCGCTACTGTTTCCCTCTCATGTTATTGCTGACAAGCACATATATTTCCAGGCAATCAGGTCAGGATCTCGATCATCCTCGATGTGTCAAATGATGCGGTGCTGTGTTTGATAACGTAGATGAATTTAGCAACGCACCTTGAGCAAACGGATACACCAGTTCGTCTCGAGAACATATTTCTATTTCTATCGACACCACTCTGTTTGGCGAACGCAATTATTATACTGCACAAATATTAAGGATGCACAAACAGTGAACTTATTATTCAAAGCGCTAACTCCATACATTTTTGTCACCTAAAAATAGTCCTCATGTCTGAGTACATGCGTACAGGGTACAGATAATCGCGCCTTGGCGTAAGCGCCCTCACTTCGACTAGCTATGTGAGTTTACATCTTCAGCTCCAGTGTAAGCGGGCCCATTTACTATCAACTTCCATTACACTGGCTTCAGTCGATATCACTTTTATTTAACCAAGCCTGTATCCACTCACTTTACAATGGATACAGACAAGGCATGATACACCCTCCCCGCCTAACCTTATCCCAGATCTACACGAGATGCTGACAGCTACCCTCCCAGAATCTCCCTCCTCCTCCCCCTTACAACGATGACAGTCCTTTGAACATGGAACCCAGCACGCCAAAATATACTCCATATTCCGATACTTCTCCTACGAGCATCACGGTTTCGCGTACATTTCAGCGTTTAGAGCTGGATCCCCGCGACACGATCTACCCTTCCTCTCCCTCCTCGCCAGCTCTGGCGAAGAGAGTCGGGCGCTGGTGTTGTGGCTTATTTCTTGGGTTTGTGATTGTGGTGGTGCTTTTTCACGTGTGGATTTTTTTGGCGTTTCAGAGCTGGCGGTTTTAATACCTGTGCTGTAGCCTGTCGGGATGTTGTGTATATAGGAATATGGTATGGTTTGGTTAAGGACTCCAAGGTATTAATGGAAGAAGTCCCTGATGGCCGAGGTCTCGCGGGCAACCGACCGTTCAGTATCTATGACATGTCCTTTTTCATTATCACTTCCCACGGCAGGAACTGCTCAACATCATTGAAAAAGCTCGCATGTTCAACTGTCGACAACATCTTGTATGCGTCGTGTTCTGCTGGTTTGAGACTCCGCTCAGTCGATAGCGGATCAGCGGTCGCAAATCGTATGAATTATTTACCAGTGGAGAAGTTCGGCAATTCGGGCTGCTTGGTATATCACAGAAGATCCATCTCGACTCTTTAGCCAATTACGTACTCTGTATTTATCTAAAAAATTGTCACTGTACATTGTAGTGGCAGGTTTGGAGAATTTCAGTCATCCCTAGGACAGGTGTGACTGAATTGTTGCCGATATCTGATAGGTGGCTGGGATGATCGATAAGGTGCTCACATTGACCATGGTTAAATGGTCCTTTGATAGTGCGATGACGGCAATTGGTCCAGTCCTAGAGCTGTCTTGTCTTGCCAGCCGAGCTCAGCTCCAATAGGTGAAAACGCCATGAATTGTAGCCGAACTGAAATAGTAGGTATCATCAGATTCTTTAATTTAAACTGAAGGAAGACAAGCTGTCAATGATTAACGTCATATGCCCCATCGAAAATTTCTTTCAGTGGGGTTGCTGTGAGCAAGGAACAATACTCCGCTCCAGAAACTTCGACTGGCGGGAGGGAATAAGAGAGTAACCTTCGCGCCCCTCAAAGGTTGCAACCATCACCGCGCTTTCAATTATCAACCTGCGTCGCAATTAGAGAGGTGTGATCTTTCAAGAGAGCATCACGCTCATCTCGTGTTGCGTTTACTGACATTGACCAGGCGTCAGAGGCTATGTCTTTGGTGCAGCATGTCTCTGCAATTGACGGCGTGGACCGCGAAATAGAACCAGACCTTCGTGACGATGAGACCATCACCACCTACAATGATGAATCCTTGGTGCCGATCCGACGCAAAATTAGCTACGATGTTCTTCATGAGCGCCAAGAACCGGTGACAGATGACAAGTCAGGCACTCCGGCGTACGAGGTCTCGACTGCGGTTAGACTTGGTATGCAAATCCGTCATTTTTGCTTTTCTTCCTTTCGTCGCTTGAGGATGGGACGCTGACCTAAATTAGTCCAGGTCACCATCACGATCCTCGCTTGTTGGTTCGCGTCTGGAATTGTGTTCGGCTTCGCTGCTCTGAAGCCTGTCCTGATCGACAAAGGCGTCTACCGCGACCTTTGCACGGAAGAGGAATTGCGCGAGGGTGTAGAGGTTTGTTTTGAGCAAGATCTTCGGTATGTTCTTTTTACCCGATTATCTATTTTCTTCCTTGGCTGGATACTAACCCTTCAGGCTGAATTTGTTCTTCACCATTGGCTCCATCACCGCCAATGTATCTGCTCTGGCGGTCGGGACCATCCTCGACCGATATGGTTCGCGCCTCTGTGGCTTCATCGGGTCTGCTCTGCTTACCGCTGGCAGCTTGTTGATGGCGCTTTCGTTTTCGCGACCGGATTTCGATGGGTATATCATTGCCAACTTCTTCCTAGCTCTTGGAGGGACATTCATCTTTGTGCCCTCGTTCCAGATCGCGAATGCCTTCCCCAAACATGCGGGGATCATCGTCGCTCTGGTTACTGGCGCATTTGATGCGTCTGCTGCGGTGTATTTATTCTACCGGATTCTCTATGAAAGCAACCCTGAGATTTTCACACCGCAGAGGTTTTTCCTAGCCTACGTGGCTGTTCCGGTCTTCCTGCTAGTTGCCTTAATTACGATCATGCCTGCGCAAGATTATCAGTCACCGCATCAGCTGGAAGTCAAGATGGAGCACGCCAAGGATCCTACGCGGGATATCCACGAGTCAGACCAGGAGATTGAAAGCGACTCGGAGCTGCGACGGGTGCGAAGCCAACGAGCCGAAGAGCGCATGGACGATATGCGCATGATCGACCAAGTCCTGGGTGATGCTGACGAAAGAAGACATCGCGAGGAACAAGAAGCGGAGCGCCATGCGACCAGTGTAGTCTGGGGTGTCCTCCATGGCTTGCCTGCACGCAAGCAGATGGCCACGCCATGGTTTATTCTGATCACCTTGATGACTGTCCTGCAGATGCTGCGGATGAACTACTTCATCGCAACCATTCGGGCCCAGTACGAGTTTATGCTGGCTTCCGACACGCTGGCTGAACAGATCAATGATTTCTTCGATGTCGCCTTACCAGTGGGTGGTATCCTTGCCACCCCGTTCATCGGGCTGCTCTTGGATCATTTGAGCGTTCCGAACATGTTGACGATCATTGTCATTCTGACAACGCTCATTGGAGCCCTGAACTCGGTGCCAGCAGCTTGGGCCGGTTACACCACCGTGACGTTGTTCGTCCTGCTGCGCCCTCTGTACTATTCAGCCATGTCGTAAGTTTTGCTTTTTCGTCCCGTGTATATTTTCGTGGGCTGACCTCGGCTAGGGACTACGCCACCAAGGTGTTCGGCTTTGCAACATTTGGGCGCGTGTACGGGACCATTATTTGCGTGTCCGGCTTGGTGAACTTCAGTCAATACGCGCTGGACGCGTTGACACACGGACCGTTTGACGGCAACCCAATCCCTATCAACATCTTCCTGGCAGCCGCTGGGTTCGTGATAGGTACGGTACTTGTTTCGTATGTGCAGATTGCCGGGAAGCGCTTGAAGGAGAAGAGACTGGCCTTGGAGGGGGAGGAAGAGCGAGAACGATTAATTCCGATTGAAGAGGAGGATGTTTGACCTTTCTCGCAGGTCTGCAATGATTAACTTTATTCTTATCTGCTCTGCGATAAAAGTCGTAATTGTTATTTGACGGATAGACTGTCATGCTGCCAATAGACCCTGGATGCCATACGACCTAGTTTTACCTAGGTCGGACATCTCCCTGGCCAGAGGCCACATGGCTTGAACCAGAACAACGATGATACTTAGTAGATATCCTAACAAGGTATCAACCAAACTCAAATCAAACTCAATTTCATAGCTATCTGACTTGCTCACCCATTCACAGCCCCTCTACACCATCTACGATGGACAAAGTGGCCAACCATTGGACAGTGGACACTCCTAAAACTCCCGGAGGGGGAGCCTACCTCGAAACTCAAATCGCAAAATCCGGGGTAAGCACCAGAACGGGTAGATATAGGCGCGATCCTGTCGGGCGGTTGCCTGATCTCGGTTGCCAGTAACAAGGTAGCCAACCAGCAGGGAAACTCTGAGCTTGTTTTACGAGGTTGCCAAGGGTGCGCCAAGTCTGCCCAGCAGGTAGTCTCTCAAGCAGCAGTCTGATCCGCTTTCATTCCTGTATATGTGATTGGTGGTGTATGGCTGTGGTGGATTGGTTAGTGGTGTGGGCTGCGACTAGCCTGGAGTCCTGGACCAAGACCACGATGACTCTGAAAAAAGACAAGGGAATCGTGTGCTGCTGGATAGTTGCATTTGCATGCATTGGGGGAGAATCTTGGCCAATAGAGGGTGCTTTGATCCTGGTATGGGTAATGGATTAAGGTTGATATCTAGAGGCTAGACCAGGGTTGTGCCTAGGTTATGGGTGAAAATGGACAGGGTCTCGAGATAGCTCGCTTGTCTAGGTATCTAAGCTACATAGCTACAAAGTAGACATAGAGAGGTAAAACCAGCCCCAAAAGCAGCCACAATTGGGCTTGAAATGTTGGCGCGGGTGAACGCGGGGTTCTTCACTGAAGTTGAACAGGCACTCTGGTAGTAGCTGAAGACACGTTGACTGCTTAGTGTGGAGACGGACATTAACTAGCAGAGTGGCGATTGGCATGGGAATGTCTACAAGTTACTCCGTAGTGTCTGGTTGATTGAGTCCGATACCTTATACTTGGATAGCGACCAGAGCTTTCCCACTCATCCATGGATACACACGATTCTATTCCCTGCATCCATCCAGACTTCTTTTTTTCTACTTTACTCAAACTATCATGCTCCAGCTGACCGTGTAACTTCCATCGCGAAACCTTAAACCGCGTGGCCCTGATCCCGCCAAGCTGCCAAGGGCCAGTGTTGATGTCAAGTGTCTCTCTTCCCCCGCATCCAGACCTCTCCGGATCGTCTTGGTGCGCCGCTCTCCACATACCCCAGCGAAAATGCTGGGGAGAAATTCTGATTTCCCCTACTTTATCTGGGGTGTACTTGCCAGCGACCGAGGTATTTTGCAAAACGGTGTCGGCTATTGCTCTGTTCTGCTTTGCGCTGTCGGTAGTTGTTCGAGTCTACACTCCACACGGACAATTAGGTCAGCTGACGCTGGCCAGCTCGCGGGTGCTTCAGATAGAGGGGCAATTGTCTAAAGCTAGCTATTTGACTGTCATAGGGTGTGTGCGATCTGCAACGTATATCTATCTGTGTCTGCCCCGCCGATCTGAGACTAAAATCAGCAATCCTGACTGACAGCTCAACCGCAATTGCAGAAACCAGACAAAACGCAATGTCACCTCCTACCAGCGAGAAGCCTGGCAGCGTGGAAAATGTCGAAGATGTCGGCCAGCGCGCTCTCGACGACATTGACTATGACGAGGAATACTCGTACGAAGAGCAGCGCAAGATCATCCATCGCATTGACCGGCGCCTGGTCACCATGACGGGTCTTGCATACTGCATCTCGCTGATGGACAGGACGAATCTCAGTATGGCTGCTGTGGCGGGGTAGGGGACCTTTGACTTCGTCAGATGCCTTGGATGATGTTAACTTGAGCAGTATGATCAAGGAGTTGGGTTTGCATAAAGGGACGAGATATGTATGTTGCGACGTCTCAATTTCAAGTACCTGATGCTGACTCAATAGTCCGTCATTGTGCTTATATTCTTCGTCCCCTATGTCATCTTCCAACCCGCCATGACGGTTATCACGAGAAAACTGGGTCCTACATTCTTTCTGGGAGCTATCGTCATTTCATGGGGCGCAATTCTGGTCGTATGTTTCCCATGTTCTGGTCAAGGGTCATCAGCCTAATCGCGAGACAGGGAATGGGCTTCACGAAAGATTGGAAGCAAATGGTTGTATGTCGTATGCTGCTTGGTATTCTGGAAGCAGGGTACTTTCCCGGCTGTGTGTACCTGCTTTCCAGTTGGTATGTAAGATGTAAGTGTCCCTTGGCCCCGGTTGGCCGGTGCTGCGTACTGACTTGATATAGACGACGTCCAAAAGCGCTTCTCGGTGTTCTATCTTATTGGATGTGTGGCCTCGGCCCTGGCGGGTATTCTCGCTTTTGGCTTGTCTCAAATGGCTGGTATCCAGGGCCTGGGAGGCTGGAGATGGATCTTCATCATGGAGGGAGTGGTAAGTTGACCCCGCAAAACCTAATGCCAGTACTGATGATATAGATCACCGGAGTTATTGGAGTCTTGACCCTTCTCCTGCTCGTCGACTTTCCCGATCGAGCACACAAATCCTGGCGATTCCTCACCGAAAAGGAGTGCGCCTTTATCGTCCGGCGCATCAACCGGGACCGGTCCGATGCTGATAATGAGCCCTTCACTCTAAGACGCTTCCTCACCCCCGCGCTCGACCCGAAGATTTGGGGCTTCGCAATGCTTTTCCTGTAAGTTTATTTCTGGTAGTGACCACTCCACCACTGACCACCGCAGCTGCACAACCACCGTCACCTACGCCATCGCATACTTCCTGCCCATCATCCTCCAACAAGGTATGGGCTACAGCGTCGGCGCCTCCCAATGCCTCGTCGCACCCCCCTTCGTCTTCGCCGGCATCGTCATGTTCGCCTCCGCCTGGGTCGGCGACAAGTACCGCGTGCGAGGCGTGCTCGTCGTCGTCAACTCCATCCTGTGTCTGATTGGCCTGCCCATCCTGGGTTTCCACTCGAACAACGCCGTCCGCTACTTTGGCGTCTTCCTCGCCACCGCCGGCGCCAACTCCAACATCCCCGCCATCATGGCCTACCAGGCCAACAATGTCCGCGGCCAGTGGACCCGAGCGCTCTCCAGCGCGACGCTGGTCGGATTTGGTGGCATTGGTGGCATCGTCAGCAGTCTGGTCTTCCGGTCCCAGGATGCGCCGGGATATCGGCCAGGCATTTCGACGACTATCGGGTGCGTCTCCCTATCTTTTCCTCCCCACTGTTCTTCCCTGGTTAATACTAACTAATGCAGATGCAATGTTCTGATTCTGATTATCGTGGCGGCTATGAGTCTGTGGTTCCGCATCTGCAATAAGCAGGCGGATCGGGGGCAGCGGATTATCGAGGGGTCGGCTTCCTTCCGGTATACGATTTAAACGTCTAAATGGATTATATGATGACCTATCGTGGCTTTAGCTAGCTTTCACATAATGACGCAGTTTAATGAAACTGATCCTGTGCTCCACGAGCCAAGAAAGATAGCCAGCTGATATCACTCTATGTCTAAAATATTCATCACCCCACATAAAACAAGCCCTGTCAGCAGTCCTTACTTAGCTGCCTGGCCTGGTCATGCAACTGTTGTCATCACGCCCCAGGCTCCAGCTCTTAAGCTTATCATAGCCCAGCTTCTATAGCATAAGGAACTAAAAGATCATACCCCGCACTAACCACTATCTATCTATCTACCCAAACCTACCAAAGTTTGAGCGTAAGAACACACACAAACACAGCCATCACCTCAAACACTACACTAGCCAGCAGCCAGCTCGCAAGCGGAAGAATGCCCTGCACCACCTGTCCAACAATCCACCCCTGCAGGCGCTGCACCGGCACAGGGACCACCTCCGAGCCGTGCCCTTCCTGCTTCGGCAAACGCGGGTTCTTCGAGATGGAGGGCGGCGGCGACGAGGCACGCGGCGAGTTCCATGCGCCGTACATCTCGATGCAGTGTCGGAGTTGTGATGGCGAGGGGATTGCGTTTGAGCGGTGTAGGGAGTCTGTTGGGGTGGGGTATTTGAGGGGTTTATTGTGGGAGGTGTGAGGAGGGGTTTCGGAAGTATCCAATATCGGGGGAAGGATGAGGATGGGGATGGTGATAGGCTGGAGGAGACGGAGATGGATGAGAAGGGGACGAAGATGGGAGAGTTTGATGGGGAGGGTGAATTGAATGAGAAGCAGATTAAGGATATGAATTTGTAGTACATTCACGACCTACTACTTGTGCTTTCTTGATCGCGCTGAATATACCACGGCTTCTTTAGACCTATCAACTTGTTACATCATAGAGCAGCAACCACTCCGAAGACGCATGGTCGCTAATGGCCCTGATGATCTATTGGTCATCTGCTCCTCAGAGTGCCTCATTCAAAATCACTAATTGTGTGACAGTGATTACGATAGAATTCCACTTGCCTATACCTGCCCAGTGCTCTCGAATCTCTGGCAAGCACATTTCTCTCTCTGGCTTAGTACCCGGAGACAATCTTCCATCATGGACTACCATAAACCTCTCCACCTTCTTCATATGGCGGACGAGTCGCATTGGATCAATAAAGTGAACATGGCTCGCGTGGACGGACGTATCTGCACCGCTATTTTTATATATCTGGAAATCTATAAGCGTGTGCTGGCAGAAGAAGCGGCAAATATGACAGAAAACCAAGGGAAAGAACTCTCCGAACTCATCCAATGGTCCGAAGACTCAGGTGCCATGTGGCTCCGCATGCTTCTGTCGAGGGGCTTTTTTGATACGCCTAGCTTCCCTTGCCTGCAATTGCGGAAGCAATGAGGTGCTGAATGGTAGGATGAGCGCATGGATGAGTATAGGGATACAGAGGAAGTAAAAACATTTTTGACTAACACGCTGGATGATTTAGCTGCATATGATTAGGTCGAGGATAAGGTTGAATACTACAATGCCCTCATGGACAGCAAGGAGATAACAGAAGATTTTATTTACACCGTTTCCACTCTTCCCAGTCCTAGTTGAGAGGTGATTTCTTATGTCCAGGGTCATCAACACGTTGATCTCAAGGCCAATAGAATAGCATGTGACTTTGGAGGTTTAGTGGTGGTTGTATTATTTTGGTCTGCTTACAGCTTATAGATAACCTAAGGCATGAATGTCTAACGAAATATTATTCTTATTACTAGTCAAACAGACTGCTGCGCACTCTGGGTTCTAAGGCACGCCTTCACCAGCATAACTTATGAAATTTATTATCTGTTTATATTCCGCTTTTGGAATACCATTGCCTTTCATCATTCAGCTAATGCCCATTAATAGTGTCAAGATAATGAAACTTGATCCGAGGGACAGGCCATCAGCAGCGGAGTTGCTGCAAGATAAGTGGTTTGACTTCGGAGGAGATGGTTATCGCATTGACTACAGAACTAATATGTTGTCCCACATATAGGAACGATGCTGTGGTCCGAATTATTGATCCATTATTGGATGTCCCCGGTATTTCCCTATAAGAACTCCGCAGGAAAATCACCTCGGGGAAGTACCAAGAACGCCGGAGAAGCTGGATTGCTGGAGTAGCTGATGATTAGTCCATCTGCACGACAGGGTAGATCAAACGGAAGTCTGGAATTCTTCATGTTTAGCTCAATTTAAGTAAAAGTTTTAATCCTTGACATTCAACTTTCTTCATTGCAAACTGCTACCAGCAGTGGACCCTTGCTGGCGGTCATAAGTTTCCCGCGGAAAACTTCTTATCAGTCGCGTCGGCGGATATGATATCGACGGTGATTGGCCCGGTCCAGCGTTATCGGCGCTTTGGAGGACAAAAGTTTCCCGCCGTCGGTCGTCATCGTCCGCGGTCTTCTTGTCGGACACAATGAGCAGAACTAATAATTATGACGGCCAATCTCGTGCTGGTCAATTTTTCTTCTTCGGATGATTTCTTTTATTCCTTCTCTTCTTACCATCTCAACTCTTCCCCCAATCCATCCCTGTTCATGTGTTGAGCTGGCCGAGTCCTGAGACCGACCTCTGACGCCACACCTACTCTCCTCTCCTCTGGACAATCCGCCTCGGTCCATTGGACTTCTTCTATCTGCAGGCATGGCTGCATCCTGGTGCGCCGTCCGTGGCACTCGCCAGCTTGCCCTTCGTACGCGGTTGCGTACCTCTCCTGGCTCCATCTCCCTGCGAAAGGCCTATCCCTCGCCGGTATTGGCCACTCGCCGTTATCTCAACACTACAACACAAGCAACGCCAGCTTCGCGACGGGCAGTTTATACCAGCTCCGTAGCTGACCATGGCGACCCTCACCCCCGCGACCTCTTCCAACCCCTCGACACATTTCCCCGCCGTCACATTGGCCCCTCACCTGAGGCGGCCCAGGAGATGCTCGCCGCGCTGGACCCCCCTGTAGCATCTCTGGATGAGTTCGTCAAGCAGGTGCTTCCCGCCGATATTCTGTCCAAGAAAGACCTCACGGTCACCCCTCCCAGCGCCAACATCAACCTGCCCCGCTCCAGTGTACACGGTGGCTTGGGAGAGACGGATATGCTGAAGCTGCTTGAGACCTACCGCAAGCAGATTGACATCTCCGGCAAGACATACCTGGGAACCGGCTACTACCCCACCATTGTTCCTCCGGTTATCCTCCGCAACATTTTGGAGAACCCTGCCTGGTACACCAGCTACACTCCCTACCAACCTGAAATCAGTCAAGGCCGACTGGAGTCGCTTCTGAACTTCCAGACCTTGACCGCCGACCTGACCGGCTTGCCATTCGCCAATGCCTCCGTCTTGGATGAGGCTACCGCAGCTGCCGAGGCCATGACCATGTCTCTGGCCACCCTCCCCATGGCTAAGCAGAAGAAACCTGGCAAGTCGTATGTGGTGTCTGATCTATGCCACCCTCAGACCATTGCAGTCATGCAGTCTCGCGCCGAGGGATTCGGAATCAACCTGGTTGTTGGTGACATCATGGCGAACGACTTTGAGCTGGTGAAGAAGCAAGGTGACAATCTCATTGGTGTTCTCGCGCAATACCCCGATACCGAGGGTGGTGTGTACGATTTCCAGGCTCTGAGCGACAGCATCCATGCCGCTGGTGGTACCTTTAGCGTTGCTACCGATCTGCTCGCATTGACCCTCCTCAAGGCTCCGGGTGAGTTCGGTGCAGATATTGCGTTTGGTAACGCCCAGAGATTCGGTGTCCCCATGGGATTTGGTGGTCCTCACGCCGCTTTCTTTGCCTGCGCCGACAAGTACAAGCGTAAGGTTCCTGGACGTGTCGTCGGTGTGTCCAAGGACCGTCTGGGCAACCGGGCCTTGCGATTGGCTCTGCAGACCCGCGAGCAGCACATCCGTCGCGAGAAGGCCACCAGCAACATTTGCACGGCCCAGGCTCTGCTTGCCAACATGAGCGCCATGTATGCCGTTTACCACGGTCCGGTTGGCCTCAAGTCTATCGCCCAGCGTGTCATGGCCATGACCTCGACTCTGCAGGAGAAGCTGACTGCCATGGGTTACAACGTTCCGGTCAAGGGCGGCGTTGTTTTTGATACCCTGTCCGTCGAATTTGCCAGCAGCCAAGAGGCCGACGCCCTCATTGCAGCCGCTCGCGAGCAGAACATCTTCCTCCGCCGGGTGTCTTCCACCAAGGTCGGTATCTCTATTGATGAGACCGTTGGTCGCGAAGAGGTCAAGTCTCTGTTGCAGATGTTCTCCAAGCATGCCGGCAAGGGCGAGGTTGAACTCTCTGAAGAGATTGGCATCAAGTCCATCCCCCCTAACCTGGAACGGACCTCGCCCTACCTCACCCACCCCGTGTTCAACACGCACCATTCCGAAACCGAAATGTTGCGGTACATCCGCCACCTCGAGTCCAAGGATCTGTCTCTCGCTCACTCGATGATTCCTCTTGGCTCCTGCACGATGAAGCTCAACGCGACCACCGAGATGATCCCCGTCTCCTGGCCCGAGTTCTCCCAGATTCACCCCTTCATGCCCGCCGACACGGCCAAGGGCTACACGCAGATGATCGACGATCTTGAGCGGCAGCTTGCCGACATCACCGGCATGGCCGAGATCACCGTGCAACCCAACTCTGGTGCTCAAGGCGAGTTTGCTGGTCTGCGTGTCATCAAGAAGTACCTTGAAGCCAACGGAGGCGAGAAGCGCAATATCTGTCTGATCCCCGTCTCGGCCCACGGCACCAACCCCGCCAGTGCTGCTATGGCTGGTATGCGCGTGGTCACGATCAAGTGCGACACCAAGACCGGCAACTTGGATCTGGCCGACCTCAAGGCCAAATGCGAGAAGCACAAGGATGAACTTGCGGCCATCATGATCACCTACCCCAGCACCTTTGGCGTGTACGAGCCGGGTGTCAAGGAGGCCTGCGAGATTGTCCACCAGCACGGCGGACAGGTCTACATGGACGGTGCCAACATGAACGCGCAGATTGGTCTATGCTCTCCCGGTGAGATTGGTGCCGATGTGTGCCACCTGAATCTGCACAAGACCTTCTGCATCCCCCACGGCGGTGGTGGCCCCGGTGTGGGTCCCATTGGTGTTGCGGAGCACCTGCGTCCTTTCCTACCTTCGCACCCGGCCAGCGAGTACCTGCAATCCAAGCGTGGGGAGACCTCTTCGCCCCCAATCAGCGCTGCTCCTTGGGGTAGCGCCAGCATTCTTCCCATCACCTTCAACTACATCAACATGATGGGTGCCAAGGGTTTGACTCATGCCACCAAGATTACTCTCCTGAATGCAAACTACATCCTCTCCCGCCTCAAACCCCATTACCCCATTCTCTACACCAATGACAACGGCCGCTGCGCCCACGAGTTCATCCTCGATGTGCGCAAGTTCAAGGATACCTGCGGTATCGAGGCCATCGATATTGCCAAGCGTCTGCAAGACTACGGCTTCCACGCCCCGACCATGTCCTGGCCTGTGGCCAACACTCTCATGATTGAGCCCACCGAGTCGGAGAACAAGGCGGAGCTGGACCGGTTCTGTGATGCGCTCATTTCCATTCGCAAGGAGATTGCCGCCGTTGAGAGCGGCGAGCAGCCCCGTGAGGGTAACGTTCTCAAGAACTCCCCTCACACGCAGCGCGATCTGCTGTCCAGCGAGTGGAACCGTCCCTACTCGCGGGAGGCTGCGGCATATCCCCTTCCATATTTGGTGGAGAAGAAGTTCTGGCCCTCGGTGACCCGTGTAGATGATGGTACGTCTCCTTTTTTTTTTTTCTTTTATCAAAAGAACAAAGCTAATTTATGTATAGCATACGGTGATCAGAACCTGTTCTGCACCTGCGGCCCGATAGATGAGACGGATTAAATGATACCCATGTTTCAACATTCTTCTGATTCAGTTTTATTTCAACCTTTCTTCAACACTTGCCTTGGAGGCATTTACGGTGGCATGAGCAGCATGAAAAGATTCAACAAGTCATGATAGACATTGGGATGGCGTTTGATTTTGTTTAGAGTGACTGGCAGCAGCTATGGCAGCCGAAAATAGCGAGTTAATACCAGTTTGCACTGCTCAACGCAGTGTGCATTTCACTATATCATCAGAGTCTCCATTAGTCTTATCATAGTCAAGTTGGACTCCGTACTGCTGAATCCTTATCTTATCGGATCTTGCCACGATCACATGGTCTTGGCGCTGGGGTGGGTACCTGAGGCATCGGAGCTGGCCGCTCTCCGTCCACGAGGAACTTTTCTCTCGCCGCAATTGGCCGATAGTAATTGCCCATCTACCCCAGTATCCACCTGACTTGCTGCGGTCTGGGACCTGCGCCAGCTCTATTTAGATAGACCTCGACCCGTTGTCCTGGTGTTGAGCTTTGGGTCGGAATTTCTGCGTCTCTCTGGTTGTTGCAGCTGCATATATATTGGGTTGAAGTACCTATCACTAATAGTAAGATATGGCCACGAGTAGCTGAAGAATGCGCTAACAGGATCAGGACTTTCTTCCTGTCGCTGACAAGGATTGACGTACGGCTGTGACGTCTTCATTGATACCTGTACATGATCTCTGCGAGTACATAGCTTTCTACTGCGCTGCTATCTGGCAATGGCAACGGCAACGGCCCCTACATACACTTTGTTCCTCGGAACTTTTATCCATCTTCCCCGCAAACCGACTGGGGTGGATCCGGATGCGAAATGGCGACCCGAGCTTGAGATTAATCACGGCGCGTTATGGGTTTCGAATAGCGACGGGAAAATCGCGGGGTATGACTGGTTTTTCTCACCAGCTGACGGCAACGTGAAGGCGTTGGCGGAGAAGTTGGGGCTGAGCGGAAAGGTCACGGAAGTGGTTCGCGCAAGGGAGGACAGGAATGAGTTTTTCTTCCCCGGATTTATCGGTATGCCCCCTTCGTCCCCTAAGCATAGCCAATGGCATCAGGCAGAGGCTGACAAAACGGAAGATACACACATCCACGCCCCGCAATACCCCAACTCGGGCATCTTCGGCTCCTCGACCCTCCTCGACTGGCTCGAAACATACACCTTCCCCCTCGAATCCTCCTTCAGCGACACCTCCAAAGCCCGCGCCGTCTACTCGCGCGTCATCGCCCGCACGCTCGCCAACGGCACCACCTGCGCCTCCTACTTCGCCACCATCCACGTCCCCGCCACCAACCTCCTCGCCTCCCTCTGCCACGCCCGCGGCCAGCGCGCCCTCATCGGCCGCGTTTGCATGGACAACCCCTCCTTCTGTCCGGACTATTATCTCGACCCCTCGCCCGAAGCTTCCGTCACCAAATCCCAAGAAACAATCGCCCACATCCACTCCATCGACCCAGCCGGCACGCTTATCCACCCCATCCTCACCCCGCGCTTCGCGCCGACCTGCTCCGCGCCCGCCCTCCGCGGCCTCGCCCAGCTCGCAAACTCCTACAATCCCCCGCTCCACATCCAAACCCACCTCTCCGAGAATACAGGCGAGATATCTCTCGTCCGCGAGCTCTTCCCCCAGAGCAAGGACTACACATCTGTATACGACGACTTCGGGCTCCTCACGCCGCGCACGATCCTCGCGCATGCGGTGCATCTGTCCCCGTCTGAGCGGGAACTGATTGCGTCGCGGGGCGCCAAGGTATCGCATTGTCCCGCGTCGAATTCAGCGCTGGGGAGTGGGATTTGCGCTGTGAGGAAATTGCTAGAGGCGGGGGTGGAGGTTGGACTGGGCACGGATGTGAGTGGCGGGTATAATTGCAGTGTGCTCGAGGCGGTGCGGCAGGCGTGTCTTGTTTCGAGACTGTTGAGGCATAGTCATAATCATTCTCAGGAAGGTGGCAGTGATGGTGAGGAGGTGCTGAGTGTCGAGGAGGGGTTGTACCTTGGTACGCGGGGCGGCGCGGCGGTTGTGGATCTGGCCGGGGAGATCGGGGGCTTTGAGGTTGGGATGTCCTTTGATGCGCAGATGGTTCGGCTGGGTCATACTCATACGTCGTCCTCGGCGGCGGCTGAGCACGGGGTTGTAGACCTGTTTGGGTGGGAGTCGTGGACGGAGAAAGTGCATAAGTGGGTGTGGACGGGGGATGATCGGAACGTGAGGGCCGTTTGGGTTCGGGGGACGTTGGTTCACTCTTTGGATGAAGGACAATCGGATGTGAGCACATCGGGGAGAAAGAAGGCTACGTGGACCGGGACGGGCTGGGAGTCGAGGTGGTGGTTGTGTGGGTTGGGGTTTGTGAGCGCTTGGTTCGTTTTTGATAGAGTCATGCGGTAGCATGTCATATTTTACTGCAGAGCGAAGCGAAGCGTAGCATGTTGTAAATAATTCATTGTCAATACTAGCTACCAGATACCAGCCACCGCTTCTCATACTGTCACGATGCCATCTACTGGAACAGCTCAACGCAGTCGAAGATCTAGCAATGTTAGTCTAAAACACACAAAGTGGCGTCTGCACTCACAAAGTTGGGACTGAGGAACTGGTCTCCAGAGCTTCCAGAGACAACACTGATGGTAATCTGTGCCCGTCAGCTTGGTAGTTAAACTTGTAACATGATGACGACGTACCGTGTTGGTGCCCGCAACGATCGTGCCAGCCGGAATCGCAACATTATACACCTCGCCCAACCCCCTGTACGCGCCGCGGGTGACACCGCGCGAGTTGAGGTTCGTCGGCGCAGAGGGAGCCGGACCGGTAAACGAGTTGACCTGTCTCATTAGCTTGCGAAGAAAAAGCTAGCTGGGGCTCTGGAGGGCCGCCTACCTTGACTTGTGGTCGACCACCCGCAAAGGACAGGGTTGTGCCGATGCGCAGTGTAGCGGCGCCGGTCTGCGAGGACGACGCCGTGAACTTGATCGTGACGGGGTCATTGACCCCCTTGAAAATGGCCATGGGGAAGTCGGACAGCGCGGAGCTGCCGACGGTGTAGGTGAGCGGGCCCCAGCTGGCCATGCGCGAGTCGGACGGGTGCATTCTCAGCTGGTTTGCTGCGTTGCGGAAGCCAGTGGGTCTAGATCGTCAGTATCTCTCTATGGGTCAATATCTTTTGCTGAAGTGCGCTTACTGGCCGTCCCAATCGCCGATCTTGAAGATAGTCTTGCCGGTCGTCACGGACCCGGAGATGTTTTTGGTGGTTGTTGAGCCGGCCGACACGGAGACAGAGGTCGAGGCGACCTTGTATTCCCCTTGGTAGTAGACCATGGTATAGGTTCCGGGCTTCATGGCGGGAGAGGTGAAGCTGCCGTCGGACGCCGTGTAGGTCCAGTACTGCGCCGCATCGTTGTACCTAAAGAATCAGTCATATCTGACATTAGTTTTAAGGTTCCCGGGCAGGGCAATACCAGTGGACAACCCATGCAAACGCGGAATTAGCACCCGATGCTTTTCCAGTCACCTTGCCTCGGGCATTGGCCGCGACATAGCCCGTAATGCCAAGGTTCGCAAAGAAAGACGTATCAATGCTGGTGCTGGGAGTGCCGCTGCGACTAAAGTACATCGAGTATGGGCCGTGCAGACCCATGCGGTACGATTCTGTCTGGACGTGGCCGGAGTTCTGGGCGCATTAGTGATTGCACGATTCCGGACAGACAAACACCTACCATGTACCAATAGAGGGAGTTGTAGTCGCCTCCGTTGTTGGAGTTGATATCTCTGTTGAAATCAGTGGCGACTCGGTTATAGGAACAGAAAAATCATACCGGTGGAAAGGACCGCCGGAAGAAGATTCGTACTGGTTGAGGATCATGCAAACGCGATACGCGCTGCCAGAGACGCCTATGTCTGTTAGCCTAGATTCCAGGAAAGTAGATGCTACCCACAGTGTCTCTGGTCGTCGATGAATCGCTGACTGGAGTAGAACTTGCTGCGCGTCTGTCCATTGACCAGGAACTATGGCTGTCAGTACGAGAGTATGCTGCGGATATGACCAACTTACCACATCCGAGCCCTCAATGGCGGTACCGCCAGCGGTGTTTGAGACTTGACCAAATGGCTCCTCGTTGGGAAGGAGGTTGTTGTTGAGACGGGCAATGAACCGCAGCTCACCAATAGAAGGTTCTGGATGGTCAGCAGAGATCCTGAAGCATGGTCAGAGGACTAACCCGCAGTAATGTAGGTGGCCATATGAATGATTGGGTCTCCATTGTGCACAACGAAGTATTGGGTCAAGGTACTCGTCGAGCAGGTAACCTTGATATAATCGCCTAGAGAAGTCAGCCCAATACTGTCATGCTCAGGCAGTCGGACACACCATTCTGAGTGGCAGAGACGGTTGCAGATCCGAGCCCTGACCCTATGTGACTGCCTGTGCCTTGATACTGCAGCTCAGAGCCGTAAAAGTTGATCGATGTGATGTCGCAGTTCGACCGGCTGACCGTAAACTTCAACGGATTCGCCGAGTTGGCATCGATGACATAGGAGCTGCTGGTCGTGGTGATGCCAAAGGCCGCATTGGCAACCTGAGCCCAGAAGGGAAGGGACAAGAAAAGCACAGCTTTCGACAGCATTGTGAACCGCTCTGGGAGGTGGCGTTCTGAGCTGATGTTTGTTTTTGTGGGTCTGCAGAAGTGCAGATGCTTATATATCACCAGATGCCATTCTTCAGGATGTACAGCCTCAGACACGGAGGGATCTTCATCTCCATCACATTTTCCCCTCCTGGCAATTTGACGGGTTCCACCAATCTCAGGAGGTGGATAATTGCGCAACATGAGCACGGCATCCTCATCTATCAAGGCTGGCGCTAAAGAAGGAGTGCATGACTGTATATTAATTGGGCCCACAATATGTACCGATGCATGCGGAGAAGCCTGCGCGAATGCCACGAAATAGATAATTACCACGCGGTAGGTTTCTCCGGGGAAAGGTTGCCAAGTATCATAGTCTCAGCAGGATGCTCCTTTATACCGGCCAATTTCTTCACACGGTTTCAGTGATTTTGAGAGATATTACTGCGTACACTAGCTTCATTCCTCCTCGATAGCTTGCACGCATGCAACCCTCGTAGAGAATCCAACATCGACCTCGTCATGCTGCCGGAGTGGTTCTGGTTCATCCGGATGATGTCTTCGGATCACATCGCCGGGTCTAAAAGGGACGATCACCAGGCGGGGTTTGGCAGGACCATTGTCAATCCGTTACCCCATATTGCAAGCCAGATTCGGTCTCTTTTATCGCGAGAATTCAAGTCCTTGTCTTTCAGCCATGGTTTTGAATCAATCGAACTTTTGCCGTTAGGGATCCCAACTGGGTTTCGTCAGGCTTTGGCGCCATAGACACCAAGTCAGGTGCACCCGGATTTTTTCCGTCCTGAGCTTCTACAAGGGGAGAGGCTTTTCAGTAATTTCCATTTCCATCAATCAATCAACCGCTCATTGCATCCTCGCATTGTATCATCCCGAGTCTGGTAGAGGTGTTGCGATCGGCCAACCCAGTCAGATTTCATCCTATGCCTTTCAATTCATGCATATCCCTCGTAACCGTAGTGTCATCCAAATGCGCAGAAAGGAGCTGTTACACCTGAGACTGCCAAGATGATCGAATGTGCCGAGTTGGGAAATGAAACTCCTGGTGGGCTTGGTGCCAGTCTTCACCGGAATCAGTCCGGAAGTCCCAGCCGCCCAGCCGAAGGACTCCTGGAATATGAAGATTGAGGAACATTTCTGCTCATTAATGCGTGAGGTAGAATTCTAGACCATGTTCTTGCTAGGTTGCTTGTCTCACTCATCGTTGCTGACAGATCAGTTCGAATAGCCAAGAGATCAGGATCCAGGAACAGCATAACAATTCGGAACATCCTCGGAGGTTTCAGCCCAAGTTGTTGTTCACAGCTCACTCATGCTAGTATGATTTCCTGTTTAGGAGTTGAAGGGCAGATGGATGTCTGTATTTGTACTGAAATAACCTGTTACACTTGATCTGCAGCTGAGATGTTTCCAACTTTGTCCTTCCGTGCTTTGAAGCGTTCGTTGGAGACTCATGTAGGCATTCCTCATCGATATGTTAACGCCATGTTTGTCGCGTCCTGTCCTCATTCAGAGGCGATTGCATTTCAACGCAAGTTTGAGGACTGCCATTTGTCAAGTACAATCGCTACAACAGAGTAATGGGTTGCCATTCAGGTTCTCCAAGCCAACACTGACTAATATGCTCAGCGTGCAAAGACACAATTTCCATGAGTTAGAGTCAGAGCATGCCTATCTGATGCAGGCTATCGCTGGCATTCTAGCAGTAAGGTCATGAACTTGGGAACTATGGCGCTTCAAAGTCTTCTTCATGAAACAAACATGAACAGCTTTTTCAGTCAAACTGCGTCGTATACGAGATCGCATGATGAAGCGCAAACAATATGTCACAGAATCTGTTCATTGTCCTTCCTCAAGCCTCGAGAGGGTGACCGGTTCTGTTAATCGTCCCGGGCGAAGGACCACATTCACTCTTACTTCTTATTAACTCGGTAAAACATGACGCTGTTCGCGACTAAAATGGGTTGTCATTGTCTGTATGCATCCCAAATTAGCAATTCCATATCTGTGCGCTGTGTGTGGCTCTGTACAAATAGAGCATCCTCAACCTGAAGCTATTGTTCGGAGATATGGATCATATTGTTCTAGAAGGGCTCAGCCGCCCCTGAAGTAGATAACCATGTGGCTACGTTTGACTCGCTAATGCATCATTTGATTTTAGTGTCAATCAATTGGTGAAGTTTTGGAGTCCCAAGTCCGCCAAAAGTGGCTTCATTCCGATCGGTGGCTGGACCCTCATGGACGGTTGAATGGTTGATATTATCGCTGCTTTCGGTAATCTGTTGTGCGACACAACTGAGTCGTACTGCACGCGATATCCCCTGTCTCGGTGACAGCGACGGTTGTGAATTCCCATCGCTTGCTCAGGACTGGCGACTACAATTGCAAAATGACTACATTAACTTCGGAGACTCCTCCTCGAGGGCCTGACGGGTATATATGTCTGCCAGCTCCAGCTTATCGGTCATTGACCCGATATCTCAACTCACCAGGCAGATCTTGCTCAAGCCTCCTTGGTTTTATCTCACATGGACTTGGACATTGAGTTGATCCTCGTGTTAGACTTTCTGATGAAGCTCTATCCATCATGGCTCGCTGCAATGAGTCTTGCCCTACTCTTCGACCCTGTCACAGGCATAGGACTACCAGCATCTACACTAGAAAGAGACCTGCGACTCGCCGCTGGGTTGGGCTTGGATTCTCATCTCGCATTGAATGACCCTGAAGCTTTCCGTTCTATGATATTCGATTCTGCAGATTCCACGATTGCGGCAGAATATACAGAGGTGAGTCCACACCTGACAAGTAATCGATTTGTTCTGACTCGTGCAGATTCCCATTGACCACGAGGATCCTTGGCTTGGCACCTATCGAAACAGGTTTTGGGTCAATGAAGAGTTCTATGTCCCTGAAAGCCCGATCATGGTCTATGACATTGGAGAGGCTACTGCTGAATATTCGGTTTCTTTGTTGGCAAATTCCTCATCCTGGCTTAGTCTGCTGTTGCACGAGTTTCGCGCCATGGGAGTTGTGTGGGAGCACAGGTAGGCCCGCCAGATGCCTTGGAAGTATGAGATATGTACTGATGTCGCGAAGGTATTATGGAGACTCCCTTCCATTCCCCGTCAGCCAGGATATGCCCGTGGAGCACATGAAGTATCTCACCACCAAGCAAGCCCTGGCCGATATCCCATATTTTGCTGCAAATTTCAGCCGGACGAGTCATCCCGACATCGATCTGACACCCAGAGGAACTCCTTGGGTTATGATCGGTGGATCCTATCCTGGTATCCGTGCCGCGTTCACTCGCAACAAATATCCCGATACCATATTTGCAGCCTATGCATCGTCCGCTCCCGTCCAGGCTCAAATAGATATGAGCGTGTACTATGAGCAGATTTACCGTGCTATGGTGGCCAACGGGTACAGTAACTGTACGAAAGACATTCAGGCTGCTCTCAAGTACATCGATGACCAGTTGTCCAACGAAGAGACGTCCGCGTCGATCAAACGGCTGTTTCTTGGACCCGACGCGGAGAAGAACAGCAATGGAGACTTCACCACGGCTTTGGGCGCTCTTTACGGACCCTTTCAGGCTCACAGTATTGGGAGCGGTAATCAAAGCTTGCACAATTTCTGCAACTACCTCGAGCTGGACCCAGCGACAAACCAGTCGGCAGGGTCGGAAGGTCTTGCCCCGATCCGCGGCAGCAAATACGTCGCAGAGCGCTGGGCGTCCTTTCCTTATTTCATATCACTGGTCAACAGGATATACGGGACTAACTGCAACGGCCTTAATGCATCAGAGCCATTGTCGTGCGATTTCAGCCAACCCAACACCGTCCCTGAATTGATTAGCTGGACTTGGCAATACTGCACTGAATGGGGGTTTTTCCAGAGCAGCAACTTTGGCTCGCATGCGCTTCTTTCCTCGTATCAGACCCTGGAGTATCAGCAGGAACTTTGTTATCGCCAGTTCCCAAATGCCGTTCAGGTTGGACTCCTACCGCCACAACCACAGACGGAAAGCTTGAATGAAGAGTTCGGCGGCTGGACTATCCGACCGTCCAACGTGTACTTTAGCGGTGGACAGTTTGATCCCTGGAGGCCATTGTCGGTGTTATCTGACGAGAACTGGGCTCCACCGGGAGTCAATTTCACAACTGAAATACCGGCCTGTGGGGTCTCCACAGGCGAAGAGGCGGTATTTGGGTACATTATGGAGAACGCGGTGCACTGCCCCGACTTTCAGCTCACCCCGGACGCGGCAGTCTCCCGAGATTACTTTATCCAGGCCTTGAAACAATGGCTGCCATGTTTCAGGCAAAATCAGTCCGGCAGTCACAGTGATTATTGATGTCATTTGATTGTGGGGAGTGGTTAGCGTGGTTGATCCTTGCGTTGTAGCTAGCCTTTTTCATATATGCTTGCGACTTAGCCGAGACTAGACGGTGCATAACTTGAGCCTGACATGTTGCATCCTTTCTGTCTAACCATTTTCGTATGTGCTTGCGATGGATCGCTCATCTATTTGCATTTGGACCATTCACACGTTGAGTTTTCTGTGCCTCGTAGGTTCCATGGAATGCAAGGTTTGCAGCGATCCACTCACATGTGTCGGGTTACGAGTCTGCCTCTCCGCCGAAGCATCAACATATCTCCAGAATAGCGAGGTTGTCAAGATCACATACTGAGGGGTAGCCTGGAAACCTACATCGGCATGTGGTATAAATAGTCAGCGCTGCGGTCATGGATAACTTTGGTCACACCAGTCTGGACCATTTCTAATTCCAACACTCGGATAATTGGTATTGTCATACAAGTCACAAGTACAACCTCACCCAACCAGGGCACGACACCATGCTGGCCCCTGCTATTGCGCTATTCACCGCAGTATACACCACCTTCTTGGTCCTGCGCTATTTCCAGCAACTGTACAAGCACCGCAAACAGGCCCGATCTCTGCGCTGTCAGCCCCCCGTCGAAGGGGCAGCGGGCATCTTTGGCATCTCTGCGTTTCTACGACTGAAAAAAGCCGTCAAGGAGAAGAGATGGATTGAGCTTATCGCCGAGCAGTACGAAAAGTACGGCAACACGTTTACGCAGTCTATCTTTGGACGACCGATGATAGCTACGATCGAGCCGGAGAATCTCAAGGCTCTGCTCGCGACCCAGTTCAATGATTTCGAGCTCGGGACGAGACACCAGGAGTTTTACCCGTTGCTTGGGGACGGCATTTTTACGCTGGATGGAGCGGGCTGGTCGCATGCGCGGGCGCTATTACGACCCCAGTTTACGAGGGATCAGGTGAGTGATTGTTTGCATCTCCTGGGACCGTGCTGACTCCTCAGGTTGCCGACCTGGACTTGATGGACGGCCACATCTCCAGACTGATCGACTTAGTCCCGAAAGACGGCTCGACATTCGATATTCAGCGGCTGTTCTTCCTCCTCACGATCGATTCAGCGACTCATTTCCTCTTCGGGGAATCGGTGGGCTCTCTGCAGGCTGGCACGGACACCGGCCTTCTGGGTAAATCGGCCGTCGGTAACGCGGAGGGCTTCGCAGAGGCGTTCAACTTGGCACAGGAGTATCTGGCTGCGAGGTCCCGAGCGGTCAACTTCTACTGGATGATCAACCCCAAGGAATTCCGCGACGCCAACAAGCGCGTCCATGAGGTCGTCGACCACTATGTTCAGCTCGCCCTCGAGTCGCGGCGGAATCCGGAGAAGAAGCAGCCTGGAGGCCGGTATATCTTTGCTGAGGCGTTGGCGGCCGAGAACGACAATCCAAAGGTGTTGCGAGACAACATGCTCAACATCCTGCTGGCGGGGCGCGATACAACCGCCAGCCTGCTCAGCTCGACCTTCTTCTATCTGGCTCGCCATCCGAACGTGTGGACCAAACTTCGTCAGGCCATTGTCGATGCGTTCGGCGATGCTGAGCACCCCAAGGACGAGATCACGCAGACCAAACTCAAGGATATTCCGTACTTGCGATATGTGCTGAACGAAGGTACGTCAACCCCCTAGACAGTTCAGAGTAGGAGTATTCTGACAACCGACCAGTTCTCCGGCTCCTGCCACCCGTCCCTGCCAACTTCCGCGTCGCCAACAAGGACACAACATTACCTCTCGGAGGTGGCCCGGACCAAAAGTCCCCCGTCTACGTCCGCAAGGGCACGATAGTCACCTACAGTGTATACGCCATGCATCGCCGGACAGACTTCTATGGCCCGGACGCGAACGAGTTCCGACCTGAACGCTGGGAAGAAAACGGCCGACGAGGATGGGATTATCTTCCCTTCAACGGAGGCCCCAGGATCTGCCTAGGCCGTGAGTGCTCCTTTCTTTCAAGAGGCTTTACTGCCGGCTAACATCTGCAGAACAATACGCACTCACCGAGGCCAGCTTTACGATTGTCAAATTACTCCAGCGGTTTGATCGGATTGAGAACGCGGAGCCGGACCTGATTGAGCCAGTTCAGCAGACGAATCTCACTCTGGCTCATGATAGAGGTGTATATATTAGACTGTACTCGTCGAAGGCACTTTGACAGTGATATACGAAGCATGACTGTTACGATTTGAATTATTTTTTGGCTTAAACAAATCTGAACGTACCTATTTACAAGATATGCCTAGTATACAGTTTACTACATAGCTGAACTGATGCTTATAATGGAGGTTTCTATCACAGAATACCAGACAAGTACATCCAAAAGAGGAAAGTGGTCCATGCGCCACATGTGGCTGGTGCGGTGGCGCGGATTATCTCCATGATTCGCCGAGTGAGATGGGCTGGATTTCCACCGTTGACACCATCGAATCACTTCAACTATTGGTAGAGTAGAACACACTCAGACCTTAGGAACACCTCACTGGAGCGCCATAATCTTTCGACGCATCTTCACCTTTCCCGGAAGCTTGTCTTATCAGGGAGATCGTGTGCCAGTCAAATCGACATCAAGTAACCGGGCTATCTGAATGCCGGCCTTTCGTCGGAACAAATAATCAGCTCCTCCTCTCACCGCTCCTTAAGCTCCATCTTGGGGGCGGCCGGTGTATACTCCCTTGCTGCAGTTCATTCTTGCGAGGAGTCTAGCAAATCCAGCTGACTCTGCATTCATCACCGTCTCACTGAGCGGTCAGTCAAGATGGCCTCTACTTCAAACCCCAGTTCACGACCGCCTGCGACAGGTGTCATTGTCCCTAAAATGGAGCATCCTCCTCAGGATACAAAACTCGCCGAGATTCCTGACAAAAACAATGCGAGCGGTGAAGCCTGGACCTCAGAGATGCAGTATGTGTCGTCGCTAGCCAAGTTGCAGAAGATGGAGGCCACGGTTGGTTTTCCCTCCCCTTGTGTTGATCGCATGTTCAAGCTGACAAGTGCAGATCCACCAACTACGGACTCTAGTCTCTGGGCGTCTCATGGAGCCGATAGTCCCCATCGTCAACCCCAAGGCGGCTGCGAGGAGGCCGCTGCCAAAGTCGCCGCGGGTGCTCTCTGAACAGCTCTCGCAGACGGCACGCGCGAGCGTTGCAGAGGTCCAGGAGTTCCAGGCGATGTGGCGGAGCCCTGAAATGAAAGCCATCTGGGACCATGTGGACGCTCGGATCAAGCAGAATGGGGGCCAGCTGCTGCAGCCGACGGGGATGTGGGAGCGGGACTATGATGTTCTTCTGGAGGAGCTTGAGAAAGAGGAGCGGGCGCAGAAGGAGCAGCAGCAGAGGGTTAAGGAGGAGGAGGAACGCGCGAAGATCCAAGCGGTCGAGGGAGGCTGGAGGACGATCGTGGAGACGTTTATCCGACGAAACTTACCAGGTGTTCGGGTAATGGCTCATCAGGACCAGGCCAGGATCACTATTGTTCTTGTCAAGGCCGGCATGGCATTCCAGCTGCAGGCGGTCAATGGAGATGGACATGACATGGCCGATTGGCGGGTTCAGGACATGGCGGCTCCGGGTAAACCGAAGACGAAGCTGGAAACGGCGGTGGCCGCTTGTCTGAATGCTTGTCCGCGGCAGTGGGATATTGCGTATCTACTGGTAAGTTTACAACACTGACACCAACACCAGATGCAGCGAGACAAGTCTAATCCTCAATTCAGGACATGATCGCCTCCTACTCCGACGTCAAACAGACCCCCTGTGTGAAATGCGGCAAAATGACCGACAACGCCGCGCAACTCCCCTCCATCCGCAGACCCAACCCCATCCAATCGTCCCAAGACCAACCAGTCGTCTGGGAAGCCTACCATCCCGCCTGCATTGATTCTCCCCCATCCTCCGGCCCTATCTTCAGTTAACCATGTACCCCATGCACAACATCATGCCAATACCCAGCCGGATACTCCACTCCCCTCCAATCCCAATACCGCCGCGGAATGACATGCACCCGCCTTCTTCTCCCATCCCCCTCCTCATCGCAATACTCAACCCCACACCACGTCCCATGATCCGGAACCACATACCTCCTCCGCCGGAAGTCGTACCGCTCACACGCCCCCCGCCTCGCCCACGGGAACGGCGTCTCGTCTCCCCCGGCGCAGCAGCACTCCTGCGGACACTCCCACCCGGACCAATTGATCCGTTGCTGATTCTGGCTCCGGCTGTTGATCTTCCCGACATATATATCCGGCCCGCGATTGGTCAGGACATCGAAGAGGCGCCACCGACGGGGCCAGCGCGAGGGGTTACCTGGCCGGGGATCTTTCGGCCAGATCCAGCCTAGTGTTGTGGAGGGCATTGCAGCGAGCTCGGCGAGCAGGGCTTAGGAAGGAGACAGCGAGACAAACGAGGAAAGGCAGCGAGCTGAGCTTGGAAACGAGAGAGGGCAGCGAGCTTAACAACAAAGCGAACTATTCAAGATCAAGGTCCAGACACGTAGGGAATTGATGATATGCACCGCACCTTCAGTTTTGCTTAGGATGAGATAGGAATGTGTATTGTACCTAACCTTAATCACCTATACTTATACCCATACCTCTGTACTGAGAATAAAGAATAAAATTTTCCATCGGGTGGGAATATAGGTTCATGAGACAAAGATCGCATTGCATGCGGCTGCATGGCTGTTCTTTACTATCGCGGTACTACCTTACTATCCTGCTTTGTATCAATTGGACAAGACAAGGGATGCGGCTCCGGATATGCAATTGCTTTCATTCATTTTTTATGCTCCTGAATGGTAAACGTGGTTGACTAATTGTGATATGTATGTCAATTTTTATGCTAATACAGCTCATTATAGACACCAGATGATTGAATAGATTGAATATACCAGTCCCCGCCACTTTAGATTATTGTAATGGCATATACACGGAGAAGAAAAATGAAAACGCCAGCCCAACCTTGCCGATACATCGCTATTGTCATGAAGGAAAAAAAAGTCGCTCACTCGGATGCAATATGTTGTTAGAAAACATACGATACGTTCATGAGGAATATCAAGTGGAAAAGACACCAAAGTCACCGGCGAACCAGGTGAAGGAGGCTATGGTGATCATGACCATGCCAAAGGCGAACTTGAGGGCTTGCCGCTCGATGTCGGAAAGGGCGCTGTTGCACGTGGCGCAGTTGAATTCTGTATTCGGGTCAGTATGCTTTGTCAAAGATGCGTGGGGAAAGAAGAGCATACCGTTGAGAGGAGTATAGGGTTGCGGACTGTACATGCCAAAAAGGTAACCGTTCTGCGAGCCAAGGTGGCCGGGACTTGCGGTGTCTCCAATGTCCTTGTCCACGTCGACCACGTACAACGTGTACGTTGCAGTCAGCAGTGGGGTCGTGGCATTCGCCTGGTACTTGCCCGTATCCCACACCACCTTTCCAGTCGCCTCGACGCTCATGTTGCTCGTGAGGGTATAGGTCGCGCTGTTCATGGTGCAGGTCGCAAGAACATTCACCGCAGACGGCGTCACCAATAGAGAGGTATAGTTCCAGGCAAAAGTCACATAGTCGCCGATCTTGTAGTAAGTTGAGGCACCCGCGGTGGGGATCATCATCGACGTTCCGCCCGCAGGGAGACGTGGATCGATCGAGGTCGACTTGGTAGAGGTCTTGGTCTTGCTGTTCTTGCCGGATTTGTCGGTGGCGGTCTCAGTGGTTGTTCCTGACTTCGTCTGTGTGCCGGTCTCTTTGGCCGTGCCAGTAGCGGTGTCTGTTCCACTGCTAGAGTCCGTCGAAGTCGAGTCATTTGTGGTCTTGCTTTCCGAGGCAGAGTCGGTCTTGCTCGCTTTAGAATCAGCCGTTGTTTGGTCGGACGCAGTTGGATCTGTCGAGTCAGCACTCGAACAAATGAGCAATCTGTTTTGCAAACTAACCAGCTCTGGCCGCAATCTCTCCATGTGCCGGGGTCAGCCCGTTCTCGGGCCATGGCCAAGCCGAGGAAATTGTTCCCAGCAAGAGGAGAAGGCTTAAAAACGAGAGAAAGTTGAGGGATTGCATTATGGATGATGCCTTCAGATCCTGAGGCTATCACGCAATACAGTGACCGAGTCCCTTGAAAAAACGTTGGGAGGGTGATGCTCCGGCTACCTCCTAACCGATCGATTTCTTCGCAAACGAGTGTCGACGATCCCGAGAGAGCGATTCAAAAGGTCGGCAAAACAGTCTGGACGTAAGATGGACAGGTAGAACAAATTTCTCCAAGTCAGCGGGTCAGTGAAACATGCAGATCGGGTGGTGTCGTATGCGGGTCGCACGGAGGGAAGGCTGAATGGCAGGTAAACAAAGCGAGTGACTGGTTAGAGAATCAACTCAACAGAATCACACCATGGGAAACTGTAGAGAGATGTGACCAAATTCAGGATACAAAAGACAAGCAGGGCTCCAAAAAGAAAAGTCAAGCTATGGAAAGGGTAAAAAGGATCTAGCGAGAAAAGAGGCCAGACGGGGGGTCCGATAGAAGCGACTAGAGAAGGGGATCTGGAGGCGGGCTAGCCTGTTTGGGCATAACTGAGACATGGGCTATTTTTAACTATCAGAATTATTCACACCATCACATGAAGGTCACCACAATTATCTTGATCAAAATATATGCATCTCTATCTCTTAATTGGCAGGCTGAAACAACTGGACTGCCATATTTTCCTCAGTGGTACCCTCCATATGTTGTCTTCATGGTCGCCAGGATTGCTACGAGAGAAACGACGCTTGATCAAACCATGGCGAATGGATCCATACTCAAAATCACAAACAAAAGTCCACTATTCCATGCAATCAAAGATATAGCAGCGATTGATTTAAACCACTGGCATCACAGCGGCGTTACAGGTAAATAAACATTAAAGAGCGTTTCTGTATGTGCGACGCATATCAATACATATCACTCTCGTCAGGTAAGGAGCGACTCATAACCTCCAAAACCCTCGAGTGATCCAAGAAATCATCACTCTCGCCACGCGCATCTCATTTCCGATGGCAGCATCTTCCGCTGGCCACTATCGGCACCCTCGGGTCTATTTACGAAGTATATTCGACCTGGAGTTTGACGGTGCTGCAAGAGGGGGGAAATTTGGGTTCGTAATAGCGGTAGATATAGAAGAGCTGGGGTGCGCCGTGGTACCAGTCGCACACTGGGATAAATTAGCCACATGCAGAGAGTTGTCGGGTACCTCAGATGGAAATGCTTACCCAGCCAACCGCCAAAGCCCTGTTGCTCCGACCACTGCAGGCCGGTGCTATCGATGAAGAATCCCTCCACGCCGTAACCGACGTTGATCTCGACGGGTTCCCATTCTGCGAACAAGTCAGTTCCAAATCGAAGACAATATAGTTGGGGGAGCAGGGAACTAACGAGCATAGTTGGTATCACCGATCGGATTGAAGCCCCAAGGGAACGGAGTCTTCAGGTCGAACTGCGTATAGGTGCCATTTAGGAAAGCCGTACTGGCAGTGTTCACATCGGACGTGAGAACAGCGTCATTGAATCCTGCACCGGTGTGGTATGCGTAGACGTATAGATCATTGTGTTTCTCGTTAGATGCGTCAGCGGTCTTAAGATGGAAGCGCTTGGTGGCGTCGGTGGCCTGGCGAGTTGTATGTAACATGGGGTTGGCCGCGACTGCGGAAACCAGCAGAGTGAGAGTAGAAAGGAGCTTCATCCTGATGGTTGCTGAACAAGAGATTGGATTATTTTGTTTAATGCTTTTCAGTGAAACCAGCACAAATGACAAAAGGTGGACAACAATGTGAGAGAATGGGTGACGGTGATGAGGATGGATGTGGCGATATCCCTTCCTTTATTTATGTTCTTGAACATATAGTATGCATCACCACTACTCCACTAAGTGGAACAGCACCGACTGCTTCAAACCAACATTGGTAATCAAGTCATCTCATCAACGATCAACGTCAAATATAGAAACTTCTGCAGACATTGCAGGAATGCTAGTTGTTAGCATGCTGTCCAGCAGGAACTAGTCTGTTCTTCTCAGGCAACACCATCACACCACATCGCCGCACAACCAAGAAATTCGAGGAAGAATGAGTCTCCACAGAGGAGTTGTTCAGCTCAGGCTAAAGTATGGAGACTTGGGACAAATTTGCCCGACGCAACGACAATCAATGGCCAGTGGGAACACGGCGAAGTTGCCAATGAACCAGCTAAGGTGTTTAGTTGAATAGCGTAGAGGAAGATCGTACCGCAGTGGATACTGGTTGCTGGGGGAAATAATGCTTCATGAAGGCGGGGATGGGCAAACCTGAGACATTGCCGACATCACCGTAAGTGCAAAGTACGGAGCGTGACTCAAGGTCTCTGTTCTTTTGTTGGCGACATATTGTGAACACATGTAACTGTAACATCTACGCTGCTGATGCTCGACTCAAGCCTGCTATTTTTTACACTTTGAGCTCCTACTCTCTGTAGTCCTCTATGCTGCACCAACTCAGTCACAAGGTGATCGACATTCCGATGCACGCTAACAGGAACAGGAGATGAGCATCCATCCAGACTTCGGAATCGTGCCGTCTCTGCCATATCCGGAATATTATGTTTTGTAGAACAGCATGCATAAAGATCACATCGACGGCAATACCAAGCATCTTCGGCTGCGAGTTGAAGTTTCACAGGCGCTAAGGATCATCCCTATTTGACTACCATCCTACATCCATGGGTCATGGTCATGAAGTTCATGGACTACCTCCTTGATGGGACCGACTGATATCATGATCATCCCGGTGGTCTCATTTGGTTCAGTCCCCCTGAAGTGACATCAGCTGACCTATTATTCACGCTTGATCGGGCAGTCTGAGAGGCCATGTTCCATAGCAAATGTCTCATATACATATGTGATGCATGCTTAGTGATGATTATGTTACTCTATCATTAGATCATTTGCGTACTCTAGGTATCTAAAATGAATAATTCAAACGCCATAATCCATGGTATTCCCTTTGCCTCCCAATCAAACCAAGTCGTCCGCGGCCCAAACCAATAACGCCTGTCTATGCTGTAACCCGTGAGCGACGAGATGTGCTAATTCACCTTGGCGAATTCGGGTTTCAGCGACCATCTTCCTCGCCCATTCCGTCCACCTTTTTCGAGCACGGCAATCGTTTTAAGCATTTCCTTAAACTCTGCCGATCGCTGGGGCGTGGTACAGTAACGGTTGAAGTGGTCGATTAGCATCTGTGTGTAAACGGCTCCGCCCTGTGACAAGATGTAGTCTCGAATCATCGTCATGAAATCCACGCCAGTGGGAGTCCTGGATGGGGCAGGGCTGTTCGTGGCGCTCCGGGACGACGGTGTCCGTGCGGAGAGGTTAGCCAGAATGCTCGCTGATGAGGGGCCGGCCGCCGTCCGCCGCGCAGTGCTACTTCGTCCGCCAAATGCTGAAGGGAGGGGTCTTTCTTCGGGCCTCCCTGCGACTCCAAATTGACCTGTCCAGGTTGGAGTCCCAATGGGAACAGATCGTGCTGCTTCACCAGCTCGCCGCAGCTCCTCGGCAGCCTCGGCAGCCACCCTCTTGGCCTCCGCCTCGATGATCTTTGGGTCCGCTCGTACTACCCGTTTGCCGTTGACGATCTGATCATGCTCCAAAGCCGAGTGTACTCCAGAGCGAGCAAAAATGCCTTCCATGATGCGTGATTCTGAATTAACGGCTCCGGTCCCTTTCTCCTGATCGCTGGGCTGTTCCGACTCGCCCTGATATTTCTCCATGAACGAAACACCCACTACTTTGCTGATGTCGTTCTTTTCTGCTTGCAGGTCAGACGAGGCGTCCTGGGCTTTGGTCGATTGTTGATTATTGCCGTCACCGTCTCCCTGGAATGTAACCTCAGCTTCTTGGAAGAGCTTGCTCGTCTCCGTGGCACCTGGCTTTTCGTCGCCGAGCGCGAATAGGTCATACAAATCGCTCAACTGAAAGGAGGTCTGGCGCTGTTTGGGGTCTCTGAGGATCTTATTGGTGAGGAATTGTTTGAAGATCTGTCGATGATATATCTTCTCCTCAATTGTTCCAGCGGTCATTAAGCGGTAGACGCTGACATCGCGCTTCTGACCAAGTCGCCATGCTCGCTCTCGGGCCTGCACATCTGTCGATGGATTCCAATCTGGGTCGTAGATGATGACCCTGTCCGCACCCGTAAGGTTCACTCCCAACCCTCCAACCTTTGTCGTGAGTAGAAAGACATGCAGATTCGGGTCATTATTAAACTCGTCAACCATGGTTTGCCGATTCTGTATGGGTGTGGTGCCGTCCATACGCCGATAGTTGAACCCAGACAGTGACTTGATGAACTTTTCAAGGATATCCAGCATGATTCGATGCTGGGCAAATAGCAGGGTTTTATGGCCGGTATCTCTCCACAACTCCAGTAGAGATTTGACAACCTGCATCTTGCCAGACTTGTTCGCATTTCCATAGCCCGGTTGATGCGATTGCAGTTTATGATTCTGTAAATCTGGGTGATTGCATATTTTGCGCAATATATCAATTCCATATAGAAGCTGCCTGCGCCCCTTGAGAATGGACTCCATTTCTTCGGATTTTAAAAATGATTCATAGGCCATCCTCTGCGGCTTGGTCAACTTGCAAAAGAGCACCTGCTCGGTCTTTTTGGGCAAATCCGCAGCCACATCGATCTTGAAGCGCTGCAGAAGATATGGGCTGATGGCATCCTTGAGCGTCTCTGCACACTTGGCCGCTGTCTGCACTTGGAGATTAGAAGCATTCGCATATCCGCCCTGTCTGATAGGGAATTCGAATTGGTTCCGAAAGTTGACTAACGTTCCCAGGCGCATTGGGAACACAAAGTCGAAAAGCGACCAAAGCTCGGTCAAGTTATTCTGCATGGGGGTACCCGAGAGGATGATCCTGTGCGGAGTCCTAAGCTCCTTGCAATGGATGGTGATAGAAGTGTTCGGGTTTCGAATCTTATGACCTTCATCAAGGATCGCACACCCCCATTCCACCGGGATCAGAAAATGAGAGTATGTTTGTAATCCAGAATAGGTAGTGACCAGAACGTGGCCTTCTTCTACCACACGCTTAACAACCTTCCTAGCTGCCTTCTGGTTGCTGGTGAATCCTCGCGAACCGGAAGAATAGGTCTGAGATAGGAGAGCATCCTCTCTGCTGCTCTCACTCCGGATATTGACCATGCCACTCCCGGACGTGTGCAAGATGGACACACGAAAAGGTGGCCACCAGCGATGGAATTCGTTGACCCACTGCTTCATAACTGTAGCAGGGCATACCACAATCACAGGGCCGTCCAGTTTCTTGCTGTAATGCAGTCCAGCTAGGAAAGCTATTGTTTGAATGGTCTTCCCCAGCCCCATCTCGTCACCGATGATTCCTCCGACTTTCTGCTGGTATAGCTCCCATAGCCATTGTACCCCGGTTTTTTGGTAGTCGAACAAGTAAGGGTTGAGATCCCCAGGCAAGCGATATCCATTGCCATAAGACACATCTGGTACCGTAGGATGAGGAAGGTACCATTCATCCTCTTCGGTCGAGGCCTCCTCATCAATGGTATTCTCATGCTCTTCCTTTGCTTGCAGCGCCTTGGAAGCACGCTTTCGAGCGGCGCTTCTCCGACTCACCCAGCTCTGAAGTCTCGATTGATAAAGTCTCTCGTTGCCGTCGTCCAATCCGCTGAAATCTTCCATTTCGTCACCGGGTTTCTTCCCTTTCTTGTGAGCTGCAGGTCGCTCTGGCATTCCGTCCGGGTAAAATTCTTCTTCGTCCTCCAGCAATGATTCTTGTTCTTCAGACGCCACATAATCTGCTGACTCGTCATTATCTTCGTAAAGCTCATTTTCTTCATCTGCTGCCATTGAATCAGACTCCTCTTGCTTGATAACTGTCTTCTTCCGGCGTGCACCACCCTCCAGCTTTCGTCTCTTGCTTGGTCGAGTTTGGGCGGCACCTGTATCGGTACTCTCATCGTCAAAATCGAATCCTGGTCGGACG
This sequence comes from Aspergillus udagawae, assembly GCF_001078395.1. Lineage (NCBI taxonomy): Eukaryota > Fungi > Ascomycota > Eurotiomycetes > Eurotiales > Aspergillaceae > Aspergillus > Aspergillus udagawae. Next base: position 334,755 of record NW_025091274.1, on the reverse strand, counting down.
AGATTCCTGTGCGAAACAGCTGAGCGATCTTTCAGTTGCTCCAATGCCTCATTCTCGTCACGTTCATCCTCGGCATCGATGAGAGCGTCATGAAGGCTGGCAAGAGGACCCTCATTCGGACCTGCACCCATTCTAGAAAAAGGCGTTATCTTCCCGGTTCGGATGAGATAATCTCTACGAGATTCATTGGGAAGGCGCCCTGTCCCGGTTTCCTGAGTACCTGCTTCGAGACCCTCATGTCTGTCGTCAATACGCTGTTGTATTTCTTTCAAGTCATTTTCTAGCGAGGCGTTGCGAGATTCTAGATTGCTCAACTCGTTCTCTAACCGGACTCGAGCAGACGTGCCCACTGGCTGCGACAGACGCTGATGAAGTTTAAGAATCTGGGCCTCCAGTTTCCTAATAATTCAGGTATCAGCATCCGAGCCTAGACGTCGATATGACAGAATACATACTCTTTTTCGAGGGTGGTCTTCTCCAATCTCTTCTTGTCTCGTTCGTCGGCTTGCTCCATGAGCAACCTGTCGGCCTGGCAGAGTCAGACTAGAAAGCACTTCGTATAAGGGAGATCGGGTCCAGTACCTGACGAGATATATCCCTTTCAAGGTCATCCTGATCGCGTATATCGGCCTGGAGCTCTCGTAGACGGCTTATTTCATCAGTCACTGCAGAGTGATCTTCTTGCTGCTTTGAGGTAACCACTGTCGCCACTTCAGCAGTATTTGAGGCATCTGATCCCTCGGCCCTCTGAGGTGTCTCGACCACTTCAATTTCAGCGGAACCATCACCCTCATTCTTCGCGCTGTGATCCATGACTAAAGCACGACAGAAATGCCAGTGATGGTTATTCAGACAATCCAACAGCTGTTACACCCTGCAGGTCAACACCTTCACACAACAAATGATAAGCGTTCACGACGACGGAGCAGTGCAGCTCAGAAAAACGCCATCGTCATTTCCGTAACAGGTGGCGCTGTCAAGGAACTATGAGTGATATCCAGGCGGCGACGGACTTGGCCTCAGTCAAGCGGCACGCTCAGTACGGTTCAAGTCCAAAGTAACCTTTTCATACGCGGATCTCACAAGAGAATCTGGGAAGGTAACAGAATATGAAGGCTCGTCTAATATAATGATCGCAAAAGCCGAACACAAAAAGCAATCGGTATATCCTCTCAGTGCTATCTACGGCAGAAAGATTTCGCCCGCTGCCGCCTGGCCTGACCGCCTTCGGTGCACGTGCCATCAGTCGCGTCACTCTCTTGAGCCTTGGCAGTGGTTCTTCCAGCCCTGTTTCCCTTCAGCGAGCTTTGGGCATCGGTAGTACCTTATGAGCAGAGTACAGGGACATGGTTCCAGCTGCTTTTCGGAGGCAATACTAATGAAGGACGATCATTTGCCGAATTGCGAGACCACTCCTAAATCGGCGTTGCTTGTCTTAATACTTGAGCTGTACAACGAACTCATGAAGCCGTCCATCTTGCGGAGTAGGTTCAGCTAATTCCTGCAAGCGGCGAAAAGCAACCATATTTCACGAAAGTATCAAACAAGACATTTATTCTCTAGGCTACGGGGTAGATGGTTGCAGGAATGACTTTCGTTCCCCAAACAGGCCAACTTTATGAATGGGAACTCCTACTAGACCACTCATTTTTCACAAATATTGCTTCAAATAAGGATGAGCTTGTTGGTGTTCTCAAGGGATGACCTATCGTGCTAGAGAGGCTGGCTACTCGCGGATGAGAGGAGGCAGGCAACAATCGTTACTTGCCTTGCCCTGGATTCGCAGAAAATAACAATTGTAGACGTCAGAATTCAGGAGCAGCGGTAGATACGCCATACTCGTTCACTGTAGAAATAGAAATACCGAGTTGATAAAAAGTCGTCTTGAGTTCAGTCGTGAGATCAGCAAGCTCTTATTGCCTATATTTTTGCCTTTCCCGGCGAAACCCAGAGCCCAATCGCAGCCTGAGGCAGACGCAACGCTGCCCTCGAGATTGAGACATCATCAATCTCCACCTCCACGACCCTCGCCTTCTTCCTCTCTTTCTAAAACCCCTCCGCAATACTTACTTGCTGCTCAAGCGATTCCCCAGCGGCCATTCGGACTGGACTTTGTTTCCAGATCCTCCACATTCTTTGTTCCTGACAGTGTACTTCCGCACTGGAATCTAACACACATCCTCCCTGTGCTTCAGTTATTTACTGCATCCCCATTCCGCGTGTCAGTCAGCTGGCTGCATCGATAGATACTGGCAGCCCCGTCGCACCCGCCCTCCGTCACTGAGCCTGCGACCGCCCTCGGTGAACAGGACGCTTGGTGGCCATCAATCACCCCTCACCACCGGAGTGATCAGTCGTTTGGATAATGAAGCACTGTATAATTTACGTCTAACGTCAAATATTCCGAACCGCTTCGTCGTCTCCGCCTGATTGCGCTACGTGTGTCTGCCGCCCCCGCTGCTCCCCATCCCCTCGATCGCAGTGCATGTGCGCTGTCAACGGCGACAGACGATCGTCCATCCTTGATCGTCAACTCTCACTCGGGTTCTTCGACATATTGTGAGGGGAGGTCTCCCGAAGAGGATGGGTTCTCAGTGGCAGCCGTACCAGGACCCCTTGATGGGACGTCCGGCGCAGTTCAACAATGGATTGACGTCTACTCCCCAACAATTAGGCCCCAAGTATGGTGGCCAGCCGCAACAGTCTCAGCCGCCCGTGGGATATACCTATGAAGCCTTCCAAACGCCCGGAACAGCGGCGAAACCCCCCTCGGCCGGCGCAAACTCCAAATCGGTATCTATGGCGTCGTCGCCAGCCGCAACGCCACGTAGCCGCGATTATGTCACCGATGCCGATACCACCATGGAGGATGCGGACCCGTACAACAGGGCGAAGTACTCTGCGCGACCGACTCAACATAGTCGACCATCGTCTCAATTCTTCTCTCCTGAGGAGTCCTCGGCTGCCCGAAGGTACTCCCCGATGAATGTTCTGTCGCCGTCCGTGTCTTACAATACTAGTCCTGGAAAGTCTCAGAACTCATATGCTTTCCCACCCGGGCCAAATAACTCTCGCCGGTCGCCGACCAGAGCTCTAAACTACTCCTCACCCCCTCAGCCGTTTCAGTCGCCTCCTTGTAAGTCTTCTCATGATAGTCTTGAAAATAGCTCATGCTAACAGTTTGGTTGTGATAGCTGTGTCGCGTCCTCCTCGGCTTCCTCCGCTGCAGCCTACCGAGATGGGCTCCGACCAATTCTACCCGCCTTCAGCAGGATCTCAAGTTAACGCTCACTTTGGACAAGATGGGAGATCGCCCCGGTCGGGATCCATGTCTGGTGCAAGCAGGCAAGCCGGCCGAGGGCCAGTGCCGAAGTTTCAAAAGATCAAGTCGGTTCAGGAGCTCCAACCCCGCATTAATGCGCAGCCTCCATACAGACGTGCCAATCCAGAAGGGGGTTTCATTAGTGTAAGTGTTCATCGACCGGGCAAAACTGCTTGTTGCTAAATGGAAATACAGCCCCTTCAAGCGTTAACCTCCCATCTTCCGGCCACATACCGCATCTGCAATCCAAGCTTCAATTATGAGTCTTCGCGAAATCCCAGACGTGTTCTTACAAAACCAAGCAAGGGAGTCAAAAACGACGGCTACGACAATGAGGACAGCGATTATATTCTCTATGTGAACGACATTCTTGGAAGCGAAGAAGCTGGTCACAAGTGAGTGTTCTGAACCGACTCTTTCGCCGACGTTTTCAGGCCATCTCTATTGACATCTCTCGAAGGAATCGTTACCTCATCCTCGACGTGTTGGGCCAGGGGACGTTTGGTCAAGTCGTCAAGTGCCAGAATCTTAAAACCCAAGAGGTTGTTGCCGTGAAGGTCATTAAGAATAAGACTGCATACTTCAATCAGAGTATGATGGAAGTCTCGGTCTTGGACTTGGTAGGATCCGAAGATTCTTTGCTCGAAAGCATTCTGACCTTCCTTCTTGCAGCTTAACAGCAAATATGACAAGAACGACGACCACCATTTGCTTCGTTTGAAGGATACCTTCATTCATCGGCAGCATCTCTGTCTGGTCTTTGAACTGCTCAGTGTCAACCTTTATGAATTGATCAAGCAAAACCAGTTTCGTGGCTTGAGCACAACTCTCGTCCGTGTTTTTGCTCAGCAACTTCTCAACGCGTTAAGTCTCCTAAACAAGGCGCATCTGATTCATTGTGATCTCAAGCCCGAGAACATATTACTGAAGAAGTGAGTAGCGACTTGTGCCTGAGGAGGAGCTCCTGGACTAACGTCGATCTCCCATAGTCTTGAGAGTCCAATTATCAAAGTCATCGATTTCGGCTCTGCTTGCGATGAGCGACAAACTGTCTATACATATATCCAATCGAGATTCTACCGTTCCCCCGAGGTGTTGCTTGGCTTACCGTACGTCCCCTGTCTTCTTCGAACTGGTGTTAAACTAACTCGAGCAGTTACTCGTCTGCAATCGATATGTGGTCTCTTGGTTGCATCGTCGTCGAGCTCTTCCTTGGTCTGCCTCTTTTCCCTGGCTCCTCTGAATACAATCAGGTCTGTCGAATTGTGGAAATGCTCGGTCTACCCCCGACGTGGATGCTTGAAATGGGCAAGCAGTCGGGTGAATTCTTTGAGAAGACCCAAGACGAGTTCGGTCGTAAGACGTACCGCCTGAAAAGCCTGGAACAATACTCCCGGGAACATAACACGAAAGAGCAACCAAGCAAAAAGTATTTCCAGGCATCCACGCTTGAAGAAATCATCCGAAGCTATCCAATGCCTAGGAAAAATATGAAGCAAGCCGAGATCGAGCGAGGTTCGTTTCTCCAGACAGCTACATCATTTCACTCGCTGACGTCTCGTCCAGAATTGAACAATCGAGTTGCTTTTATCGACTTCGTTCGTGGTCTACTGTCAATCAACCCCCTTGAGCGATGGTCGCCCCAACAAGCCAAGCTTCACCCTTTCATTACGCAGCAGAAGTTTACAGGGCCATTCGTGCCGCCGATGAATCTAAAGTATTCCTCACTCAACAAAACCATTCCACCCGGAATACAGCAGCAGCAGCAGGCTGAGGCTGCCAGCAAACAGCGAGCGGCTCAGGCGGCACATGCACAGTCAGCGGCCCAGAATGCATACTCGATGCAGATGAATCAGTTCCATACACCACCTCATGGCCAGCCCCCGCCCATGTACAACGGCATGTTTACGGGTCATCAGCAAGGCGCCCCTCCTCCATATCCTGCCCAGGCTCCGGGCTACGGCCATCAAATGAACCTTATGCCGGGCCAGATGCCTCAATCCCAATATGCACCGTCTCAGAGCCTCTACGCTCAAGCAACCACTAGAGCTGGTCGCCAACGCGCATCCACCATGGATCATCAGGGAGGAGGAATCCCGCCAACTATTCAACGCGTTGCCAGTCACCTGGACCCGAACGCCCCCATCCGACTTCAGCCCAGCCCGGCATATTACCCGCCACCTCCTGACGGATATGTTGACAACAATGCTCAGCGACGCCGGGGAAGCCGTGCAGGGGCCGGTCAACGTAACCGAGACTTCATTCGGACTCTCGAGGACGGTGTCCTTGGCGGCGACAGCTATATGAACCAGAGCCAGTGGCACTGACCAGACAGAAGATCCAAACAGTCAGTCAACACTGGTTGTTATCTGGAACATGAGCTTGCTGCTTTCTACCGTCAACGCTGCTTTGTTCGAGCGAGAGTGTGCTCCAGGTGCGTTTACAATTTGAAGCGCAGAGCTACTCCAAGATATCTTCCTACATCGTTTGGAACGTACCGTGCTCGATCTTTCCTTCCCGTGCCCTTCGGTCTACGGCGGCTCTTACGACGTCAGCCAGTTTCATCATGTCAACGCCAGCCACTACCCCAAGAGCCTCTCCTGAGACTACTTGTTACAGGCTACATCTTCAGTTCGAAAAGTGGTCCTACCAGAAGGAGACGAAGTTATATTGTAACATCAAGGCCCTTCGCCGTGACGAGATAGCCCAGGAGCCTAGGAGGCCGGGTATAATTCGCCAGTCTAGAGCGTGGCTTTCCACGGTGCAGGCGGCCCATTTTATTATAGCCGAGCTTCCTGATCCGGTTGCTTTTGCCTTCCCTGAGCAATCTTTCCCAACCTGATCATCGTGTACTATGCCCGGACGTTGGTCACGAGTCGCATGATGGGGGTTTTTGCGAAGATTGTTTTTTCTCCCGCCTCACCATCGTGTTAAAAATTTTTCCTTTCCATTTCTCATTGCTATCTTTGTGGCGAGGCCAATTTCTATTCCCCTGTTGTCATTTCATGTTGTCTGTCTCTTGCTTCCTTCCATCGCTGCTCAACAGAGCCATTGCTATAGCTTGGATACCTAAATTTAGAAAGTCAAAGTTCGATGGATATCATGAGACTACTATGAGGGCGTCCCGTCTGCATTTCGGAAGCCTCCAAAACGTTGATATAAGCTCACAGGAGCCTGAAGGAACTAGAGGTATCATTGATTGTGAGGCTATTCATATCCAAAGACTCGCGGGGAAAGGCAGTGCAAACAGGACAAACTGCCATATACGGTTAGGTGCCGACTCGCTTAAATTTCGTGTGTGGCTCGCGCGGCCAAACTCACTGCGGCTAGGAACCCTCACTTCACAACTGAATTTGCCATCAGGCACGGGCAAACAGATCAAGAGGGCCGTTAACCCTGTCCACCACCTTATCACCCCGCGCGTCCTGTCCGACATCAGCAGATACGGCCAGTTTGTGAACAAGTTCGCGAACCCCCCTTTTTCGTCCGATAAACCCTCGAACCGCAAACATGTCGCGTTTCTTTTACGGCGGTGGTAGCGACAGCGAGTCCAGCTCGTCTGACGAGGAGGAGCTCTACAGCGATCGCGAGGAGGAGGAAAAGTCCGAGGAGGAAGAATCCAGCGAGGAGGAGGAGGAGACCGAGGGAGAGGAGTCCGAGGAGGAAACGGGTAAAAATAAGTTTTTGAAGGATGTTGCTTCCGACAGCGAGGAGGAGGAAGAGGAGGAGAAAGTCACGGTTGTCAAGAGTGCCAAGGATAAGAGATTGGATGAGCTTGAAAACACGATCAAGCTGATTGAGAACGCCAAAAAGATCAACGACTGGGCTGTTATCTCGACAGGTGCGTTTTGTTCCTTTCACATGCCGCTATCTATGTGGAGACGGAAATAGGGAGGTGGGTTGAATGTGTGAGATGGGCTGACATGGGATAACAGAGTTCGACAAGCTGAACCGACAGGTTTTGAAGATCGCGCAATCTGGTCCGACTCCCAAGATTTACATCAAGACCGTTGCCGACCTTGAGGATTTCGTGAACGAAACCGTTGCCAAGCAGAAGTCCGGAGATAAGAAGCTGAATGCCAGCCAGGCCAAGGGCTTCAACGCTGCCAAGCAGCGTATCAAGAAGAATAACAAGGACTACGCCAACCTGATCAACAAGTACCGGAAGGACAAGGAAGACTTCATGGAAAGCGACGATGAGGAGGCCGCCCCCGTTATTGCTGCTCCCCGTATCACCAAGTTGGAGCGTATTGAGGCTCCCGCCGTTGCTGTCGATGATGATGGCTTCGCAACTGTTGGCCGCGGTGGCAAGACTCTGCAGTACACTCCTGAGAGCATCCTGAAGCACCTCCGTGTGATTGTCGAGTCGCGAGGAAAGAAGAACACAGACCGCCTGGAGCAGATTCGGACGATGGAGAAGCTTCTGGAGGTGGCTCAGACTCCTTATCAGCGCATCCGTGTTTATCTTACTCTCATTTCCACGCGTTTTGACCTCACATCCACGTCCAGTGCCAACTACATGGCTGTCGATCAGTGGAAGTCCGCCGAGCAGGACTTCTCGTCCCTACTGTCGGTTTTGGAGAACAACCGTGACCACGTTGTGACCGAAGGTGCCGAAGAATGGGAAGATGACGAGAAGCAACCCACCATCACCCCCGGCCAGACCCTGTACATTCCCGGTAGCATCGTGTCTTTCGCCGAGAGACTCGATGACGAGCTTACTAGATCCCTGCAACACATCGACCCCCACACCGCCGAGTACATTGAGCGTCTGAGCGATGAGAAGCTGCTGTACACCGATCTCGTTCGTGCCCAAGCCTACGTCGAAGCTTTGAACGAAGCCGAAAAGAGCGAACCCAGGCAGGACAGTGTTAACCGGGTGGTCATGAGACGGTTGGAGCACGTCTACTTCAAGCCCTCCCAGGTTATCACAATTCTTGAAGATGTCACATGGAAGGCTCTTCCCTCTGAGCTGGATTCTGGCATTACCCCTCGGGCTAGCAGTGGCAATGTCGAGAACCTCGTCTTGTCCCTCTGCAACTATCTGTTCAAGAATAGCGACGGTATTATCAGAGCCCGCGCGATGCTGTGCCAGATTTACTTCCTTGCACTGCACGACCAGTACTACCGCTCTCGTGACCTGATGCTCATGTCTCATCTCACTGAAAACATTTCCAACTTTGACGTCAGCACTCAGATTCTCTTCAACCGGACGCTGGTGCAAATTGGTCTTTGCGCCTTCCGCTCCGGTCTCATCTACGAAGCTCAGAACACCCTTTCTGAAGTCTGCGGCAGTGGACGTCAAAAGGAGCTCCTGGCCCAGGGTATCATCATGCAGCGCTACTCCACGGTATCCCCGGAGCAGGAGCGTCTTGAGCGTCAGCGCCAGCTGCCGTTCCACATGCACATCAACCTGGAGCTGCTCGAGTGCATCTACCTCACCTCCAGCATGTTCCTGGAGGTTCCTCTGATGGCCCAGACTTCCTCTTCTCCCGAGATGAGGCGCCGTGTCATTTCCAAGACCTTCCGCCGTATGTTGGATTACAATGAGCGCCAGATCTTCACTGGTCCCGCGGAGAATACTCGTGACGGCGTGATTATGAGCGCCAAGTTCCTTGCCGCTGGTGACTGGAAGAAGGCTGCCGAGATGCTCAACTCGATCAAGATCTGGGACCTGATGCCCCAGCCCGACAAGATCAAGGAGATGCTTTCCCAGCAGATCCAGGAGGAGGGCCTGAGAACCTACCTCTTCACCTACGCTCCTTTCTACGACAGCCTCTCCATCGCCACCCTCTCCAACATGTTCGAGCTTCCTGAGAAGAAGATCTCCGCCATTATCAGCCGTATGATTTCGCACGAAGAGCTGGGTGCTGCTTTGGATCAGGTCAACAACGCCATCATTTTCCGCAAGGGCGTCGAGCTGTCGCGCCTCCAGTCCCAGATCGTCACTTTGGCCGACAAGTCCATGAACCTCCTGGAAGCCAACGAGAAGACTCTCGAGCAGCGCACCCAAGGTATGGCCAACGCCTTCCAGCGCGATCAGGGCGCCGGCGCCCGTGGTGGCCGTGGCGGCCGCGGAGGTCATGCCCGCGGTGGCGCCAGATTCCCCGGTGGCCAGCAAGGCCGTCGGCCTGGTGGACAGCAATTCGGCGGTGGTGCATTGGGCGGTGCTATCAAGGCTTAAAAAAGATTGTTTATAATGGCATCCTGTTTCTTTCTCTCATGGTCTAATGCTCCTTCTGGGAATACAAATGCGTATGAAATTCTGTCTGCTTCTGTTCCATTACGGCCCCTGGTCGACGACACTTCGCTGTCGATCTATCTCCATGTTATCATCTTATGTATGCCCTATTTTCATATTCTACAGATGGTTCGATGTCTAGACTGAATGAGAACAGAGAGGAAATCTTGGTTAATGGTGTTCTTCCATAGTAGCGATGATCCAGTTATATCTTGAGTAGTATGAATTGCTTAGTCGCTCTGAATAGCAATATATTTCAAGGGACAGGCATGACTGTCTACTAGTAAACCGCAGACCAACTATATATCTTGGAGATGAGGAGACGTGAAAGCATTTGCTTCTCTCTTCACATCATGAGGGGCGAGTCAGTCCTTGTATACATACATACGTATATATATATACATATATATAACCGCTATTGAAGCTATTCAGATACATGCATAGTGTCCACATGTGCGATGCGAGAGTGAGTTGCCAGCATGAAGCGGCAGGCATGATTCAACAGTGGTCGCCGATACAGGTTCCTCCATTCCCAGTCGAATCCGCCTATTGCCTCGAGCAACCTCACAGCTTGAAGGGGCGTTAACCGGCCCCTTGACATGCTGCGTTGGAGCAGAAGCGTGGCGAGCAGGCTATCCAGCCCGACGTTGGTTGACCGTCATCGGCCAGAGGAAAGGTTGTTTTTGTGATAAATGAACCGTCTCCGTGTACAGGGAATATCATCCGCTGTCATCGAGGAGATTCTGGGGCGACCAGTATTCATTCTCTTCGCCCTGCGCGTCCACCCAAACTAGGCCGTCTGCTACAAGGTCATCAATGACAGTTTGTGCGCGGGCCTTTTCCCAGTTCAAGTTCAATTGCAACATGGATACGCTGACATAGCCCAGTATCTGAATTGCCTCGAGAACAGTGGCCTGATCTGTGTTCAACTCTTTGGGGATAGAGCGGATGTACTGCTTGTTGCCTACTTGCACAATGGAGAAACCGGACCCAAGGGGCCCAAGTGATTTCACAGCGCGGAGAACGTCATCACTATACGTCAAAGGACAATTAGCACAGTCGAATGCATGGAAAAGAGGTTGAAGCCGTACTCAGTGACCTCCAAGCCGCTCCCGATGGCTTTGCCTTTGCCAACCTGTTTCCGACACTCTTCAACACCTAGCAAGCCTCCATTCTCACTTCTCGTGGATCGACAGAGCTCAACAACTCGGACCGCAACCTCAAAGTAGAAGTCATTCATATCACCGCCCATAATCTGCGTCCAGAAGCTACCGCTTTCTCCCCTCCTGCCATTCTTCCCTTTGACGTTACTGGCTGCAAGAGGATCAACCCCGATGGCATTGCACATACGAGCAAATTCTGCTCGGAATGTCGGATTCGACTTGATCGTTGAACTATGTTCTAGTGCGAATGTGTGAAGCAGCGACTGGAATACGGAAAGTTGTGTTTGGAGGGAGGCCAGGTGCGCAGAGCGAAGGTTGGCGCCATGGTTGGCATAGGATTGACTGGTTTGCGTACGATTCGCAAACGCGCCGAGTCCGACACCTCGACGAGTCGACATTATGATTAACGATATTAATGTCTCCTGGGGACTAAGTCATGCCGCGGGGTACATCTAGATGAGCCGTGAGATGGTGTCATGGTCAGATCGTTATCTTAAGGTCATGTGATATCCTTCTCCGATAGATAAGGGTAATGTTCGACTAAAGGAGAAAGGACAAGTAGCCCCATTGCGCTAACCGCACATAGGCTAGTGCAGCTGATCCACCCACACAACCGATTTTCTCTTCAATTGATTTCTTCCTCGAACTTTTTCTCATTCCGACAACCTTCGCCAACCGCCCAACTCGCGCATCAAAGGACCGTCGCAATGGCCTCGACTGCTACGTATGATACCCTTTGATTGATTCCTATCGGCTGTTTCGCTTTGCGAGCCCGTAAGGTTTCAGTTCATAGTCGTCCTTCTCGCTGGAGATGCTGCGATCAATTTTGGTCGCTGGGCACCAGCTCGATTTTTCCCGTGACCTTCTCTCCAACACGAGCTCTCCTCCCGGCTGAACACCGGAAGCATGGAGCCTGGATGATGAATGGTTTGGGGTATTGAGGTTGAAAGCGTCGTTGGCCTTCTCCTTGAAAAGCATTGTTGTGAGCTATCGTGCCCTCCGACAGTCTTGAAAAGAGATTGTCAGGATTCGGTGCGAACAGCGACAACATAACTTCCTGAGCGCAATGCTCGGGGTTTTGTCGGCTGAGGATAAAAGCTTGCCATCATTGCTGAATTGTGAACGTCAGGCTGAGAATGCTGTGACCAGTAGCAAAATTCAGTCTAGTGTTTCAGTGCAACGCCTTGCCTCACCGATCAAAAGGATGTCGTCGAGTTTTCTTTATATCTACCTTCAGTTGAGAATGTGGCACTATAGCTGCAATTCTTACACTCGGCGAATACTTGCTTTCGTTTGATTGCATGGACAGACTATACTGACCTCAAACCAGCACCGTCCCCACCCAGGACCAGGTCCTCGTCCCTGAGACCCTCCTGAAGAAGCGCAAGAGCCAGGAGCAGGCTCGCGCTGTTGCCCGCGAGGAGGCTCAGAAGAAGAAGGAGGTTAGTTGTTTGCAATTTTTTTTACCTATTTCTCAACCTATTCAATTGTGTGATGATAATTTTCCACTTACGCGACTAGACCTTCGGGTCGATGCTGTCGCTTTCGTTAACCATCTTTCGGGGCTGACAATACCTTTTCCATTGATTCATTCTGTGATCTGTTTGGAAAGGCGTGCCGCTAACTTGCAAATTTCAGGCCAACAAGAAGAAGCGTGAAGCTATCTTCAAGCGTGCTGAGTCCTACGTCAAGGAGTACCGCGATGCTGAGCGTGAGAAGATCCGCCTTGCTCGCGTTGCTCGCCAGCAGGGTAACTTCTACGTCTCTGACGAGCCCAAGCTGGTCTTCGTTGTCCGTATCAAGGGGTAAGTTTCACTCGAGCCTTCAGTTATCGTACCGTGGTGCTAATAAATCTGCAGTATCAACAAGATTGCTCCTCAGCCCCGCAAGATCCTGCAGCTTCTCCGTCTGATCCAGATCAACAACGGTACCTTCATCCGCCTCACCAAGGCTACCCAGGAGATGTTGACCATCATCAACCCCTACATCGCTTACGGTTACCCCAACCTCAAGAGCGTCCGTGAGCTCATCTACAAGCGTGGTTACGGAAAGGTCAACAAGCAGCGTGTCCCTCTCACCGACAACCAGGTCATTGAGGAGAACCTTGGCAAGTACGGCATTGTCTGCATGGAGGATCTGATCCACGAGATCTACACCGTTGGCCCCAACTTCAAGCAGGCCAACAACTTCCTCTGGCCCTTCAAGCTCTCCAACCCCACTGGTGGCTTCCGCACCCGCAAGTTCAAGCACTTCATCGAGGGTGGTGATCTCGGTAACCGTGAGGAGAACATCAATGCTCTCATCAGACAGATGAACTAGATGCAATCTTCTACACGGCGGTTCTCTATCCTGGGTTGTTTGGTTCACATGGCTGTTCTCGATTAGCGTATAATGGTCTATGATTCTCGGGTACAAAAAATGGAAAAGTTCAAGCAACCCATAACCTCTAGTCATAAATTATCGTAAAATAGGTCGTAGACAGTTTCCCGCGTAGCTTGCCCCTGCTTTGACTTCCGTGGACATAAAGGGCTACGTACCAGCTTGCTGTATGCGTCGTGGGCCTTCTGCTTGCCATACAATCCGAATCGAGTTGCAGCCTCGGCTTTGGGTCATGTAGCTTCACCCCCCAACTCCTCCTTTGGTCAAATTGCAGCTCAGACTATATTTCCATATTTAGACGTTTACGAACTGTTCTATCGACGGTTGTGCGTATGTCTACTGGTGTGTATGTATGTAAATTTTTTGTGGCCGTATATATCCCCTCCTTCAGTCGTCCTGCGAGAGCAAACCCACACCGATCTACGTCCAAGATTCCAAACCAATAGCCGACTAATTAGATCTCAATGACTTCTTGCACCCTTCTCTCCTTACTGACAATAAGACGGAGCTGTCTGCCTTGCCACTCGGTGCCTGTTGAGTTCGAAGCAGGCTTGAAGGCCCCTTCTCGAAGTGTCTCACCGAAGAGTTCGTAAGAGGGGTAATCTGTCATACATTAGCTGATGCTCGTCCGCCAATTCGATATACGTACAGCCATTCACAAAGTGAGACACCTGCTCCTCAGTCATGCCGGTTCCTTTGGTTGCACGCAGCGTTCTTTCCTGTTCCTGTCTCCAGTCGTAGACAAAGTGGAGGTCTTGCGCATCGCTTGGAGATCTTTAGCAAGCGAGCATTAATATGATATCGAGTAGAGGGAACTCACATATGAATCAATGCGTCGAGCCGACTGCATTCGAACAGTTAGCATCAGCGTCTGGAGCGATCCAATAGAGCAGGGGCACGAACTCGGTCAATACATCATACTTCCTCAAGGCGTCATTGACGGCCTTGACATCTTCAAACTTCACATGCCCTAAGCGGCCATTATAATCACCTTGGTCTTTCTGGCGGACTGCGGCCTCCCACTTCTCCCTGAGGACTTCATCATCCAAAGCACGGAAGCCAACACACCAGCCTTCGAAGATTACCACTTTGATTTTCTCTTGTCCGTCGCCGTTGACCGTCTCCCATTGGCTCTCAGGCACACGATCCCCCTGTCCCGAATAAGCGGACTTGTCATATTGCGGGATAGCTGTAGGACGGCCAGCACGGAGAGACTCGAAGACTTTTTCAGCTAGAGGCAGATCGTGGGTCGCCGGTTGGCCGCGATGCTGGAGAAGAGGGTTGGAAGGAAAGGATCTGGCTAGTGTTTGTTGTTGCTCATGGGTGAGGTAGAAGTCATCCAGGGAGATCGTGACGACCGGGAGGGAATATGGAGGTGCCCGAAGGGTTGATTGAAGGGTCGAGACCTGGCATTTACCTCTGGCTCAGTACACAGATCGAGAGAATACTTCTGAACAATTCGAGTAGCTCACCAGCACAGTCTTTCCTGCTCCCTGAACCCCGTTGAGTCCTAGGAAGAATGGCGGGGTATTGTTTGGGTCATTCCCATAGCGTGCCTGGTGGGCATCCAACCGTTTCAGCAGGAACGGGATGCAGTATTGAGATTTATCGTCAATGATTTCAGGCATTTTGCAAGAACTTGTGACGATCTAGGTGTTGTGGTTGGCTAATATGACTACTTCGATATTGTGATGCTATATATTATTTGTTCTCTCGGACGAGAGCCGACCGAAATCTGGGGTAGTCGAACTTCCCCGACGGGATAAGATTGTGCCTGAATGACTTCCCGCATCTGAGCAAAGTAACTAGAAGACTCTTCTGGGACTTGCTTTAGGATGCTGACCATATTCGCTGTCGAAAACAATTCGAGGACAAGGAATTATACAACCCATCAGCGATTCACCCCGCGTGTCCCACGTGACGGGACAATGACGTCCAGGCACATGCTCGCTGAGTCATCCGATGGTCCCTCTGAGCTCTTCTGCCGCTAGGAATATCCTTAAAGAACGATGCAAGTGTAGAAAACGAGCATTGAGCATGTGGACGAGGACGCAGCAGCTAGTAGAAAATAGAAATAAGACAAACGTCTCATGACTAGAGCATCGGCATGTGAAAACACATCATCTGCCTAGCCAAATCCGCTTTGGCGTCTGGCAGCGGAACCTCCGAGCTTCACTTGGAAGATACCGAGGTTCCTTTTGGAGCTTGCCGAGCGTTACGACCGTCTTCACCTTTATCCACCTCACGCTTCCCCCAGATCCAGTTCCGGTCTCCTACGGTATCCCCGGCTCCCCAGAATTTCTTCCTTTTAAACCTCACTATCATCCTTCTGACGAATCGTCTTTTGAATCCTTTGTCCCTTTTCTTCTCTCGTCCCTTGAACAGAACTGTGTGCTGAGTGCACCACCCCATTTGATCTTCTAGATACCCTCACTTTCCTTTCCCTCTAAATCTATCCAATATGTCTGAGCTGCGCTTTGACAACCAGACAGTCGTTGTTACAGGAGCTGGTGGTGGTCTTGGAAAGGCCTACGCTACCTTCTTCGCTTCCAGAGGTGCCAATGTCGTTGTAAACGATCTTGGTGTTTCCCACGCCGGTGAGGGGGCGTCATCAAAGGTACGACGGATCAATTATCAAAAACGGTGGTTTATGACAGCTACTAACTTAATCTCTACGTAGGCTGCTGATGTAGTAGTTGAGGAGATCCGGGCGGCTGGCGGCAAGGCAGTAGCCAACTATGACAGCGTTGAGAACGGTGAAGCCATCATTGAGACTGCCATCAAGAACTTCGGCCGGATCGATGTTCTCATCAACAACGCTGGTATCCTTCGCGATGTCAGCTTCAAGAACATGAAGGATCAGGATTGGGATCTGATCAACAAAGTTCACACCTACGGCGCATACAAGGTTAGCATAGCAACCATCAAGTTCGTTCTGTTTGCCCGGGTATTGACGATGATTTTCCTGTTCAGTGCGCAAGAGCAGCATGGCCTCACTTCCGGAAACAGAAGTATGGTCGCGTCATCAACACAGCTTCGGCAGCCGGTCTCTTCGGCAACTTCGGCCAGGCGAACTACTCTGGTGAGTTGCTTGTCGCTTGACACTATGTCACTGAAGCTAATGAATCGAAAGCCGCCAAGCTCGGCCAGGTCGGTTTCACTGAGACCCTTGCGAAGGAGGGTGCCAAGTACAACATCATTGCCAACGTTATCGCTCCCATTGGTATGTCTGAAAGAAGGATCTTATATAATTTTCAGCCCGGTGTCTGACTTGCAACAGCTGCCAGTCGCATGACCGCTACAATTATGCCTCCTGAGGTTTTGGAGAACCTCAAGCCCGACTGGGTTGTTCCCCTTGTCGCTGTTCTGGTCCACCCCTCAAATACCACTGAGAGTGGCTCAATTTTCGAGGTCGGCGGTGGCCACATGGCCAAGCTCCGGTGGGAGCGTGCCAAGGGTGCCTTGTTGAAGACCGACGCTTCCCTGACTCCCGGAGCCATTGCAAGAAAGTGGAAAGATGTCTACGACTACTCTCAGCCGGAGTATCCTACCGGCCCCGCCGACTTCATGAGCCTCTTGGAGAATGGCATGAAGACTCCTAGCGCTCCCTCTGGAGAAGAGCCTGATCTGAAGGGCAAGGTTGCCCTCGTTACTGGTGGTGGTAATGGGTGTGTATATCTGATTTTTCCGATCCTTAAGGAACATGCGCTGATTTATCTAGTCTGGGCCGCTCGTACTGTCTTCTGTTCGCTAAGCTCGGTGCCTCCGTGGTCGTTAACGATCTGGTCGATCCCGAACCTGTCGTCCAGGAGATCAAGAAGATGGGTGGAAAGGCCGTTGGCAACAAGGCTTCCTGCGAGGATGGCGACGCAGTCGTGAAGACTGCCATTGATGCTTTCGGTCGCATTGACATCCTGGTCAACAACGCCGGTATCCTCCGTGACAAGGCCTTCACTAACATGAACGATGATCTGTGGAACGCTGTCATCAATGTCCATCTGCGTGGTACCTATAAGGTGACCAAGGCCGCCTGGCCCTACATGCTCAAGCAGAAGTACGGTCGCATTGTCAACACCGCTAGCACCAGCGGTATCTACGGCAACTTTGGACAGGCCAACTATGCTGCCGCGGTAAGACCATCCCGTTTGATCATGTTGACTGAAGATGTATGGGCTTGCTAATCCTAGTCTAGAAATTGGGTATCCTTGGTCTCTCCCGCGCTCTCGCCATTGAAGGCGCCAAGTACAACATCAAGGTCAACACCATTGCGCCCAACGCGGGCACCAACATGACCCGTACCATTATGCCTGAGGAGATGGTTCAGGCCTTCAAGCCCGATTATGTTGCTCCCATGGTCGCCCTTCTCTGCTCTGACATGTGCCCGGAGCCCAGCAGCAAGGGTCTCTACGAGTGCGGCAGCGGATGGTTCTCCAGTACTCGCTGGCAGCGTTCTGGCGGCCACGGATTCCCTGTGGACGTGAAGCTGACTCCCGAGGCTGTTCTCAAGCAGTTGAAGCAGATCACTGACTTCAACGATGGTCGTGCTGACCACCCCGAGGACAGCCAGGCTGGTACCGAGAAGGTGATGGCCAACATGTCCAACCGCAGTGGTGGTGAAGGTGGCAACGACATCCTTGCCAACATTGAGAAGGCCAAGCAGGCCACTACTGAGGGCACCGCTTTCGACTATGTCGACCGCGATGTCATCCTCTATAATCTCAGCGTTGGTGCCAAGCGCACTGACCTTCCTCTGGTGTATGAGAACAATGAACACTTCCAGGCCCTCCCCACTTTCGGTGTGATCCCCTGGTTCAACACTGCCACTCCTTGGAACATGGACGACATCGTGGCCAACTTCTCTCCCATGATGCTGCTGCATGGTGAGCAGTACATGGAAGTTCGCAAGTTCCCCATCCCTACCGAGGCCAAGACCTTGACATACCCCAAGCTCATCGACGTTGTCGACAAGGGTAAGGCCGCTCTCGTTGTTGCTGGATACACCACCAAGGATGCCAAGACCGGAGAGGAGCTGTTCTACAACGAGTCTACCGTCTTTATCCGTGGCAGCGGTGGTTTCGGTGGTTCCCCCAAGCCCACTGCTGCCCGCCCCAAGGGTGCCACGGCTGCTTACAACCCTCCCAAGCGCCAGCCTGATGTTGTGATCGAGGAGAAGACCTCCGAGGACCAGGCTGCTCTGTACCGTCTCAACGGTGACCGCAACCCTCTGCACATTGATCCCGAGTTCAGCAAGGTCGGTGGCTTCAAGACTCCCATCCTGCACGGACTGTGCTCGCTGGGTGTCTCTGGCAAGCACGTCTTCAACAAGTTCGGTGCGTTCAAGAGCCTGAAGGTTCGCTTCGCCGGTGTCGTGCTGCCCGGTCAAACCCTGAAGACGGAGATGTGGAAGGAAGGAAACACAGTCATCTTCCAGACCACTGTTGTGGAGACCGGTAAGCCCGCCATCCTGGGCGCTGGTGCCGAGTTGTTGGAGGGGGCCAAGGCCAAATTGTAAGATAAAAGCATACTGGGTTCATATGGTCTATCAGCTTTTGTATATAAATCATGATTTTCTGCCAACCGAAGCAATGCATTGATGTCTTGTTGTTCACTGTCTGTTAAGCTCAAATTCGTAAGCGATCGTACAATACTTTTTAAGATTGCAAGTATATTATGGTGTTCAATCAGAATCAGACCCTATGAGTCAATTAATATTTGCATAGTCTCTTGATAATGAGTGTTTAGTTGTCTGCTGTGTTGCTGGCGATCACAGGACGCCTAACGCCTCGAATTCATGGTTATGTAACCTGCCCTGTCAGCACCGAGGACTACACCTCAACCTGATACAACTCACTCCCCGCAACCAGCACATCAACCATCAAACACGGATGCCACGGACCTTATTACCGCTAGGCAGTTGAGTTGAATCCGGATTGAGTCTGATCGGCACAACGATCATGTAGTGGAGTTTCCGTCGTTGCCACGATGGTGCTCTCGCTACCTGTCCCAAGCTTCTCCAGATCCACCACGGCCTCCCCCGCGCTCCGGTCCAGCAACAGCAGCAGCAGCAATAGCAACAACCAATCCACGACCCTCAGCGAAGCCCTCCGAAACAACCCGTTCGGTAATACCTCTCGATCGCGTGCCATCGCAGCCCTGACGTCGAACACCCAGGCCGAGAACGCGAAGCAGGAGCAGGAAGAGCTCAACAATGCGCTGGAGACACTAGCCCGAATCTTCCCAGACGTGAAGATTGAGGTCTTCCGCGAACTACTCGTGCGGTTTGACGGGCAGAGCAGGCTACAGGTGTGCGTGGAGCAGCTTCTCCGGCATAAGAATGAATGGGTGGCTGGGCGGTGGAACGTCCCGACAGGGACCGGAGGCGAAGGGGGGGATGGTGATGTTTCACGAGAACACGATGAGCGTGTGGTGCCGCCTGAGGAACGATTCCGGAGCGACGAGTACAAGGCTTCTGTGAGGGGTGTGCTGGCGAAGGAGTTCAGCGGGCTGAGCAGGAGTACGGTGGAGGCGGTACTGGCCGAGGCGAACTTTTGCTACATGCGGGCGCGGCCGACGCTGAAGGAGCTTTCGAGGCGGACGTGGCGGGCGACGCTCAGTAATATTTTGCCTTCGTTCAAACGCAAGAAGGACAAGGACGAGCATCCTCTGGTAGTATGGCAGCGGCGTGCGGATGGGGAACTGGTGCCTAGGCTGAAGGAGACGGGATGCGTCGAACTGGATAGGGAGTTATATGAGGCTCTGCTTGCGCCTTTGCTGCGAGCGAGGCGAGAGGAACAGGAGGAGAAAGACTTCACGTTGGCCGAGGAGCTCAATGAGCGCGAAGCACAGGCGGTTGATGCGCTGTATGAATGTGAGTGCTGTCTGGCCGATGTGACTTTTGAACAAATCTCCACTTGCTCGGTCGACTCCCACATCATTTGTTACGGCTGCATACAGAGGACCATCCACGAGGCTCTATTTGGGCAAGGATGGGGGAAGTCGGTGGACGTGGAGAGATCGACTTTGAAGTGTATCGCGCCGATTGCCCACGGTACCTGCGAGGGAAGCTTGAATCCAGAGACTGTCAAGCGAGCTATAATCATGGAAAAGGCTGGACTTGAGACCTACTGCAAATTCGAGACTCGGCTGGCTTCGGAGTCTCTGATGAAGTCGCAGTTGAAACTTGTCCGCTGTCCGTTCTGCTCTTACGCTGAGGTTGATTCCCTTTACCATCCGTCTTCCAAGGGGATAGCCTGGCACTTTCGTCGTGATGGGCTGTTGTCCACGATCTTGATGGCTATCATACTCCTTGACATGGTACCTTTGCTCGCCATCCCGCTGATCATTTTATATCTACTGGATCCTACGGCTGTGCCGACTATCCTCAAGAATTCGCTTCTTAATCTGTGTCTCAAAGTTCGTCCGAAAAGATTCACATGTGCCAATCCTCTCTGCCGTCGCGTCAGTTGCATCACCTGCCAGAAACCGTGGCGCGATCCTCACATCTGTCACGAGCCCCTGTTGCTCGACCTTCGGGCTACTGTTGAGGCCGCGCGTACAGCTGCGGTGAAGCGCACATGTCCTCGCTGCGGCTTATCCTTTGTCAAGTCGTCAGGCTGCAACAAATTGACCTGCGTCTGCGGATATTCCATGTGTTATCTCTGCCGCAAAGCCCTTGGGTCGTCTCTTCCGGCAGCGGGACAAGGTCGAGTTCCTCGCCTTGTAGCAGGAATCTTCAACCAAGAGAACATTGCACCGGCTGGGCAAGATCCTAACGACAATGACCGGAATGGCCTTGATGGCGAAGATGCGGAGGAGGGCTACAAGCACTTCTGCGAGCATTTCCGCATCAATCCTGGATCGAGATGTACAGAATGCAACAAATGCGATCTGTACCAGGCCGAGGACGAGGAGGCTGTAGCACGCCGAGCAGGCGAGCGGGCGGAACGTGAGTGGCGCGCACGGCAGGGCGCCTTGGCCACTGGGGTTGCGGTTGGAGCTCTCCAAGTCAACAACGATTTTTCAGCAGACAGCCGCAGGAGATCCTGGGGGTTCCCGTTGCATCAAGGCAAGGGTTGGGGATACTGGCTCAACGAGGTGTGGCATGACGGGCAGTGGAAGCTGGAAGGACAGACTTTGGTGGACTGGGTGGTGGAGCAAGTGGTCGTTATTGATGAGATATGATTTCTTCCGCCTTGTTACATCTGCCTGCTATAACATCTGGTAGGCGTTGGCTTGTTTCGTTCAACCTTGGGCATGGGTACACAAAAGGAAGGGTTGGGCTAGATTGATTTGGATTTGACGACGTGACGAGGACACGACAGACGCTTACTACTCTTACCTGGATACCTATTTTTCTCCTGACTGGCTTAATAAATGATGAGTTTGATTTTTCTACTTTTATCGCTCGATCGACTCTAGAACCACAGTACAGTCAACCGACACAGACATCTAGCAAGCGTTCTTCTCGTCGACCCTCTTCTTCGCCTCCTCCTTCAATTTCGCATCATCGGCCCTATTCAGCTCGACCTGCGGCATCAGCACAAACGCCAAACAGAACGCGAATGCGGCCAATGCGCCCCCGATCACGAAGATGATCCTGAAGCCCCGCTTATACGCTGGTACGACCAAGGCACGCACGCGCTCCGCTTCGTCCGCTGACAGACTAGAGAGGTAATTCTGCGGACTGGACAGAAAGGATCTTGTTTCTGAGGGCGTGAATCCGAGACTGGAGATCGAGGAGGAGAGGAGGTTGTTTCTGGTATAGGTTAGTGGTTGATTGGCTGCGTTGTTGGGTGTGCATGGCATGGCATGGCGTCTTACATGATCGTTCCGGCGACGGCCAGGCCGAGTGTGCCGCCTAGATTCCTGACGAAGCTGTGCAGAGTCAGTCTCGATATTCTTGGCTATACGCGGAAAGGGAGGGAGATACTTTCGGAACGAGGTTACGACGGCCATATCGCGGCGTTCGACGCCGGCTTGGATTGCGATGAGGGCTCTAGATTATCGTTAGTTGAAGAACGCACAATGGGGGTGCAGGGTGAGCGTACGGCTGCAGGGTGTTGCCCACACCCACACCGGTCAATATCCCATAGCCGATCTGCTTCCCCAGACCGGAGGACTGGTCCAGCGTCGAGAAGAGGCCAAGTCCGACGGCCCAGATCATCCAGCCGAAGAGGATACATTCCCTGTACCGGCCTATCCAGTGGACCACGAGCCCGGAGGCGGTACTACTGGCCGCTGACATCTATCAGCTCCGTGTGTGCCTGCCTGCAATGGAGGAGAGGAGAGGAGAGGACATACTCTGCATCAGCGTGATGGGCAGCAACATGGCGCCGGCCTTGACGGTCGAATACCCAAACACCAGCTGGTAGAAGGTCGGGATATAGTACACCTGGACGAGGAAATTCCACCCGTTGACAAACATGGTCAGACACGCGCCGTTGACGATCCGCGAGCGGAAGATATGCATCGGGACGAGCGGGAACGCGGCCCCCTTCCACTGCCAGAGCACGAACGCCACGCAAACTGCCACGCCCACCACGAGGGTAGAAACCACATGCGCCGAGGCCCAGGCATACTCGCCTCCTCCCCAGTTCAGGCCCAGCAGCAGCACGGCCGTCCCGCCGAGCGCCAGCGCCGCGCCAACGAAATCCACCGCCGCCAGCTTCACCGTCCACGCGCCCGAGACCTTGCGCAGGGGCATGAAGAAGAACACGCACAGCGTCGTGAGCACCGTGAGCGGGAGGTTCAACCGGAAGATCCACCGCCACGAATCGTTCTCGATCGATGCGGACGCGAGCGCGCCTCCGATCACGGGGCCGATGCCGTTTGAGAGCGCGACCACCGCGCCGAGAATACCCTGGTACTTACCCCTTTCGCGCAGCGGGACCACGTCGCTAACGATCATCTGGGCGACGGTCATGAGGCCGCCGCCGCCGATGCCGGTGAAGGCGCGGAAGATGATGAGCTGGGTGGCTGTTTGGGCAAGGGAGGCGGCCAGCGAGCCGAAGAAGAAGATGGCGAGGCCAGCGAAGAGGACGTATTTGCGGGACCAGATGTCAGAGAGGCGGCCATAGAGCAGTTGGAAGCAGGTGGATGTACTGGCGTTGTTAGCGGGACTCGCTCCCCTGATATAAGAGTCCAACTTACACGAAATAGGCGCCGGAGATCCAGGACGTCTGGTCGCTGGCGTTCAGCGCGCTACCGACGATGGACAAACTGGCCGCGAGGGTCGTCTGGTCCATCAAGGCCACGAGATCAACCGTCGAGCATGCGAGGAAGATCTGCTTCTCTCAGTTTTCTGGATCATATTGTGAGTGATGATTACTCACTGTGATGATGGTACTCCGGGGGACATAGTTTGTCTGCTCGTTGAAGACATGTTGCCCTGCTGCCTTGGACTCTGCGCCTTCTGTCACCTCTACAACTGTTTCAGAGGAGCTCGGGGGGATTGATTCCTGTTGCTGAGAACTGATCAGTGTATCTGGCATTGTGCTTTGATACGTCTCCAATCAACCAGGGAGCTGATCTTGACGTCTACAGCGGGAATGGGAATTGCGTTTTAAAGTTGGAATGCGCCACGAGGGCGACGATGATCAGACTCGTCCATTGCAGAGCCAAAGACCCTGGTTATTCTCCGAGTACCCGTGAGTCATTTCGTGTCGTGAGAAAATGCCACCGCAGTGATTGATAATAATGTTGGGCGGGTCGATCTGCAGCATCCAGACGCCATCTCGCACTAAACGGGAAAATGTGCGCAAAAACACTCACCAAGGTCCCCGTGCATGTTTTTAATTAATTAATTACTCTATATGCTAGTAGGTAGGTTGAATCAGCTGCAGAAACAGCGTGCACTGTGTTGTCATTGTGTTTATTGGGGGGAATCGTTATACGAATTTCTCAGGACCTTGGGGGTGCCAACACTCCTAGACGGGTCCGTTGCCTGCTCTACACTAAGAATCATGGAATTGACACTGTATAGTGCCATAGAATCTGTCGATCTTGCATATACGGCCTCCAGGTACTCGTCCTCGGGTCCATCGTGGTAATTATAGGCGATCATCAGCCTCCAAGGTAGTCTGGGCATCTCCCCAGAGAGGACCCTGCAGGAATCAGCCTCGCGTTTCAGGAAATAGCTCATTGCAGAGCAGAATATGCTCAGATGGACCTGCTCCTTCTGGTCGCAGGTGCATCCTCGGCTGGTGGGCCATTCTGCTGTCGGCATATCGCATTTTTGGCACTGGAGAAGAGGCCTGCGGTATAAAGTTGGGGCCTCTGCGTCTTCATCTGCGTCTTATGTTTTGCTTAGCGTTCATATTCGTTATCAGTAGCATAAGATGGCTGCAAACGAGCTGAACGTCTACCGGGGCCCTGATGCCCTCAGGAAGTACTTTGACCCCGATTGTCAGCCTCCTCTACCCCTGGTGGAGGTTCCTGAGTACTTGAATCCCTACCATCAGGATGGGGTGCGCATCTACGCCAAAATGATGTCGATGCATCCTGCCAACAACGTCAAGGCAATGCCTGGTGAGCGTCCTGTGAGAATCGTAATAGCTACAGAACTAACGAAACCGCAGCATTGAATATGCTCCAGAAGAAAGTCGTCCCGGGTAAAACCAAGACCATCATCGAGTATAGTTCCGGGTCAACGGTGATCTCCATGTCGATGATCGCGCGCGTCATGCACGGCATCCACGACACGCGGGCCTTCCTCAGCAACAAGACCAGCGACGCCAAGCTGAAACTGATGCAGTTCTTCGGCCTGGATATTACCCTGTTCGGCGGGCCGAGCCAGCCTGAACCGTTTGACGACCGCGGTGGGATCCAGAGCGCCCGGAAGATGGGTCTGGAGTCCGACGAGGTCCTCAACCCCAACCAGTACGAGAACCATGATAACTGGGACTCGCATGTGCGATGGACGGGCCCGCAGATCCTCAGACAGCTTCCCGAGATCAACGTGCTCTGCGCCGGGATGGGCACATCGGGCACCATGACCGGGCTGGGGACGTTTTTCAAGGAGAACAAGCCGTCGGTGTTGCGGCTGGGTGTGTGCACTACGGCTGGGGACCGCGTGCCGGGACCGCGGTCGCTGGCGCTGCTGAAGCCGGTCGAGTTCCCTTGGAGAGAGGCGGTCGATGCCATTGAGGAAGTCAATTCGTACGATTCCTTCTCGCTGTCGCTGGATCTGTGCCGCGAGGGGATCGTCTGTGGCCCGTCGTCGGGGTTCAATCTACAGGGATTATTTCAGATGCTAGAGAAACGCAAGCAGACCGGGACGTTGGCTGAGCTAGCAGGGCCGGATGGCTTGGTCCAGTGTGTGTTTATCTGCTGCGACCTGCCCTACCAGTACATCGGCGAGTACTTTTCCAAACTGGGGGCGGAGAAATTCCATCCCATCAAGAACGAGGTAAGTCTGCTGTGCCGTATCTTCTGATCGACATCACCGAACTAAGCGTCGCAGAATCTTAGCAGAGTCGACATCTACCGCTACGACGAGAGCTGGGAACGAAGCCCCATCGTCCTTTTCACCCATTTCTACGAGTCTCCCCGCTCGCTCTCGGATAGTCTTCTGCGCACCATCGAGCTCAGACCACTCTGCTGCGTTCTCGACCTGAGAACGGCGGCAGATTACTCCACCTGGCATCTGCCGGGCTCCGTCAACATCCCCCTTCGCAGCCTGGACTCGCACACTCCCAAGCCATTTGCGGACCCCAGCGTGCTGGAAGCGCAATGGTTCGAGCTCGAGACCCTGTTCAAGGCAGAGGAGGCTCTGAGCAAGCTCCGCGGCCAGCATGTCTTGGTCATTTGCTATCATGGTGATACGGCTCGGGTGGCCACCAGCGTTCTGCGAGCCAAGGGCATCGAGGCCGATAGTCTGAGAGGAGGGTATCAGGCCCTGAGGGATCATGGGCTGTGGGGAGAGAACGATGTGAGCACTGGCGCTGGTACAGAGCATATGAAATCGTCGATTTCTGTTGAGACTGTCCCGTTGCAAGTGGGGTAATGACATGTGCTACTATGACTCGTGATTATGAGATTATGCCATTATGCTTTCATTTTCATTTTCATTTTCCATACTTCCATGTTTTCGTCTTTTCTCCAAGTTAGGGTTGGTCCGTGGTGTCCCTGTCTGCAGCCAACGCACGGATTCAGCGCAAATCTGCTCATAGCCATAGGGCAACTAACAGAATTAGATAAGAAGAAAACAGAATAATATTATCTGAACAGAAGAAAAAAGAAAGTCGGTCCACGCTCGACGCTAACAGGCTGGAAATGTGCTCAATTGTGAGCATGCCTGGTCCAATCAGCGACTAGCATTTACAGCCCTGAGGCGTTCAACTCTATTAGGTAGTTTGAGAGGTCTTTTACTTGACTCTTATAGCTGACTCTAGTACAATCCAGGAAGTATACTAAAGAATAGTATGGCTCTGGTCAGCTCTTAGCGTTCCTCTCTGTCCTGGCAGTTGCACCATTGCTATCTGCAGAGTTTGTTTCTCATCTTCTGTTTAAACCTCGACCAAGTCAAGCTCATCTCCATCTCAACTGACATAGATCAGATCGAGGTATCACGATTGCGGGATCTACTGTCGTGATCGTCTGCTTGACCACCCAAGATGATGGACATGTCCGGAGAAGGAGGCTCCGGCCTCCCATGGCTAGACCAGCCTGTGAGGCTTCATTCTTCCAGAAAGGACACCTGCAAATTGAGTCCGGAGCGATGCGCGTACCGTAGCGGTCACTGGCGATACTGGTATCTATCTATCTACCTTCTGTTGTCGTTGCAGTCGATTCTGCTGACACATTCAGGTACGAAGCGGACCATGTCTACGCCCTGAATACCGTCTACTTCATGTGTGCCACCATCGGAGTCTTCGCCATAGCACACTTTCTCTCCCGACGGGCTCCTGTGCCAGTGAAGCGCAGTGCTGTCTGGCGGAAGATGATGGCTGCCACGCGGTATCTGTCTTACCAGGGATACCAAGTTCCTTCCTTGCGGTACTGGTCGCCGTCTCTGGGTGTGATACTCCTAGGACTGGTGGGATTTGTTTTCTTCTTTGGTTAGTCTTATGCTAGCTGTACTTCCCGACTTCCACTGACATTAGATAGCCATGACCCTTGGCCCTAAGCCATACTACTGGCCTAATACGGCTACAGTTTCCTATGGAGGTAGTCCGCCGATCGCGACGAGAACGGGGTGGATGGCCTTGGGGCTTCTTCCTTTTGTGCTGTGAGTTACAAAGTACGCATGTTGCTGGCGGGCTTAACTGAGAAGTGAAGGGTACTGGGAACGAAAGCGAATCTCATCTCGATGTTGACGGGCGTACCGCATGAAAAGCTTCAGGTCTTCCATCATTGGGCCAGCTACGCCATGTTCGTCCTGGCGTTGATCCACACCTTCCCCTTCATCATCGTCCATATCCACAAAGGCGATATGGTCAAGCAGTGGAAGACACAGCTCACCTACTGGACTGGAGTTGCGGCGCTGATTCCCCAGACGTATCTGACCGTCATGTCCTTGCCAGCCATCCGGTAAGTCTGAGTCCCTTTGTCTCGGACAAGGTTTCATAGCCCTAACGATTTGTAGAAACCGATACTACGAGTTCTTCAAAGCGACCCACGTCACGGTGGCACTGCTCTTCGTCCTCTTCTTCTTCTTCCACTGCGACTTTCGTCTCACATCCTGGTACATATGCCCCGTCCACCTAGATGCCAAAGCTAACCTGGCAGGGACTACTTCATCGCCGCGGGCGCCCTCTACCTCTTCAGCCTCTGCGCAGCATACATCCGCACCACCCTCCTCCACGGCCGCCACAAAGCCACCCTTGACGTCCTCCCATGCGGCCTGGTCCGCGTCAAGATCCCCACCTTCATAACCTGGTCCCCAGGCCAACACCTCTTTCTTCGGTTCCTAAATCCCTCCCAGCTCGGCTTGCACTCTCTCACTGCCCACCCGTTCACCATCACCTCCATTGCACACGACCGAGCCACCCTGCTCAAACCCAATGAACTGATCTTCTACATCAAACCCCGCGGAGGCATCACCGCCCGACTCGCCAGCCTCGCGGCGCAGCGCCCGGGCACCGAGCGCACAGTGCTCCTTGAGGGGCCCTACGGCGGCCTCGCTGCCTCCAACGACCTCGCGCGATTCGACTCTGTCCTTGTCATCTCGGGAGGTTCAAGCGGTGGCTTCTCGCTGGGTATCGTGGACGCGGTGCTGGCCACGCCCTCGCCCTCGCCCTCGCCCTCGACCCTTCAGGTGATCTTCGCAACGCGCAACCAGTCAATGGCAGGGTGGTACATCGAGGAAATCGAAACCCGGCTCTCGACCTCCACTGTCTCTAGCAGAGGCGGGGATGTCTCCGCCTCGGTCTACGTCACCTCGGCGCAGCAGGAGCACCAGCAGCAGACAGACGACGAGAGTAAACTCCCCTCCACCACCAAACCTCTTGCCAGCAGCATGTCGCAGATCGCCATAACACACGGCCCCCGGCCGGACCTGCCGGCCTTCATTGCGGGCTATACGTCTCCGTCCAGCGCGCGCGGGAAGCGTGTAGGCATCTTCGCCTGCGGTCCGGCGAGCATGCTGCACGATGTGCGGAATGCGGCTGCGCGGGCGCAGCGGGATGTCCTGGGGGATGGGGCGGAGGAGGTGTATCTGCATCTGGAGCCTTTCTCGTAAGTACCTGCTTGCTGACATCGACATCGACCTCGACAACTTGCTAATATGCCCAGATGGTAATCACTTGTATTGCGGGTAGCGGAGACGTGATAGCTCTATATCTATCTATCTATCCAACCAAAAATCAAATCATTATCAGCTGTATACATATCATGACTATGACACGGGCTATACAATCCCAAATCTAACCCAGAAAGAAAGGTAAAATGAATCTATCCCAACGCCAACGCCAATGCGGTCGAGCATCAGATCAAAAATACCTACCTCAAGAGGAAGAAGACAAGCTCCGCATCAACCCATCCCTCATCCTAACATTGACCACCCCACCAACCCCATAAGCAGGAACAATCTTGCCCATCCGCGCAAAACAACTCGCCACATAATCCCTCCTGATCCGGCCCACCCTCTCCCTCCACCCCAGCCCACCAACAGGCTGCCGATTATACAGATCCAAACCAAGCAGATGCATCGGCGTGCTCACAAACTGCATCAGCGCCGGACACGTAAACTGCGCCAGCGCAGATTTCGTGCCGGGCGTTGCGGCAAGGTAGTCCGGGATGCTCGGCGCAAGCAGCGCGGGGACATTAAACGACGCGAAGATGGTGATGCTGTCGCGGAGGCAGAAGAGTCCGTAGCTGACCTTTGGGACCTTTAGGGCTGAGCTGCTAGATGGGTGGCATGTCGCTTGGCCTCCTCCTCCTCCTCCTCCTCCCCCGGTTGTCGTAGACGTAGACGTAGACGGGGCGCTATTGCCAGCACCGAAAATCCTCGCAAACCGCGCATCCTTGTACACGCATATCCCCATATTCACAGCCGTGGTAGTCAGGAACTTGGCCGTGCCGGGGAAGACAGTCTCAAAGGGCTTATCGCGGAGCGTGGAGGTCAGGGTATCGATAGCGTTGGCGGTGAGGTACGTCGAGGTGTAGAGGGTATAGATGAGTAGAAACGGGGTGCTTGTGAAGAAGGCCGCGGGGTGGGTGAGCATCGAGCGGAAGCAGGATGCGAGGGTGCTGCGGATGGGGAGGCCCTTGGCGGCTTTTTCGATGATGGCTCTGATCGGATCATATCATGTTAGTCACAGAACAAGAGAGGACAAGGGGATGGGGACGAATACCGGTCGATGACTGTGATGACGGGGCAGGTTAGTGCTCCTGCTGTCATTGCGCTGGCGACGTCTACGCCGAGGCGCATGCCTAGCTTGTCTGTGTTCCATTTTGATGTGGACGAAGCTGAGGCTGAAGTTGTCGGTGTCGTTGACGATTTCAAGGGCCGTTCTGCGGCTGGACCTGGTATGGTGACGGGGCCATCTGGGGAGAGGGCATTCCGTGGCATAATCTGCTGTGATTTGGTCGATTGTAGAGTAAACAGTGAGGCTGCCGGCACAAGCAGGTCTGTAACGGAGATATGCGTAGGCGACAGAGATTTGCAGTCAATCAATTACAAAGAGCCGTATGCCTCTAATACTCAATATCGCCAGCGATTGCATCCTGACTGATCTGGGGGAAACAATTACGCTGACGACTCTGACTGTATCGCGGACGAGAATGCCCCGGGCCCGATACATTCGGGGCGTCCTCCGATGCCGGCTGTCGGCTGACAAGGTGCAATCACCCGGTTTAAGACTCAATTTTAAGATAAGATCACTTAGGTCTACAACCTACAATGGAGTATCGTACGTTAAATTAACCAGATTTATGTTCTGTAATAACCGAGACATATTTTGTAAACCTCAACGCCAATGATATCGCCCGAAATCGAACATAAGACCGTACCCACTATTTGCAAACATCACGCAGAGGTCGTTGATTCACTGGGTACGTTCGCTTCGAATCCATCGAGAGTAATGTTGACTGCACCGGCTTGAACGAGCTATTACACACGTAATTAGTATTGGAACTGTGCGGGAAAAGAGCAAGAGGACTCTTACCGCCCGCCGCAAATCATCAATGAGATCGTCTACATCCTCAATACCAACGCACAGCCGGATCAAATCTTCCGGCATCGCTCGCTCCTGTCGCGTCTTTGCGTCAATACTGGCATGGCTCATACGACAGGGCATGCTGATCAGACTGTTGACACAGCCGAAGCTGACACTGATCGCCCACAGCTTGGCGCTCTCGACGATGCGCTCGCTGATGGCGACATCGCCCGTCTCAAACGACAGCACCGCTCCGGCGCCCCGCGCCATGGAGTGGTGCAACTCGTACTGCGGGTGAGACCGCAGCCCGGGGTATCGGACTTTGAACCCATGGGATTCGAGAAACTCGGCAATGCGCTGCGCGTTGGATTGCTGCTGGTCCATCCGCACCTTGAGCGTCTTGACACCACGCATCAACAGCCACGAGTCAAAGGGAGACAGGCCGCATCCGGACGCGTTGATGGGGAAGTACAGCCGGTCCCCAAGAGCAAGGTCGTTCACGGCAATGACGCCGGCCATGAGATCGTGATGACCAGACAGGTACTTGGTTCCACTTTCATAAACAATATCCGCGCCGAGTTCGAGAGGGTTCAACAGCAGCGGAGACATCATAGTGTTGTCTACCGCCACCAAGCAACTCGGGCTGATCTCGTGCGCCGCCGTGGCAATCTGGGGGATATCGACGATCTTGATTAGGGGATTGGTTGGCGTCTCGAGCAAGACCATGGCTGTCTTGGGACTCAACACCTCACGAACTTTCTCCGGCTGCGTAGTATCGACATGGTGGACGATGATGCCGCCGTTGGTCGACAGATATTTCAAAAGACGATGCGTTCCGCCGTAGAGGTCGTCACCCGTCACCACCTCGTCGCCCGGACGAAGCAGCCGGGAGATCACATCCAAAGCAGCCATACCGGATGAAACGACTAGCGCACGCTGCGCGGACATGATCTTGGCGAGGTGTCGTTCGAGGTGAGTTCTGGTGGGATTGCCGGAGCGAGTGTAGTCATATTCTCCGCCGCCGCCGCCCGAGGTCTGCTTAAACGTGGCGCTCTGCTTCAATCAGTATACTCTCGTCGGATGAGTGGCCTCGCATCGAAGACGCACCTGGTAGATAGGAACGCTGCTGGCATTGTACTGGTCGTTGCTGTCGGTATATACAAGTTCTGTGGCAATTGCATATCGTTTGCCTGTCCGAGGACTGGAGGGAGCAGGAGACGGAGGGAGATTGTGTCCCTCAAGGTCAACGTGAGGGAATGCCTTCTTCATAGCATCGGTGGCCGCAGGCACAGCACCAGAACCAGAACCCGAGGCCGACATCGCTTGCGGGGCGGGAAAGTAGCGGGGAAGCAAGGAGTGTAGAATTGATCGGGAAGATTGAAACAATCAAACCATAGGAAATAACTGAGACTCTAGAGATTGATATTGCACTCACACTGTCAAATATCAAAGATCAATGAACAAGGGATAGAAAAGAATGGATGGAAACGGAGGGAGAACAACGACTGGAAACTAAGCCTGGGGGATCTCCAGAAGAGTCAGACGAGTGGATTGTTGCTTGCCGTAGCGGGAAAGGATGCTTCGGCGCCGCTGCCCTGTGATTGGCTGAGGCCCGCAGTCCGCGATTTCGTCATCGGCTATTCCAGTTGAGGACTAGCGCGCTGACTCATAGCTAATGCCTGAGGCATACTGATTCCATATCAACGTTCAGAGATCGGCCATTCGCTATAGGCATTAAATAGGCATCGGCAACATGCGAGTATATACATATATCAATTCCGCGTAATCCGTCCTTCCCATCGTACTCCTTCCTTATACCTTTTGAAACTGGCTCCGTCGCCGTGGGTCTGCAGACAGCACCATCAGAACCACAAGAAATAC
Organism: Aspergillus udagawae; assembly: GCF_001078395.1. NCBI lineage: Eukaryota > Fungi > Ascomycota > Eurotiomycetes > Eurotiales > Aspergillaceae > Aspergillus > Aspergillus udagawae. Next base: position 302,172 of record NW_025091274.1, on the reverse strand, counting down.
GTCAAATTAGGCAAACATGGCCTTGCCGGAGAAAGCAGAGAAAGAATCATAAAGTCACTACGGCAATGGCTGCAACTTGCACAGCCAGAGAATCGATGTTATACATGTCGCAAGATCAAGGCATCCATCATCTGTGAGAAATCAGCGGTGTCATGTTGCCATTTCTCCAAAGCTCCCATTGATGCCAAAGAATTGGAACCTAAGAACAGCTAAAGTCAGTAACGACGCCTCAGGCATCTTTGATAGAAACATACCAGTCTTCGACATTCAGTGTCGTGGGAGCCGTTGGTCCACTTCGTGAACTGCTACTCCAGTTGTCATCTTGACTAGTATTGTCCATTCCAGCGGCATTCAACGGCGGCTCTAAGCCTTGCATGGGCCATCCATGCTGATTTTCCAATCCAAACATTTGCTGTGGCTGGCCACCTTGCAGGCCCATTCCCGGTGGCAGGCCCGACATCAGCTCTGGACTGGAAAGGTTACGTCCCGGCATCTGTGGCGTTTGGTTCACCATCATGGGACGTTGCTGCATACCCTGTGATTGCAATTGCGGTTGCATTTGTAGTTGCGGGTCGACAGTGTGGTTCTGCGGAGATGCCAACTCGGGGAATATGGCCGTGCCATCAGGGAACAACTGGTCTGGCTGGAAGTTCTCCCAGAGAGACGGGGAGAGGTTGGGCGAAGTACGTGTGACAAGGAAAAGGTCTGGAGGCGTTGCAGGTAGCGAGAAGTGACCATTGAACGGCGTTGTCGGTCGAGTATTGCTTCGGGAATTGCCTGGCATTGTATGTTGAGGGGCAGTAGGGGACCCTTGCGGCACGCTGATCCCGGGAGGTTGTCCCAGTTCTCTGGATGGTGTGACGGCAGGTGTCTGTGGCCGAGATCGTTCGTACGAAACCGGCGGTGTAGGACCCCCGTTTGGCAAACCAATATCCATGTCGTCGAATTTCCGCTTCGGCGGATCAGGTTTCTTCGCAGGATGCTGTTGCGTCGTCTCGGGCCGTACTCTCTGGTGTCTCCTGCCAGCAGCTTTTTGAAGACGTTCTTCGAGAACTTTGTTGCCCAAGATTGACTCGAACAGCGTGTGAACCATTTTCGCCACCAGCCAAACCTTGGACACGTCTTTCAAGGCTTGCATGCAGATGTTGATTCTCTCCTGGCACGTCGCCACAATAGACGGTACTGATGACCGCATTTGGTAGACGTGCATGATCAATGCCGAGAACAAGCTATAGACTCTGCTGGAAGTTAGCAGGAGGCAGTCAATATCACGAAAAGGGAAGACCCACATGAACGCAGGAGCATATCGGATTTCTTGATGAGTCTGTAGATTTTCGACGATAGAGGTTATCATCCCTGCAGCTTGGAAGGCAATCGTACGAGACGGATACGCCATCTCCTCTACACGGTAGCTGTTGGGCGCCGACGAAGCAGGAGGCATGTGTGCCCGATGCAGGAGACAGAGGGTGGTGCTTTGCTCATTAGCCATGGCCATCCAAAGATGAGATACGCTTTGCACTCACTAGTAGTTCGCATGAAGAAGAGCTGCCAAGAAGTGATGCCGGGACTTCTGCCAGCAGACCTCCTTTGGGCAATTCTGAAGCCAGTCTGCCAGGGCCATATCGGAATGCGTCAAGTCCATGGCGTTCATCCTCCGAGATTTGGACGCCACAGAGTATTGTTGAGATAGCACTAGGCCCATGATTTCGCACAGCTTGACATATTGAAGGAAGAACTGTACGTGTACAGGGTCTGGAGGGTACTCGGCGACGCTGTCGATCTCGTCCTCAACGAAATCGTCCTCGGTCAACATGCCCACGTCTGAGTCGTCGGTGTTGATTCCGATCGGCCGACCGAGGGCAACTGCCACGGATCGGTCTCTGGTGAAGAGAGTCCACCAAATACGCTTCCATAATCTCTTGTCTGGCTTGCTGAGTTGAGATGTTTCCACGCTGCGACCGTAAGCCACCGAGCCGAAGTTATCATAGGGAAAGAAGGTCATACCTTCGGTGCATGCCGGAGCCTTGTGCGACGACCATTGCAACTCTTGTCCAGTAGAAGACGTTCTTTGTCACGTCTGTAGGAAGTTAGAACAGGCCGAGTCTCAGACAAAGCAAACAGACAAACCTTCGGGACCTTCCCAGTACCAGCCTAGGAGAACAAGGGCCTGAACAATCGTGACGCGGTCGTCTTCATAATTGGCATCATAAAGTGCTTTCGCCCGTTTATAGAATGTCATTGCAGCGGGGGTGGTGGAGCCGTTCGCATCCATAAGTTGGGGATTCGTGCAAACCCTCGAGCCAGCGAGAAGGATGGCCTGCAGTAGAAGCAAAGAAGGTGGGTTCTTCGGATCGCGATATTGTCGCATGAAACGACTGCGATTGACGATGGGGACGATGGGTGCGACCCATTTGAAATAAGCTTCGACAAGCTCGTCACAGAGAGGTTTTGGAGGCAGCAAGAAAGCACCACGCTGGTGGAGAATGTCGAGTTCGAGGTTGTCGAGGTCCGTCAACCGAGCACGCGATCCTCTGATGTTAGGCGGAAGAGGATAATGCACCACGTCCGTTGTGCCATGACGATCCTGAACCAGGAGCGACAGGTTTGATGACTCTCCGAGATAGGCGACTCTGCCTGCTTCCTTTATCGGTGCTCGAGCGAACTTGGGCTTCATAAATTGGGCGTAAACGTTGTTGTGGGACGATTGCTGAGCCTCTTGCTGCTCGGTGAGGGTGGTCACTGGCATCCCATCGACGGCCATCCGGTTCTTGCGGTATCCAAAAGCATCCTTACCATCCGTGCCGTCGCTTGCCGACTCCTCCTGCTTGTCCTGGCCGTCCTCATTGCGGTCATCAGTCCTACCAGACGACAACGGAGGTCAGTGGTTGTCGAGAGCTATTGCAGGCAATCAGGTAATTTACATACCCGCTGTTTGTATCCTTCGACTTAGTCTGGTTCTTCTTGCGCTTCGGCGTAGGGATCTTGCACTCGATCGAAAAGGCCACACAGTTGGTGCAAGGCACACCTAAACTGGCAGCATCGCAACGGACCTGCTCGAAATGGCTCATGGTCAGCAGCCTCCTTTTTGCAAAATAAGGGCAATGACGGCAGGGGATAAACTCACCTTTCGCGCATGGCAGGTCTATAGCACCCATGACAAAAGTAACAGTTAGCAAAATAACTTATTGTGGTATGATGGTGGTGTGGAATGGGGTGATCGTGGTGAGCTCGATATAGTGATGATAGCTGCGATGGGCCGAGGTGCCGAGGCACCCGCGCAGGTCGCGTTGACCTCGCAGGAACAGATAACGAGAGAACGTACCTCACAAGCACGCGACGCACGTTGTCTGTTTTAAAAGATTAGATAAAGCCAATTAGCATCGATAGAACTTCTTTTAAAACCCGAAGTGCACAATCTACAAAGCTTTCTACCCCAGTATTGTCGACTGGACTGAATTTTCTTCGTGCGACCGTCCGGGACAACAGCCCCGCGACAAGCAGGAGAATCATCAACCCACCACCACAGCAAAGGGAAACATCACCACACACCTTCTGAAACTCATGTGTCCGTTTGGGCCACCGCGAGTGATTCCTGAAGTGCCCGTTGAGCCCGCGGTGCTGGGGGCAGGGCTAGGTCTCGAGGGTGTAGATTCCTGGCGATTCTCTGCTGTTGTGCTCATGGCCAGGTATCCATCCAAAACTTGCGACCGGGGAACGTTTCAAGCGGAGACAGCGATAATAAAAAGGAACAGAGGGCGATGAGGGTGGGTAGCGGTAGGTCTAGGAAATAGACGAGAATAAGGTACTCAAAGGGGAGTACAGGGAACTGGAGATGAACGAGTTTCCTCTTCTTTCCGTCTCTGTCTTAATGGAGAGCGCGTTGCGTATTGGCGAATAGTAATAGGGACGAGAATAAGCCACGGAACAGGTAACTAAAGTGAAGTCTGAGAGCAGACGAACGAGAAAGGCGTCAGAGGAACAAGCGCCACCGGATTAGTAGCAGCTAGGTCTTGAGATGGATGCGATGTGAATGGGACACGAAACCTGTGCGGGTGAGCAGTCTTACCCTGACTGGTCCGTGGTCACAGGGGGTTGTTGGTGCCTCACCGGCTTTGGTGGATTCGAGAGATGCGGTGGAGAGGGGAGGGAAAGGTCTTGGGCGGATCTACTACTAGTACTACGGACTAAGGAACCAGGGTTGAAACGTACCAGAACATGGAGGGTAGTACAATCAAAGAATTTACGACCTTATATACAAAAAAAGGGCCAGACCAAGTACGCCGTCCTTAAGTTCTTGTACTCACTGCTCCAGTCCGGAAAAGCAACATGACCATACGAAGGTAAAGCGCAGGAAGAAAAGGGACACGAGGGAAGTGGCAAACAGGCAGTCCCAGTTGGTACCCCATATACCCACAAAATGTACCCAAGCTCTCAGGTTGCAATATTACCAATTCAATCGCTGTCCCTCAAGGAGTCTGAACTCCGGGGATCCGAAAGAGCAGAGCACAGTGTGAGCTAAGCCTCGAGGAGGGTCGTCCAGGAATTGTGGGGAGAGGAGGACTTATTGGATGAGCTGTTCAATTAATATTTGCTGCCTTATTGCTGGCTGGACCACTGTTAATGTACCTAATAGTACCACTCTCAACTATATTCATGACTGAGAGTTCACTTCAAACATGGTTTATAAACTCGCCAAAGTGCATGCTGTTACTCTGCATTAGTACTGACATGAGTCTTGACCTTCCTTTTATCTTAAATTTGAGGCTCGCAGTGATCTTCTCATATGGAACACCGAACATGGTTTCAGACCCCATAGGTGTAATTACTCTCACGGAATAATCATTCACCTGAACAGTACCTTGCCTCAGGACTAGTCAATTATAATTCCTTAATGCTGCCTCCTATATCTCAGGCCGTCTATGCGCATTCTGTAAGCTAAAGGATAACCCAAAAGGATCCTCAGAAATGGCCCTAACCCTGGTGCTACTGAAAATTTACCACACCAGTAAAGCTTCTTTATTACACTCCACTGTGGAATCTCTTAGGAACCACACCCATTTTCATAGAATGGTATTTGTGCATCTATTTACTGCACAGATAGAATCTGATATTCAAGTATCTATTTCTTGTACAGACACTGCCAACTGAACAATGAACTCTCAGATGGAAGATATCTCCGCAAGTATTGATTATTTCCACTCAAGACTTGATTGCCACGGACAGGGCCTAAACCGACTAGTAGTATCCGCTAATAGACTACGGGACTTGAAAGTGAAACAAGAGGATCATGATGCATGATGATCGTTCAACTTTCTGCCGGGAGTTATCATTCCTTGATATATCGGGTCTAGCCGACACCAACCTATGAAGCCTCAAGGTCCCCGTCTCCCCGTCTCAATCCTTACGTCTGATCGCTCTCGATGACACTAGTCTAATCCTTAACGGCGTGAGCTTGTGCCTCGATCTGGTCCTCAACAGCCGAAGATAGTATGGACCCCAGATTCGGTCTCTTCTAGTCTATACCGCAGGACAAGCGAGATTGCATTCCCTGGTCCTCTGGCTCCCGTCACCACTTGTCTGCTTGCTTTCCTACAAATAACTAGCCATCAAGCAGTCGGTGCTCCCAGCTTCAAAAAAAAAAAAAAAAAATCAAGTCATACTATCACCACGCGGAAAGATACGGAATCCTGTCGCCCATCTCGAACTCTATGCAGCCTGTAGGGAACCAGGAACGAAAAAAGAAAGGAGAAATGAAAGCATCATGCGACCAGCCAACTCCTTGCATCGTTCCTAACTCCATAAACTGCGGCATTTACTCCTGTAATTCGCCCAGAAACATATCCCATCCAACCAAGACCCCCAGACCCTCCGATGAGTCGCAAAATCGCAAAGTAAGGTAAGCTGTAAGGTCCATCCACCATCCCGCATTCCCCCGGTTTTAATTCCCGCATCGCGTCATCAATGCCATCAGATCCGGCTCCTGCCAGTGGGAAGATAGCAATGGAAGAGGTGTAAGGTACTTGGATGGTGCCTGGCTCTTCCCCGCAATTCCGCCATCGTATGGGCTGCTAGGCTGGAAATGGTTAGGGTTGATGCGCGAGAATGCGGGACTAGTTTCTTGGGGTCCAATAGTGGTAAACTTAGTTGAGGCTGGCTTGTGATGCCTCGGCTTAACTGATGCCCCAGTAGTCTGGGGTAAATGATGATTTGTGACTGTAGATGGTCTGAGATGAGTGGTACATAGGTGTGATGGGCAAGCTATCAGCTACAGTTTGTTCAGCAGTGCTGCATCATACAGTGGTCAAGACGAAGACAAGACTATGCGTCTAAACAGTAAAGTACCCAGTAATTAGCTATGTATGGCGTCCTGCCAATAATCTATAAATAACATTTACACGAATCATAAGGAGCCGCCATTCTGGCGAGCCGTTTCACTCCCTTCTAGACCCTCGGCCTTTTTGCCGTTCGCCGCATCTTCAGGCCCAGACTGCGCGCCTGCGACGTCGCTCTCCGCAGTCCCGCCCACGGCCTTGGTGATAGCGGCCCCAATCGCCTTAGAGGTCGGTCCAAAGTCCACCCCGCTGATAAACACCTCGCTAAGGAACTCGAGTCCCGCAACAAAAGTGCAGAGAAAGCTGGCGATCAAAAAGTGGCTGATGGTGGTGCCGATGTCCAGCCAGGACCCTTCATCCCGCACCATATAGAAGAAATTGAGAGTCATGACGTCCGAGATGGACATGACAACCATGAACAGAGCGCTAGGCGCAACCTCCAGCCGGCGGTTGAGGATACCCAGATTAGCGCTGATGATGGCAAAAGGGATGAGGATTTTCAGGATGAGCAGTGCGCCTTGGCTAAAGGGACTGAAAACAGGTATGAGACGGCAGACGCTCTCCAGCGAAAACGATGACACTGATGCGATGTTGCCTGTGCTGAAGAAGGCGGATTGAAGAAGGAAGAAGAAAAACAATGCCACCCGCGTGTCTGCCAGGCCCAGCCTGCGGTAGCGGTATTCCTGCCCATTGACTACCGCTGTAGCATTCAAGCCTGGCTTCTTTGGAACTATATTGCTTCTACCATGGTGCGCCGAGGACCTCGCAGTGTATACGTATATGGCATGCTCCAAACGCACCCACGTGACTAGTGTCATGCAAAACACAAAGTAGAAAAGGCCCTCATACGAAATAGTGAGGATGATAAAGGTGGGTGAGAATGTGAGGAAAAGTACCATCAGGCGGTGCAAGTAGTGGCTGTTAGGATATAGTCGATGGAAAAATGGCAGCAGAAGCGAGGCAACTAGGATCGTGTTAGCCAGATTTGAGTAGGGCTGCAGAACGAGAGTCGAGCCAAGCCACTTCCTCGCAACACTTACCCAGAACGGACCAGCCAACTACTTGGTTACCAAATGGAAGACCTTCCTTGGCCTGCATAGACGAAACACTGGATCTGGTAACTATCATGGCAAGCAAAACCATGCCAACCTACTCAAGTTAGCTGATTTGCTCTGGAAAGTGTTTAGGCAGAAGCATGGTAGACAGCCGCCCGCCGTGTAATTTTGAAGACCGCGCGAGGTGAGAAAAATGACAAAAAGACGTACCTGCATGCCCATGATGACTCGCGACCCCAAGCTAGAGATGGCCCCTGGCGCATGTCCTGAAGATTTGCTGTGTTTCAAGATGGTGTCCTCGAAAAGCAGATAGAACAATCCGGTGAAGAACATCAGCAGCGCACCATAAGTTCTGCAGGAGCAAACGGTTAGAACATCATCCACAAACCAGCCTAGATAATCAGGGACCTCATACATGATGTTGATGTCTTCTACTTTGATTACAGGAAGCAAAGTAAAAGTGCTCATGAGAGAGCACCCGACAGCCCATGTAGCGGACAGAACCGTATTCTGCTTCACAAAGTCGACGCCGTATAAAATAGGCCAGAATGACCCGAGAATGAAACAGGCCGTGAAGATCTCACGTTGGAAGTAGGATTGGACCTGGTTGCCTTGTCAGCTAGCGTCCAATGTGTAAATGTCTTGCAACCTACAAGACCTTCCAAAACTCCAACAAAGGCGATCAGTTGAAATCCGAACGAGATGTAGCCACCGAAAGAGCGAACGTGGCCCAAAAGGATCTCGCGACCAGCGATCAGTGCCTTCCTTCGTGCAAACACCTCTTCCCAGAAAAAGATTGGAAAAGCTCCGTAAAAATAGTATCGCCACGAAGACTTTTGATATGAGAGAACCGAAAAGAGAGCAGCAAGAATAGACGTGAAGAAAATGGTGCTGCCCAGTGTCCGATTTGAATCCGAGGTACCGTGCAAGACATGCAGGTCAATAACGGTTGTCAGTGCATATGCAATCCAGCCTAGGTATCCGAAGGTGATGATGGTTCGGAGGAAGAGCCAGTCATATGTTTGCAGATAGCGCAGCCCCTCTAGCGCAGTAGCGAATAGAGCGCCGGACCTCTGGATGGACTCATCATAACTGCCGTTGGCAATGAGGGCCTTGATCTCGGCAATATGCTCCTCCACCGAGTTCTCGCCATGATCTGCCAATGGCTCAAACGGCTTGTATCGCAGCAATGCGGCCCTCTTTTGCTTCTCCTTCACGCGATACATCTCCAAGACTTCTTGCGTGTTCGCCAATGCAGCGAGCGCCTTCTCCTTGGGACTAGCATCGATATATTCCAGTGGCAATTGACCGACAGAGTTCACAGGGAAATCCAAGCCAGCAAGGTACGCCATGAGAGCAGCAACATCGGCCTGTGCAACATCATGGCGTTGAATGCCGTCAAGGCCCCAATCGGCAGAGAATCCATCCTCATGACCAGTGACAGCCTTTCCCTCTGTGTACTGTGGACCAGCAACACCAGATCCCCAGACGACCAGAGGTGTTCTAGTATTGTCAGGATGACCATCTCCATGGCTTCCCCAATCGCTCATACCATGATCTGCGGTGAAGACAAACGCCGTCCTGTCGTCACCGTAGAACTCTTCTATGAGTGTTGCTACCTCCTGTACCCCCTTGTCCACAACCTTGATGTTATGCAGGTATTCCTTGGAGTAAGGACGGTAGCCGTGGCCTGTGGTATCGAGTCCAAGAAGATGCAGAAAGAACACCACCTTATCCTGACGTAGCTTTGCATCCAACTCGGGATCGCTCTTCGCAGAGGCAAAAAGCTCCTTCACCTTGTCGAAGACCCAGGTATCCAATAGCGTTGCATCCATCGTAAAGTCCTCTATCTCTTCTCCGTACATGTCGGCATCAACACGGCCGGGAACTGCGCCCTCTTTGAACATTGCGAGAATGTCCGGACTCCCCCAACTCCAAGTATGTTGGCTTTGGTTGAAGACACTGTCGAAGTTGACCGGGTTCAATTTCCAACCTGTTGTCACTGCCGAGACATCTTCGTACAGACCCGCGATGAGTGCAACATGTCCAGGTCGAGACTCGGTGGGTACTCGGGTATGGGAGACGCCAAAGGTCCCGTGGGAGAGCACGCGCGATCGAATAAATGGAGCGAGGTAGATTGGATCGTTGTTTTCTGTATCTTCACCGTCTTCCGGAGAAGGGTCTGGAGCTGGCTGAAAAGCCTTGTCGGCGCGCAGGCCATCGGCAACGAACAGCACAAGACGACTGGCTGGCGCATTCGTTCCAGGTTCTCGCTCGACGCCATACGATCTCATGCCGCTCACGATCGGACTGACAAAGTAAATGTCAAATATTGAATAAGCATATATAAGATGGAACACCACCGCGAGGGCGAGAAACCCAAAGCGGCCCAGACGCGCCATCTTGCCTTCACAGGCGATCCAGCTTCGGGGGATAGCTGTAACAAAGGAGTGCAATTGGTCCCCCGATACGTAGTAAAGAAAAGGAGGTCAAACGGTTGTACTGAAAAGAAACGAATGGAAAAAAAGAATATTGCTGACGAGCTGTCAAGCATCTACGAGACATGAACTTTGTCGCTTTTTTAATGACAGCTTTGGGGAACTTGGGGATGCCCCAGCCAATCGGGGGTGCCCAATGCGGCATGCCGCGTTTACGGTGGCCCGCAGAGCCCATAGCGCAGCCCCTGATGGACTATGTATTTCACTATTTGAAGGACTACTCTCATTAGAATAAAGACTTAACAGACTGGCATTAGAAAGATGTACGATAATCCCAACGCGCTTTTCGGTCAACATGGACTATAAACCGTCACCGAGGAATCCTACCATGCTCGATCCAAGACACCCAAATTAGCTCCAGATACCTATGCAACAGGCAAAGATGCCATGCCAAAGCTGAGAAATGCAAGAATAGATGTAACACCAAGAAAGAGCACTTAGGTGGTCGAATTGCGCCGCTTTGTAAGCGCATCGATGACCCGTGCGTAGAATTTTGATGCCTGCTGGCGGACAAAGGTGATATCGACTGTAAGATAGTCGGGAAGAATCTCGACCAGTTCGCGATCGCGACTTTCATCCAACAATGGGACATACTGGAATTCTGCCGTTTCGAAGTTGGTAGATGTTATTGTCGGGACAGCCAATTTGAAGTGAAGAGCTGCTGAGTTGTCAGAAACGCATCTTGCCATCCTCCCTTTTCGAAATGGAACTTACTTCCGTTAACGCCAGTCTGAAGGCAGTCATACAGGTGATCTGATTCCCTCTTCTTGACATCAAGAATGACAAGACCAGTGAGGTCGCTATACAATTCCTCCTTCAACTGCGCGAGATGAGCTGCTTGGGCTGCCTCAGCATCAGCTGCGCGGTTTGCCCTGTTGTTTTTGATTGCGCTTCCAGGAACTTTCGCCGCAGCGTTTTCGAGACTGGCAGTAGTATTACGGGCAGCTGCCAGCTTGGTCTGTAAGGCTTTGACCTCCGACTGAGCAGAAGTCAGTTGGTTCTTAGCCTCTGACATTTGGGATTTCAATTCAGCAACTTCCGCATCCCGCTCCTTCAATTGTTTCTGGAGCGCTCGGCTCTGTTGGCCAAGCTTCTTCTGCGCTTCCAACTCCGCCTTGAGAGAAGCAACCAAATTATTGGAAGCTAAAAATATCAGCATTTGAGATGTGATTAAGTGTGAAGACTTGCATACCTGTTGTCACTGCTTCGCAATGTTGTCGAAGCTTATCCATATTGGCATTCGCCTCGACGACCCCTATCTCTCTGAGGTTACGGTACCGGTTCTCCAGCGCATCATATTTCTTAGTCAAATCACCAAGTCTACGCCTCAACTCCGGTTCACCCATTTTATCATCATCCGTAGAACCCCCGAGCTTCTTCTTGAGAGGAGAGCTTCCTGGTGCGGGCTGTGACGACCGCCTGCCTTTCAGAGGTGATGCTGACGCTGACCGAGGGACCACGGGCTCTTCACGTAGAATAGACTCTTCAATAACTTCCATTTCCTCCTGGTCCTCTTCTGCCGCGACACTGCTGGGTTCTGTCCAATGAATGCGTCGCGATTGTCTCTTCGGCTGCTCTAACTGCTCCTGGGACTTTGCCGGCGGCTGCATTTGTCTCGTAGCCCTCGGTGTATACTCAAATTCACCATCGGTCTGTATCTGCTTTTCAGCACTGACTTTCCTGCGTCCCCGTGTAGCTGCAGGCTTTGCCGATTTTGCCGTTCGATTTGTCTTGGTAGCAACTGGAGCATCATCCAGCTCGTCGTTGGATGCCGCAAAACTCTCAGGTTCTTGGACTCCAACCTCATCCTTGATTTCCTCATTGCCGCCCTTCCTCTCTGGGCCTTCCTGCGTTGCGCCTTGCGCCGAGTTTCGGCTACCCTTTGGTCGTCCCCGTTTGGATGCTTTCTTCGGAGCACTTTCGGGGGCTTGCGCTTGAGCCACTGCCGAATTACGTTTCGTTTCAGCTGGCGATTTGTTTTCAACGGACTTGGATCGTGGCCTTCCTCTCGGTCTCTTGGCTGGGCGTTCGTTTTCGCGCTGTCCTGCATCATTGCCATTGGCCTGCATGGCATCCGCACCGTCCGAGCCGGCCTGACCAGAAAGCCTGGCTGTCGCTTTTCGTTTCGGCATCTCAGGTAATACGTATATTATATTCTCTTAATCAAACAATGATAAATTTGGGATGGTTATACCGCACGCGACATCGTTATACATTCCGTCCGATGAACTTGCCACAAACCAAAACATCGCGTCCACCCACGGACTCACCGCCTTCCATGTCCCTCACCGCATTGCAACAACCACATGCAGATCGCAGGCATGTGACGTCCCGTCGGCAAAGCCACGATGTTCGCCGGCGCAGCGAGTGAGCGCCACAGCTGTCCATATCGCCGACAGCCGACGCTCCTGAACTCTTCAAGGTTGATTTCAATCAACCGAATATCACTCATCGTATTCCCCTCGTTGCTTGCACTCGGGCGACCGACTATCTTCGAGGCCATTAATTGGCTACTTGTTGCAGATTGCCTAACCGTCTGTTACTCCTGACTCGGCCCCGCTATCATGGCTTCCGCGCGCGGTCCAAGATGGCAGCAGTTTTTGCAAGAGCTGGTGATGGTCGCTGGTACTGTGAGTTCTATGACTCTCGGCCTATTTTGACGAGTTCTAATTATCTTTGCTAGTCGGCCTCCGCATACTTCCTCATTCGTTACCTTCTGTCGCGCCTTGATTTCGACCCGGAGAGCCAGAAGAAAGAAGAGCAACGGCGCAAATCTGCCGCCATTCTGCGGAAGCTCGACGGTGGAGATGAATCAGATGACGACTCACCACGCAGAGATGCTAAAAAGGCGCGCCGACAAAGGAGGGGAGATTTGGTCCTCAACCAGTACGAGCAAGCCATCGCTATGGATGTTGTGGCCCCCGATGACATTCATGTCTCATTTGAGGATATTGGAGGTCTGGACGATATTATCGAAGAGCTTAAGGAATCCGTCATCTATCCTCTGACCATGCCTCATCTCTACTCTTCCACGTCATCCCTTCTCAATGCGCCGTCGGGAGTATTACTTTATGGCCCGCCAGGGTGTGGAAAGACTATGCTTGCTAAAGCGCTGGCTCATGAGAGCGGCGCATGCTTCATCAATCTACATATTTCCACCTTGACTGAGAAGTGGTACGGTGATTCGAACAAGCTGGTCAACGCTGTCTTCTCGTTAGCGCGCAAGCTGCAGCCCTCGATCGTCTTCATTGATGAGATAGACGCAGTGCTCGGCACACGGCGGAGTGGTGAGCACGAGGCGAGTGGCATGGTCAAAGCCGAATTCATGACGCACTGGGATGGTTTGACCTCAGCAAATTCTCTAGGTGAACCACAGCGGGTTGTTGTTCTCGGAGCCACAAATCGCATCCAGGATATCGACGAAGCGATCCTTAGGCGGATGCCTAAAAAATTCCCCGTGACCCTTCCTCCGGCCGCACAGCGACTTCGAATTCTCAGTTTGATACTCAAAGACACCAAAGTCGATCGGGAAAACTTCGATGTTCATTACTTGGTCAAGGCAATGGCGGGGATGTCCGGCAGTGATATCAAGGAAGCTTGCCGGGATGCCGCCATGGTCCCTGTTCGAGAACTGATTCGACAAAAGAAGGCAGATGGTTTCCAGATGACATCTGTGAACCCAACTGAAGTTCGCGGCCTTCGTACAGGGGACTTCTTCTCTCGAGCTGGAGGCGTCAGGGTCATTTCACAACCCTCTCAGCCCCAGACACGACCTACAAGCAAAGCCAGTTCAGAGAAAGAGTGGAGCACAGCTGAATCAGATGCAGCATCTGAAGTCGAGGCACGACCCGCGGAGATGGCTGAGCCGCCTGAATAAGCCATCTCTTCAGTGATTTGGATGACTTGCTCGTCTAATGTTCTTGATACCAATGTATACAGCACCCTGGTTATGGCGTTGATTTTTGGTATAATCCAGTTTCTTGCATTCATATATTTTTCTGGTATTCTTCCGGGTCCTTTCCGTTGATGGTTGCTGGCTTTGGCTATCTAATACTTGCGAAACAAGCTCTTTGCCATAAACGGCATTGTTTATAGACTTCTGATAGCATGATAACCGAAAGACTCTCCCTCTCTCAAACTGAAGGTTCCTAGAGATGTATAGAGACCGAATTCACTACATTGTAATGCCGCCAAATCATACACTCTGTTCCACTACGAGACGAGCAAATTTTCATGAAAATCGAAATAGTGATGGACAGACTCCAATTCACAATTTCGTTTCTTCCATTCTGATAGACATTTGACGTGGATAATGGCTGGTTCATATTGGTGCCATAGGCTATAGATAGACAACAGACATACGTATGTAGCGGGTACAGTGGCCACCGGAAGTACGGAGTAGCCCGATTCTTGGAGAGCGGCGGCGACAAGACACTTGCCGATCACAAGAACCTCAGCGATTACGAAGCTCCTCTGTATTCGCTATTATTTTATCTACTCCCTTCAGGTCTTTCAAGTGTTCGTAACCTTTTTCTCGTCCAACACCCTACCCCGATTGACTGAAACGGAACGCTTGGCGCTCGTTGGGTCCAGTCCGTTCGTTTACTCCATCCAGACTGACATTGCGGGTCGTCGTCACAAGGAGTCCTCGCATCCCGCGTCTCAACTCCCAGATCTGGCCAGCTTTCTACACTTCCCCTGTTGCCTCACTCTGCGCGCCTGCATACTTCAGCACTTATCTCGGAGGGAAAGATCCCATTCAGTATATTCGTGGTCACTCATTCTTCCCCACCTGCCCCTGGGTTCGGTGATTGCAGTAATACGGTGACTGGATGACGAATGGTCTATCCTAGGTAGAGGGACCTCCGATGGCAACACATGCCTTGGTGATCTCACGTGCTGAGTTAAGCTCCTAAGGAAGAGCTTGCGACATCCATCAAAGCGCGGACATCCATTGTTTCTCTGTTTCGCCGGGAATGAGTTCCAACAATGGCATTATTGACACTTTCAGCCCTGGGGCCGCCAGTACAAACACTGGCAATAGATCTACGTCCACCGTCCGACCACGTACCCGCCGTCTGATATCGGTTGATGATGTTACCGACGAGGACTATGGAAGACCAATGCAGTCCACCAGGCTTTCTGCCACAACGCTTTCACGGGACCCCTCCTCAGTCCGTTCGCGAGGTGCCACCCCATCACCCCACACATCCCGCGGGGCGTCACCACTTCCAATGCGGCATCCTTCGCGCGCCACTGAATCAATCAACCGAGATAATCTCAACGGGTTCGGTGCTTCCCTAGGCGGGCACAGTCAGACAGGGAAGGCACAGGTCAGGTTCGCCGATTCTTCTCGGGCAGCGGTGGATTTTCTAGATGCTTCTTGGACTTCCTTACAAAGTCTGGCATCTTCTTTTTTGGGGAGTGATATTGCCCGACCCGCACCGAATGGAACGGCACGTACCCATGCGAGGAAGCCTTCGCGACCAGATCCGTACATGAGGGCTACTCCAAAGACACCCCCAGCCTGGGGCCCGTCGGCCCCGTCCACGTCGGAAATTGCAGCCGGAACAAAGGAAGAAAGACAGGCTATGGTGCAGGCAAAGAAGCGGGAGGCTCTACTACTAGCAGACACGGGCTCCGGGGCTAGTCGCGACACTCTGCACAAGAGGCGAGATTCCGGTGAACAGACGGACCACTCGGCGATCGATGCAAAGCAGGACGAGGAGGCTTTAGCGTATATACACCACGTTCAGCCCAATGACAGCGTCACCGGGGTTGCGATTAAGTATGGCTGTCAACCAGCGATTTTTCGAAAGGCCAACGGATTTTGGCCCACTGATAGTATTCAGACCAGGAAGACTGTGCTTTTGCCAGTTGCCTCCTGTTCTGTGAAAGGACGGCCGGTTTGTGCCCCGGCCGAACTTGATCTTCTAGGCGACTACACTTCGAATCGGGACTCTCTAGAGGATCTGAGTGGAAGCTCCATAGCACCTACCCCAAGTTCAGACACTCGGGCTTCCACGGCCGAGGAGGAGGCATCTGCAGAAGCGCCGCTTGAAGGGGAGGCAGATAGGATCTGGAAGCATCAGTCATGGGTGCAGATCGATGGGTTCTCCACGCCAGTCGAGATCGGCCGCGTTCCTCGCAAAGCTTTGGGATTCTTCCCGCGTACACGACGAAAATCTCTATCTTACACAGACTCCGAACCTCGTTCGTCGGTATCCGGCCGCAATCGGACGGCAACTCTCACTTCAACTCTGCCTTCACCGACTGAGTCGCCATCGTCGCAAGCGTCCACTTCACAGAATCGAAGCATTACAGACCCTTCAAAGCCGCGAGCCATGTCTAGTGCCAAACCGAGACCGCATCACCAACGACAACGCAGCAATATACAGCTCGTGGGAACAGGAGTCGGAACGCTCGATCGCAGTGCGATGGCTCCAGGGCCAGCTCTGGACGGATTGAGTAAATTTGTCGCACAACATCTGCCAAATTTAGCTCCTGCTCCTGCGCCCCCTGGCCTGGGAAGGATGCCGTCCGAGTATGCCACGGCTACGGCTTCCACTGCCTCAACTAGCCTTGACAATATAGGGGGTGCAGTTGAAGGCTGGGTGAGGAAATTGACGACTCGAGCGAAAGCAGGTCTCAGCGACCTACAACAGGGCGCTCAAGCGTATCAGAGCAATACCGGTGCGGGGACTAGCCGACGTCGCATGGGAGATTTAATCGAACTGAACGCTGGCTTGGAGTCAAGGAATTCATCTGGCCTTCTGCCGGAGAATTCGCGAAAACCGGATCTGAGCCGGTCAGGATCAAATCTGCACGACGCGCCCTCATTGAGAGGGCGTTTTCCCAGTCCATCATCCGGAACGAGCAGGACTCGCACGGGTGAATCAAACCTAGGCTATGGCGACCGAGTGAAGGATGACTGATCTCGTGCACAATGTTCATAGCTGCTAGGTCTCGCAATTCTGGCTTGTATTTATCCTGGTGTCTGGATCATCACTCACCTAATTGCCCCTCTGCATTCTTTCTGCCATTCAGAATATTCGTACAACCAGCATGGCGGCGCAGGACAGCACCTCTGATATACAATGTGGTTGACCCTGATAATATTGCTAGAGGGTGTTGGGATACCCGTTGAATCGTTTCTTGCTTCGACCCGATGTATTTAGCTGAAGCAGCTCATACCCATTTTCAGATAGTTAACTTGACATAGATCATCAGCGTTCGTATACCATTTTTTTTTCTGGAGTATCAGGTCTTTCTACAGACTACGCCAAATGGTTATGAGCTTGGAGAGATAAATGCTTCCTTAATAGACAACCTAGGGATTTAAGAATAGCCAGACTGATTTCCTCCGTGGCTTGTTGCGTCGGTCTTCTCGCGGGTATGAGTGACAGCATCGAAGCTGCAATCAAAGCTTCTAACGGGTCCTGCAGATGCAAGCATCAAAGCTCTGTTATTCTCTGATTGGCATTGGGTAAATGCTGCAGACGGAGAAATTAATGTACAGTACTAGTTGACGCTAGCGACCGTCACTGCGTCTCCTTAAATACTTCCACCTATCGTCTGCTTCTCCCCAGCATCAAGAGACGAAAGCGTATCCACTTCCCCGGAATAGACCATTGACAAAGCACTGATGAAGATGCGGAGGTTCTCCAACCTGGGGACTGCATTTAACGGTCTGATTTCCACGGAGATGGCAGCCCAGCCGGTCGTGCGCAGTGTCTCTCAGCGACAGAGACAAGACCGACATGGCGTACCGAGTCTCCTCTCTCCCCTGGTTGTCTCTCGCACTGGGCGCATTGAGCGTTGCTCTGCCGGGTTCGCAGATCCAAGGCACCATCGCAGACTACCCGACAGCCACCGTGCATGCGAGCCACCACTCCAGCTCAGAAACCGTCTTTGTAGGCCGTTCTTTACCGGAGTTT
Organism: Aspergillus udagawae; assembly: GCF_001078395.1. Taxonomy (NCBI): domain Eukaryota; kingdom Fungi; phylum Ascomycota; class Eurotiomycetes; order Eurotiales; family Aspergillaceae; genus Aspergillus; species Aspergillus udagawae. Next base: position 284,350 of record NW_025091274.1, on the reverse strand, counting down.
GACCAGGAACTGTTCCTGGGCATCAAATATGCAAACCAGCCGGTTCGATTCACACCGTCGAGCTTGAAAATATCCTATGCTGCCAACGACAGTAACTCGGGCCCCTTTGATGTTTCTGGGACTGGCCTGGCGTCGCCCAAGGGCACAGTGCTGTACAATGCCACTCAATACGGGCACGAATGTCCCGGCTACGGATCGGACGAGACCAAGCTGGTCAATATGGGGCCGATTACCTTGCATGAAGACTGCCTGAACCTCAATATCATTCGCCCTACGCGGAAATCGGATCACGAGGAATTGCTTCCAGTGATGATATGGATCTTTGGAGGTGGATGGCAGCAGGGGGCTACTGCTGATCCGAGGTATGGTTTATCGGCTGGTAGTACTGGACAGACTGACAAGTATCCGTGGTAGATATAACATGAGCTATATTCTTCATCAAGGAGCTTTGAATGGCAAGCCGGTGCTTGGTGTCTCGATCAATTACCGTGTTGCTGCTTTTGGATTCCTGGACTCGGAGGAAGTTAGGGTATGTATCAATACGACTGTGCAAGGCTATGCTGACAGTACAGGCTACCGGCAATAACAACCTGGGTCTACGAGATCAACGGGTCGCCATGCGATGGGTCAAGGAGAACATCAAAGCGTTTGGGGGCGATCCTGACAGAGTTACAATCTGGGGAGAATCTGCGTGAGTGAGGAATCACCACTGCCATCCTTGCAATGCTGACTCCAGCAGAGGTGCCTACAGCGTTGGTGCTCATTTGGTTGCCAATGGTGGTGACAATGAGGGTCTATTCCGGGCCGGTACGTTCTCACTTCGCATTTACTACCTGGAAGGCTCACATGGTCGTAGCAATCATGGAATCTGGTAACGCTATTGGGCCCCCATGGAACGGCACAGACTGGCATCAGCCGATGTACGACCGCATCGTGAACAAGACGGGGTATTTTCACTCGCACCTTACGGGTAGAGTCTACGCTGACAAAATAGTTGCTCAACATCCTTGGATACACTTCAGTGTCTACGAGAAGTCCCGTACGAGTCCTTGTACGACGTGGCATATGAGGGTCTGGAATGGTTCGCCGCCATCGACGGGTCCTTTATCAGGGAGTACCCTCAGATCAGTTACACTGCAGGCCGACTAGCACAAGTACCCATCCTCGTTGGATCCAACACAGATGAGGGGACAAGCTTCGGTACTACAGGGACAAACACCGACGAAGACTGCATTAACCAACTCATATGTGCGTTTTTCTCTGTATGGCCAAGGCGACGACTAGTACTGACAACGACAGCCTCGAAACGCTGGGTCCTCACCCGTGTAGAAGCCACGCGTCTTCTCACGTACTACCCCAACGACCCTGCCCTGGGATGTCCCTACGGCTGGGGAAACGTGACATGGCCGAAGCTGGGACTGATGTACAAACGGTACGAATCGATGGCAGGCGATCTGACCATGGCGGCCCCAAGACGGCTGCTTGCGCAGACCATGGCCAAGTACAAGAAACAGGTCTACTCTTATCGATGGGACGTGCCAGCCCTGAACACAAGTAGCACCATTGGTGTCGGACATTTTGCAGAGGTAGAAAGGCGCCACCACTTGCATATATATCCATGACTTATCCTGTCGTACAGATCCCTTTCGTCTTTGCGAATCCCGTGCAGAACATTACACCGCTGGGAACTGATCCCGCACGTCTCGAACTGGGCAACATGGCCGCTCGCATGTGGACGTCTTTCGTGACGGACCTGAATCCCAATGGACATGGAGGTAGGTCTGGATCATGACTTGAGGGGGACAGACTGACAGGCATAGTACCTCGAATCCCGCAATGGCCCAAGTACACACCAGGAAAGCAGTCGTCAAACTTTGTCTTTCGTTTGCCCAGAAATGCAAGCTATGTGGAGCGGGATGACTACCGCTTGGATGGGATGGATTATATCAATAGTATTGCACGGTAGAGCTATATAGGGGTCGTCTTGAGTTGAGATCCAACCCATACCTATCGGGGCAACACGACAGAGAGTCTAAGTGCGAACATAAATTCGAAGACATGATGGCTCTCGTCAACTGGTAGCCAACTGGTAGTCAACTGGCAAGCCATTCGCGAACGAGGTCACCTAGCATGATCCAGTCAATTAAAGTCTATTCATGTAACTCATCTATTCTGCTGTCTATCAGAGATCTAATCCGAGAGTCAGTCACAAGTCTGACAGCCAAAACCACGCCATCCTTCTCCCAGCCCAACCCTAATCAAGAGCATGGTCTTTAATCTTGAGAAGCTCGACCTCACTAACCAACAACATCAGCCTCAACATCATCGCCACATCAAATCTAACCGAGTCGGAACTCAGAACTCACAAAACAAGCGAAGCATTCGGCGGAATCAGCCCCGGGAAGCCCCTAGCACACACCATTAACCGCCCTATTGGAACTCCGTAGTCAAACGAGGACATAGAAACGAGCATACTTCTCTCCATATCCATAATCCCTACCCCCATATCAGCCAACGTCAGCGTCACAAATCCCAGAGGCAGAAACGAAAGCAGAGCCATACCCACTCATCGTCAGTATCGCCCTCTCCCCTAGACTCATCTGCGGAACGCCCTCGTCCCAGCCTGCAGCCGCATGAACAACCCAACACAACATCCAGCATAGCAACAAGCACAGAACTGTGAAACAGACGTACCCCGGATGACATCTCCCACCCCGATAGTCACCTGCAGCGGGCCGCGTCTGTTCGAGCTGTCGAATCTGATAAGAGGAATTAGCATAACTTCAACCTTACACCGAAGGGTTCACGATGAGTGTTCTACTTACTCCTTCCCTTTATGGTGGTCAGGGTTCGACTCATCGTACAGATAGCCGGTGTAGTTGAGCTCGACGGGGTCACCGGGTATGGGGTGGTCTTTGCCGTTGCCCATTCGGAGGGTTTCTTTTTCGAGGCCCATTGTATGATTAGCACTGGGGTTATTGTGAGAATGGGTGTATTCTAATAGAGCAAAGGTTTAGGAAAGTGGAAGGTGCAGAAGGAGGTGGAGGAGGGAGATTGAGGTCATATTGGGTGGGTTTGATGTAATCATTTCATAAAGAGTCGATTGTTGGATCCGGAGGGTAACAAGAGGAGGGCGGTCTATGGTGGTAATTAAAGTATCTAGGTTCAATGCTTTATTGTCTGCGATAAGTGTTGGTGCAGCTGTGCCTTGGTTTGATCTGCCGATCCGGTTTGGGTGCAGTCTGTCTAGCTAGTCCTGCCAGAAAGACATCTTCTTCAACTCATCAATATGGATCGACCGGATCTGCGTCCGCGGAAACCGCTCGTCCACCACCGGCCCATCCCCCAGCTCGAGATAATGCAAACTCGAGATACCAGCCTTCTCCATGAACGCCAGCACCCCGTGGAAATTGAAACCGACCTGGTCCAGCCCGTGGCTATCATCCGAGAGGACAAACCGGCCTCCTCGCGCCAGGAATTCCTATTGAGGTCAGTGTCCATCCTCCCCACAGAAGACAAAGAGAGAACTAACTCTGCAAATCTCCTCTTTGGGGTAAGGCTCGCTCATGCCCTTCCGTAACGCAGCCGAGTTCAGCTCCAGCATGCCCCCGTACCCCGCGATGAAGTCCAGATTCCGCAGAATCCGCTCCCATACCCCCGGCCACTGCTTGAAGCTGCGTTCCGGATCATCGCTCTTCAATTTAATCAGATCAAAGTGCCCCACGACAAGCGGCCGCAGCTGCGTCAGCATATCCAGCTGCTCGTCAAAGTAGCGCTCGAACAGACGCTCGTCCGTGCCGCCGGCCAGCTCGCGAGCCTTTTCATACATAGGCCGGTCATAGTCGATCGGCACGGTCAGTGTATGATGCACGGATCCTACGAAGAACTCAAACGGGAACCTCGAGAGGCTCTGCTCGATCAGGGCCCGTGACTCGGGCCGAATCCAGTCAATCTCGAACCCAATGAGGATCTGGATCTGGTCTGCATATTTCTCGCGCAGCCGCACGGCCTCTGCGAAGTATGCGGCTTCGTTGGCGATCAGGGCGGCTTCGGTGTTGCCGGTTTCGAGCTGATGAGTCAGTGATTTGGTTTGGGATAAAACGTTACTCGGGGACGTACCTCTTCCGGGTAGAAATCTTCTTTTGCTCGGGGCATGTGCTCGGTTAGACAGAAGACTTTGAACTTTTTGGAGATGGCCAATTGGATAATCTCCTCTAGTGAGTCTTTGGCATGACCAGGGCAGAACTGGCCCGAATGGCTGTGGTGGGAGAACGGCATGACTGCACAGGTCTTGAGGGATAGAGCGTGTAATAGAAGAGAGGTCACTTAGACGACGAGTTAAAGATGTAGAAATAGCAAGACCTGAGGTAATACGCAGTAGATTAGGGGTGGATTCAATTGATAGTAGTATGCAAGTGTCAGCGCAAACCACCAATGTAACGCTGTATTGAGACTGCGTGGGAGAGAACTGCCCCGCCCAGAGAGATTTGAGCCAAGTTCCGAGAATATAAATATATTGATATCAAACAATACTAGGGAAAGTATTTATTAGATCTGTCTTCACAGACCAATGATGATTGATGCTCAAGATAAATATGAGGAAAGGTTGCTACAAGCCAAAGGGAAAAAGAGAGGATAACAAGTCCGCCGACCCACTATCATCCATCCATCTTCAGATCCGGCAACTCTTTCGCAATATTTACAGCACTGCATCCGAGTATTCTTACTTGCGTCTATACTATATATTACAAGACCAGTGATTGTGGACTTGTGGCCAATACACCCAGTAATCCCACTAGTTAGGGAGACAGAGGTGATGCCATGTCATTCATCAGGGATGTCTAAAGTCACAATGTTCATTCCATTGCACTCAGAAGCAGTTCATCATCTCTAGGACTTGACCTGGCTTGCTTCGTATTCCTTATACCAGTGGTCGCATATACCATCAACCCTCTGTCACTCATCTTACGGCAGCCCTAGCGTGGTGCCAGGACGCATAGACGTGTTCACCAGAGTCGCTTTTAATACATCGGAGTTTTCAGCAGAGCAAGAGAGCACGAGAACCTCCCGCAGCCGAGAGGAAGATCATGAGCCGGTGAAAATCCCAGATTGTTGTGTCTAGATGTTGAGTCCGACTGTGGGGTCTCTATTGCAGGCCCTCTGAAGGATAAACGATGCGGAATATCATATCCATGGTATGCACCTCCACGGAATCTCACCTGGAACTCTTGCAGAAAGAAGATCTGCCGCTTGGCGGCGTAAACACTCGGCCCACGTATTGTTAGGCCCTTGCATGAGGTGAGCATTTCTCCAACTAGTTATAAAATAGTTGGAGATAGGGTGGCCTCCCACAACCCATCAACTCGAAACACTCGCTGTTAGTGAACTGTTGAGCGAGTCTGAATCGTCGTAGAATTTTTCTTGAGCGCTTGTCATATTGAATGTGCTCGCGTATGCAGCAGATCAATCAGGATCGTTAATTCCCAGGTGACGGTCGTGGAGGAAACCTTCGATAATCCCCGAACCACGCACCGGGACACCAGCAGACGTGCTCCTCGTGCTCCTCGCATGAGACATGGAAATGCCCATCTCATCCCGAAGGATTCCTTCCGAAGAGGACCGAGGCATCAATAACCTTCAACCGGATAGACCTCAACCAGCCGCAAGCACCGTAGCAACCACATAATCCCCGTCATGCGAGATAGACAGCTTGCCTACTCTGCCTTCGCCACTCCCCCTACCACCCAGAGGATTCAAGTACACAATCTCCGGTCTACCCTTATCAGCCTCACCCACCCTAACAATAACATCCTTCCATCCGAGGGACGCCGCGCCCGCCGGGGCAGCTTTACGTGCTGCCTCTTTTGCGGCGAAGCGGCCTGCCAGCCAGCGCGCCATGTCTGGTGTTATTGCGTTATTTCCAGCTTTCTCTGCGCCGGATGATGGTGGTAGGGGGGAGAATCTGGTGCGGAAGTCTTGCTGCTCCTGTTCGTGGAGGATCCGCCGGGTGAAGCGGTGGAGGTAGTCGGGACGGTTGACCAGGCGGAGAATTCGGGGGAGGTGAACGACGTCCGTCCCTATGTTGAGGGAGTATGGAAAGGGAATTGGTTTCATAGGTGGCTATTGAGCATCATAGGCTTTAGGAGTTGATCTTTGTAGAACGGGTTCGGAGACGCTGTTTGTATTCTTGAGATCATGTGACTGATGCCAGTGGTTGGAAGCGAAACCGAATCACTGAATGATGATGATGATACTGGAAAGCGAACTATACTTAAATCTGACGAATTCTGTCTAATCGCTATTCGGCATCCGCCAATGATATACGCATCGGATGCACTTCCTCACCTGTCTGCCCGTGAGTTGCTGCATGCTACGAGGCCTTCTACATTTAATCTTCTAAGATATTGTCACTCTGCTCAACGTATTAAGCTCCCCTGGAACTGAGGGACTTCAAGAGTAGATAAATCTCCACGCGCGAGTCACCTGGTGGCGAGTTGAAGGAAACAATCTCAAATGGCGTATACCTCTATTATGTACAGATCATCAACACCACTAGCACAGCCATTGAGCCCCATCACTAGCGTATCTTGACACACACGACTATAGGGATCCCGTCTATTATCGCAGGAATTCACCCAACTATAGAATCGTTTCCATGATGGATATATCTCGCGTTCAATTTCCTTTTCGTCGTGCATCAGCAAGGCGTCCTCGAGCGAGTCCCTATCGTCAAAGGGGGACACTCTAATGATCCGATTTCTTTTGCTCCCCGTTTACTTGGTTCAAGAAGTCCCTGTGATGACCACGGTTAGCCCCAATCGAAAGCAGCTTGTTGTGCCAGTAACTCCAATGATAATGTGCAGAGTCGGTATGCCATTGAAGACCGTGGGAGGTCATTGGAGGTCATTGGAACCGCAACGTTGGACGACATATGTGTAGAGTATGGACGCAAACATACTGGATGAACTTCTCCTCGTCCTTGGAAGAGGCCTGAATGGGAGGAGTAGCCTGCTTCTTCTGACCACCGCCGCGAGTCGACAGGAAGACACCACCGAACAGTGCGCCCATGACGCCCATGGCGAGCTAAAATAATTGACCAGAATTAGCCATACGCCATTGCAATGTCATCAGTGACCTGACTCCTGTTCGGCTGTCGTTGCATCACGAAGATATGACGGGAGAGACCGGGGGGAACGTACGACGTGGGAGCCGACCTGCTTGCCGGCAATCTGGTAGTAGGCAACCATGGTGATGGATTGGAGTAGGTTTGACAGAGGAGGATAGACGCGGGGAATGGAGCAATAGAATAATAGGACCTGCGGATGCAATCGTCAAAAGCCAGCAGCGATGGAAGTTGACTGCACGGCTTGGTCTTTACCTCATTCGGTTAGAGCCGCTGTTGAGATCCCGTGATATCACGTGTATAATGCATGACATAATAGGTTTTCTTGGTATCATGTGATGTTCCGGCACGGTCCGAATTAAGGAAGGATCGGGAAGTTCCGCAGTACCGCATCACAGGACGTTTGAGAGCACAAACAGCCAACCACCACCAGTGACCAATTGATTACAGGATATGAGCAGGAGTATATGCTACGATTCCATTGCGAGAGCTATCACTACAAACACAACGTCACTCGACATAAATCTCATGTGGTGAGGACCCAGAGCGGCAGTGCAGGGTACTGGGCCAAGGGAAGCACCCGATGAACCTCGGGGCAAACGACGCCTTCAGGGCTGGGATGAATTACTCCGTCCTCCTCAATACTACCCCGGCTACTGCTCGCTGTGCAGCTGTTCGGGTGCCGTTACTGACGAGAACAAATCAGAGGGAATAAAAATAGATGAGAGAATATTGTTCTTCCGGGGAACGTCCCTGTCTTTCTATCCATTGATTTATCCGTCTTTTCAACTTTACTTTGCTCTGTTCTTGTAGCTTGTAGCTTTCCTCTTGCGGTTTACTTGCCTTCCCCTGGCTGTCACTGTATATACAGAACACATATACCCTTCGGTCCAGATTGTCACTCGATATCAAGTCATTAATCTTCTTTCTCGCAAATTGAAAGCATGCTCTGGAGAAAGCATCATCATGATGAGCCTCCCACAGACACAGCGCAGCAACCGATCCCCCGCGAGAAGCTTCCTGCTCAGCTTCAGGAAATAGTTGACCAGGATGATGGCTTCTACGATGATATTTATCCCCCATAGTATGTTTCCTCCTGGCGTACCCTGTCGCTACTCCTTCAAAGTGGCCGTTCAGTGTCGCGTGTCCAAGTTTGCCCTGCGGAACTGAACTATGGCATCATATCTCCGCCAGTCCCCGCAAAACATTCAAAAAAGATGAATTTCTTTTCTCTCTTACAAACCTCACCACCACCATTCCTCTCCGCGACCTCCTCACCACCTCATCATAGTGACAAACCCATCGTCTAACATGGATAGCTCCGTCGATTCAACGGACACCCCTTACCGATACGCCGGTTACGTCAACCGCATTCGCACCATCCTCCTGTCCGCCCACCGCTACGTCGCCTACACCTCCGACATAGGCGAGTCCTTCCGCCCCGTCGCACACCCCTACCTCGTGCGCACCGCCTACGGCATCTCCTGGACCTATCTCCTCGGCGATGTCGCCCACGAAGGCCACAAGGCCTACCTGCGCAACCGGCACGTCCTCGCCCCACCCGGCGAAGCCTACAAGGACGCCAAGGACCTCACGGCCAACGAGGTCGTCAGGGGCATGGCAACAGGCGACATGGGCGGTCCCAGCGCCGGTGCTGAGCTCGCCCCCTGGCCGACAACCCGCATCCCCCTCATCGAGGACTACCGCATGGTAATGGTCAAGCGGGCCGTGTTCCAGAGCATCGCAAGTATGGGTCTGCCGGCGTTCACGATCCACTCGGTGGTCAAGTACTCCGGGCGAATGATGAAGGACAATAAGAACGTGTTCATGCGGACTTGGACTCCGATCGGTGTATGTGTCCCCCCTCTTCCTCTCCTCCTCTCCCTTCCCCAGCGGCAGTGTAAAGGCAGTACAGTACAGCTACTAATGCGAACGCGATGACAGCTCGGCCTCGCCGTCGTCCCCTTCCTCCCGTACATCTTCGACGAACCCGTCGACGAAGCAGTAGAATGGTCCTTCCGCACTGCTCTCCGCGCCTACGCAGGCGAGGACGCCGTCCGGCCCCTCCCCACCCCGGCCTCGGCCTCGGCCACTCACCCCGCAGACGCAGATGCACCCTCCCTATCGCACTACCTCCAGACCCAGGCGGTGAAGAACTCATCCACGACACTCGGAGCCGATGGGGCCGTCGCAGCGAGCGCCAATCTCTCCTGGGAGGAATACAAGGCCGAGCGGCAGAAGGCGAAGGAGGAGCGCAGGCGGGAGCGCGAGGCCAAGGGCCGGACGGGACCGCTCTCTTGGCTGGGGTTCGGGTCAGAGTCGAACTCGGACTCGAACTCGAAGAGTAAAACCGAGTAATGGGCCTCTAATCTCCTTTTCATATTTGTCTGGGTTGGGACGGGGCGTTCCATGGAGGTCATGCGCCTGCGCTTGAGCCTGTATGTTGATTTAGATTTTTCGATTTGCCGCGTAGACTCCGTTCACTTCGATACATTTCCTTTGTCACTCATCTCATCTCTGTTGCATATGCACAGCCATGTACAGGAGTTCCAGGTGCTCTCAGCTCAATGATTCCGTGTTGTACCTAATTGATGATAGAAAAGACGTACATAGGACGCATCTAGACTTGTAGACATTGTGCAGGCAACTGTGCAGCTTACTATAGATCCGTAGCTACGTTCTCGCAGGATCGATCGATACTCAATATATTACCGGTCAAATAAATATTCAGACATTCATTCAACATCCACAGGGGTACAAAAATCCTAGACACGACCTCGTTCACTCTCTACTCACACTATACATCTGTACAATAATCGCAAGAACAAAACACTAAAAGACATCAAGGGAGAACAGGGCCAGGGGCAATAGTATACGGCATCACTCATCACAGATACCTAACCCCCCAACCCAGGTATGGAGCAGAGGAATTGATTTTTTTTCTTTGAGACGATGCGAGTCGAGAAGGTAACAATGATCTTGGTGTGGGGAGGTAAGTACTTCTCTGTGGCACCATAAAGGAAAGTAAGAAATGAAAAGTAGAAAAGTGAAGACCGGAGTCTGGTAAGAACAAATGGGGAATAAATATAGGGAAATATGGTGGAAGAAAGAGACAGAATGATACAAAAACAACGCCCCAAAAGCGCTGTTTCACAAACCAAAAAAAATGAATACATTCAGAAGTTAAAAAGGTATCTCCGAAGGCAGGGAGGGCTGGCAGGCGTTATCCCAGCCAGTCCCACTGCCGCCCATGATCTTTGAGCCACATCGTAGGGGTTGATCAATTATTCCTTTTGCAATACCCGGACTTAGTTCCAGCCCAGCGAGTTCTCGGCCATGACAGGAGCACTGATCATCTGGCCCCGGCCACTGCCCCGGCTATTCTGGCTGTTGCGGGAAAGACGACCGCCAGTGGCGAAGAGAGAACTGGCACCGCGACCTTCACTCGTCTGCTCCATAGTGGAATTGGAGCGGCGATGCAATTGACGCTTCTTGCGGTAGCGACGAGCAACCCAGAACATACCCGCACCATACGCTGCGGCGCCACATACGACACCAACGCCGATGCCAACAGAGCTGGCACGAGCGGTAGAGCTGCGGCTGGCACCGGCATCCGCGTTGTTACCAGAGCCACTGCCACTGCCAGTACCACCGCTGCTGCTACCGCTGCCGCTGTTACCACTGCCGCTAGACAATCCGCTGCCACTAGATGCGCCGGATTCTCCGACAACAAGAGGGATGGAGGGATCGATCATCGCGAACAAGGTCTTGACCGACTCGTTAGGCTGCTGGTAGAGTTTGGACAATGGACTACGGAGCAGCATCCTCAAGGTATCAACCTTATCGGTAGGAATATAAGCCAAGGCAACGGTTGCAATGTACCCGGTGCTGGCCGAGTTGTCGTAGGGCTGGATCGCGAACATCGAGATATCTTTGCCGAGAATCTCCAAAGCATAGATCAGTCCCTGTGGAACGTATAGGAAGACCTGCGATGAAGAGAGCGGGGTCGTGGCGACGAAGCTGTATCGGAGTTTGCCATTGAAGCCGATCTGAATCAAGGTAGAGCCCGGCGGAGGGTTAGTCACACCATTGGCTGGCGAGATGGACCCAGGCAACTGAGCGGGTCGACTGGTGCCAGTAGCAGTCTCAGCCGTCGAGAGCTGAGTTGTGGTTGTAGGCTCCACCAGGATACTGGAGGGAACAAAGTCGGTGTTCTCGGAGGTGGTAGTTTCGTGTGGATGAGTAGTAGTAGTGGTGCTGGTGGGTGCGACTGTGGTCTCCGGCGTGGTTGTCGGATTTGGTGTCGTTTGCTCGGTTGTAGAGTGTGTCGGGATTGCCGAGCTGCTGAAAGTGGCAGTAGGCGTGACCTGACCGGTAGGCACAGTCGAGCCTACTGCGGTGGAACCCGTGACAGCAATCGAGGAACCAATAGCAGTTTCGGAGCTACCGGGAATGACAGCGGTGCTGGTGGCCGAGGGGGCAGTTGTAGGAACGCTAGGACTGATCTGAGTGTACGAAGTTCCCGTCTCAGTTCCGCTAATGCCTCCCGGGATGATGATACTAGTCAAACCGGTGGGGATGCCAACGAAGCTGCTGGTGGGAGTGCTTGCGCTTGGAATGACTCCGGTGCTACCGAGGATAGGGCCCAGAATTCCACCCAGCCCACTCGAGCTGGTGGCGGAGGGTGTCACCGCAGGGACACTGACAGGAATAGTAGACTGACCAACGCCTGTGGATCCCGGGGTCTCAGCCCCGCTGCTACTGTTGGTGACGGTCGAGGATGATGCAGCAGAACCGGGCAACAGGTCAGAGATACCAGAGGTCAACGAATCGAGCAAGCCGCCCGAGCTTGAAGTTGGGGTGGGGCTAGCCTCTGTCGGAGAGTTGTTGCCTGTCGAAGAGGGAATAACGTTTATTGAGGGGGTAGCAGTGCCATCAGTGTTGGTGGATGAATTGGTATTGGCAGCTCCGGACGCAAGGGGACTGGAAGCTCCAGGCAGAATTCCAGAGAGATTCGAGGCAACAGTGTCCAGGAGGCCGGACGAGCTCGCGGTTGGGGTCGGAGTCGCTTCAGCAGGAGAGGGAGCAGCGACAGATGAGGAACCCGTTAGCGTCGTAGAGTTTGCGCTGGGATCAGCGCTCTCGGTCGTCGAGCCCGCGGGTGTCTTGGATCCATCAGTGACGGGTGAGCTTGCTGTAGGAACGGCATTGGTTGAGCTGCTCGGGGTTCCCAGAACACCGTTAACAAGGCTACCCACACCACTCAAGGCATCGCCAATAACATTTCCGCTGCTTGTAGCAGGAGTTGATGAGGCTGGCGGACTTTGGGCGTTGTCTGAGGTGTCTGCTGTGGCCTGTGGAGAGGTCTGCGCCGTTGGTGAGGGAGTTGTCGCCGAACTCTCAGGGGTCTTGGGTTCATCAGTGACGGGCGAGCTCACTGTAGGAACGGCATTGGCTGAGCTGCTCGGGGTTCCCAGAACACCGCCAACAAGGCTACCCACACCACTCAAGGCATCGCCAATAACATTTCCGCTGCTTGTGGTAGGAGTCGATGAGGCAGATAGAGTTTGGGGGTTGTCCGAGGGGTCTGCTTTGGCCTGTGGAGAGGTCTGCGCCGTTGGTGAGGGAGTTGTCGCCGAACTCTCAGAGGTCTTGGGTTCATCAGTGACGGGTGAGCTTACTGTAGGAACAGCATTGGCTGAGCTGCTCGAGGTTTCCAGAACACCGCCAACAAGGCTACCCACACCACCCAAGGCATCGCCAACGACGTTTCCGCTGCTTGTGGCAGGAGTCGATGAGGCTGGTAGAGTTTGGGAGTTGTCTGAGGTGTCTGTCTTGGCCTGTGGAGAGGTCTGCGCCGTTGAGGGAGTCGTCACCTGAGTAGACTGATCCGCATCAGAAGATGTCCCTGCTGAAGGGGCCGCTGTGGGGGTTGGCACGATTGGGGGACTAGCGGTAATGGTGTGAGAGACACCGTTGGCATCTACCGAGACGACGATGGGCAGGGCGACGAGCGGGGCTTCTGAAGGCACCTGAGGAGTGGAAGTTGTCGCGGCGCCATTTTCAAGCAGGCTGTTGAAGTAAGAGATGAAAGGATTCAAATCAGCCCTTGTATTCAAGTGAGTGTCAGTGCTCGACGACGCAGCGGCAGAGGAGTCACGTCCATAGACATGTCTTTTGAATTGTTTGGCAATGAAGCGAGGCTTCAATTCCTGAGCGTTTTCGGCCGCGACAAGCTCGAGACCTCCTAGGGACAGGAGGGCCGCAGCAAGATGAGTCGCAGGACGCATGATTTTGATACCAAACTGATTGCTCGCAATAAGGAACGGCTAAAGTTGACGGTGCCGCAGTGATGCACAAAGGAATGGACGGAGCCGAAAGCTCAGCAGGGCTCCTATAGTCAAAGGTAGGTCACGAGAGAGACTCAATATTATCCGTCACGCTCGGCAATGCATCGATGCAGGTCTTGCAGCCGGCTGGGCGATGGGAAATGCTGCTATCACGTCCAAAATCGTATACACCGTTCGTAACTAGGAGGCTGGGACGCAATCACAGGTTCTTCAAGCCGGACACCCTTGCTGACAATTGACAACGGACAGCGTCGGCGGGCTGGATCCAATGCAAATACTTCGACGATGTGAGTTCGAGGATCCAAATGGTAGCGATATAGCGGCGTCGACGTCAAAGCTGATCGATTCGTGATAAAGAACGAGTATATAAACAATGCGAATAAAGAGCGACAAGGGAAGCTATTGAGTCGACTGTTCCCAAAAGCGAATTGCAAAACGAATGTGAGTGCTGTAAGGAACGAACGACGATATCTAGATTAGAAACGTCAAAAATAAATAAAAGGAAAAAGAGACAGCGTTATTGTCGTGGATAATGAGGTGGAGGAGGTGGTGAAGGTCCTGGTGGAAGAGACCGATGGATAAAATGTACCTGTTGAGTAAGGAGGACTGGCAGATCTCTGGTAGAAGCGAGAGGCGCGACCGTGGGAGAGAGGGGGGGCCGGTGGAGAGTGGATGCGATGCAAGGAGGCAGCGCGCTTGTCAGGTCCCAACAGTAAATAATATGGGCTACGTCAACCAACAATAACACCGACTATCGACGGAAGATAGACGAAACAATTGAGAGCAAAAGAAGAAGAATAAAAGATGAGGGGGAAAGAACAAAAAGAGTGACCAAATGCAGGACAGACGGCAGCACTTGAAAAGACGCAAGGTGACTAAAGAAAGAGGGACCTGGAAGATGAGAGCGAAATTAATTGAGGCGGAGATGGAGGACTATCTTTGACTAGTTTGAGGTTAGCTAGGTTTATTTTCGTTGTTAGCGCAGAGCAAGTGGAAAAGAGAAGCAGGATTTATTATTGTTACCGTACTGTATCAATATGCACGGGCTGGCCATATTTACCAGTGTACATGGCCGTGAAGATGGAAAGATAAGTCCGAACATTACAGAAATATTACAGGAAATACAACGTACTGTTGGTAAACATGCAGAGTAAAGGGACACGCTATGGACACGCACCACTTTGCAGGTTACACAATCAAAGTACAGTGTCCTTATACGAAGTAGATTCCTTGAGTAACGGCTCTTCGAGATGTTGGCATTGGCAATCACCTTCTTGATGTCCTACAATACTTACAGCCGATGTACTAATCTATAGATATTGGCCGTGATGCAACCAGTCTATCAGTCTGGATGGTTCTCTTTATGGAGGAGATAATGACAGTCAGCAAGGCACACTGCGGCGGCTGGCTACTGTAGCACTGCCTGAGGATGTACCACTTTACAATTCTACAGAGTAACATTCCTCGGAAAGATCACAATAGTACTAATTTGTGTCGTCATTATTGGCAGCTGTAGATATCTCCCTCAGCATTATGAACTTCTTGAGTTGGTCCAGAGAACAGAGTCGATCAGAGGGCAAGGGAGAAATCAGAAGAGAAGTCTAGATGGTCCATGGTGTTTCTCGATCAACAAAAGAAAAACCAGACGGAGTTCGAAATAGGAAGGCGAGTCATGAAGAAGAGACGCCTTCAAGATAAAGGTACACAAATCAAAATGGTAACCACTGTAGTAGTCGACCTGTAGCCCAGAAGCAAGCAGTGCAGTGGCGGTGTTGAAAGGCCAGGCACAACACAAGCATTTCGAAGCACGATTGAACATTCCCCTGGATGACACTGGAACAAAGAAAACATGCAGTTCCTAAGTTCAATGAAGGAGTTCCTCAGTTTGTCCATCCATCCATGGGAGGCTAATTCCGACTCTTGCAGATTGACCTCTCGTTGGTCGTTGACCAAGTCGAAGAAGTCTTGTACTACCACATCATCGTTGATGCCCAGTGCTGGTTCTACAATGCATGCCGATCTGCTGGCCAGGCATGCTCATCATAATTCCCGGCATTTCCCGCCCTGGGCCTCCACAGCCCACTCAACCAATCACCCATGATCCATCCGACCAACTCCCCAGCCTCTTGCTGACGGTGCACTGCAGTAAGCCTATTCTGTCAAGGTTCGGACCACCGCAAGGTCTAGAATGACGGCGTCATTTTAGTGCGTGTGTGGACCACAAGCAGTCCACTTATGCCCATTTCTTAGATGAATTGTGTAAATGTGGTGGTGGAGTATTGTGGTGCGTGGTGATACAGTAGTCGTATGGTGATTTAATAGCTAACCTAGTGACAGCCGAAAGGAATGGACAAAGCGAGGACTGAGCCCTCTTCTCCTCTTCAATGCATCTCGTCGTCTGATAAATTAGATTAAAAGCACAGCCTTATGGTTATGCGTACGGAGTCTCCATCGTCCAAAAGGTACCTGACGATGACAAAATTCCTAACCTGAGGCATCATTTCTGTACTCCATGTCATGGATCGCGTAGAAGCAGGAGTCAGGAGTCACAATAACAGGCCACTTAGCATTCAGGGGAAAAGACAGCATGTCAAAATAGAACCATGATATACGCTAACATATTTGCAGTAAAGCCTTCTATTAGTGTCGTAGCGTGTCATAGAGACCGACACCATTGACCTGAATGAGGAACCTAGGGGATCAATTTCTCATTTTGTCTTGCACCGAGTCTAACGCCCGCTCAATTTCGAGACCATCTCGGTCATAGCGTGAGAAACACTGCAAGTAAACTGATTATTGCTGATTAAACTTCGTTAGCCTGATGCTGAACATTGCGCATGTCAATCATCATATCAGCTTCCAGGTTTCAACCGATTATTTATCTCCATTGGACTAGCAATCTGCCAGGTATCAATGTCGCACGGGAATGTCTCTCTCCCGAGTGCTAGGATCTATCAATAAGGAGATGTTTTACCTCCACATGCTTTTCCCCTGGCAGGAAGTACTAGCACCATAAGCGACCCGGCGTGGGAGGCTGAAACGGTCGTCTTTTCATCCCTTGTGGCTGGACCGCTCCGAGCCTGGTACAGATGCTTACCGAGTCAACGAGGGTCAAACTGCACATTTGCTGTCAAGTGAGCACCTCTAGTATTCTATCTGGACGCTACTAGAAAATGAACAGTTGAAGCCGCTTAGTACAAGCGACAAAGTAGCAAATGCCACCTTAGCAGATTAGCGACCTTTAGTAAAGGTACGGCGAGGCCATGTCCTGATTCAGTAATAATGCCAGCATCCGACAGACAATATCTTACAGAGTAGATGTTTAGCTGCCTCCTGACTCCTGAGACTCCAGCTATCTACAGCATCATGCTCAAGTCAGGGCAAAACTTCATTCCAGGCACCACGCGGTATCGTCAAGCTTGAAGGTTCCAACACAACATCAACGTCATTAGACATTCCTCCCATGTGCTTAGAGTGAGTCATGTTTTCATGCCAGATGATGCATCAAAAAATGTTCTGGTTGATGAAACGACCAAAAATGTGACTGTCGAGACTAGACACTTCCAGATTGGTAAAAGACAGACTTTGCTGGACTTGGTACCTGAGTCGGTAAAATGACGCTAAACCTGTTCCTGAAAATGAGCTACAACGGCCCACTTTACAAAGCAAAATGTCCCATTGACGGATCAATCAACTTTACATTACACGGTACAGGATTTTATGGCTCGGTACGGAGTACAGCCTGATATTGAGGTATTATTATTCTCAGCATATCATTACCACAAAATCCGCTGGTGATCTGGTTTAAGATGAGCTGTCAGTAACTTCTAAATAGCCAGCATGTTGTAGATACTGGCTGACACTTAACCATCTCTTCATCTGTTTCATCCTCCTGCAGGTACAACACTACTAACATAAATTAAAGCCGTACTTGGCTATACAGCTCTGATCTAAGCCAGCAGAACGGATATGCCATCGTCCATGGAGCCACGTTTTGTCTTGAATGGGTCAAGAAATATGAATTTCTGGTAGAGAACCAGCAATACCATCCAGTCCAGCCTCATCAACACCAGCCATATGAGAGTCACCTCAAGACACCTTACCTATCATCCCCGCCAACACATGACAACACATGACAACACCTCCCAACATCATACCATAAGACCTAGACTAGAGTCGAGAATCCCTCACAACCCCGGTCACCACCGCAGAACACTCAATCTCCACATCCGTACCCAACGGCAACGTCTTAACAGCAACGCAAGTCCGCGCCTAATCCATAGAATCAGCATCCGCCTCCGCATCCACCTCATCTCAAAACGCAAAATAGATGGAAGCAAACTAACCGGTTTCGGCTCCCCAAACGCCGCCTGATAGACTTCATTCACAGCCGCAAAGTCCCCCATATCAGCCAGGAAGATATTCACCTTGACGACGTCCTGCAGACTCGACCCGCCTGCTTCCAGGACGGCGGAAAGATTGTGCAGGATTTGCTTCTGCATTTGCCTTAGTTTCATCGTTTCAACTTAGCATTGTAGAGGAGAAGGGGAAAGTACAGTGCGTGCTTGTATCGGGCCGTCCACCATCTTCCCCGTTGTAGGATCCACGCCGACCTGCCCGGAGCAGTAGATCATATCCCCTACTTTGATTCCCTGAGAGAGGAATGGAGGTGGGAGGGGGGCTTTTTCGGTTCGGATGGGGATGCGGGTTGCTTTGGCCATGGTTACGGTTACTGATGAGGTTGTCTAATTGAGGGTTTGAAGATTTGGTGGAAAGCTGGAATGTTGGAGGTTCTTCGGGGTGAGAATGGCTGGAGGTAGTATTAGACTCGTGCGGAGATGTCGCCCCACTATGACTACGACTCCGGATTTGGAGTCTACCATGCGCTCGACAGGTGATGGCTATATAGGCCGATAATTCTAGGAAGATAAATAAACGGGCCTTGGATCCTCAAGATTATGATAGCGGATAGTGGTGGTCTTGGGAAATAAATTTGGACTGCGGTGCGGGAAATATATTCTTCTCTAAGGGTCTGGGGATGTTATCATAACAGCTCTAGTATAGAGAGGTACAAATACATGATATCTTAAGTTTGGCTTCGAATCAGAAATGTCTTCATCCTTTGAAGAGACTAGACTATTTCTAAATCTATATCTACCTAAAAGCAATATACCACCGCAAGCCACGAAAGCAAGTAAACAGAGGGCATGCCATGCTCAAAAGTGCCTATATCATAGCCCTCTCACATCATTACAAACGTCTAGAACAATAGTGAATGTGTGAATGTGCAAGATGCCCTTCTACTCAAATCCAACACTAGCCCTCAGGACTCTTACCAGAATGATCCGGAACATGACCAGCCAGAAAGATGGATCGCTTTCGCTCACGCATGGAAACAATTCCAGAATTTCCAGAACTCCCAAATCTAGCTCTCCAGATGACTGAGAATTGGAAGCCTATTCCAGACTGGGAGCCTGACTGGAAGGCAAAACTCAAACCAGGGCCAGCTCCCCAGTCCAAGAGCCCTGTCGAGGTCTGCGTACATGGTTTGACTGCGAAGTTCTTCTTGGATCTTCCTGACGATAGAATCATTCCTAGTTACTATCTGAAGAAGGCGGAGAGGACTGGTATGTTTTGTCTGCCTCAAAGATGTCCTGACAGAGAAAGTCACTGACTGATGCGTTTTTAGTTATTGTTCAGCGTACACCTTGGTGTTTTCGCAATGCTGACGATGCCCGTGACGTGGACATAAACAAATGGTCTCCAGGCGACATTCGCTTTCGAAGCGTCTTCGTGACCCTGCGAAAACTTCCCGAGTTTGGCTCCCTTTACGACGAAGACGAAGACGAGGACGAGGGGTACGGTACAATGGACGCCGCGGGAAGCAAGCCCAAGCTCAAGTTCGATGAAATGGTCAAACTTCAGGGACAAGTGGTGTATGCTCTTCTGCAAGCAATTTTGGAAGCGTTCAGAATCAGCAGAGAGACGGACGACAGCGACTCTTACTTCTTTTTCCGGTCAGTAGCTTCTCCATAACATGTCATTCCCAATGCTTGCACTCACAGCCGCTTTAGGACGAGGCTGCTCAACTGCCAGCTAGAATATTGGACTGGATACAGTGAGAGGTATAAGGACGGTCCTCTCACAGCTGGACTGGTTGGCTTGGATCACCATCCTGACAAGAAAGTCTGCCCGACAGTTCTCCCCGTGTCAGCGGTAAACGTTCCCCCAAATCCCAACCTAGTCGTTTCAGATGGCTAATTGCTTGTAGTCGTTGGAAAACATATCTCTTAGATCGGCCCTCGAGGACAAGCTCAAGCTCATGCTTGGCCAGCTCCTCCTTAACATCTCCCGGCTGCGGCCCCATGGAGATCAGATCCCGGACCAGGAGGTTTATCTAATCGGCATCCACGGTTCCAGGCTGCATATTCTTCGTGCTATCTTCCTCGGCCAGAAAACCTCCCATCTGTGGAGCGGAAGACATAACCGTTCCTCCTCAGACGCCGATGTGATAGACCCCAATCCGACCACTGCCTACGATCGATTCTACACTGGAAAGAACTTGGAACGACTTCGCCAACAGGTGGAGTGGCTTAGCGCAAAGAACCTTGACAGCGATCCAAATCCACGTAACCTTCGAGTCTTGGGCAGCCGAGAATTTGATCTCTGGCGCAAGCAAGATTTTCGGGCGGCCGTCCAGATGATCGTGGCTCTGTTCATCTACATGATGAGCGGGCAGGCTCGTTGCGGCGTCCTGCAGAAGGCGTTCAAGAATTATCCTATTGATGAGGAGTCAGACGATGAGTTGGAGGCAAATGACGCCCGCAAAAGGGTGGCGATTGAGGAAGAGGAGCTAGGAAAGAGAGAAAAGGAGTTGGAAGAGACGGAAAGGAAGAAGCGTGAGGAGGAACAGAACAAGGCGAGGATAAAGGGAAAGATGCGAAGCTCCATCAATGATCGCATTCGAGAATTCAAAGGTTGGCGCAAGCCGTGGGAAGACTTTGCGTGGCAGGACGAAGGGAAAGATAGCTCACTGGAGGACGACGACGACTTGAAGACCATGGATCCCGGTCATTGCTTGTCCAAATGACCGTGTAGTCTGGACCAGCATGCTCCTGGTAGAGTCAGCTATTCTGAATCAGTCAGTTCGACTTGGCCATTTGGCAGCATTCCATTTGAATAGGAGGTGCATCGTAGACGAAACAGAAGGTAAGTAAATATAGAGTTGTGATTTTTCTGTACAAACACCAAAATATGATCACAATTTTGTGACAAATTGTTGCTTCACATGAGGTAATAAGCAAAATCACCTTTTATTCCCGGTCTCTGCGACGCCTTTCCGACTCAAACTCGGTGAATCCATCAATACCCAGTCCGTCTTGCCCCCCGGTGCGAAAATACTCGACAACGACACCAATAGCGTAGCACGTTCCTGCCGTCGCTACACCACAGATGAGCATTCTACGAAGTGCTGTTCGAACTCTGGACCAAGCCTTCGCATGATCAGTGTCTTTTGAAACACCAGCAGTGCTTACAATGGCCGGATTGGGCGACGAATCAGACGGAGCAGTCGCCGCTCGGATATTTTCAACGGGGTCTGATTCAGGGGACGTGAGTCGTCCTGCTATATCACCACGGCTTGGGGTCTTTGAACGCATAGCTGAGCCACTCTCGGAAGCCTTTATAAAGACAATGATGTCCTCCCCGCCAGAGACAATTTCATACCCGTCATCGTGCATTTTAGCAAGGTACGGCACGAACTTCGCAGGGTGGCTCAGACGAGAAAGGACTTCTGCAGGTGAAAGTAGCTTATCAGTCGACTGCAGTGAGGAGCTTGTCTCTGCTTCCACCACCTGCAAGGTAGAGGGGTCATATACAAGAACACGATATGTGACTGTTGCCCAAGTATCATTCGGGGAGACTTGAACTTGACCGTGCGGCTCCTCTGCTTCATGCTTTGGATTGATCCTTACGTTGTGAAAATCTCCTTGAGAACGAGGAAGGGAGGTACTTGCAGTCATCGAACTCTGAGAGCGCAATTGAGGGTTTGGTGAGTCAAGTGGGTCCGAATCCGTCTCCTTTGATTTGGAAGCTTCATGGACTTTGTACTTCTCCCGAATTCTTTGAGCATCTAGGTCTTTGACTGGGTCTTCGGCCATCTCAAAAGCCAGGTTCAGTTTGCGCCGCTTTTCCCTTAGTTGCTCTTCCGGATCTGGATCCTTGTTCTTCAGCTCGTAGGGTGTGCGAATGTCACTGGCGCGTAGAATATCCAGATCTTCAGCCTTTTCTGCCTGCGTAACCCATCCTTCCTGCTGTTTAAACTCGTTTGATGTCATATGTAGCGTAGTAAATGGATTTTTTGATTTCGTCAGGACGCTTGACGAGCGTTCATTTTGATGGCTAACCGCGGAGGGAGACACATTGTCAGCTTCTAAATGAGCATGGTCAATTGATAACCGCTCGTTAGTCGTTTCAATACCCGGTGCCGGTACTGCCTTTGAAAAAGCCGTAGATTCGTCTCCAGGCCCAGTTGGCTCTTTGTGGATGATTTCATCAGAATTTCCTGGCTTCGGAGGTAAGGTACTGTTGCCATAGGTAAGCTCGCCTGGGCCTTGTGTGGTACTTTGAAGACTTGACTCATCGACCCTCTCAGATTGCACGATGTTTTCATGGGCTGCAGCCCTTCTAACACGTTTAGCGTCTGAGTGTGCTTCTGAGCGGTCTACCGGGGAAAGGAAGCCAGCACTCTGAGCTGCGTCACTTTGAATTGTATTCAAACGAATCGATGAAGTGGGAGTTTCGGTGTGCTTGCTATTCCGAGACACCTCAAAAGCTTCCCCCTTCTTCCGGGCCATGCGACCAGTGATTGGATCAAACTCATAGTCTCCAATATCATCCTTTGCCGGCTCATCATATGCATTGATCTCGCTTCTGGAGCTTGCTGACTGTCTGTCACAAGGTCGAGGATCTGATGAATGCGAAGCATCGATCTTCACGCGCGCGGTCGTATCAGTTGCCTTCGGCTCGGCTTCTGCCTTTGACCCATGACCGAAAAAGGACTGAAAAAAGGAGGAGAAAATGTTCTCATGCTTGCCCGACGACTGAAAAGGTACAGGCCTCCTCCCGAATAAAGCCTCGTAAGGGTTCGCCTCGATCTCCTTCTTTAATCGTTCCATCCTCTGATCCAAACGAACCCTTTGTGCTTCCCAATAGTCGTTCCTGGGCGTGTGTTCGTTCCAACTTGGAGGAATGCTGAATTTCAACCGGCTCCATCCCCAGCCAGGATTCCACCAGGGATGATGATTATCGAATAAAGATTGTGATCGTTGACAGTGACCCGATTGTCGGTCTCTTAGCCTGGAAGGATTATGGCGCTGATACTTTTCCAACCTCCTTCGTTCTTCAGAGCTTCTGCTCCCATGTCGATGGTATGTATATCGCCATATCCCTCGGCTCTGGAGTGAAGTCGTGCCCGACACTTGGGGGAAACCGACGTATGGAACTTGAGAATATCTTGAAATAGTTCTCGAGTATTTTAAAGGGTTAGGATTCGATAACAGTGAAGTATATGCCATTTTGAACGTTCTACTTTGAGTTAAGTGGATTAACTTATCGAATCTCTCGATAATGAAGGCGCAGTCATACCTGACTGCGCGTTATGACAGCCGACAATCTAGACGCTCACATCACAGCAGCTTTCACGGGTTCAAGCTCTCAACAAAAGTCCGCGCTGGAGCCAAGCACTAAAAAGGATAAGAAATGATGGAGACCAAGCTCGACAATGGAGGTCACAACAGAGATGATGAACTAGTCCAACTATGAGGAGCGAGAGAGCTTCCCCAAGAGGCGGAGAGAGCTCGTAGATAAGCCATGCGGGGTCGATAGCTTCAGTGGACCGAGTGTCAGCTCTCAGTAAGAATTCGCCACAAGGCACACCTTCATCGAAAACGTGGTAAAATTGTTTATAGTTACATCTAATGA
This sequence comes from Aspergillus udagawae, assembly GCF_001078395.1. Lineage (NCBI taxonomy): Eukaryota > Fungi > Ascomycota > Eurotiomycetes > Eurotiales > Aspergillaceae > Aspergillus > Aspergillus udagawae. The sequence continues at coordinate 260,896 of NW_025091274.1, read as the reverse complement.
GAGCGACAGCACTGCTCCAACAAGGAAGATTTATTTCTTTTGGTCATACCGGCGTCATTGTGATAAAAAGGGCCCATGCCAACGAAATGCGCTATATCAATATGTACAAAAGAACTCGTTTATATGGCTAGGGCTGACACCTTCGAATCAATGCTGTTCATCGAAGAAATGTCAGACGTAATGTAGTTGCTCCAGAACCTTAACCCTTCGATGCCTTCCTCACGACATAGGAAACCTTTATCCTCAGCCATTTCTAGCTCCTCTGCCGCGACTCCGACACTCCACTTGAACCTTTGAGCAGCCTCTTGTGCTGTCACGGCACGCCCAAATTGGCGCCAGTCCCAGGGTACGGGATCGGCGGGCGGTATCTGACGAAGTTCCGCCATCCATTCTTGCAGTTGCCGAATAGTCTTCTCATCACTCCAGTCGTAGCGTTGAACCACTAGAAGACCACTTTTGAATCGCCGCAGCCGAACAGGAAGTTTCAGTTTCTCCCAGAGCTCCGCTGCTTTCTGGAAGTCAGAAGGACTGACTAGTTCTACACCATTTCGGGAGCGGTTGAAAATCGCCCAAAGATCGATCAGACTCATGATACCGCCTTCTTTCTGTAAGATACCTTTTCTATCGTCGGTGAGGTACTCCGCCAAGTTCCGTGAAAGTTCCGAGAGATATAAGTTCTCGGCACGAGAGCCAAGCATATCTTTCGTTGTGATCATCCCAAGAGCGGCAGCGGATTCGGAGAGCACTGCGCTGGTCGCTGCAGAATTCTCGTCACCAGCCATACCTGATTCCCTGGCGAGTGTTTCAGCAAGGTTAACGATCCGTTTAGCAGATGCCATCAAGGCCTCAAGATCCTCAAACGAACTGCCTATTACCACCTCGTTGTTTCTACGAGCCTCAAGTCCCCGCTGCTCAAGGCCCGCAATTCCTACTGCGGAGGACCGGGGTTGCGCTGGCGCGGAAACATTGGTAGCAACGGCACCAGAGGCTGTAGGATTCAACGTGGCAGGCGATTGCGATGGCTGTTGCGGAACAGGAGGCGCATCGTAGAGCAGCCACTTTCGTTGGACCAAGGCGCCTTTCAACCTTTCATAGAAAGTCTTTTCACCGCCTCCGCGGAAGGATAATTTGACCACCTCGAAAGTCTCAGTATTGGAGATGTTTCCTTGTCCGAATATCGGCGCTGGGGATTCTGAACGACGGAAGTCCTCAGCAGAAGCTCCTCGAGCGACTGCGGAGGCTAGGGGAGCCCCGCATATCTCACACTCCAGAAGATAGGGATGGTTCACAAATGTGCATCTGGGACACGGTGTCGAGGCATTAGGCTTGCGTACGATTTCATCATCGTTGCTTCCGGGTTGACCAGGCTCATGTGAAGCTGGGTTTACTTGCGCGGCTTCGCGGCTAGCGGCAGCTGTGATTGCGGCCTTCAGAACGGTCGTAAATGGAGGCTTTATGCCACAAGCCAAGCATGGCGGCAAGTGAGTAGAAGCAGTAGCCGTTGCAGGGTCGAAATTAGAAGGTACCGGATTAGTGAACGAGCATATCGGGCAGACCCAGGTCGCGTTTATAGGCTTCAGTGCTGGCTGCTTGTAGGGGGTTGCTGGGAGTGGAGACTGCGATCTCCCGGAATGAAAAGCTGGAGACTGTGATGCAGAGGGGCTAGCCCCTGCGCTCTTCGATTTGAGGTCATTCTTCGCGGGTTTCGGGTGCAAAATAATTTTCGAAGACGACTTCAGAAATCCTGCCTGGAAAGGATGAGCTCGGGAGCAAATGACAGTACGGACTCAACCATCAACCATACTTGGTAATCCGCTCGGTCGATTTCCTTCAAGTCGATGGCGACTGAGTACTTGCGTGGCTCGTCAACAGCGACATAGCAGACTCGGTGAGATGTGAGGTACGCATGGCCATTTTGATAATTTGGAACCTTGAATTTTCTGCATATACGAACAATACTCGCCAGTAAGCTTCCGAATGTCAAGGCAGTGGCACATACAAAGGAAGAACTAGGGAACAGCTTGCTGGCAACTCACCCTTCATATAACCCCACCGCATCCTGGACGAAGAGCAAAGTCTCATCGGGCAATAATGAGGGTCGGAGCGCAGTGGTCAGATCCAGAGACTTGAAGAACATCTAGTAAGCTCAGCCAGCATCTCTCCACCCTCTTAACTGTGAAGAGAATATACAATCGAGCCCAATTCCAAACGTAGCCCAAGTCACACTCCCATCTCGACTCACCCCGCTGACGTAAGGTGGACTAAGGGCGGCGCGCAGTAGATATGGAGATACAGGTAGCGAGAACCACCACTAGCGCATCCTCACATTCTCTCCGCCACACCAGCCCAGACAGAGAGTAAGCGAGAACCTTGACCACCTCCCTTTCAAAGGCCTCACTTTTGCACTTGGACCTAGTGGTCAAAGCGACATATATCACTAGGATAACTTCGTTTACTCGACTTCACCACCATTCACCTGCTAGTTGGCCTATTCCCTCTCATAACCATACTAGTTTCGAGCTGAGCTGGCCAACTTCTCAGCTTACTGGTGTGTATGAATGAAATTTTGATCACTCTGCTCGGGACCCAGGCAACGCGTAGTCTAATCCTTTTCTTCTTCTCTTATCGATTCTGATATACTTTTCTCCTTTAACAATATTTCCTACTTTTCTTTCTTTTTGTTTATGCTTTTGTACAAAATTCTGCCATCATGAGTTCCGGTATCCCACCTTGGCGTGCTACCGCGTCCGCTACTGCTACAGCCCCTCACTTTCCTGCACATGGTATGTGGCTTCTTACTCCAATATGTTTACCTACTCAGTTTCTAACTGTGAATTAGCGACCCCTGCATATATCCCTGTTCAAGCACGCCGTAGCTTTGCTCATACCTCTACCACCGCCATGGCACCTCAGCCGCAGCCAACGACAACTCAAGCACCTCGCAAACGAGTAGAATGGCCAGCCCCCCTTCGATCATATGTACAACGAAGCTTCGCGCCTGAAAACCAACTTCCTGGAGTCAACCGACAGGAGATGGAGGTGAAACTGAAGACTGTCATTACTGAGGCGGCAGAGAAGAATCAGCTGGAGAAGATCAACTGGAATGCATTGCCCCTACCGCAAGTCATGATTCAAAACGAGCGCAATCAGATCCTCACCAACCCTGATATCTCTGGTTGGAGTGCTTCTCTTTTAACTGCTGCTCAGAAACCGGACACCGTGACCGAGGACGTTTCTAGGAAAAGAAAATCGGCTGAGTACGGGGACAAAGACAGCTGTCCACCATGGAGGCAGACTAACAATCATCATGCATTTGGAGATCGAACTACTTATCCCTCAGCAGACAAGCGCCAGCGTGTTGATCATAAGAACCCCAGTAAGTCAAAAGCTAATTTGGAATTGCGGAGGAAACGTTTCGAAGAACCACGGGCGAGATATGGCTCTTCACCATCCTCATCCCGTGGTGAATCACCAGCGCCCAGCGCCAATCAGGGCCCTGTTGTTGGACGGTGCCAGGAGCTAGAGAAGAACTACTTCCGCTTGACTTCAGCGCCAAATCCGGACACTGTTCGACCGCTGCATGTTTTGCACAAGACCCTGGATCTTTTGAAAAAGAAATGGAAGAAGGATAACAATTATGGATATATTTGCGACCAGTTCAAGTCTCTGCGACAAGATCTGACTGTCCAGCATATCAGAAACGAGTTCACTGTCAGTGTCTATGAGATTCATGCCCGCATTGCGCTTGAGAAGGGAGATCTTGGTGAGTATAATCAATGTCAGACACAGCTGCGAGCGTTATATGCCCAAAATCTCGGTGGGCATCCTACAGAATTTAAGGCGTATCGTATTCTTTATTTCATCCACACTCGCAATTGGACGGCTATGAACGATGCGTTGGCCGATCTAACAGCAGCAGACAAGCGTGATCCTGCTGTCAAACATGCTTTGGATGTTCGCTCAGCCCTTGCCCTGGGAAACTATCATCGTTTCTTCCAGCTCTACCTCGACACCCCTAATATGGGGGCTTATCTGATGGACATGTTTGTGGACCGCGAGCGACTTTCCGCACTTACGGCCATCTGTAAAGCGTAAGTGTTCTTCTGCGCGTTGTGTGCTGTTCTTTGCGGGCTGACTTGATGACAACAGTTACAAACCCGACGTAAAGATACGATTTGTCACTGAGGAACTTGGCTTTGAGTCCGATGAACAGAGTGCACGCTTTATCCTGGACCATGCCTCTGAGGATTTACTCCAAGAGAAAGATGGATCCGTGAGGCTGCTCACGAGCGGCAGGGCTGCGCAACTCTTCGAGGCGGCCAAGTCCGAAGCCCACAGAGTCGTTGATATAAAAGGACAGATTTGATATCGATTTTTTCGTTACTGCAGCCAGCGTCTACACCCCACTGTTTATCGGCATATACGAGTTTTCCGTCTCAGTGCTCTCAATACCCTTGTACCTTGATTTCGTCTGGTTTTCTTCCCCATTTTTCATTGAACGACATGGCCAACTGGCACCAGGTGCCTCCGATGTTTTCTTGTTCACGTCCGATTCGGTCTTCTCTGTGCTCCTCAGCCCTTGACAGCGTCTTGCATATATCTTTCATGGCTTTTGATATCACCCCACTTAAGCCTGGAAGCATGGTGGCGTTATTTTCTCTGAGTTTGGCGTTGTCACATGGGTGGTGGAAATGGGTTAGCATTTAACTCCTTAGTATTCGTAATTTAGTCAAACTTAGCAATATCAAAAGTACTCTCAGAATTAGTGGTTGCTATCATTCGCAATCCTTCAATAAGACACTGGCCAGTTTTCGGGCAAGACCAGTCTGCGGATAGAGTATGGTTCATTGGGCACAGGAAGCCATGGCCAAAACAAGCCACTCATTGAGGAGTCTCATTGCGTGGATCACACCGCTATGATTTAAGTGCTCCGACTCAGCAGGATCGACGGACTGCCTGACGCAGTCATCGGCGGTGTCAAAACAATTGCTCTCGTCCTGTAGCCCCGATTGGCTGAAATGCTATTCCAGTACGCAAGGGTACCTGCATCGTGATGCAGCAGCTGTATCATTGCCCCCTGTCTGATTTAGAAACCGATCCCTCGATCTACGGGACTCTCAAAGTCTGGTAGCACGGTGAGCTAGGATTGTGACCGCCGATTTCGGAGAATCTTGATTATACCTCACAGGTTTGTCCGAACTTGAAGCTGTCTGGTTAGTATGTGCAACTACAGCAGGATATACTGGCCAGTCCGAGCGATCATTGACAGGCCACTGAATGGACCACGATCCGAGGGACGAAGATAGGCTAGTCAATAGCTCATGTAATTCTTGAGCATTGAGGAATCCTGCCCCAGGTTCCTGACTATAGGCCCAATTCTGGGATCAAACGGAGAAGGTCGAGAAATCGGAATCTGGGACAGTGGATGCTGGGCTGCTGGAGACGGTGTTATCGGGGAGATGTCGCAGCCCGTTTTGGTGTCCTGCGGGTTGTATGGTATGGGTAGTCCTGGCTTGATAGTAACGGGATTTCAATATTCAAGTCTTGAACTGCTGATGATATCTGGATATGCTCAAGCGCTCGATAGCTCATGTAACTATCTAAAAATCGAGACTGTAGGATTCAATAATCATTCCTGCCTTAGAAGTTGACAGTAGAGGCTTGGCCAATTAGATTGAACAAAGATGTGGTGGGCCAGATTCCTCGAATTCTCGCCAATAATAGCGCCTCCACAGCTACCGAGAACAAAGAGTCAAATTCATGGTGGCGAGCCCAAACCCCATGTGGCTGCCATCCCACAATGCGACGGGTGGAATACGCACGTTCAAAAAGTCTTGGCTTAATATGTCCCATCATCCTATGATTCGACGAATGGTGTTAAGTCCCCAACAAAAAGGAAATTAGTAGCTAATTAGTACATTATTTGATGGATTCTAGCAGATTCTTTCGAACTGGCTGTGGAAGATCTTGTAATGCTGCCCAATTGTCGCAAGGATTGTGCGTATTAACCACTTTATTGGCCTAAGGAACCTGGCTGATTTGGTTGAGACTACTGGGAACCATCTTCCGACACACTGGATATTCTGTGACCTGTGAACCTGCCTTGATGCCTTACCAGATTAGTCGCTGTAAGGTACAGTACCCATTTAGAAGACAGAATGGTCCACTGGTTGGGTATCAGCCGTGGTCGAGGCTTTCTAGAATAACGGTAAACTGTGGATGATAATCCTTCAGGTGAAGGCCATCTACGACAGACTTGAATTGAGGACCTTTGAAGCGTATTCTTAGATATTGGCTTTTTTTTGACTTTGGCTTAAAAAAGAGAGAAATTGAGGAAGCCGCTGCTAAAAAGTGGACTGTACCATCATCATCTCCACATGGGATGCTAGGCACGGTAAGTACCCCTCATCACTACTACTACTATGTATACAAGCTTTAGAATCATGTCTTCTTTCGAGTAATCGATTTAATCGTTGTCAGGTCGTTGGTGATATTCTCCTGTTGTACCTTTGATCATCGCCACCATATAGCTATGGGTTATCTATCCTTATATGCCTTCTGCCTCTCTAGCTGAATTCCGAGAAGCGGTTCCCGCCACCTTTGCATCATAGTTCTGGATTAAGAGTACTTCTTGAAACCTTGTCAAGGCTTGAAACCTCGAAATGTCGAGGACTCTGGCCTTCTAGGTCGTCGTTATTCGCGGCGTGCCTACAAAAGAGTAGATCACAGCCCCCGAGACCAGCGACCTAGTCCTCTACCCCTGGCAAAAAGGAAGTACTTTAAAGATACTCCCGCATGGGCCATGAGAATTTCAGCTGGTATGAAAAAATACTACCAAAAATACTACTACTAGGCGACGGTCCGTGTCTATCGTCATTAAGAAGTTCGCATAGCCAGCTTCTTCGCTCTAAGGCTGATTGATCCATAATACCCATCGTCAACCAGCTTGCAGTGGCTTTCTGAAAACCGACAGGGTTCCCAGCCAGCCCAAACCAGAAAGTCTTTCTTTTTCGCCTTTCAGGGGCGAGAAGGGAAATCCCAGACCACCACCACCACCAAAGCGGGCCACCTTCTTTCGCAATCCAGAAGAACCAGACATCACGTATCCACGGTAGTAATCGAGCACAGAGGGTGAAGCGAAAAGAGAGAGAGCTCAAGAGACCCACGATAAGGACCTATTACTACTATTACCACTCCAACGGCTAGACTCTCTCCACACTCTCTTTACCAGCGGTTATCATTATTTGAACGGAGATCTCCATTACCTTATCATTTCTTTGACTACAACGCGCACTCTCTCTCCTTATTCACATAATTCCGCACACAGACAGAGACATCAACTTTGGTCTCTCACACTCATTTTCTTCTTTGTATGAATTCAAGGATCTGATTATTTCGTTGTCCTTTTCGGTTACACTCTTTTTCTATTTGATTCCGAGGTCGTTATATTGCTTCTTTCTGCCTTGCCTCTCGAACCCACCTCGCTCTTTCGCAATCCCCTTGAGTCTCCCAACCTACACGGCGGCTGTTGTTGATCCAACCTCTCCCAGCCGAGTACACTGCTATCAGTACGATTCTAATAGTTCGTTCTTCCTGAAAAGAAAGAATGAAGGTATGTTTTGATTCTGAAGCTCTTTGATACTACCTAATGAACTCTGCGCGCCCCCTTCGTTTCAAGCTGCTGGCTTGTCCCCCTTCCACCTTAATCCATACCCCGCCTCTCGTTTATCTCGATTATGGTTGTCGCTTGTGGTCTCTTTTCTTCCGATTTCCGATTTTAGTGTTGATTTTCCTATTTCTGTACTTGGAATATCGTCGCAATTATTTACTGAACTTTTTTTTTATCCACTTCCCCTCCTTTATTGCTATGCCGAAATAATAACATACCGTTCAAAAAATATAGGCCATCAGGCGATCTCTCAAAGGGGAAAAAGACCCCAAACCTCACCATAACCACCATCTTTCAATCACTCCCAAGTCAGCCATTGCGATTCTGCCCCCCAAGAAGGTAAGCCTTATCCTAGCCCCAAAACACAAATAAACCGCTGCGGCCCCCTTTCCCTCCGACATTGAAAGAGTATAGCTAGACTATCACTTTCCATCCCCTCCCCCTTTCAAATTACTCCCCCTCATTCCAGTCGCATTGTCGATTCTTGGAAGTTGGTATTGACCGCGCGTCCCTTTTTCACATCTAGGTGATCAAAGCTCTCTACGACTACCAACCAGAACCCGGGAACACGCAAGAATTAGCGTTCAGCAAGGGCGACTTCTTCCACGTTATCAGCAGGGAGGACGATTTGGACTGGTACGAAGCGTGCAATCCTCTCATCCCTAGTGCCAGGGGGTTGGTACCTGTCTCCTTTTTTGAGGTCATCGGCAAGAACGAAAGAGATAGTGGCGGGTCGGTCGATCTTCATAAGAAGAAAGAGTCGCACGACTCGGGTTTCTCAGATCGTGGTCCCGCTCGGTTTCCTTCGCCCGATCATACTCCCACACAACTCCAGCACTTCCCCGCGACTCCCAGGATGTCGACGTTAGGAAAGGCCTCAAGCGCCATGGTCTATGGTATCGTCCAGTATGACTTTCAGGCGGAGCGACCGGATGAACTCGACGCGAAAGCAGGCGAAGCGATTATTGTCATCGCCCAATCGAACCCGGAGTGGTTCGTCGCAAAGCCCATCGGTCGTCTGGGTGGTCCCGGATTGATCCCCGTCTCCTTCATCGAACTTCGGGACATGCAAACCGGTCAAGCGGTAACCGATCCTTTAGAGGCAGTCAAGCGCGCCGGTGTACCAAGGGTCGAAGAATGGAAGAAAATGACGGCAGAATACAAGAACAGCAGCATCACCCTCGGCAAGATTGACTCGGCCGCATCAACAATGCAGTCCGTGACCTCTGGAGTTGAGAAGATGTCCATGGGGCGCAACAGCGCCGGCCACGCAAGCCAAAATGGGGCTGCCTACGTAAGTCTTCCCTTCTCGCTCTCTTTTTTTCGGCGATGCGCATGCTCAGACTGTTTTCTTGTACAGGGCTATCACAATCGGAACGCGAGCAAAGCGTCCCTACCTCAACACCTGTCGCAGCCGCCGATGCAGAATCACCATCAGCCTCTGGTCGCTCCGGTAGCTGCATCCATTCCCCGGTACTGCTTCGATAACGACAAGTATTGGTATATTATTGAGGCCAAGATGGAGGACGGCCGCTGCTGGGAGTTGTCCCGCTATTATCATGACTTCTATGATTTCCAGATTGCGCTTCTGACCCAATTCGAGGAGGAGGCTGGAAATCGAGGCAAGCCGCGCACATTGCCATTTATGCCCGGACCTGTAACCCATGTCACCGATGCGATCTCCAACGGCCGTCGCCAGAACCTGGACGAATACATAAAGAAGCTCCTCGCCATGCCTCCCCATATCTCCCGCTGTCAACTGGTCCGTCAGCTATTCGCACCTCGCCCAGGTGACTTTGAAATTGACCCGAGCGCGTTTGGAGAAGATGCTCGGTACTCCGGTGGCTCGCACCATTCCTCCACACAGGAGGCATCGCGCAGCGCGTCCCGCCAGTCATCTCAGGCTCAGATGAGCTCGCACCCCGACCGAACTTCGCACCAGCGCAGTCAGCCCTCCATCTCGCATCCGGCTGACAGACCACCGCCGATGAACCGACAGGCCAGCTCTCTCACCCAAGTGTCGACAGCCTCAAGCGGGGGCGCCATGAAAGTCAAGGTTTTCTTCCAGGACGACTTGATTGCCATTCGCGTCCCTAGCGACATCAGTTTCCAGCAGCTCCGGGAGAAGCTATTAGATCGTCTCAAGGTCAATGAGGAAATCGTGGTGCAATATAAGGATGAACCATCCGGCGCTTACATGGACCTGAACAACGACAGTGACCTTGACACCGCCATGCAGCGGAATTCCAAGCTCACCCTATACGTCGGGCTTGCATAAGAAAAGCCCACGCCACTTCTTCTTCTCTTCCTGAAAGCATGCATAGAATCATGGTTTTCCCGATGCAAGTTTGCGATAGATCGTTGTTCCCTGCGTCTGCCTTTGTCTCATATTTACCCCGCCACAACTGCGATCGACTGGTGGAGACGGTGTACGGTGTTCTGGTCTTGTCCTATTGTTCAATGTTTGTTTTGGAAAAAAAGAGCCTTTTGAGCGCTTTCTGACTGTTTGGTGTGGTTGCAAAATGCCAGAATGAGATGTCCGACATGTTTGATGTTTATGCCGTTATGTACTTCTCCTGGTTGATATATCCTTTTTTTCTTTATTTTTTTCTTTTGCATTGGATTCTGTCCAGTGGGCATATGACTTGTTGTGATGTTCCCATACCCTATTGAAGTTTTGTCCATCACATGTACATATGTTTTCTTTGCATATATACACCTCTATGTAGGCTTCTCTACCTACATGCAGTCGTATAGTGATATGTCTTTTTCTCAGCATTATCAGATACTCCAGCATAACATATCACAACCTTCCTACTCTGTACAGGAGTATTCCTACCTGGTATGTTGTACTGCGCCGATAGCCCCGGTCTCAATTGCCGCGTCCCGAGTCACATGATTCCGGTCGTCGGAAATCCCGCGGTTCTTTTTCGCCTCAGGCCAACGCAGCTCTGATGGAATTCGATTGCCATCTTAACAATTGACATACGCGCACCTGGCGCACACGCTCTCGTTCTCTTCATACTCCCGGTCTTCCGAGAACTTGAAAACTATTCTAGCAAGGAGACTGATGCCTTTCTTGGAAAGCTGTAAGGCGTACTCGCTTTGTTGACACCGACTACTCGTTATTCCTTTTCCCCGCTTGTCCGCCGCACTTGACCCATTATTTGTCAATTCTTCGGCCATAGAAGTATAGCCGATCGGAAGAATCAAGCCTCCAGTACCCCAAACCTACCGACCGCATACTTTTACAGAAGCGTTTACGATCCTTTCCGCTCAGCATCCCTTCATCGACTCATCTAAGCAACAAATGAGTCGGCCAACTGCGAAACTCTGCGCGGAGTCCCTTCCCTCAGCGCTGAGGAGCCGGGCCCCAGGGTTGCCGGCGAGAAGATCCGGACGTGGACGGGTACTGATTGGGGAGCGTAGGCGGAGTGTACATAGCAACAATGGCGCAGCACGTCATCAGGCGGCGGAGTCGCAGGGTGTTTGGTTGAATGCCAGGAATGCGCAGCCGAGGACCGGAGCGTATGTGCGTCGCTTTGCTACGGCAGCTGTGACTCAGCCTCAGACTGAAAGTATTGTGGGACAGACGGAGGATGCGAGGGCTGGAGTGTCTGGGGGTCCGTTGCAGGAGTATGAGGGACGGGTGCAGCAGGGGCGGTTGCGGGATGATCCGTATCAGAGGGGTGGGCTTTTTTCTCTACCTGCTTTTTCAGAGGCAACGATGAGCTAACAGAGTTAAGAGATTGTCCAAAAGCTGCAGGACCTGCATGACGTGTTGAAAGGCTATACTCCTCCGGCCGTTGTGCACCCGAGCGTTGAGTCGCTGGATCCGAAACCGAAGTCGTCCTTCTTCGGCTCGCTGTTTGGGCGCAAGAGCGCGAAGGCGGAGTCGAAGGTCCCAGAGAATCTACCCAAGGGATTGTATATGTATGGTGATGTGGGATGCGGGAAGACGATGCTCATGGATCTGTTTTACGAGACCTTGCCGGCCAACATCAAGTCCAAGTCGCGCATCCATTTCCACAACTTCATGCAGGATGTACATAAGCGCATGCACGTGGTGAAGATGCAGTACGGTAATGACTTTGACGCTCTGCCTTTGGTTGCGGCGGATATCGCGGAGCTGTCCAGCGTGTTGTGTTTCGATGAGTTTCAGTGTACGGACGTTGCTGATGCGATGATTTTGCGGCGGTATGTACCTGGAGTATTGGGAGGCAAGGGCTCGGCTGACGCTTTTCCTAGGCTACTAGAATCTCTCATGTCGCATGGTGTCGTACTCGTAACAACCTCAAACCGTCATCCCGACGATCTGTACAAGAACGGTATCCAGCGAGAATCCTTCATTCCATGTATCAATCTTCTCAAGACTGCTTTGACCGTGATCAACCTGAATTCGCCGACCGATTACCGCAAAATCCCTCGTCCACCAGCGGCCGTGTACCACCACCCGCTCGGTCCTGAAGCTGATCAGCACGCACAGAAGTGGTACGAATTTTTGGGCGATCCCAAAGATCCTCCTCATCCAGAGACACAAGAGGTTTGGGGCCGTAAGATCAATGTTCCGTCAGCCAGTGGAAAGGCGGTCCGTTTCACTTTCCAGGAGCTCATCGGAAGCGCAACGGGAGCGGCGGACTACTTGGAGCTTGTGCGGAATTACGAGGCTTTCATCGTGACGGACGTCCCAGGGATGACATTGCAGCAACGCGATCTGGCTCGTCGATTCATCACTTTTATTGACGCCGTCTACGAGAGCAGGGTGAGTAACTGGTGTTTCGTTTTTGCCCAAGTCAGGCGGAGGCTAAAATTTCTCTCAACAGGCCAAATTAGTCCTCACCACAGCCGTCCCACTCACGAACCTCTTCATGTCCGAGCAAGAAGTAAAATCCTCACTAGAAGAAAACGGGGACCACTCCGATCTCTCAGACGCCATGCGCATGATGATGGACGATTTGGGATTGTCAGTGCAAGCCCTCAAATCGACCTCCATCTTCAGCGGTGACGAGGAACGATTCGCGTTCGCTCGTGCCCTTTCCCGGTTATCCGAGATGGGCAGTAAGGACTGGGTTGAGCGCGGCTTGGGAGTAGGCAAGACCGTCCAGGAAGGGAAGAGCGAGCACGACGCGTGGATGAAGGCGAGGAGCCGCTGGAGCGAGGATAACATGTAGATTCAGTTCATACTAGACTTGTGGTTTTTTGTTCTATACTTGTGCATCATTTCGCGCCCATGACCAGCCTGTTTGATGGGATGTTATGCAGTGTATATCTCATTTCACATATAGAACTACCCATATATACAATTGCGATACCACTTCACCTAACATCTAGTCTACCATCTATACACACCGTACCTCTCTACTGATACGATCAGATAAGCCAAACGATAAGCCACGACGTCATCAGATCTCTCAATGAGAGGTACAAGATACTGTATAGAGAGGTAGATTTCTTACCTATGAGAAGTAGAGAGGTACCTTGCATCCAGAGCACGAAATATTCATAAAATACCCCTGGTACTTCACTGTCCAGGACTGAATATATCAATTGCAGGATGAGAAACATCCTGTTACTACGCGACTATCGTCGAATCGGTCGCGCAACGAACATAAGCGGGCTTTCAGCGACGACCAGTGTTCGCGATCACGGAAACTGGATTATACTCCGTAGGGCTGCCCCAACTAGATGTTGCTTGAGTGGTTAGTCAGGTACGCTGAGTCCAAGGCAAGGTAAGGTACTCCGTCCGCTGAAATCAGAGTAGATGGAGGATGCTGCCTCGGGGATGTATCATTCTGAAGCAGGCCTGAATTACGATAGGTAGATTGAGGTTTTAAATAGGATTGTGGGAGCAAAACTTAGCTCTGGTATTGCGACATACGAATTTACCAGGGACTGAATCATCATGTGTATAGATGGAACGAGTAAGGTGGCTGGTCTGGGTTGGACGATGGTGACAGAAACATGAGCAAACCCCTGAGCAAGTCGCCCATGCACTCGTCTTCAGTACCTTCAGCACGTTTAGACTTCACAGATCATCAGCCAGTTGACCACCGCCTGTCTCTTGACTGAGGACTCTTGAGGGGCATTCTCGTATTGCCCCGCCTGAATTTCAAGGCAGCAGCCGGTTGCCTAAACCTACTACACGTCGTGGTCTCTGATACTCTCCGTATAAATATCATCACACATGATATGAACAGAGTCCTCTCAGTACTGAGACTTGTCTGACCACTTCCTCGAATACCATTGCGCTCAATGACAATGGAGTCTGGAAACGCGCGCTTCAATTTACCGGGTTACTCCGTACCCCTGAACTGGACCGCTCCTGACATGTTCCCTAATGCCCTGGGAAGCAGTCTCGCGGAGTAAGTTGTTTGCTGATACAATTGATTGCTCTGAAGCTAAGGATGCAGACGCTTAGATACTCATCGGGAGATCTTGATGATGCGAGCACTCAACTCCATCACCGACAAGCCGGATTGGGAGAAAAAGGTGCGTTTGCTTTCTTCCCTGAATTGCGCATCGCTGACGTTACGTTTAGGTCTTTGATGAAGAAATCACTGCCAAATGGCGCAAGGAAATCATGGACAGCGGAGAGGATATCACTCCCGACATGATGAACTGGATCATCAAGGAGGCGCAGTGGAAAGCTGAGGTCTTCAGGGACACCAAGCACATCGTGGCATTCGATGCTGGCGTGGTCAAATCTGACACTGCCGTTGCGGAAGACTTGCGACAGATGCTGAGAGATGCTGTTCGGCCCCTGGAGGATGTGCCTGAAGAGCTCAAAGACTACCACCCTGGATCGGACGACAAGGTGGTCGACCTGGTCCATCCGTCGCTGTTCCCGGTCATCTACGGCCGGACTCGCATTCTCCATAGAAACTTGATTGGGCTAAAGGACTTTTTGAATAATGTCGGGGAGGGCAAGGTACTTGCAGTTCCTCCGGAAGAGGATGCTACTGTCGACCGCGACTGGCGAAGCGTCCATCGACCCTACAGCCGCAAATTCCAGTGGCTTCCCTGTGACGTGCATTTCGCTGACAATGGCGAATGTCGCATTGCGTCGTATATCAATAACCTGCACCCGAAGAAGCACCAGCCGCTGTACCAAGTCATCGAGAAGATCCTGACTCAGACCATTCCGCTGTGGAACACGACCTTGACCCTCGTGCGGGATGATTACAAGCGGATCCCCTACTATGATGTCGAATATGACGAGCATCCCGAGCCGGAGCCGAAGCCGGAAAACAAGGAAGACGAGTATAGTAACGAATACTATCAACGATATGACGAATGGCAAAAACGACAGCCCATCCGACGCCCGGAACCGGGCGAGTTCGCCCCCCATGTAATCGAGGCCGAGGGTCAGATCAACCTGCGCGAGGAATTTGCCCAGAATGGATTACAGGTAATTGTCAAGCTAGCCAACATCGAGCTGACCCCGGAGAAGCCCGAGTACGACGGCGGATCGTGGCACATCGAGGGACAATTGGTATGTTTCTTTGCCGGGATGGCTGGAGCACACACTAACTTTCACAGAATGAGCACATTTGCGCTTCGGCCATCTACTACTACGACAGCGAGAACATCACCGACAGCAGACTCGCGTTCCGGCAACGGGCGGATACAGAAGCCCTCTCAGACATCTCCTATGAGCAATCGCGACACGAATTCCTCCAGGAGATCTTTGACTTGGATCCTGAGGCGGGTTGGAACGAGGGCAATGTCACTCAGGTGCTAGGCAGCGTGGACACTCGGCAAGGACGCTTGCTCACCTTCCCAAACAGCCTCCAGCACCAGGTGTCGCCGTTTGCGCTGGCAGACCGGACCAAGCCGGGTCATCGCAAGATCCTTGCTTTCTTCCTCGTAGACCCTCATCTCTCGATTATTTCTTCGGCGAATGTGCCGCCTCAGCAGGAGGACTGGTGGAGGGAACGGCAGGAGGTTGTTGGGAAGTTGCTGAGCGGGAGACTCCCAGCCGAGTTGCAGAAGATGGTCAACGAGGGTTTCGAAGCTACGCCCATAACCATGGAGGAGGCAAAGCAGTACCGCAAAGAATTGATGGAGGAGCGCTCCAACAAGTCGCAGGAACAGAACCGGGACTTCGAAATTGGGGCGTTTAACTTGTGCGAGCATTAACCGCTTTTGCATGTATGTATTTTATACCCTATCAAGTAATAGTTGCTTCAGAAATCGTCCCCATCTCATCTACTATGCACTCTTTCGTAGCCCAGACCTCTCCTCCCAGTCTCTGGCGTTATGTGAACGAACCCGTTTCCAGGAAAGACACATTTGGCAAGTTTCGAGACACGGAAACCGGCAGATAGTGTTAGCCGGCTTGGTGGATGAAGGCTGCTTAAGTCCTTTTGTGCAATGTAAGGCGATCACTGCTATGCTCGTTGCAATTGATTAGTCTTGTATAGTGACAAGCCAATGTCCTGCTGCTGACTGGACGATACTCAGTAGCAACAAGTGAACAAGAGCTAGCAGAGCTGCATGTACCCCTGCTGTGGAAGGAGGTAGATTGACATACTAGTTCTGCTTTGAATTCGGGCTAGATAACGTCGCACACTATCACGAGGCACAATGTCATTATTGGCGACACTCTCTGCATACTTCTGCAGATATCCGAGGCATGAGAAGTTACACAAGGCGCAGGCAAAGACTGAAGGGAGAAGATTTCGCCGTCTCTTTAGCCTTCCCCATGTTAACAACGACTCCTTTCTTCAATGCTTTGATCTGAGTAGCGTTAGAGAAATGCTTTCCAAGATGGCCCTGCGCATGTCGCGCTCACAGCGCTTGATCATGGTGATCGGGATATCATCATGTTTCTTCTTGGCTGAAATCTCAAGTATTTGTCATCTGTCCAGATTAAAAGATCCTGGAATTTGAAGCTGATACCAGCAGTTGGCTTATATACTCATTCGCTAGCTCTGGTGGCAGATGCCTTTCACTATGTACGCTTTGCTTCATCTTCCAGGTGACATCTGCTGAATGGTCCAGTTGACCGACCTAATTGGGTTCGTTGTCACCTTGTTGGCCTTGAAGGTAGGATGAATGCCTTGAGGAACCTAGAGTATAGAAGTACTGACACAGAAAACAAAAGCTGTCTGAGATCGATAATGAGCCGAAGATTCTGGCCTTCGGGTGGCAGCGGGCACCACTATTGGGAGCTTTCTTTAACGGAGCACTTCTCTTTGCGCTGGGAATAAGCATTCTATTGCAGTCGGTGGAGCGATTTATATTATTGCATAGTTTGTGCCCTCCTTCAATGCGCAGGCGACTTACTGATATTCCACAGAAATCGGGAATCCCAGACTCATGTTCATAGTTGGATGCGTTGGCTTGGGTCTCAATGTCCTCAGTGCTATTATTCTTCAAGGCAGGCTCGCCTTCCTGGATGGCGCAGTCTCGTCACTAATGTCAAGTCATTAGAGGATTGTCCCCATGTTCATCAACAAGCGTTGAATGCTTCGATAGACTCGTCCATAAGAGCCGAGGACGGGGCAGGGATACACAAGGTGTGCACTCATTGACACAGTTGCGGGTTTACGCATAAGCTCAGCTGAATCTTTGACTCAGGACAATATAGGACTTCCACCTAAGAGGACAAAATCCAGTTGCCGTGATCTTGGAATGCTAGGAGTTCTGCTCCATGTTATCGGAGATGCAGTGAACAATCTCGGCGTTATGATCGCTGCTTTGATAATCTGGTTGACGGAATTTGAAGCACGATATTACGCTGATCCCGGAGCAAGTTTATGGATTGCCTTCATAATCATACTATCTTCTCTTCCGCTCCGTGTGTTGTTCTCCATCCGTGGAGTTGTTAGGTGGTGCTGACACCTGTCAGTGCGGAAAACCGGATCCATCCTCTTGGGATGTACACCCTCTGGCGTAGATCTCAATGACTTAAGAAGCGATCTGGAAAAAGTAAGCGATGTTGTATCACTCTGATATCTATCTCAGCTCTAACTGTGACTTGCACAGATCCAGGGAGTGCTATCAATTCATGAAATCAATGTGTGGCATATCAGCCAGCACAAGTCCTTAGCCGTCATCGGAGTCCTCGTCACGGATCAACATGTCTCAGGATTTACCAAGCTGATCAGCATGGTCAACGAGTGTTGTCAGAAATATGGCATTCAAGCGGTTGCTCTTCGGCAGATGTTGCGTTCGCAGGAATTGTCACTGGCAGTGGTAGACCGAACTTGAGAGCGAAGAAGGCAATAGAATGTCATGTTGGGCATAGAATGGATAGGCTCAGGGGATGCTTGCAAGCCTAAATCATGTCAGGAATGGGACGGTCTGCGGGATGCTCTTTCTCACCTGACAAGCCTGTGTCACTTCTACAACAACCAAACTGCTTGGTTGCCATTACTCTCCTACTACCCTCTCCCGCCTGATCCCATCCATATTATCCTCATTGTCCCAGTAATTTGATCAAAGAGCTGATCCGAGCTTGCATATTCATTCTCCACCATCTCCGCATCTCTGGCGGAATGATTCCGCCATGAAGCCGAAATGCTCTTCTCTGGCCCCGTAAATATGTCAATGTCAATCTGCATGATCTTCAGTCTAGCGGCTGCCTGAAGGACGAAAAGGGCAACTGATACGCCCTGGGTGGCTAAGACCACATGACCCCATGCGGATATACATGAAAGGACCAATGGTACGAATTTCATGAGGTGAGAGCTTGTCGGTTCTCTCAAATCAACAACCGCTCGGCAGATAACAGCTTCTCCAATCTCCACCATGGCGTATCTCCAATGTCTATGGTTATCTCCCTCGGAGGCGCGGAGAAGGCTAATGTCTCCTGATTGGAACTTGTCACCGCATTCCGATTCCGCGATGTAAGGAGGTTTAGCATGAACGAGTTCTACGTATCTGCTTGGGACAGTGTCAAGGGGATTGGTACATAATAGCGTCTTCGAAGAGAGGTATAAGATATACTCCTCTCTCCTCCTCCATGATCTAACTTTAACTTCTTGCTTGCTCGTCTATTAAGGGTGCCTTCTGATCAATCTGCGGACTACAAAATGTCTGAACAGAATTGGGAAATTCGAGCACGCCGAGCTAAAGACGTCCTTCTAAATTCTGTTCCCAAGCAATGGATCCTCCCCGCACACAGACTGCCTCCTGCGCACCAGAACCATGTCGAGGATTTCCCTCGAAAGAGCGGTGTCCTCAGCGACAGAGAAGTCTCTATCACCGAGATGTCTGCTACCGCGCTTGTAGCAGGCATGGGAGCGGGCCTACTGAGTGCCGAGGAAGTAGTTATTGCGTTTCTCAAACGAGCTGTCTTGGGTCACCAGTTGGTGTGCTGCGCAACCAGAACCTACATTTCAATCTGCTTTTGGATCAGCTAACAGTGATAGCTCAACTTTGCTACAGAGTTTATGGCAGAGAGAGCCATTGCTAGAGCTAAAGAGCTTGATGAGCACTTTAAGCGGACAGGAAAGCTTGTTGGGCCCTTGGTAGGTTGGCCTATCTTGCCAAAAAATCAGCCCTAACGGCGAGTCAACTGTAGCATGGCGTCCCCATCAGCGTCAAAGAGCATTTCGAAATCAAAGGTCGAACCTGCAACGCAGGCTTTGTGGCATGGTACGATTCCAGCACAACAACCCAAGCCGCCAGCTGACAGCACCCAGGGCCGATGACATTGCAAACGAAGACGCATTGCTTGTCCAGTATCTCGAGAAAGCAGGCGCAGTTTTTCATGTGCGAACGAACCAGCCGCAGTCACTAATGGTAAGCAACCTTTGTCCACCTGCGAGGACCGCATACTCAACCCATTTTAGCATATCTGCTGCGACAACAATCTCACCGGTCCCACAACGAACCCCTACAACCGCACCCTCACACCCGGCGGCTCCTCAGGCGGCGAGGGCGCCTCAATGGGTTTCAAGTGTGCTGCTCTCGGCGTCGGCACCGACATTGGCGGGTCCATCCGAGCCCCTGCCGGCTTCTGCGGTGCATATGGGTTTCGTCCCACGACTCTCCGTATACCTGCGACAGGAATCAAAGTTCCCGGCCCAGGACAGGAGTCCATCCGCGGCACTGCCGGACCTCTGGCAAGCCAGAGTGTCGAAGATCTGGATCTCTTCCAAAGAGCCATACTCGACCAGGAGCCATGGGAGACAGAAACATCCCTGGTCCCGTTACCCTGGAGGCGCGTAAAAGCCACCAAAGACATGACGGTTGGCATCATGTGGGATGATGGGTAAGTCCCTAGACCCCATCCATAATTCTACCCTTAGACAAGTACTGACTGTCCAGATGCGTCCGCCCGCATCCCCCCGTCACCCGAGCCCTGCAACACGCCAAAGAAAAGCTCCTCGCAGCCGGCATAAAAGTCGTAGACTGGGAACCCTACCGCCACGACCACGGGTGGGAGATTGTCGTGCGTCCCTCCCCTTCAATCCTGCACCCATCCCTTACCTCTCCCCAACTAACCAGCCAAGTCATCCCTCTACTTCCCCGACGCCGCCAACAGCCAACGCACCGTCCTTTCCCAAAGCGGCGAGCCCCTCCTCCCCCTAACAGAATGGGCCTTCGCCTACAGCCGCGCTTCCGCGCTCACCATTCCCGAGAACTGGGCCCTGAACTACCAGCGCGATGCCTACCGCGACGCGTATCACGCCCTCATGAAATCCCGCGAGGTAGACTTCATCCTCTGCCCGGTGTACGTCGGCGCGGCGGCGGTGATGGGTGAATCACAGTACTGGAATTATACTGCTATCTGGAACATCCTCGACTACCCGGGTGTTGTTTTCCCAAGTGGGCTCGTTGTTGATATGGAGTTGGATCCGGTGGATGGTGGGTATAGTCCGCGGAGCGAGGTTGATGCGCGGGAGTGGGCGAAGTATGGCCCTGAGCGATATGAGGGGGCGCCAATTGGGTTGCAACTGGTAGGCAAGCGTTTCAAGGATGAGGAGACCCTTGCGGCAGCGGGCCTTGTCTCGGATATCGTGCAGGGTAGAGCAGAGGTTATCAAATCTGGGCTTTGAGCCTCGCGTCTAGCTAGGAATTACACTTAGTGAAGCGCTCGCTACACAAGACAAATCCAAGTATCCATACATCCTGTCATTATATCCATTCAATCGTCAGATACGTACATACATGAAAATCAAGTGATGAGCCGGAAGATATGAACCCGTCAACATACCAACCGGTATCGCGCGAAGCAAACTTCAACATGAAAAGAAAAGCATAGGAAACCGTATCTCGTAGAGTACTGCATCAGCTTGCAGAAATGCAGGCACCCAAACGTCATTACTTCCTCCAGAACATAGCCTTGCCTGCCGTCCTCTTGATGGTCCAACCAGCCTCAGTCACCTTATCCTTGAAGCTCGTCCCACCACCATACCGCGTCGTCGATCTACTCGTCACATAACTGGAAGTAGCACTGTTGGAATTCGCAATATTGCCTGCATCGAACTTGGTCTTGCCCTCGACGATCTTCTGAACCACCAACAAGATCGCATAAGTCGTGGACCCAACGGCACGGATCAGCGCCAACACAGCCACAGACCACAAAATGATGGCTAGATAGACATTTGTTCCACCTGTGTCGACGCCATAGACCTCGGAGACGGACATGGCGAGGATGACGTTGGCAACCATCCAGATGGACACCATGTATGTACGCACGGCGCGGTAATAGTCTTCTTGCTGCTGGTTCTCAGACACCGGGGGTGGAGGGACTTCGAGACGATCACGGAGGTTGCGCAGGGCGGCATCGTAGCCACTGTCAATGTCAAGTTGCTCTGAGGGCATCTCCACCTCGACGGTCGTTCCGTTAATGATACGTGCTGCGCCCAGATCGGTGTTGATGCTGTTGTCTCCCTTGGTACCCCAGGTCACATCGTGCGTGTTACAGAACGCATAGACCTGCAGAGTGCAAATGTAGCTTGGCAAGAGCGCGAAGTATTGCGCCGAAGAGGTGAACATATGCCATGGATCCAAATAAAGGAACGAAGAATAGAAGTAGAGACCAACGGTGGAGAGCAGGGATACCACAATAGTAACGAAGAGTGAATCACTGACACCGAGGTCTTTCTTGCCCACCCCAGCCTTCGCCATCAGCTCTATAACAATTAGGTAGAGAGTGCAGAATGCAGTGTAGACCATGATTATACTATAGACAATGATGCCCGACAAGTAAAGCTTCTTTGCTCTTCGGGAATGTTAGTAACGGGCTCTTTATTGCTGGATAATCGGGACACTCACCCTTGCGGTCGATTACCCATCGAAATGATGAATTGCAAGCACATAACCAAGATACAGGCGTACCGCAGGACAATGAAGATGTATTTCCCCATGTTGTGTCCGAATGGATCAATCTTATCGTCTGATAGAGATCCTGCAATGAAAAAGAAAGCCAAGTAGAAGTTCGCCTGCGGATGGTCAGTACCTTTTCAGTAAGCCGAACTATGCCACATACCAATCCAAAGTAAGTAAAGAGTAGGTTCAAAAATTGATAGACCGCCTCGATCTGAAGAAGGATCTTCCGTGGGACAGAGTGGTCGGTTTTCCAAAGCTGTTTACCATTGACGAGAGAATACACGGCCGCAAAGAACGCACCGTTGAGCCAACGTCGTCGCTGAGAAATAAACTCGGGTATGGTGTCTGACGAGGCCATTGGTTAGCTTCAGTTTGACCTTACAATCCAAAGGGAGCACACACCTGGAACGTCAGTTTCACCGACAGCGCTTTTGACAAATTTCAGAACCCATCTCTCTTCCCTCTTGGCTACCAACTCCCAGCATAGGATACGATCTTCTGCCAGGTACATATTCGCCGTGAAGACATCGGCATCCTTGCCATGCAGCGTTTCACCCTTGAAATACTGATTAAGCGGCCCGTTGCCATCGGCGTCGTTTTGCAGAGCGAAGAAACGATACGCACTGAGAGCACCGGGAAGCACGGTGATGTATCCAAAGACCGATTCCAAGGGTTTGTCCAAAATGTTGGACATTTTATACTCGAAGTTCTGACTTGCGACAAGCGGATTTAACAAGCCCATCATGTTCTTTCCCTTGCCGGCCTTGATCTCACCAGCTGCTCCGGCAACATTCGAGTCTTGGTCAAATGCCTTCCACAGATGGTATAACGCGGTGGGCTCCGGCTTGGTGCCAACGTCCAGAAGGATGCAAATGTTCGGTTGCAGAGCGCGCCCAAAGGCATTGAAGAACCAACGGTGTGAGTTCAACTTTTTCTGGTTGTGTTCTTTGAGGCAGAAGATCACTTGGCAGGGCATGATGCCCTTCTCAGCTCCCTTGAACTTCAGATCTGAGTCGAGAGACACCTGGGTCGTGTATTCGTACACATGGGCCGTGACCTGCTTCTGGTTGACAATGTTCTTCGCGATACCTTCTTGGTAGACTCCCAATGCTGCCAGTGCGTTGAGCGTCCTAGGATGCACCTTCTTGCGACCGTCTGCAATGATACAAACCACAATCTTCTTCCATCCGTCTTTACCCCATGTTCGCGATTTGGACCTTGAGCAGAAGTGACTGATGTTTCGCATAATACCATGCATGGTACGGGTGAAATGAGTTTCATCCTCATTGTACATGGTCACACAGATGAATAATTCGGTTTCGCGCATGGTACTTCCAATCTGTTGGCGTAGTTTATAGCCCCTCTGAGCGAAATCATCCGGATCGCATGTAACGGCTGTATAACGCATGTGCGTGAACTCGCGGTCATCCCGACGAGGTAAGAAACTGTGCAAAATTGTGGGAATTTTACATTCCAGGATCAGTTCACCGTTGATCAACTGGACTTCCTTCTTAGACATCTGGGCCTCTCGAACTCCTCGACGACTTTGCTTTTCTGGAGCCGGACCATAGTGCATGTTGGGATCGACGTCAGTGGCATCGTCTTCATCGAGGTTGATCTTCGCCATTTCGTCCTTTTCATCTGTGATCATGGTCGATTCGCTCATAAACGATCGGATGCTTCCACGGTGCTCATGTCGGTTGATCGTCCTTCCCCCTCCTCCAAATGGATCGTCAGGATCATTGCCATCTCCGATATCAATGCTTGTATCTTGCCCGGTTGCTGCTCCAGGACCAGCAAACAATGGAGCTGGTGGCAAGGGGCGTCTAGGGCTCCCGCCGTATCTGGAGCTGGGTGTACCTGGCCTTGGACTGCCGTTTAGATCTGCGCGTTCGTACTGCGAGCCGGCGATAGACGGTGGAGCGGGCGGCCTTGTCCAGTCCGCCGCGCGCGCTGGAGACCAGGGTCTGAGGGGAGAAGCAGGACGCGATGCATACTGCGGCACGTCGACCGCGGAAGCAGCTGGTGGAGGGATCGATGGCACATTTCCTAGACTCGAAGCAGGCCGTGACGGAGATTCCTCACCACTATAGCTGTAGAATCTATTGTATCCTCCGGTGGTATTTCCGCTGGATGGCACATGTTGCGTGTTAGCTCTTGGCCTTCTTGGTGAAATTATTTTTGGAAGGTTTGGATCAATCATAGCGATAGCGCTCAAGTCCGAGCCGCTCGAGGTAGACTGCTTATATCAAACATGTGCAGTCATCGAGCGTACACGACTTGTAGCACGTAAGGGTAGCAAATAAGGAAAAGAAGAGTAGAGACAATAGAAACAATAGAACTTGCAGTCTGTTCCTCAAGAGAGAGGAGACAAAATTCCAATTCCAGTCAAACAAAAGCACTCCTCACTCTAGTCTAAACAAGGGATAAGAAGCAGGTAACAACATGACATAGGGCAACAGACAGATACCGGTAAGTGTCTTCGGCATGCGGGGGGGCCATGACATTCCGGGGTGAAAAGATTAGTAGCAGAAGGAAACCCTGATATTACTTACGAGCCATTATCGGAGTACTCAATCCCATACTGATGACTTGCACCACTTCCCACGTCGACACTTAGATCGTCATCCACATCGGTGCTATTGGGTAACAGGCGCATGGTGGCCCCCTGATGACGGGGTGACGAATCGTGATCTGCGAGGAAGGATGCTGTCTCTCCATAATTGCCGTATGCCGGTGGTTCTTCTTCGTAGTTTGGCGCGGGTGGATACATTCGCGATGAGTTGGAGCTCATGGTAGCTGGGATGACTGCTGGTTTAAGCCTTCATGGCACTTTGCAATGAGACCGACACTCGTAGCTTTCTTTGCTATGGGTAAGCGAGAAATCGAGACAATCTTAGCCTTAGAGCGGTAACACAGGCACACAGCCCAAGTTCGTCAATGGGATCGACACGTCGTGTCCTGGTTAGATGGTGAAGAAATCGTCAGTTTACTTGATCGAGCGTGTGGATGATGGGATTTATGCACTGGAATGTAACTCACTGCGAAAAGAGGTAATGAGGCCGCTATACCCCGTCGTAAACAATGCGCTTTCGGTAGCTATAGAATGTAATCAAGTTGAAAAGCTCGTAGCAAGAAAACACCAATTGTTCGAGGGATTGACTGGTATGCTTGAGAAACTGATATCTGCCAATACCATAGACAAATGTCACTCAGAGATAAGAACAAAATATGGATTCCGAACCAGAGCACAGGCGCATTGATTCTTTTTCTTTCAGATCTAAGCGCTAAGCATGGATCACATTGACTGTCCCAAGGAAACGAGAGAGTTTAGAGTGCATCTCTGTTGCGTGTGGATTGTCTCCAGGGCAACCGGGACGGGCTGGAGCTGACAACCGGCGGGGCGACGCAAATCCCTTGTGGCTTTCATGTTCTGAGACATTGATTAGGAGTGAGGCGATGATTAAAGTAAAGTCACCTATTTACTTGAGGGCATCAAGGAAAGGCTGCTTGATTCTCATAGCCTATTTTCTAACGGTGTTTTCCTTCGAAAAGGTGGGATGATGCACGAGCTACGGACCTGATGTTTATAGTTCGTAGGTACATGGTGACGCACCCGCAACCATTATTTGTAATGAACTTTGGCGGGGCCAAGAGATTGGTCAACTCAGCACAAATTGAAGCTAGAGAAAGATCGAGAGTCAGACTAGATAGACTAGATAGACATAAAACATCAAGATCCGTGGACGCTTTTGACAAAGTGCCCCACCAGTACTAAGGTATGCAAACTCGTAAGACAACGCAGCAAACGGATAATTCAAGCAGATGTTCGATGAGCATTAGGCAATCAGCTGGGTTATTGTCGGACTTTTGATCAAGGGGTAATAGACTGGAAGGTAGGGGAACAAATGGAGAGGGGAGAGGACATGAGAAACTCGTGGGACATCGTGCATATAAATAATTAGCACGTGAGGCTGACGTGACCTGCGAAATAACAATCCAATTTGTCAAATCCGATAAGTCACTGTTCGACTCGGATGGCCAAACGGAGTTCTGTAGAGTCTAGCAGCGACAGCCCTCCTCCTTTAAGGATTGGCAGCACTGTTGAGCAGAGGTTCTCTCTCGCGGTCAGTAGGCTCAGGCTCCGTGATTCTACGGAATAGCGAGTCGCGACCGGAGTACTTGGTGCCAGACAGATAAATCGACTCGACGAGAAAGACAGCGAAGATAACAAAGGCAAAGATCCATTGCAGCGCAATGACCTTGATTGCCAATTGCTTAACGGCCAAAGCTGCCAGGAGTCAGTTTTCTGCGTCTCTCCCCTACAAGGCGGGCCAGACTTACCAAGAGTCAAGAAAGTCAGACAGTAGCCCAAGAGGTCATCCTGGGTCGCCATGATGTGGGTCGAGCCGAAGGCGAAAATCAACCAGATGAAGATATTGGCGGCAATACGCGCGGGGAAACTATTGCTGCCGACTGCGACGGCTCCATTCCAGAAAAGTGCCATCAGAGTCCAGGCGTAGGGGCCTGCGATTGCCGATAGATGTACGAACGTCGGCAGGGCACGGTGACGCCAGTAGGCAGCATGCTGGTTGAGGTAGTTTGCGGCCAGCATGAGTTCTGAGGCCCAGAAGTGGTTCCGAGTCCACAAAAGGATCCAGGCGAGGGTAAAGAGGTTGTTCAGGATGAAATGAGATCCGACATTGGCAGCTGCGTTGGCGATGGCGCCATCATTTGAGAACAGATGGTAGACGTAGCTGAGCTGGGTGAGCAGCAGAAGAACCCTTGACAATGGAGTGTAGTTAGCATGTAGAGCACGATAAAGTCACACGCTCGAGGTAAGCGTACCAGTAAATCTCAGTGAGCGTGGTGTTCAAACTGAAGGGAGTGATATGCTTGTTTCCCTGCTTGAAGATTTTATGACCATGCTTGACATCATCTGGAGAATGTAAAGTGTAGTAGACGCCAACTATGACGACGAGCAGCCATGTTAGAGGAACAAGGACGCGATACGTCGACAGCGCATAACGGCCGTGGGATTCGCGCCTGGCGAACGGATTGTCTATACCATTAGTATATGAACGAGGTGACGATATTGACCTTATGATGATATGGGTGATGACGATGACGATGAGGGTAACGCTTACAAATAGCCATAGTGCCTGCTTCAGGTGAGGGAGGACAGACTACAGGCACACACACAATATACTCTTATTCGAAGTTGAATTCAGGAGAGAAGCGCAAGAGGAAGAAGATACTTATAAGATTCAGCCTACGAGAGAGAAGTGCATGGAGACGAGTACCCCCGCATCATGAGGTCTCCTGACAATCTTGAGCGGCCAACGAGATGCTTCCGGGAAAGCCAACAAGGTTGATCCTCCCTCGCCATGAACTTTCTTGATTCTTATGACGACGACTCAGATGTGCCAGAACAACCCCAGATTTGATTTATTAGAGTTACCAGAGAGGCATGTCTGACGATACTGAATTTCTTCTTTCGAAATACTGAGTTTCTTTACTGTCGATTTCCTGACAAGAAAATATCGATGGAGAGATGGTGATGATGACGGAAGCTGAAACTGATGACATCACTCAAACTCCGCGGTGCAGGGCGACTTTTCTTGCAGGTAACTACTAGAGAGGTAGGTACTGCCAGGTTATTGACATAATACCCAGACGTCCGTTTTCAGTCTGTAAATGTTCTGTGCTAGTAATAAACCCCCCTTACCTTATTCCAAGTTCTCTACCCTCTGGGAAAGTCATAAAGTCTTTTTACTTGTAGCGATCTAATCCCTGGTAGACCGTCTGTCACTTCCGTTAATCAGGCCCCACAGACTGTCGATCAGAGCACGGGCGCTGTATGGGGCATATCATACGATGCCTATCTTGATAGTGTAATCAGAGCGTAGGTACCTACAATTCGGTTACCCTTGAACACTAGTAATTGAGTCGCTACGAACTGCCGCAGAGCCA
Organism: Aspergillus udagawae; assembly: GCF_001078395.1. Taxonomy (NCBI): domain Eukaryota; kingdom Fungi; phylum Ascomycota; class Eurotiomycetes; order Eurotiales; family Aspergillaceae; genus Aspergillus; species Aspergillus udagawae. The sequence goes on along the minus strand of NW_025091274.1, from coordinate 232,968 downwards.
TCTGAATATAATTCTGTATACCAAGAGAAATGCTGTCTCAGAGGATAGCTCCGTCTGGCCTGAAGAATAATGCTACATTGGACAAATCCTAAACAGTGCGTCGCCATATCTATCTGGTGCAGTCCTTTGGTCCCAATGACCCTCTAGAGCTGAATAATGGTAATACTAATAATCGCTGTGAGCCTGCACAGCGCAAGCAGAATCCCGTGATGGCGATGACCCAACCCAAGACGTAGTCTAATAAAATGCAAAACATTTTGTCCCGAACGACTCGATCACTTCGTCTGTTCCTGCATGACCTCCTTTACGGCTTCAACGATCCGCCCATGAATGGAAGGAGGAGCCACGATCATCCCGTAGCATCCAGCTAGGGTTCGGCCCAAGCTGCAGTCGACAGGATTTCCTGCAAGGTCAGAGACCTTAACGCCGACTTCCTCGGCAATCAACATGCCGCCTGCATGATCCCAGATCTTAGACCGATAATATGCCTTACGGGGGATCTTGATCAGAGCATTGCAGCCTCCTACCGCGATGGCTATGTAGCGCAGCTGTGTAGCCCACAGATCAGTGCTGTACGGCCACGGAGCACCCAGTTTCGATGCCACTCGAGCATGCAGGGAAGTATTAGATGATGTGGCGGACCCACAGTCCACAAAATCGAGGTCCTTCGGGTCTGTAATTTGTGGCCTCTGACCGATACTCTCAGCAGCGAGCAGAGCTCCGCGTCCCATCTTCCGTATCCAAGCACCTTGACCAGCAACTGCAAAGACTTGAGACCCGTAGCCATCTCGATCCACAACATCCTCTCGAAGACGGCCCGTAGCAAGATTGAGATTGGGACAACCCAACACACCGACCTTCTGGCATCCATTCTCCACCAGTGCCAGGCACACCGCATACTGCTGGCCCTGCATGAAGGTCGCAGTACCGTCTACAGGGTCCAGAACCCAGGCGCGGCTCTCCAGGCTACATTTGCCACGAGCTCCAAGATCAATCAAGTCAAGCATTTCCTCCTTGGATTTGGGAGCGTAGAGAAGGGCTTCACTGTCTTTGTCATCTAGATGAGTGGTAGAGGCGAGCTCCCACGTGCGCTCAAGAAGTTTTGGATCTGCACGGAGAGCCTTTGAATCCTCCTCACCCACAAATTCGTCTTCGGGAAAGGCTTTGTGGATAGCGCTAATGATAAGTGCCTGAGCAGCAAAGTCGGCGATGGTCACAGGCGTGGAATCACTCTTGTCGAGTGATCCTTTGTCAACAGCCTCGAGCAATCTCTTCGTCAATAGTGCAGCCCGTTGCACTGTGAGGCATGCAAATTGTAGTTCCTTGGAATAAGGACTACTGGGATCCATTATGCAGAATACAGACAAGCCGAGCTTGTTGTTCAGTTCGAAAATTCTTCCTGAAGCAAATATGCACGTTGACGACGACGACGACGATGATGATGATGATGATGACAGAAATGATATCAATGGAGAGAGAAAACGAAGATAAATATGGTCCTCTTGCAGAATTGAGCTTCCAGTGGAGAAACAATGGAGTCTCAAAAGTTAAAGTTGTCTGTGTTCCTTCTCGTCTGATTCGACTTGGCTCTAAATCAGGAAGGTGATCAATGATGAGAACACCTAGACCACACTGGAAAGAGCGAAACAGGACAGTCAATTGGGCAAGAGCTTCACTTGTCTCTGGCAATTGAGACCTGGGGTAGAGTCACACGAGAGATTTCTCAGAAAGCAGCACTAGGAGCTGCAGACGGATCTTAATACTATGCGGGTGGCTCGATGACCTCATAAATGAATTAAATATTCATTCGATGCTCAGTGGTCGATTGGACTGTTTCATAGCAGTGTGACGGATAGTCAAACGAAAATGACGTTCTATCCTGAAAATTCACGGCAAGAGAAAACTACAGAAACTTGTGACTGACATTTTTGCCTCACCGCTGTCTTCTAAGTCAATCATAGTTGGCGATCAAGGTCCCATCGATGATATCCGCAATTGTCACGTGATGATCAGACTACAGTTCTATTCGGATTCCCATGGTAATGCTTGAAGGGCGGGAAGATAAGTTAACGCATTGTCAACACGTGTACAGATATGCTACGAGACTCGTATAATGGTATAATCAGTTTGTGAGGGAGCAGCCTAGGAAGTACCTCATGAATGGCAAGTTATCCCAAATCAAACCATGACCCAAACCCTCGAACGCCTTGTGGCAAGTAAAACAAGCATTTTCCAATCATTCCTCCATCTGGAATAAAGCATGAGAGGAATTAGAACGGCGCAAATGCCAATTCGAAAGCAAAGCCGAGAGTCAACTTCGCATGCTCCAACATATGGTCGAAGCTCAGATACTTGATCTGGTCGTCGGTAGTATGTATCTTCTTATTGGTATTTTCCATCTCCGCTTCAGTCGCCATAGCCGCGGGATAACCGTACTTACTGGCCGATGTGTGATCGGAGCAGGCATATCCGCACTTGGTCTCCAAGTAACCCACAGAACAGTACTAATGCAGCTCGTCAGTTCATTCATCAACTACTAAGCTTTCCGTGCGGGGCAACTGATGCTTACCGCCGTAACAACGTCCTTGAGAAACTGTGTGAGGCCCTGGTCCACATAATCAACCATAATTCCAACGGCTTCCTCGACACCCGCGTTCAGAGCTCCCTGGATGTAGCCAGTCATGTCTTGCTGGAGCATGGCCTTGACTTCCCGCCTATCCCTCTTGTAACTAGAGAAGACTGCCTGGGAGCCCAGCATTCCACCTTCTTCTGCAGAGTACCAGTGGAATTCGACAGTGTTGGATGCATTACCCTTGGCGATGGCGTCTGACTGCAGCAGACCGCGCAACGCTTCGAGAATGGTGACAGTTCCACTTCCATCGTCATCAGCACCGGGAGCAGCCAGGATTGACGGGAGAAATAAATTGATGCTGTCCTGATGGGCGCCCAGCACCACAGTTTTGTTCGTTCGGCCAGGGATTCGGGCAATAATGCTGAACTGACCCCATGGATGGGAGAATCGCTCAACAGTTGCACCATGCTCAGCGGCTCCCGACTCGGAGACAACTCTCTGGACTTGGTCGTACAGCCAGGTTGCTGATTGAATTCCCGTCTGAGATTTGTAATAACGAGTATGAAATGATGTGAATCGTTCCAGATTGGCCTTCATGTTTTCTTTCGATAGATCCTTGTTAAGCGCAACCACCTGTTTTGCATACTGCATCTTCGGCGGATATTTGACATAGCTGGCGCTGTGGAGGGTCGGGTAGAATCCGGTATTGTGCTCTTCTGTGATATCGATAAAATTCACGCCGTCCTTGATGCAATAGTGCAGTTAGTCACCTGTGGGGTTGGAGATCCAAGGTTTGGGGAAGTATGGTACTAATTTCAATGCCCATTTCTCCTCTTCAGTCACCCATCGTGTTCGGTAAGGCGCCAATTCGATCAAGTACTTGTCCTGGTCATGATGGATGCGAGGGTTGTTTAAGAATGCTTCTTGAGTAATCACTGCAGCTAGAGCCCCAGTGAAAGCTGTTGCGCTCAGCACAATAGCTGCGAGGACTTTCATAGTAAATCGATGGAACTTATCCCCGGCAGTTCATGAAACAAGGCAAATAACAAAGTAGAAACTATAATTGATGTTTTGTGACCCTCGAAGTCGAACGGTGTAAGCACAGCTTTTGGTAAGGCAGGAGAAATTGAGGGATGCTTAAAGATGTGTGCTGAGGACCCTTCCAAGTCTAAAGGGACGGCTGTGCAAGGTACAGCTCTTTTGTCTCAGAATAGATGGCGAATACGGTGATGATTGGATGGATAATAATGGACTGGTTATCGCGAGCAACTGGCCAAGTCCAGACACAGACGGAGTGCTGGCAGCTGACTTAAATAATAAATGATAGAGCAGGTCAGGACCGAGGTTGGTAGCTTAGCCGCTCTGGACTAAATTGGATTTATTATTTGCTGACCTCTGATTAGGTTGACCTTGGTGATTAGTTACTTTATTATTGTAAGATTATTTTAACCTAAATCATTGACACCTCAGGTTCCTTTAAGAGGTAGCAACAAGCAACAAGTAAATCCGGTTCTCGTGAGGGGATGGGCTGAACTCTCCCGTCAGTCGTGTGGCTTGTATTACATGTGTCCATTGATCCAGGGCTCTTTTGCCCTCTGTCTATTTGTGGATCTTGACTGATATTGACATTTGACGTGATCGCTCATTGTGCTCGCGTCGAATCTCCATAAAATCATCCATTCCTTCAAGTCTTTGATCATGATGCCTTAGTGACTCATTGGAGAATGCGACCGTGTCAGGCATGATCTCCACTCTGTTCGCAGATCAATATGCCTCAGGCGACAAGGTAACAATTTCCCCGCATGGATGTGAGCCCTGGGTGGCGCGCCTGGCCCGCCCTGACGAGGGGATCAGGGTTGATTTAGGGACGTGTTACTCATAGCACAACAATTCAGGGGCCTGACCACTAATTTATCAACGCTGACAGTCAGTGAGAGAGCAAGGAAACTACTAAAGCTTCCATCATAGCCTGGTTTGAACTGGGATATTTAGCTATGCTCAGAATATATTACAATATCGAAATTCAATTCGGGCGGACTCAGCTTATCCTCGAACCAGAAGCACAAATGACCATTACTCGCCATGGTCTGAATCAGACTGAGATGACTCCATTCGTATTCGAATTATTAACATAAACGACCAGATGATGATGTAAAGAGGTACCTGCAGCCAGCATCACAGATCGCAGATGCTGGAAGGGGTAATCAGGGCTAGGGCATGTATATCCAAGCACCAATCATTAGCGTTTCTATAACCCGTGCCCCATCGTGAGTCAACCCGAGGCTTTTTTCTATGGGGAGAAAGGTTTTGTACCACTCCTCTTCCGGTAAGGACCCGCGATTTTCGGCTTCGGACGCGACAACTGGTTATCTGCTTTCACGTTTCTTATCTCTTCATACCCCCCGCTCTATTCGTTGCTTCCTCATTCCTATTTGACTCTTGTCCTCTCTCCTCAGTCGGTCCAGAGGTCATTCATTCAGCAGACTCAGAGCGTTCTGTGCATTCCTGTCCTTGAAGGGTATTTTGCCACTCCCAATAGGCCCCATCCATCCGAACTTATCGATAGCCCGCTCGCGTCTTTCACAATGGCCATCCATCCAACACTGCCATCCCCGGCCAACTCACAGGGGCACCTGACACCGCAGCAGACTCGAGCAATCTCGGCTTGGTCGGAGCAGGCGGCTGCATCCCTGCGGAATTTGACTCTGTCGGAGTCGGGTTCGGCGGGCGACAGAAATGTCGAATTCATTTCTACGCGTGATTCCCCTCTGCGCGGCTCCTCGGTTCCTCTATCTATTCCTCTAGACGACCCAGTTCCTGTGGTGCATACAGGAGCTTTACCCAAAGTCAAGCTTGTGACTCGGGAGCCCGAGACGCAACCGGTTACCTCGGTTTCATTCAGACGTCGAGAACCTATTCGTCGCGATAGTCTTAAGAGACGGGAAGCGCTCCTCAAAGGAAAGGACGGGAGTCGACGCAGACAACGTTGGGAGAACGGTATGTGGTGACTTGTGACACGAATGCGATGATCTTTGAGGCATCCTTTTCCCCCAAAGAGTGCGACGCGTCGCTCCTCATTTTGCATCATTGCTGACGGAACTTTCTCTCAAAGATCGTCTCTTGCATAACCCTTGGGTTGAACCACCTACCCCCAGTGATTGGGCGGTACAGCCGACATATCCGCGACATGACCCCATGCCTTACTATCTAGCACCTGTCTGGGACGTGAAATATGCTCACCTCGACCGGACGTCGTCTAAGCAGACTCCCAAAGGTACGAGGCATGAGAAGCATCGCATTCCCAAGGAACTTCGCATGAGATTGAAGCATGCACGTGCTGCTCGTGGGATGCTCCAGGATTTGGAAGAGGATATTAGACGGTTTATCCAGACATGGGGCGAGAAGCAGCTGATGCTGCGAAAAGAAGGGTTGGAAGATGCACCATTGTCGTCCGAGGACGAATCCGAGGATGAAGTTGTCTTTGTGGGTCGCAATGGACAAATGCATGACTCGCCTGAGCACAGGACAAGGTTGCGAGAATTGCGCGCGAATTTAAGCCAACATAATGAGCGAGATGGTGAGAAAATGGTGTTCGAGAGCCTGGTTGATGACCGGGCCGCTGGCTTTGGGTAAGTTTCGAGTGCCATTTTCCGCTGGGTTTAACTTACCTTTGTCAGTCGCTGGCTCGTTCATTCTATTGCGAGTTACTACGGCCTGCATACTTGGTCTATCACGGTGGGGGAACCTGCCCGCCGTGAGGCCTATGTTGGGTTCCAGATGCCGGCACCAGGTAGTCGACCTGGGCTCACGGCTCAGGTGTCTGTTCCATCAACTTCCTATCAAGGGGCTATGATCAAGCCCGGTGACGACCTTCCAAGGCCACTCTGGGATCAGGTCTGAGCGTAGGTGAATTTTATTTCATGTCCATAAGGTTCGTTATATGGTTAGATGGGTTAAGATTAGAGGCTTGGTGAAACTCTGCCTTTGACACTCATATACAGACTTCGGTGAGTCCGATGTAAGGTAGAACGTCTGTGTAAGACACACGGACCTCCGGATTGGTCAGCCGTACATGATACCATGATACACATTCAGGATGTTGTCAATCATAGAATCAGTAAACTGATTGAATATAGACGCTTATCATGTCGCAGGAAACAGACGGGAATACTTCCCTAGACTGCTCTCTGGGCCTTCTGGATCATACTGTATATTCGGTACTTTGGTAGTCTACCACACCCTGACCACGATCCTGTTTCCCTTGACAAAGAAGCACGCAGAATATTCCATGACTTAACGAACGTGGGTAGCTATAATGTCCGCCTGCTTACTGGAATCATGGTCGACGCAAGCAACGTCATCAGCCTGCCCCTTCAGCTTGAACGTCTCTTCGAATGCTCAAGTCCGTGCGACGTATTGCTGCTGTCATTTTTAACTGTCATAGACTAGGAGACTTTCTGCACAAGCTGCGCCGGGCAAGGCATCCCTTTCTTATCATTCGAAAATCCCGTTTAATCTCTTTGCGCTACAGACTTGGAGCTGGAAAATGCACAACAGCAGACCTCTCTGTCTGCACTGACTGGGCAGCATTCAACCAATTTCACAGGGCTAGATAGTTCCTAGAACTGCAGAGAGCGAGCAACCGGTAGATCAACACTGGAATCATAGACACCCCCTTACTGTACGACCTCTGATGCAGGCTCGTGCCTGACTGACGTACTGTTCGACGTACGAACAAGTTATGGACCGCAAGTTGTAAGTAGACTAATCAACATGGCGATACCTTCAGAAACACCCGTGCATACCTTACCGACATCCATGGAACAAACCTTTCGAGTAATCCTAATTGATGATGATATCTGCATGACTCTACATGACTCTGCATGACTCGACAACTCTATTGGCGTCGATCAGATCGACGGGACTACTTCTTGCTCCAAGTCCACGGTAGGTTTAATGACCTAGATGAATGCCTACTAGTGTGGGGGATTTGGGTTTTCTCTCTTGCTTCCTTTTCCCTTCGGTTCCATGGCATCATTGGCATGGTATGCGGCCATGGTGCATTCTTTTGTGTCTTGTGGGTCATTGAGTGCCGCGAGGGCGGCTGTCCTGTATGTCGAGCAGTTTACAGAGTGGATCTGGGAAGCAGAGGACAACTGTATACCTTATCCTATTTCAAGGACACGCTGGTTATTTAGACTGCTGTTGAGGGATTATCTCAGCGAATTGAATTGAGTTGGCATGAAGAGTGTCCCGTGTAACGTTTGTATACTTATCCACCAGGAAGGCTTTACCAAGAAACAGAAAACGGAAAACAGTTAAGGTTTCGTGGGTCTGAGCTCCAAGCTGACCCTTCACTAATCTACAGAGTATTCAGCTTGAAATTCGCCATTAGCCGCTGAATGAGATGGCACGATATGATGTGGATACATACAATGTATGTACTTGGGATGTTGAGCAAATTCTTAGTTTGGTGCACTGGCAGGCTGTACCCTTGCATAAGCCACAAAGATTGCCTGGTGGCAGTGGGATGGGCAGATCTAAGCATGCATAGATGCCATAGGAAATGTCAATGCATTTTACGTATCCAGTCAAAGGAATTATTATTGGCGCAACTTTCTGTGTCTTGGCATCGTTTCTCATCATGATGATCCATTCCATGGAGTAAGTTGATATGCTTAGCCAATTGATACTGTCTCTGAAAGAACCCAAGACAAGATCCATCAGATAGTGGCTTTGCAGACACCGTCAATGTGGAGATCAGCGCCCACACTCCGTAGTTCGCTCCGCTAAATCAGTGCTCTGTGCTCGGGGCTGCGCGTTTATACACAACCAACAAACTGCATGAATTTAGGCTGACTCATGAGCCGTACTCTCTACAAGGAGGAGAAAATACCGATATCGGAGTGATGAGCGGTCAGTCGTGGACTTTAGGAGTGTCCAAAAGATCACGTCTGATGAACACTTCCACTGTGCATTTTCTTTCAGGCCATTAGAAGACTTGGTCTGTGTGACGAAGGTGAGCATCATCGCTCTTTAATCTCGGTCCGATCCGAAGGCCCCCAGTCGGTTCCATGGTAAAAGTAAAGCCTTAGTGTCCTGGCGCCATGACCGTTACAACGATCGTGCTACTAATTCGAAATCTGTCGATGAAGATGAAGGGGAGTTGATAAGAAGTGACGAATGTAGAGATGCTCTACTGAGCGCATGTGATATGTCGCATCAAGTACAGTGGTTAAAATTCTCTCCCAATCAAATAAACACCACGTTGTACCAGGATTCGAATCAGGCAACTCTCCGAGGCGTGGGATGTAAAATTGATTTCCGAGTTGGCCCGCTTCCATCCTCCTGGTTCACGCGCTGCTTGGCTGGTCGGAGAATATCGTATTTGGAAGACATCAGGGCACTTGACAACGGCCTACATCGGCTTAATCTGCGATTTTCATCTTCCTATTGGGAGAGGGTCCAGCATCTGCTGGTCAGCCTGAGCGCTCACGCCTCTTTCATGGTTGCTTCCAGAACGAAACGGTTGCAGTGACTGAAAGTAAGGCGCGAATAAAAGTTGAGAGGATGTTTCGAGGCCTGGTTCCTCGGATGCAGAGGCCTTATTTCTTGTCAGGCTGATGTCGTTAAATTCCTTGGGCTGATGATGCTTTTATTAGGCACTCACAGATGATCTTGGATGCTATGGGTAGCTGTAGAATAGCCAGATCACAATGACCTTCGGCTTCATCGATGTAAAAAAGAAGAATAAGAGAACCTAAATAAACCCTAAAAGGAGGATTGATCGAGGCTGTACTTTGAAGTATCAGATGGCTGAGCCTCGAGCATCACATCACATAATTAGATTAGATTTACGCCCCCATACTGTTGTCGGGCTGTTGAACGAATGAAATATTCCTGGTCTGTTTTTCTACTCTTCCGAAGTAATCACCCACGACAGGAGATCACAGGAATATCACAAATGGGACCAATTCAATGAAAGCCTCGAAGCTGAGCCGTAAACGTTGACTGGACTGGATTGACGTGGCTTCCTTCTTCTCCATAACCCTTCATCATCGTTGTTCATTCCTTGATGCGTTCCTCTCATTCTCCCTCGTTGCCCTCCAACTCGACCACCACAACTACTAGATACCGCCAAAACAATCCTGCGCCACACGGATTATCCTCATCTATTCTTCTGATCTTGGATTTTATTCAATCCCTAGAACTTTACTATTACCTGCTAGTGCCTTCTCCTTCCTCTTCCGCCCATACTGCCAGTTACTGTCCTTGTTTCCTTGTTCGGGCTCCTGACCTGCCTCCATTCCCAATCTCCTGGCGTCATCTGCTATCTACCGCTCCCTCGGGCCTCCCTTCACATTCCCTTGAGCCCCTCCATCCCTCCATCCCTCGGGTTCGTACCCTATAACACACTCTCTAAGCCCTTCAGACTTGAAAAAGCCTCTGCATCTGAACACCCTATCGTATGACTGAAGTATCCTTGCTTTTCGTTTAGTTCCAGCTGCTGCGATTTTCTTACGTCGCCTCATCTCACCTCTCACCTCATGAGCGTATCCGACTGGATGCTCTGTCATACACGAAAACCTGGGCTGGGCGATTGTTCCATAATAAGTGAAAGGGGATTGTGATCTGATTTGCATAACAATTATTTATATATATATTGTATCCCTACCTACTTTGTACCATCGTTCTTTTTTCTTTTTTCGAGTTATTATTATCTGGTACCTTTGACTCAACCCTGCGTGTTTTACGGAGGACTTTGAACAAAAACAACTACGCGTCCCAGTTCGCTTCCAGGGTCTGACATTGCAGAACCCCGAAGCATCTTTTTTTCGCACTACCGCATTCAGAGACATTATGGGATCTTACAGTGCATCGTCGTGTCAAGATCGTCGTGACCGAACGGGGGGCAGCTCTAGTTCGACCGACAGCGAAGCCTCGGATCGGTCGAAAAGCACGGCCCCTACGATCTACAGCTATAGGCCCACATCTAAGCGATGTCCAGAAACGGATCGCTTCATGATGGACCCTAGAGACTCTACGTCAACGTACGCATCCACGATACCCTCAACCGACGAGTTACCAGAAGACCCGCAATATGAGGTTCTCGACCGAAGGCCGGAGATCTATGCCACTGACGCGATCCCTTCCAACCCAACCACCTTTGCAGAGCTATTCCCGTCATCCCGACGGCTGCTGATTCGGCATGATGATTCAACACTAGATGGTAATATGAATCTACGGGTCGACACTCTGGTGCCTCAAAGGGGTGGCTATCAACAAGATGTAATCCTCTTTCATCTCCGCATGTATGACTTGTTCTCGAGAAAGTTTTCATTTCGGCGCTACTGTCGGGAGTCTGGTCGTGAGATTTGTCGCTCAGAAAGGAGGCCCAGATCGTCCAGTATCGATAAGAGGCCCATTCTTCGGCGCTCCTGGAGCAGTGTGTTGGCAAGCTTGCGGCCTGGCTCGAGTGGGAATGGATCGATAGCTGGCGCCGAACATAAACGCCACGACTCGGGATTTCATTCGATCAAGCAGGAAGATGCGAATTTGGATGATGCAACAGCAGATGCCAAGGAGTGCCCCAGTCGTCCAGTCGCTCTCGCAGATACAACGGTGTTAGAGTTTTCTAATTATGCGCATGTAGAGGTCAAGAGGCGAGGCGCAGGGATACGCAAGCGGTACGAGTTTGAGTATTGGTCCACCAAATACCAATGGAAGAAAGAGTGCAGGAAAGAAGGAGATCTGCGGGAAGTGTCCTACCACCTCATCAACACGCGGACATCCAAGACGATCGCTCACATTGTACCCGAAATCCTCACGCCAGTGGAAGCTGTCGAGGAGAAGAGCAAGGGTGGCTGGGTGCCCCCGTCCTCAATGTGGATTAGCGATTCATCGGTGTACGAGAAAATGCATGACGTTGCCGAGTAAGCCCGAACCCCTCCTCTCAAGGACGAGAACAAGATCCGCCTCACATGGACACGGCACTGATCGTCTTGCAGTGTGATCGTAGCCACAGGATTGATTATTCTAGTTGATGACTGCATCCGGCGGCGATGGCACTCGAAGCATCATACGGACCCCAGTCAACCGGTTAAATCCTCTTTCACAAAAAACATTGAGTCGATGGGGCCTATGCGACTTATTGAAGAAGTGTTTCACCGGCGGGGATCCGCCTGATTCTAATGGATATAGAACGGCGCGTGAAGGAAGTTGGGTTAATTCGTTGCCACGGAGGTCTGACTCGTCCGTTAGCGAGCACTTCTATCGTGATGTTGACGCGCAGTGGCGCGAAGCCATCTACCAAAATTTTCACAATGTTGATGAATCTGGATAATGATGCCTGAATTTTTGACAGCCATTTCCAGGCTGGATCCCCTTGCATGTCCACGTATCTATTCGCTGGCGACGAGGATTCCAGTCCGACCTGCTTGTTAGTTGTTGTCTTCTCTCAAATGTGTAACGGGAACTCTGCGGCCTCTAGTTATTGCTGCGTTGACACTTGTCGGTCGACTCTGGGTCGGATGGCCTCCTTTCATTTCTTTTTTTGGAAGTATGATCAACTTGTATATGATTGCATGGTTATTTTTGGGATAGCGCTTCCATAGTCTGTTTGAATTGTGATAGGGAAATGATGGGTGCATAGATCTTTGATTATTTTGTGTTGAACCGAGTCAGTAGCAACGTACAGGAACCATGGTTCATGGTAGCCCGTCTGCCTCACTAGCAACCCCTGGTGGGCCAGTCCAGCGCTTAAGATCAAGACGAAGCGCGAATGATTTGCTTAGGACGAGTGGGATGAGGAGCCAGACGGAAAAAAAAGGGGAAAGAGGGGAGGAAAGAGGGAGGAAATCATGGGTCTGATGTTGCGAAAGCTCACCATCTTCTCCTTACTACCTTACCTATCTACCTTTACAATGTAAGGTACCTTAGACTGGTAAGGTACTTACTTCTACGGAAGGCTGGAATGATTGGACCAGGCTTCATCCCGCAACTCAAAGGAAGTCTTTTTTCTTCATTTCCTTTTCCCATTTGCCCGTTCCTTCCTCGCCTCTATGGTAAAATTGCTCGCGATGAAGGTAACAGCCGAAAGCTCTTCCAGCTATGGCCAGATACCAATTAAGCTTGTCCTGCGGGCGATGCGGGGCAGATCGAGGCTCGTCAATGTCCCTTTTGATTTCATCGAATCAAACGGCGACATGGGCTTTCAGTGAGCTCGTGTGGAAACTATTCAACTTTCCCCGGTGCTATGATAAATGTTGGCACATAGCGTCTGAGATGCAGGTGCTCGATAATTCTGTGGTCCGCGACGCTTTCCCGTCCACATCTCTTCGTCTCTTGAAATCGGTGTCATTTATTGATGTTCTGTAGATGACGGCGACGAACAACATGAGGACGCACGTATGTATGCCCAACACAGTGCCAGAGGGAAGCAACGAATCATGGCGGTCCCTTTTCAGCAGACGGTTTGGGTCAACTTTGAGCCTAATAGATGTCTGTCTTCGCTGGCAAAGCTGTGTTCCATGCAAAAGGTTTGCTTTAACCGCACGAGCTGGGTGTTTCATCTGGTGTTGCCTCTTTGGGTTGAGGTTCCTGCCGGGATATCTCCAGCACCCTTGTCTCCTTCTGCTTGCTGTCGCTTCTTACCTGTCTGCAACCCCATGTCCCCATGGCATCTGTTCATGCAGAGCGGCCTGGCTTTTGACCATTCGTTTTTCAAGGCTAACAGGGACGATGTGTTTTAAAAGTCCTCGGTCCAGATTCATAATTGAATCATTGATGAGCTGGCATTGTGGTTTCTGGGCCCGCTTTCGACCTTTACGGTGGCCTTACTGGCTGGTGTGAGCAAATCCTGACTTCAATTCGTCGCTTCTGCTCCTATGGGGCGCCTCTCCGCTTTTGGGCAACTAGACCACACCTCTCCACTATCTTGTCATTCCAGAAGGAGGGGCTTCCACCTTCTTGTGCTTGGAGAAGCGTCCATGAGGCGTCTAGATCCTTCGTACCCGATAGGAAGCAATGTTTGCTGGAATCAACAGAAGGAAAGGGAGAGAGCAAGTGTCAAGGCAAGTGAAGGAGACGAGATGTCTGTTGTTCAAGGCGGATCTGTGAACTGGCTTCCTTGTACCACAGCAGTTCCTTTTGCCTCTGCGCCATCCGATCCTTGCCATCAAATGGATCTGGTTCTCGGTGGAGCTCCGTCGCACCTTTTTCTTGGTAATTGGCGTTTCTTCAAGGTACATTCTCAGTCGGCGTGCGCCGGGCCGTTCCAGCATTGCAGCCTCAAAATGATCCGCATGTTCTCCATGCAACTGGCGGCCTTTTGACTGGAGGACCAGGGAGGGGGAAAGAATTTGCTGGCGCTGTAGCTTGTCCCCAGCGACATGCATAAGCCCGTCTGTTAGGTTTCATGGTTAGGCTCCGTGTTTGTCACGCCAAAACTGTCTTGCTTGTACAGGGAAATAAAAAAAAAACGATTTGGGGTCAAGCATGGCCCACAGTTTATATGACCCCCCGCTTCCCATGTCCATAAGGGCTATTTGAGTGGGAAAGAGAAAATTCAAAAGAGGTATTACTGTCTTGTCAAAAGCGATACAAAAGCTCCTGGCTCGATTGATTCTGCTGCTCGAGGGTCTTCTTTTTTTATTCATCTTTGCCTTCCAGAAACCGTCTGCATTCCAGTTGGCACTTGCTTGCGTCTTCTTGGGCAAAAGTTCTGCGGAGGGGTCGTTGGCTCTTGATATTCTCAAATCTTATCTACGCTTTAATCTTCTTCAATTTCAGCCCTCATTTTTGTGGGTGGCAAGGGACCACGATACCGCGAAGAATCATATTATATTTTGGACAAGAAAACCACTTCAACATGAGCTCGACCCAAGGAAATGCTGGTCGGAAGGCTGAATGGATAGAGAAACTTGAGAGTATGCCCCACTTGACCTACAATTTACAATTTCCTTGAAGGAAATCGTCAGTGTGCCGTACGGTTTATCGTTCGTGGGACTAATTCCAGGCTGTATCTTCCTGCAGAGCATTGCAAAACTGCAGGCCTTGGAACTCCGGTGTACACATTGTTCTCCGATCGTCGAGGTAACTGAAACCCTTCGCTCCTCTCCATTCTCTCTCACTTTTTCCTTTTTTTTTTTTTTTTTTCCCCTTTCACAGGTCCTGATTGCGTATATATTCTTCCCCTGCGTTGCATCTCCTTCGTCCATTCCTCTTCCTGGAAAGCTACCCTGTGGGTGAACTGAATGGTGCCCAGTGTGTATTGCGGCATCAGGATTGTGGAATAACTTTTCCCTTCACCGACTTTCAGACCTGACAGCTTGTTGTACCATGTGCTAACAGCTTTATGTCTCCAAAACAGGAGGTCGGACAGCTTGGAGCTCAAACGTGAGGGTACAAGGTAGAGCATATTCCGCGCGGTACTGGTACGATGGCAACTTCACAATTAACGCCAAACATGACGCTGCAGAGGTAGCTCTCACGCTCCTGACCTACCAACAGCAACCTCAAGCTGGCTCCGAAACTCTGCCCGGAAAGGTGTGGCCGTAGCAGGCGAGCAAATACGGGAATATGGTCAGGATAGGGTGGGGTTCAATGGGTTCGACACGGCTGAGAATTACTTTCATTTCTCTGTCTGGCTTGCTTGGGCCGGACCGAATGATCGCCTTCTCCCCTCCTCTTTTTGCCTTTTTCCTTTGTCGCCCCTATGACCGCGTACGACGACTTGATGCCCGACTCTTCGGGTTCCGCAGACGTTATGTACAACATTCTCGGCTGTCGACATTCTCCTTTGTGCAATACCCTGCAACAAGCACTGGAACACATCGATGACTACGATGCTGAAGTGGGTGGACAATCGGAAAACGAACATTTCTTGGTTGCCGCTCGCCGCAACTTCTTTCTACAGGACTACAGAACACCAGCCTCTGCCATATTTACTCGGCTCTTTTCGTTTTACACTCTCTATTGCAAGCGGCCCGGTTATGCTTTTCTGTTCGACTTATCGACCTTCTGTACATTTCTCTTTACTTCCTTTCAGTTTCGCAAGGCACTCGCACTACTGTGACCTTGCTACGAGATGATGACGACAGAACTGTGACGAACAATCCGGATATTCGAATTTTGTTTTCATTGCGTGCATTTTGGATTCTTACTGTCAAAATCTTTGACCTTTCTGGTGATTCCAGCTCCTGTGTATCTTTCTTGTGACAGTCATACCTAGACAGGTCTTGCCATTTGCTCCTTGTGTACGCGGGTCTTTGGATGCCACCGGCACCAGATGGGCCAGTGATTACAATTCTTGCTCGTGCGAATCGACCATCTAGGAGAAAATGGTCTCATTTTCGTTGCCACGTGCCAGTGCTGAGCCATCAGAGTAGACAGTAGGACTACCTTTTTCTGATTTTTCCCACCCACCTACTGTTCCTGGGTTGCTCCACCTTCTTGAACTTTCAACGACGGTTGGGAACTTGGGGGCTCTTCTTAGAAGGGCTATTTTATGCACTAATAGTGCGGGTTCGTTGTCCAGCTGGAAATCACGGTGTTAAATAAAGTACGGTTACAGTGTTCCGTATCCTTGGTTGCACCATGTCACATCTTGAGCTTAACCTTAAATTTTCCGGCTGAGCGTTCGGCGTTCACGTGCTTACCGCCGGATGAATCAATTCCGCTTGTGGGCCAACTGGTCATGGCCAGCCTCGGCTACGGGGAACACTATGGGATTAATTTTCCTCTTCGACTTCGCGTGGCGTTCGCTTGATTGCAGTGTCACAGATGATATTTTCGCCGAAAACTGTCAAGGAAAAAAAAAAAATATGGAGAAATAACACCTACTTGAACTCATCCCCATCAATAAGCAAATCTTCTCCCGCTTGCTCTGGCTCTACGGTTCAACCACCCGTAATAGCATCGGAGCATGATGCACCCTGCACAAACAAACAGGAGTAATCCAGCATTAGTCCAGTGGCCCGTCGGGTATCCCCTCTTCGCTTCGTTGGCTTTGTAAATCCACACGCCAACAATTTGACCAGGGGCGCCGAAGGACACGTTCAGGGCTATTGCTAGTCCGGTGCCGGCTGTGGAGCGGAGGTTGGAGGAGAGCCAGCCCAGGAGCGGGGGAATGCAGGCAAAGGCACCGCTGGTGGCGACGATGAGGCAGCCGTAGCGGTGCTGATTCACCGATGTTAGTGGATTCCTTGTAGGGTCTGCGGAGGGAAGGTGGGGGAGGTACTAAGTAAGCGTTTGGTGGGAGGACGGCGGATGCTAAGAAGCCCATTGCACCAATGAAGGAGAAGAGGGCGGAATGCAGGCCACGGCTGATGGTAGACTGTTAGTGCGCGTTTGTGGGGCATGGTGCTGAGGCGAGGACTTATACCTGTTGAAATGATCTGCGGACCAGGCTGCGGTGGTTGTCACAACATATGCTACCGCCCATGGGGGCACTGTCATCAGCTGTGCGCGTAGGTTGGTATACCCTAGACCGCTGGTGATTGCGGGCGTAAAGAGAGAAAGACTGGAAAACGGGGCGGATATGCCGAAGTAGATCTGTTGAGAGGCATTAGTTGTGGGAACAGTAGTGGGCTGGGACAGGCAACAGACGGCATAGTGTGCGTAGAGACGCCAATCTGTTAGTACGGCTTTGGCATCCTCCCAAGTCATGGCTTTGGCTTCTCCCTTGGAGCCTTCCGTTCGCAGCCGTTGAGCGGCGAGGTCTCTCTCTTCTTGTGTGAGCCAACGAGCTGATTCGGGGTAATCGGGAAGAAAGAACCAGACTAGAACGGCTGAAGCGCACGAGGGTGCTCCCTCGATGATGAATAGCCATCGCCATGCTGATAGTCCATGGACCTGGTTCATGTGGCCCACGCCGTATGCGACTGCACCGCCAAAGGCGCCGGCTAGGGTAGCGGATGCGAGGATCAAGGCCACGCGCATGGAGCGCTCGGAGTGTCTATACCAGAAAGTCAGGTAGTAGACCAGGCCAGGGAAGAGTCCCGCTTCCATTACTGACGGTGTCAGTCATTCCGTGAACTTAATACTGGGTCTTGGGAGGGGGTATACCTCCTAGCAGGAAACGCAGGCCGGTGACCTGAGCGAAGTTATGGGCTCCTCCCAAGCCCATTGTGCACGCGCCCCATGACAGCATCAGAAACGCAATCCATCTCTAGATTTTGTAAGCTTCTGATTTCGAACGCTAGATTCTTATGGCATACACTCGGCCTAAGCTTCTTTAAAAAGTAGTTTGAAGGGACTTCGAACAGCGCATAAGCAATGAGGAACACCATAAGCGCAATCCTACCACATGTCAGTTCTACGCTTTAGCGTCAGCTATTCGCACAAAACCTACGTGTATTGATACGAGGTCATCTTAGTCTCAGTTAGGAGGTCATTGTGCGTATCATGGTTGAGAATTTTTGCATTTCCTTTGCCGAGCAAGGTGAGGACTGACCGAGCAAGAGTCAGATTCATGCTTACCAATGTTAGATCTATCTAGATAGCAGAGAAGATAGATCGCTGCACATAGAGGAACGATGCGCAAGTCTTGTTTCCAAACCAGTGCTTTCTCCTGAGGACTGCGGTATGATGCATCAAAATGCTGCTCATCGATGTCCTATGTTATCAATTAGCAATGACAGCTACAACTCAAATCCTTATTCCGCTCCGCATACATCAGACACGATCTCAACATCGCGAGCATCTTCCACGCTCGGGTGGGTTTTCGGCTCGCGCATTTTCGCGGGGGTAGACAACGAAAAAGCCACGGGTGAAAGTGAACAAGATTTTGAGAAGCACTTCTTTTCTTGAGCATATTTATAGGCTCGGGTCTGGCAGCACCGGTTGGAGTCCCCCGCACAAGTATGCGGGCTCCGCTGACTGGGGTAACCCCGTTCTAAAGAAAAGGCGATTCCACGATGTCGGTGAACCTCCGACGGTCATGACCAAAGATGGTTAACCACCATTTAGGCACTTAGCACAGTGATTGGTTGCTGTCATAACAGAAAAAGGCATTTGATCGGCGGGTCCGTATCGGCATTGCCGTTGACACAACGAACATTATTGGAGTCACGAAAGGAAGATGTAAGTCGTATCCAACCTAGCACTTGCAACGGAACTTGGAAGCGATGTGATGCTTCGGTTGGGACGCGACTGGTTCGGCTGGTTCTCTCGCGAATCTGGATTTGGCCGTCCCTACAGCGCAGGGGATCACGTAGGAGACGGCAGATTATCACTTTGGGAGTGGCTCGATTCGCTTGAAGTGTGTAGTCACTTGGGCCACCTCAGGCATCCTTTTCCAAGATTATGAGAAATACACAGCCTACATCACTAAGGGCCACTGTCAGTCGCTTTGGTCTATCAATTTTCTCACTTTCCGCTTTATGAGGATATGTGAATCTTGTCACTTGCACAGGCTCACCATTTGGCGCCGGAGGGCTTGACATCTACATAGTGCGGTAGACAATCTTGGACAAGCTTTCGAGTCGGGCATCATGAAGACAATTCGAATTTTCTCCCCGCAATTCTTCTTTGGACTCTGGCTGAGAAAACCTAATCTACTCCCCGTGTTTGTATGTTTTTGAATATAGAGGTATGTGAAGAAGAGGACAACGGTCAAGCTGATTGGTCATGGGGAAAGCTTCGAAGTTTGCCCAGTTGGGTTAGCGCCAATCTTTATCTATCGATAATGATTGAATCGTGATTTTGTTGCATTTCTCTGCTGTTGTGCGTCAATTATCTACCCTTTCTCTCTCAATGAAATGTCCTGCATATTATTCAAGCATTCATTCCTATAATAGCATCTTAAGAGGTATAAACAGTCGTTCTGTGTCAAAATTAAACTCCAATCCAGCCCTGCGCACCCCTCAGATTGCAAACATGGTGACAGAAGCTACCCCTCCGCGCAGAAAGATGCCATCTGCATTGACTTTCGACCTACATAAAAAGTGCTCAGTAAGCTCTCACCACCCGTTAAATTTTCTGGTATACTCGATTTTTTGATCTAATCAGGGACCAAACGTAGACAACCAAAGCGCGCGCTAGCACCCTCCATCTCCCTCATGGTTCCGTTCCGCTTCCCATCTTTATGCCGGTTGCGACACAGGCGTCCCTCAAGGGACTCACGTATGACCAGCTGAAGCAGACAGGCTGCATGCTGTGCTTGAATAATACATACCATCTGGGCCTGAAACCGGGGCAGGAGGTTCTAGACCAAGTGGGCGGGGCGCATAAGCTCCAAGGATGGGATCGAAATATCCTGACAGATAGCGGCGGGTGAGCTATCTCTGGCTTTTTTTCGACCTGACACTGACGCCTGCAATATGTAGTTTTCAGATGGTTTCTCTACTGAAGCTCGCAAAGGTCACCGAGGAAGGTGTCCGATTCCTCAGTCCCCACGATGGAACCCCGATGTGTGTGTCCTTGCCCGTTCGGATGCGCAACAAATCCCACTGACCAGGGGTTTTTCTAGGCTACTCACACCAGAACATTCAATCTCGTTGCAGAACTCGATCGGCTCGGATATCATCATGCAGCTGGACGACGTCATTGCAACTACCTCTCCCGACCATGCCAGAATTCACGAGGCTATGGAACGATCCGTTCGGTGGTTAGACCGCTGTATCGATGCGCACAAGTATCCCGAGAGACAGAACCTTTTCTGCATCATTCAAGGCGGTCTAGACCTAGAGCTACGGAAGCAGTGCTGCGCTGAGATGGTTGCGCGAGATACACCGGGTATTGCTATCGGAGGTCTATCAGGTGGTGAAGCAAAGGAGGAGTTTTGTAAAGTGTACGTGTTGGCGTGAATGCGGTATGAAGTTCGTTCAGCTGACAGTTATAGGGTGGATACGTGCACTGGGCTCCTTCCAGAGCACAAGCCCAGATACGTGATGGGAGTGGTGAGTATTAGCTTTCCCCCTCCGGAGGGCAGTCTCTTTTTTATTGACGCTGCTCAGGGTTATCCGGAAGATCTCGTTGTAGCAGTTGCCCTCGGTGCGGACATGTTCGATTGCGTATGGCCAACGAGAACGGCGGTAAGGACAAATTCCGCAAATCGGTTGAACACAAGTTGTGACTGACGATTGGTAGCGATTCGGAAATGCTGTGGTTCCTTCCGGCTCCCTGAACCTACGCCATAAGTCGTTTGCCGAGGACTTCCGACCTGTACAGGAAGGGTGCAACTGTTCTTGTTGCCGGCCCAAAGAACAAGGCGGCTTGGGGATTACGCGAGCGTATATCCACCACCTGGCTGCCAAAGAGACAGTTGGAGCTCATCTGTGAGACTTCCATTCAGAACCCGAGGGATGCTAGTGCTAATTTTCAACAGTCTCACCATTCATAATGTTCACTACTTGCTTTCCCTAATGGGATCCGCTCGCCAGGCCATTTTGGAAGATCGATATCCAGCATTTCTGCGTGAGTTTTTCGACAATTTGTATGGGGATAAAGCGAAATTCCCTGAGTGGGCAGTCACTGCGCTGCGTGGCGTTGGAGTTGATCTGCTGGCAGACTAGCATGCTTGCTGATAGAGTATCTTTATCTACATCACATAACCTTAAGACGGGTGTCGAGCAACATTCGACACCCTGGTACAACTGCCAGAGTTCATCTATAGTAATATTGCCAAATTTGGAACCTAATGTAACTGTAGCCTGATAACCTGCTTATCACCACGTGATTTCGCGCGTCGCGTTTACGCGTTACTCAAAAAGTCCTCCGCAAAGCAATGTGGACAATGAAGCAACTCAAATCACCATGACAGTTCAATCCAAAGGGCAAGCAAGCATCATGTCGCCGGCAGTCGTGACGCCGCAAGATACCCCCAGCCAGTCCGTCACACCGACTCCTCCTCACAACCCCGCTCACGAGGAACATCAGTACCTCAACCTCATCCGCACCATCCTCGCTGAAGGCGAGCATCGTCCCGACCGCACAGGCACTGGCACTCGCTCAATCTTCGCACCACCACAGCTGCGCTTCTCGCTCTCCAAGCCTGGCGCTACACCCTCCTCGGACCCGATCCCCGTCCTCCCCCTCCTCACCACCAAACGCGTTTTCCTTCGCGCCGTCATCGCAGAGCTCCTCTGGTTCATCTCCGGTTGTACCTCTTCCATCCCCCTCTCGGAAGCAGGCATCAAAATCTGGGACGGTAACGGGAGCCGCGAGTTCCTGGACAAAGTCGGGCTCGGACACCGCGAGGTCGGCGATCTAGGCCCCGTCTATGGGTTCCAGTGGCGGCATTTTGGGGCGCAGTACGTCGACGCCAAGACGGATTATACGGGTCAAGGCGTCGACCAGCTCGCAGAGGTCGTGCGCAAGCTGAAAGAAACGCCCTTTGATCGGCGCATTATCATGAGTGCGTGGAACCCGGCGGATCTGAAGAAGATGGCTCTCCCGCCTTGCCATATGTTTGCGCAGTTCTATGTCTCATATCCGAATGGCCTGGACCAGAAGGGGAGTCTGTCGTGTCAGCTGTATCAGCGTTCGTGCGATATGGGGCTCGGGGTACCGTTCAACATTGCGTCGTATGCCCTGCTGACACACATACTGGCCCATGCGACGGATCTCAACCCGGGCACCCTGATTCATACCATGGGTGATGCGCATGTGTATCTGGACCATGTCGACGCGTTGAATGAGCAGCTCAAGCGGGAGCCTACTGAGTTCCCGGAACTGCGCATCAAGCGTGATGATCGCGGTAGTGGAGTTGTGGATGGTTGGAAGGAAGAGGAGTTTGAGGTCATTGGGTACCAGCCTCACAAGGCTATCAAGATGAACATGAGCGTTTGACCTCATACAGGGTTTTATACGGTGTTTGATACCAGCGTTTCTTATATAGCTTAGAATCTTGATTTGAATAAATAGACCCGCCTGTGCATGACATCTAAGGACGACTCCAATACGCCCGAGCTCAGGGAGATACGTAAAAGGTATATGTAGAAGGTATCCAAAACGCTATTGGTGTATCATATGCTAAATATGCAGTTCCAGATGGCAGGGGATCCAGAAGGAAAAAGGAACGCAGCGGATCAATCCCTCACGACTTACCCAGAACAACTCCCGCCCCTCTCAACAAGACAATAGTGTGACCCTGCTTCACCTTCCCACCCCCAATCGTCTCCGAAAACTCCAAAAACTCTCCCGAATCGACATGGAAGATCCGCAACCGCTCCTCCTCCCCAGCCCGATTGTTCACGTTCTCAATCCGCAACCTCCGCGCTGCATCATCCAGCACCCGACCAACCTTCCACCTCGAATCAAACCAAAAATCCCCCGAGGGCGGCTCCGCCTTTTGGGCCTCCGCATCCGCCGTCCCAACCACGTGCAGATACAGCCGCTTGTCAGCTGGGACCCCCGCATCGCCCTTGGCTGCCTTCTTCAGCGCATTCAGCTCCGAGATCCGCGCAGCCGCGCTATTGGCCTTGGGCTTCGGCGCCAGCGCCTGTCCCTTGTCTTTCCCCCATGTACGCACCCGCGCGAACATCGACCGGATCGTCTCCGCATTGCTTGCGCCCTGGTTGCCTGCTCGAGCCCCCAGCGGTGCGATCTTCGCGCACTCGTGCTCTTCCCGGAGCCGGTGCCGCAGACAATACTGTCTATTACAGTTTGGGCAGCGCACGCCGGGGTCTTTCAGCGTGTTGATGAGCGTCTTGCAGTCGAGATGTGCGCATTGGTCTGAGTTGTAGATTGTGGGTTTCTGAGTGGGAAGGCTCGCTGTGCTGGTGTTCTGGTTGCCATTGCGGCGGCGGGCCCATTCGCCGGCTTTGGGGCAGCGGTGGGCGGTTTCGGTGCGGTGGTCAAGGCAGAAAGTGCCGCGGCAGGATTCACAGCGGAAAGGGAGGAAGTCGAGTTGGTGGCAGTATTCGAATTGGCAGTGTCTGCCGATGGACTCGAGGTCCTTATCGGCCATTTGCGTGAAGGATTCTTGGGCATTCGGGCTGGGTGTCCGGCCTTTGGAGACGCTTATGGGTGACATGGTGGGAAATCGCCTTTCAGAACAGAACTAAACGAAGGAAATAGTCAAAGAGAGCGTCTGATTATATCTGAGTAAAGAGAGAAAGGATGAATAATGCGCAACAAGAGATGGCGCTAGAAGCCACTGGCAACATGTGGAGAGAAGTGCCTGACTCAGCACTATCAGGACGACTGGATGAGGCGCAGTAACGCGGAGAAGAAGATTCCAGTGTGGCTGTGGCGCTGATTATCTGATCTAGAGATCCGGAGATCTGGAGATAAGCAAAGCACATCATCTGCACCTCTCTATTTGTTCCACTTTGTGTGGTGTTCTCGACCATTGCGTAATCGTTAGGCGCCGACACAGGAACTTGACTTAAATAATAGTACACAGAGAAGTTAATTAGTTGAATTTAATCCATTCTTATGATGTAACCTAAGCATCACTAGTGAAGAGACAAGGCTGGTTAAGACCCAAACTAACAAACTCAGTACAACTCAGGGGGTATATTCAAACATGAGACTAAATCAACAAGAGAAAGGCATATTGGATAACATAAAGAACTGGCAAGGTTAGCGCATGGAGTCCGGAGCGGGAACAGAAGGGAAAGACATTCAAAGATCGAAGTGAATCAGTGTTGTTCATGTTTATGATTGTGATCATGCATAAGATCAGGATGACCAGTCCCTGCATTATCACTATGGCTGAAAAGCCTTGGCTGCTGCATAGCTAAGGCCTGCTCCTCCTTAGGAACAGTGCTTGCCGGCGCAAAAGGAATAGGGCCGCTGGACGTAAGAACGGGAAGTCCATTCATTGTCTGACGCGCGGTTGTTGGTGGTGTGTATACAGTAGGCCGAGCGGGGAGGGATTCTGAAGCCAATGAGGACGGGGTAGCTGTCCCAGAAGGAGGCTCCTGCGTCGAGGCAGAACCAGACACTGGCACATCCTTTGGTCTTTCCCAGCGAGGGCGATCAATAGTGACGTTGCTCAAGAGCGGCATTTTATTTTCAGCCAAAGGATCAGGAGACGAAACAACGAGCTCCTCTGGTGCGTTTTCTGGGCTCTCCTGCTTCACCCGACGCATGTCCCCGTTGGAGTCGACTAAATTCGGACGAGAAGGCATCTGAGAGATGCTAGGACTCGGCGAGGGGTGAGAAGTCCCTCTGGCAGTAGAAGCATGCGCGGTCGTGGTGAGGCTTGAGGCTTTCTTGGAGGATCTCGGTGTCCTGGATGTTGTCGGCCTGGGAGCGCGCCTTTGACGTTCCTCTGTCGCTTTTCTCTCTTTCTCGCGAGCGGCGTGTTCTTCAGGGGTAGGCACCTTCAATTTGATACTCAGTTTCTTCACGCCGGCTGCCAAATCGTCCAAATCTACAGGTCTGGAATCCGTCTTCTCGGTCATTGCCGCCTGTGTTTTGTCGGAAATGATCTTCTGATCATCGCCAGTGGCTGGTTTTGAGAGAAAACCAGACGGCACGCGCGGTACAGGAGGCACCTTGGGACCCTCAGTCCGTTTGGGAGCAGCGGACCGTGACGGAGTACTCGATCTGCGGCTGCTAGGAGACTCCGGTGGATAATTACCCGCGGCTATGCTGGATTGTACGGGCGTTTCGCTGGCCCCAACGTTCAACGAGCTCGAATTGTTTGGGCCAGTCTCGGCTGTACCCGAAGGCTTAGAAGCAGTCGGAGTTGTGCTTTTCCTCCGAGTTGGCCTGACCGCAGGCGAGCTATCAGCAGTTGAACTTGGCAGGTCACCAGGGTCGATAGTAATCCTCCGAGTGCTCTTCGTAACCTTTTTCTTTGGGGTCTCCGCCTTTGGGCTGCTAGGCAAAGAAGCCTTGGTCTTTCTCGTCCGTAGCTGCATCCGATTTCCTTCCAGTGCCGCTGAAGCTGCTGATGCTGCGTTAGTGGCCTTCTGAGCGGCATGGGCGGCAGCCACAGCGGTCTGACGCTCCCGCCGAATGCGTGAAGCTTCTGCATTAAGTTCTTCCGGACGATAACTCGTGGTCTGACGATGGCTGGGAATAAGGATTTTAGATAATTCATGTGCTGCCGTAGCCCAGCCTACCTCTGGCAAGGGTACAACATCCGAGCTCGCCTGTGAGCCAGTAGATTTGCGATCTCGAGGGGGAGTCACGACTTTGGCAGTGAAAGATTGCGTTGGTGCAAAATAGGTGCGAGCAGACTTTGACTTTGGCGCTGTGGCAGGAGGTGGATAGACAAGCGACTCCAGTTCCTCGAGTCTTGTTGGCGCCCACCACCCATTATCGTAACCAATATCAGACGGGGTGCGCCTTGCTTCAGCTGGAGCATTGTTGTCCGATACATGCAAGCGATCAAACATTTCGGAAGCCAGGCCGACTTGCTGCTCATGGTTGATGACGGCCGAAATCGTCGATGTGTCTCCCAGCGCTGCGAGATGACTGAGGACGCCGCTGGTCAATGCTCGATTACTATATCCCCCTTCCAAGACGCTGATGACACGCCCATCTACTCCTAGCCCTTCTTCCTGCGCCATCTGCACAACATCCGCAGTGAACTTTGCATAGAACTCGGTCGGTACATTCACTTGATGCCTCTGCATACCGGAGCCCTCCCACTCACTCGCGTCAAATCCTGCAGAAATGAAAATTGCCGCTTTTGGCGGAGTGTCGCCGGGCGCGCTATCAAGCAGGCGTTCGGTGTGCAGACGTAGAAAAGCGCGCGCTTTCTCTAACAGTACGGTGTATTTGGCGGCATAGATATCCCAGAACTCCTCGTCAGACTTCCACGTCTCCAAGTGGATATTCCAAATCGACTGACCGTGGGCCTTATCGATACACACACTGGCGTTCCGCACCTTCTCAAAATCACCATATTCGCAAGGGAATGAGTTGATGTCATGCAAGCTGAAGTAGCCGACTCTCGTTTTCTTGTAATTGGCCGCATTCCAGACGGCTGACACGGCTTTCTGATTCTGTTCCCATGCAATATCTTGCGAACCGTCGCCATGATGCAGGTCGAAATCCAGGATAGCGGCATGGGTCAGGCCATGGGTCATGGCAGCGTAGGTTATCCCCACATGTACATTGTTGATCCAGCAAAATCCAGATGGATGAGAGGTAGAGCAATGGTGGCCAGGGGGTCGAATACAGACGAAGGCTCTTTTGGTAGTGTTGGAATTGAAGACGGCATCGACACCTTCACAGACTCCGCCGAGCGCGCCCTCAAAGGCATTCAAGGATTCGGAGCAAAGGTAAAGGTCGCCGTCATTAAGCGGAGCTTTTTTGGCAGATTCCCCGTCCTTTCCTGAGCTGCGCGGCCGAACCAACTCTTTGCCATTCAGAGCAAGTCTTGATTCTGCCGCATCACACATGGTTTTCAGCTCATCCATCCACTTGGTCCCGTGCACATGAGTAACAGCCGCAGAAGTGAGAGGCAGAGTTCGCGACGTCTTGCGGATTTGGAACGGCGGCGCGGGGAGCTGATGTAGATCAAGGTCAGGATGAGGCGCAAAGCGCTTTCCAGCATGGCGGCCGGCCATGAGGACATAAGCCGCGGATACTCCCACCACACAAGCTTGTATCCTCTCGGGCCGTTCGACGATGTAACTCAAGGCGGTTTTCGACGTTCGTGGCCGCGAGAAACGATGGCCGTAGCATGCGTCATGAACGACCACCACGACTTTGGAATGTAGGTCGGTGGATTGGTGCAAGTCGACTTCTCGTTGGAAGAAATCAGCAGCAACAGAAGCCGCGGTGGGCGCAGCTTGCTCCTGAGGTTTTTTGGACGGCATATTTGACGTGGAAGTGGGGGAAGTCGCGAAGTTGGAGGACGAAGAGCGTCGCGATAGACTGGGACGAGGCGAAGTTGTGCCTGCGCTATTGTGCGCAGATCGAAGCGACGCGGTCGATGATCGCTTTTTCAGGCTGGAGGTGGATTTCCGTCGTTCATCTCGTTCATCTCTCAGAGAATTAGAACTGACAGTTCTTCGCGGTGCAGGATGCGCCAGATCAACAGAAGAACGCACGGGGACGTCCGCAGGCGACAGTAACGAAGATGGGGATAACGCGGCTGGAGAGGCTGGAAGAGGAGTCGCGGCCGCTGAAGCAATTGTCAAATGATTCAGACTATTGGTTAGATCGTTGGGAGTGGGTGTGGGAGGTGGTGATGGTGCAGTGAATGTCGCCTGGGTAGGCTCGTCGCGCATGGAGGGGTCCATGATGGCGATAGAAGTGGCATTTGCACGTTAATCAAATGCTGAGACAGAAACTGCCAGCGTAACGCGTTACTTTTTGAGAAAGATGAGATACAATGGACTGAATTATAGTTATCCGAAGCAGATTAGGAGATGGGAAGTCGAAAGGAGAGAAGCGAAGGGGGGGTGGAACAAGGAGAGAAAACGAGCCATCGTCATTCACCCCCCTCATCCAGCCAAGGGGCAGTCGATCCCTTCCACTCCCCTTCTTCGGCGCCCTTTTTCTCATTATCATTGGGCTGCCGTTACTTGAGTATGACGCGGATCAAACGATGATAACAATGGAATGTTTCTTCGTAAGAAGACTCGGAATTTTCCTTAAAGTCGAGAAGTCAAGTTCATTGGCTATTTTATTCAGATCAGAGATACAGAGCAGATCTTCGATCACATGCCGAACCGAGTCGCATAGATGAAGTCGCGCCTTGGAGGTAATCAACTGAATCAATGGAATCTCGAGATTTTCTCTATCGATCGTGATATGGATCTAAATGAATACAAAAGAAGAGGCAGAGAGCAATGGTATCATCACTTTTCCCCAGAAGAGAAACGCCATTCCCAGCCTTCCAGAACACCACAAGCTTCTTCTGAGCTCCCCAAAAATCACCTATCCCAAGTCATAATGCATTAACATTACTGGCATCAAAATTCAGAAAGTCCGTCATGAATAGGAGAGATCCAAACTCAGAAGGTCCGCGCTCGCAGTCCGCGGAATTGGTACCACTTCCTCGATATCGCTGACGTCTTCTCTTGGAGTGAACTGTCCGTTGAGCCGTCCTCGGAGTTGCGCATAGACTTCTTGGTCTTCTTCTCGGACTTGAAGCCTTTAGTGGCGTGGTGGTGGCAGAAGCATTGCATATGTACCGTTTCGATGCTGACACCCTGACAGCCATTGCGCTTGCGAGCGGCGCAGAGACTCTGACCTGCGTCTTCTGCGCATTGGCACCAGGCGTACTGGGTATAGTACTGCCGACACATGATAATTCAGTGTTTATGAACACTATGTGATCTCTTCGTGGTCTTGGTGCGAGACGATTTCAAGCGGGCGAAATTTGGAGTTGTGATGAGTCGGTTCCGCAGCCTTCCGGTGTGTTATCAGGTCAGATCAACAAGGCAAGCCAGACGCCAGGGATGATGTTATCTTCAATATGAATTCAGCTGTATAGTGTCTGATGCACGGTGGAGTCTCAGATCATAAGAGAGTCGCGGCTCGTTGGGGTGACTGTAATGGCTGATGGCCCGAAAGCTTCCATACAATGCTCTCTTTGTCTGCTGCCGGATTCGCAGCTCAGAGTATCCGATTATTGAGAGTCCAGCGGATAATTGTCATAAAGAGAGCGCGCAAAAGAATGCCGCAAGGTTGATTGTGTTTTAATATATGGGTCTGGACGTCAATGTAGTCATGTAGGTTAAGGTTACGGACAGTTGCAGATGCGAATGGGAAGCAGCAATAATCTAGGGTCCAGCCTAGATCTTCCAGAGAAAGAAAGGTTGCAATGACAACGGATAATGACGATGGCAGTGGTGAGTGATGATATAACCGCAATTGATTGTAACTGACGTCAATATACAATGAGTGCTCCCGGTGAAACAGTAGAGTATCACTTTCGGATAGTTATGAATGTCTCATTTCGGCTCCTCCAATATCTCGTAAATCTACTTAGTATTCACATCCTTTACTGTAAGATTTTGTTTCTATTAATATTTTCCTCCGAGCATTGAAGGCTTACTGGCTTACTCAATGGTCCAATCGCCTCTTCTTCCAGGGCTAGATCTCCCGGTGGGCGGTTGATTTAGGCGCCTGCATTTAGATGGAGATGGGACTATCTTACTGTTCAGCTTGGATTTTACATTTTATTCACTCTTTTTGCCCTGCTTTCCGTTTGAATGGGTCCTTTCATCATGAACAATGAATGGACATCAGCCAACTGCGCCTCATGCCAGGCAGCATTGTAATTCTTGGCCGTCGGCAGGCGGATGAAAGGACCGTCAAAGAAGCAAACGACATTTGTCTCAGTTTGAGTCTTTGTCTTAAGAATGAAAATGAGGCATACGAAAGTGTAGCCAGTCAGCTAGAGAATTGATCTAGGATGGAGAATGGATGGAGCCCACGAAATTGGATGGACTGTCTTGCTCCATCTAGCTGTGGGTTTGCCGGACCACTTCGGTGTCAGTCTTGAGGATCCAGATGTACCTTAGTAAATCCGTACCCGTCCTCGTACATTGTTGTATTCCACTCAAATCCGAACTAGTGAGGTCCCGCCAATGCGCCAGATCCCGCCCAGACTCCGACATCCGAAGGATCATCATCGATACTAATCAAAAGAGTCATGACGATGACGATCGCTTCATTCAATTCTGGCCCTGCAGAATTTCGCCGGAAGCGGAAATCGCTAAGTTAACCCCGTCATTCTCACGCTAGTACGTATATAGCTTAGCGGCAGGTGTCTGATACTAGCTTGTCATTCGTCATCAGCGCCAGTTCCCGAGCATCACGTGGCTACCTTGTAAGGCATGCTTGTCTAACCTAACTTGGATTAGCGTGCTACTGCTGTATTGAAATGACTTAAGGTATCTCTCTCCATCGGCCACCGATCCTCGTATATCAACGCAAATTCACTACTACCTGGCAATTGTCACCACTATAAGCAGTATTCTTAATCCTATACGGATCTAATCGACTTCAATCCTGAGCCAGGACTGCACAATCACACCTACCACACCATAAACGAGCTCATGCACGACAACCTCCAATGACTTCCACCGAACAAGAACAACAACAACCCTCACCAACATCAACAACAATCATGCCCGCCTCACCCTCGCGAACAGCAACCCTCATCTCGAACCTCTCTTCCGTGGCCTCGCGTGTCAGCACCGCCGCCCTGAACGCCAACCGCCCCGCCACAAAGTCCATCCGCCTCATCGCCGTCTCAAAACTCAAGCCCGCAGCCGATGTCCTCGCCCTCCATAACCCCCCTACAAATCACCTCCACTTCGGCGAAAACTACCTCCAGGAACTTCTCGAGAAATCAAAGCTCCTCCCGCCCAGTATCCGGTGGCACTTCATTGGCGGGCTGCAGTCGAACAAGTGCGTCATGCTCGCGCGTGACGTCCGCGGGCTCTGGGCCGTCGAGTCCGTCGATAGCGAGAAGAAGGCCTCGCTGCTGGATAGAGGGTGGGGGGAGCGGTCTGAGGAAGTCCGTGGCGTGGCCCATGAGGAGCGGCTGCGTGTGTTTGTGCAGGTGAACACCTCCGGCGAGGAGAACAAGGCTGGGGTGGACCCTGTGGCCGGTGCGGTGCCGCTTGCGCGGTTCATCCGGGAGAAGTGTCCGCGGTTGAGGCTGCAGGGGGTGATGACTATCGGGGCGATTGCACGGTCCAAGGCTACGACGCCGGAGACGGAGAATGAGGATTTTGTGTGTCTGCGCGAGACGCGGGATCGCATCGTTAGGGAGCTGGGGCTGCAGGGTGCCGATGCCGAGCTGGAGCTGAGTATGGGCATGAGTGAGGACTTTGAGGGCGCGATCAAGCTGGGGAGTGATGAGGTGCGTGTCGGGACGACGATTTTCGGTGAGCGGCCGCCCAAGTCCGAGGCAAAGGTGGTGTAGATGATGTTGGGGAGAGTGATGATTTACGACATTTGCATTACTACTGGCATTGCATCAGAGGTCTTGTCTACCAGCCAGCCCTGCCGCATGGCCGGTGGGAAGATTGCACATATAATTAGGATGTTGTACGGCTTGATTACTGCTCAAAGCCACGGGGATATATGTACCTTGCTAGCATCAATAATTACATCAAAGGTAATCTCGTCTTTGGAGAGAAAGTCCGGAACGAGAGTATTACTAGTCAGTCATAAGACCATCCATCATCTTG
The DNA here is from genome assembly GCF_001078395.1 of Aspergillus udagawae. Taxonomy (NCBI): domain Eukaryota; kingdom Fungi; phylum Ascomycota; class Eurotiomycetes; order Eurotiales; family Aspergillaceae; genus Aspergillus; species Aspergillus udagawae. Next base: position 201,330 of record NW_025091274.1, on the reverse strand, counting down.
TCAGCTGCCTGTTCCCATCTGTGTTCATCGTGAGCCAAACATCTCATCCGATGCGCCTTGCGCCAGTTTCTGCTCCATCTGTCTCGCTAGTGCTTGCGGCACAGCTTCTTGCGTGGCCCGAATGGTAACCCGGAACATCTGCGGAAATCGATATTAGTAAAGTGTAGGGAACTCATGCTCGGCAAATCCCTACCTTGCGTTCATAGTTGGGCTCCAGCCGTAGCAGACATCCAGTCTTCCCGCCATGGAACTGGTACACAGCACATCCGACGATGTTATTGGGATTGGGGTCCACATTCTCCAGGATCCTCCAGCGGAACCCTTCCACAAGGCGTCGTGTAAAGGCCTCAGTGATATTCTTCGCCTTGGCGGTGACACCGAAAGTGTGCTGCGCCTCGAGCGGGGGACCGCCAATCTGCCTCCACCGCTTGAAGAACTCTTCTGCTGACAGATTCGACGGCTCCATGTAGCGGTGCATCAGCACAGGGAGCTGTAGGGTGTAAGCCTGAAGCGCTCCAGCAAGGTACGAGATCCGGATGGTGGGTGCTTCGCTAAACGGCCCGTGAGCCTCAAAGAATAGCGTCTGCTGGGTTTGGCCCGCAGCCGGAACAGAAGGCTCTGGGAGACTCTTGCTATCAATCTTCAGGTTTGGCGCCGCAGGGTTGTCCAGTGTAGTCGTCAAAGACCCGATCGCGAATGAGGATTTGTTGGAGATGTAGATCTTCACGACGCCCATGTGGCCACGATACTCGGACCGCAAGCCAACCTGGATTTGCGCATCCTCGAAAAGCACGCCTTCATCCGCAAAGTATAATCTATTGTACCCTGGTTCCCAGTCAGGCGTAAGATGAGCTGCACTGGCCATATTCGGCGGGGGCGCAGATGGAGCGCTGAGGTCAAGCCCGGCCAGGTCGCCAGAGGCGTTTGACGTTGCCGCCGACCCGTTGGCTCCGGTTTTGGTACCATGGACAATAGTGGTAAATGTACGCTTAAGTCCGGTGTTCTGTGCTAGGAGAACTTCTTTCTTGTCCGCGTTAGCATCCTTGCCACCCACGACCCAAGTCTTCTTCTCGGTCGTGCCGGCCGTCTTCTGATGCAGCCGAGACAGAAGGATAGAGGTTCGCTCCGAAAATGGAGGCATCTCATCACACACGGTCCGGAGGAGGTCATCCGTGGGAAGCGTTGCCATTGTCAAGTATTCAAAAGCGCGCTGCTGTAACTCGGTATCGGGAGAGTGGCTGTAGAGACGGAAAATGTGCAAGAGTTGTGGCTTGATTTCCGGAAAGAGATTGACAAATTTAATGAAGGAGGATAAGATCATGGCACGAGTGTTGTCGTTACTTGTGATCATCTTCCCTTGCAAAGCCAAGAACTGCTCAATAGGACTCGAGCCTTCATTGTCGGCAATCAAATGACCAAATTCTCCTAGGACATAGCAACCGATCTTGACCAGGCTCTCATGGCAGTCCGTCTTCAGGTAGCCTAAAAGCGTGTGTGCGGCATAGGCTTGTAATTCTTCGTTGTTGGTCACAATCTGGATGACTCGCTGCCATACTTCGTCGTTGACATGGTCGCCTGCCAAGGACAGCAGCTTCAATGTAATGTCGATGTACCACTGGGCATCAGTGGCGTACTTTTCCGTGAGAATCGCAACCTTGAGTACCATCTCTTCTCGAATGGCGTAGTCCGCGGTCTGCAGGTACCGTAGGAGTTCGTTCACAATGGGAGCCGCATTTGTGGTGTCGCACATGCTATAGATCAGGTCCAATCCTTTGCGCCGCACGCTGATATCTCGATCTCGAAGCGAACCTAAGATTATGTTCTGATGCTTCTTGATGGGGTCAAGAGTTTCGGCCCTGGCGGCGAAGTGCGTCATGGCCTCCAAACCGAGGTAGCGGACATTTGTCTCTCGAGACTGAATGTATTTACCCAAACGGGAGGATATTTGCATCATGAGGTTATGCTCAGTATCTAGATGAATAAGGAGGTTGATAGCCTCGAAGAGAATGGCATTTTGAGCATTGTTTTGCTGGACATTCTTTGGTGTATCCATGGCCGCAGTCATGATCTGTTGCAGGGATGCTCGAATGATCTCCCGGACGTGACTGTCCTCTGTAAGAGGTGTGAGTCTGAGAAAGGAAAGCCTGTATGATAAAGATAGACCACTTACGTGAGGGCGGATAGTACTGAAGTAAGCGCAGCAGTTTGACCTGGATCCAAGGACAGGGCACACGGTAGTACAGATAATCAGGTGCGATTTCGTTGTCGACCACGATCCTCTTGAGACGCTGCGCAGCTTTAATATAGCTCCCCTTGTATTCTTCCGGCCTATCTTGCGCCAATGCCATGATGAGAGATGTGACAGACAAGGTGACACCCATGTCCGGGTCGTCCATCAAAGAGATCATTCGCTCGGCCCATTCGTTTTGCACGATGCCAGGGTATTTTCGGTACAGTCGAAGCAGAGTCAAGGCAGCCTTCTTCTTCACGAAGGCTTTAGATGTCCTACAGCCTTATTAGTCGTCACACTCCAGAGAAACAAAACATCGATACTCACGGGGAAATCAGCAGCCGATGGACGTCCGTACTCAGCGCCTCGCCCATCTCCCGCCCACCAACATTGGCGACAGCATGCAGCGCCAAACAGTTGAACAACTCATTATGATCAAGTAGATCTTTCCGGATACTGTTAACAACCAGATGTAGCAGCTCGTGCTGCTCGTGCAGGAACAGGGTCACAGCCAGGTACCCAATCTGCTTCTCCGAATATTTATTGGAGGAGATCAAGTTGACAGCCTCCAAATGACCGAAATCAACATCATACCCCTGGATATAGACATATAGCAGTTTGCAGACATATTTCTTCTTCTGGTAGCCGTTCAAGTTGCCGGCCTTGAACTTCTGTCGGATATTGGCCAACTCCTTGTTTACCCGCTTCTCCTCAAGCTCGCGCGCTCGCGCGTTACGCAGATCGGCGATGAACTGCACGAGACCTCGCATGGACGACATGATGGGTTGGGTGGATTATCCAGCACACGCTATGCTTTCTGATACGGGTCGTCGATTCCTCACAAAAGCGCAGACACCACGTCGGTGGATTCGCTCAGTCGGACCGTGTCATACAAACATATCCCGGTTTTTGCGTTCACTTAGTTCGTTGCTCTGAGTTATCCTTCTTCAAAGCATCTGGCACATGGCGGGAACGAGACTGTGCAGCTCTACCAGCACAAACAGGGTCTGGAGGTGATGGCTGCGACAAGGGGTGAAAGCCGTTCGAGGGCAGCACAGGCAATTCGTGAACTTCGTGAGGCCGAAGGGGAAATGTCAGATAAGGCGCACGAATAAGATCGAACCTGGAATGTGACCCATAGAACAGATTACAAGCCAAGCTTGAGGTCTTAAAATAGGAGTTCCATGTGCGGTCCGGCTTGCATCAGGAGCAGAGCAACTGTTTCTCCGAGTTGTTAAGCCACTTCCGCTGCCGACCCGCCGGGAGACCCACTGAGACGCAGAGGATTAATGTTGTTGCGATGTGGCGGTGCAGGCACCTCAAAGAGCACAGTTCACGTCGATCAACCAGTCATAAGCACGAATAGACAGGCATCTTCAATATTCAGATGAAAAGTGAAAACGAAATGTGCTGTGCTGAGGAGAATAAGCAAGACAAGCGTAAAATAGGGGCAAAAAATGAATAGGAAAAGGAGTTCAAAAAGCAAAGCATTGCTCTATGCACCCACGCGGGATCGAACCGCGGACCTTTCCATCGCCATTCTTGGCAGTACAAGTGGAATGCTCTACCACTGAGCCATAGGTGCATGTGTGTATTATATAAGCGTACTGTGCTAACGTAATTCCCGGGCGAGCGAAACACCCGACCGAGCGGAACACCCCTCATCGAATTTCAACGCGTTTGAATATTGATTCTATCTACACCACTACCATGCCATCAAAACCGCGTCGCATCTCTCAAAAATTGGTGGAGCAAGAGGGAAGGCTTCAATTAGCAATATCTGCTATAAAAAAGAATGAAATTTCAAGCATTCGCCGCGCTGCAGATATATTTGATGTTCCTCTTTCTACCCTCTACGGCCGAYTGAATGGACGCCAATATCGAATTRAAAAACGTGCCAATGGCTACCGGCTATCTCCTACACAGGAAGAATCATTAGTGGAATGGATACTATCTAGGGATCTACGCGGCGTGCCCCCTAGGCCATCTCATGTGCAGGAAATGGCCAATATCCTTCTCCAAGCAGACGATCTCTCTGGATTCAAACCTGTCGGCAAGAACTGGGTATCTACCTTCATTAAACGACGTGACGAGATTAAAACACGATATGCACGACGGTATAACTATAGTCGAGCTCAATGCGAGGATCCAAAGATTATTAAAGGGTGGTTTGACTGCCTACAACAGATCCAAATGCAATATGGCATCTCCTACGAAGATATCTACAACTTTGATGAAACGGGCTTCGCAATGGGCTTGATTGCGACTACTAAGGTAGTAACAAGAGCTAATATGCCTGGAAAGCCTTATCTCATTCAGCCAGGCAATCGGGAATGGGTTACAACAATTGAATGTGTTAATACCACAGGCTGGGTGCTTCCTTCTTGTATAATCTTCAAGGGGAAGGTTCATATCGAGGGATGGTATCAAGATCAGGCCTTACCACCTGATTGGAGAATCGAAGTCAGTCAAAATGGATGGACAACAGATGAGATAGGCCTTCGATGGCTTCAAAAGGTCTTTATCCCTGCAACAACTAGCCGTACAGTTGGAAGATATCGTCTTCTCATCTTAGACGGCCACGGAAGCCATCTAACGCCTGGCTTTGACAAAGCCTGCAGGGATAATAATATTATTGCTATCTGCATGCCTGCTCATTCTTCTCATCTCTTGCAACCACTAGATGTTGGTTGTTTTGGCCCTTTAAAGCGTGCTTACGGAGGCCTTGTTGAGCAAAAGATGCGCTTAGGATACAACCATATTGATAAGTTTGACTTCCTTAAAGCATATCCAGCAGCTCATCTAGAGGTATTTACACCTCTAAATATCCAAAATGGCTTCGCGGCAGCTGGAATCCACCCTTTGAAGCCAGAGAGGGTGCTTGAGAAGCTAAATATCCATATCTCAACCCCTACCCCCCCTCCAAGCCGTGCATCAACCAACTCATCTTGGCTTGCTACGCCTCATACACTTCGGCAATTACGCAAGCAAGCATCCTCAGTTAAGAAGCTCCTAAAACAACGCTCTCAAAGCCCTTTGACGCCTTCAAAATTAGCTATACAACAGCTTATCAAAGGTTGCGAGATGGCTATGCACAGTGCGGCCCTACTAGCAAAGGAGAACCATGATCTACGCGCAGACAATGAGAAAGAGAAGCAGAAAAGGAAGCAATCTAGACGCCAGATGACTCCTAATAAAGGACTCTCCATCCGGGAAGCTAGGGATCTTATCCAGGCAAGAAATGAGCAAGATGAGATTGGGGGGGCATCCATTGATTCTACACCTCTACCTTTAGAACCACCAAAACGCGCGCCACCAAGGTGTACAAATTGCTTCATTGTAGGGCATATTAGAACTAGATGCCCTACACGCCATACTAGCTAGATCTAGTAAAAATATATTGTTTTGGTTGATTTTGATAGCTTCAAAGGTGCAAAGGCATTGAAATTCGATGAGGGGTGTTCCGCTCGGTCGGGTGTTTCGCTCGCCCGGGAATTACGTTATATGAAGCAGTGTTATTGTAAGAGCTTCATGGCTGAAGCATCTGCTCTATATGGTTCTTGCTGGTGTAGGCACAGAAAACATTAGTAGGCTTAGAATGACACTTTGCCTAGAGTACGTTGACAGCCGAGTAAAAAATATTCTTGACAGGCAGCCGGTCATAAGCATACTAACTACTACTAGGACAATGTCGTGTCCACACTTCCAACTACGAGGGCTACAATTACAAAATAAAAACGTCTAAAATCAAGACAACCACTTAGGATTGCGCTATCGTAAAATCATGGAACGAGCACAAGCTCAACCAAAGCCGCCAGTAACAATGCAGCCATGACGAATGCCAGCTATGATACAATAATTCCTCAAATTACCAAGCAACCCCCTAACACCGAGAAGAAAATCCCAGGCCCAGTGAAAAAAACATAAACGTCATCAAATGCGACAAAACACTCAAGCACGAGTGGTGAAATCAATCTCGATGGCTTCAGCCGCCGCATCAACCGCGCTAGCCTTCTCACAGGTGCAGGACGCTATATCCCGGTCAGTAACTAAGCCATAAGGGTTCTCCGCTCGATGCAACTTACTAGACGGTCTCTTGCCGCAGGGGCACGCATCACCCGTCACGGGGTGGTTCTCGGTGGTTGCGCGCTCACAGGTACATTGTCCAGCCGGACGGGCTCCTACCAACAGAGTAAGTCATTTGATCTCCAGTCGGCAAAGTGCAAATTCCAACGGGGACTTACGGCATGAGCATCTGGGTCCGGAGATGGTGTTTTCGGTGGCAGACTTGTTGCAGGTGCAGTGGAGGGCGTTCTCTTTGCCGCAGGAGCACTTGGCCTGGGCTGCGCAGACACAGCTTCCGTCACCGGAGTTTCTGCAGCAGGTAGAAGATGGGTGGACCATTTTGTCTTTTGTCTTGCTAGGCGGTTTTGAGTAGATTGTGCTGGAAGTCGAAGATTCTCTGAGACGAGAACGGTGATGCTTGAAGTTCTTCTGAAGGTTGTAGGATGATGTATGACGTAACCGAAACAATGAGGAAAACTCGATTAGATCCAACGATTGCAATGCCAACGGACAAAGTAAGGCTGGCAAACGAGCTCTTGAGAATGAATCTTTTGAAGCAATTATTTGAACTAATGCTGATGAAAATGTAAAGAATTATCGCGAACTTCAGCAGTATTTATATCCTCAATTGCATGACCATGGCCTGCAACCTGGTAATCGTGGGATTAGCAATGTCCGCTCGTTGATTGGTTATAACTCCAGATCCCGTGACTCATTTTCAGCAATTCCGTTGCTTGTGATTTGCTGCGGAATCTGGGGTTATTTACTGCGACAATGACTGGACGATCTCCGCCCGAAAGCTGCGATTCATGGGCGACTGGTGGATGGTGAATTACTTTTTACTATGCTCTGATTCGATGTCCACCAAGTACCTGGATCTGCCTGAGGAAGAAGCCTGCCTCTCAGTAATAGCAGTCCACCTATTGGGCCGATGGGGGGTGACCTTTTCTTTATGGTCCCTATACCTACGTAATCAGCTACTAACTTAAGCCGTTTGATTGGTCTGGCGTACCCTTGCACTCAACCTGACCTCGACAAAAGCTTTCATGTTACTGGGCGAGGATAACTGGCATTCGAAGCCCCAAGTCATACTTATCAAAACACGCTCCCGGCCTCTGTGGTTGGTGCTGGTTATATTTAACTGTATGCATATTATTGTACAATAGTGATCCTTCTGGTTACAGATCCGTGCACAATGGGAACCCACCAGGGTACTGGCACAGATATAAAGAGATCACAGGACCGCAGTGTGTCCCTTGGTGTGAAATTGAAGAGATGAGCCAAAGAAAAATGAGGAAACATACAAAGAAACAGATGCCATGCCATGCCCTCCCCATAGACGAAAGAAAAAAAAAAAGAAAAAGCAAAAAGATAAAATGCAAAGTATTTCCCTCCCTTGAAACCGGATTGTCAAATGCAGAGATGAGGTCACGCAAGAAAGAAGAGAGGATCATTGGACAGCCATTGGAAAGAGATGTAGAGTCCCATGGCCCACGAATATTGAGCAGGTTCACCAATCAGCGTCGTATGGAGGATTATAAGTATGATTTAGACATTAGGTTGGCCCGTTCTGTGCACTATACAGAACAGGGAGCGAAAGGTAGTTTTTTATGGAGAAGGAGGAATGGAGCGAATCTTTCCGGTTGTTCCCATGTCACATGTAGCCGGCATAGTCGTAGGATGCGTTGCCAAATTTCCCTCGCAAAGGGTCCAGGATCTGAGGCGATTGATTGATCCGGTCTTCAGTAGAGACGGCCACCTGGGGAACATGTGATGAGTCCGGTGGGAAGGAAGCAGGGAGGCTCATACTCGAAGCGTTGGCTTGCGAATAAGGTATTCCCGCTTGCATGCTGTACGGGTGATGCTCGTAGGAGAAAGGTCGGTACTCAGGTGCATCTGAGACTGGTATCGAGTGTAATGAGGGCATGTGTCGGGGTTGCATATGCGAGTTCATCTCTATGCTGCCATAGCCTTTTGGAGCTGGCATAGTGAGTGTGGTTTGGTAGCTCGGGACCTGCTGGTCTGTTCGGGGCGCGTTAGTCTACAATACTTCGAAATAAACATGAGAAGAGGGTCGCATACTGTGGTTGTCTACGTTGTATGGCAGGGGCTGTTCCTGCTGGCCGGTAGGCGACACAGAGCCTTCCATGGGCCGAGAATGATCGTAGCCCACGACCATTCCATTGGCTGGTCTGGGAATCCCATAGTCCATGGGACGCCGCGCGTATGGCAAGCCGGGATGGCTGAGTGGTTCGACTCCCGGCCTCGAGAACCTGCCAGGCAAATGTAGTCCTGTGTTGAATGAGACTTCGGAGAAACTGCTGGACCTAGGGAAAGGAAAGGCCCCGCGCGTGTTTCGTTGTAGCTCTGGTAGGGTCGCTGCCGGTCGAGGTCCAAGAATGCTATGTTGGGGATAATGTTCGGGTGTCCTGTCAGGGCCAGCTGAAGGGAAACAATTTCCTGTGGTCGATGACGAACTCAGCGGGGAAACCACGTATTCGTCATCATTGATACGTTGTAGTCCGTCCGTAAGAAGCATCTTCAGAGAATTAGAATCCGTACTAGACGCCATGTAGTTTCGGGGTGACGCAACTGGTGTCTCTGATAGTGTTTTGTTATCAAATGGGGTACGCAGAACCTGAGTTGTGTCAAAATCATCGGGTAAAGCCCGGGACTTTAACATCCTCTCTCGATCGTTGCTTGTGAGTCGCTTGAGTTTGGCTCGCCTGAAACACATGGATTAGTGGACCAATACGGGCCAAGGGGGAATCCACACAGGGGAAGAATACCTATTCTGAAACCAGACTTGTACTTGACGAGGAGTCAGTCCAGGAATCTCCCTCGAGAGACGTTCACGGTGTGCAGCATCTGGGTGTGCTTGACGAGTGAATTCGCTCATCAGAAAACGGGTCTGATTGTGTGTCAGGCTGCAGATGTTGATTAGTTTTCTTTTGCTGAGCAAAATGCCACAACTCGGAAGGATCAAGTTATCGTAAAAGCTTACCGGAACCGCTTCATCTTCTTTTTGTCAGACTTTGCGTCAGAGGAGTTCTTGTGATCTCCGCCTTCGTCCGAAGATATGCCCATAGCCTCGCCATCATCCTTCTCATCCCCTCGCGCCTCTTCCTGAGGCCGCTTCTTTGCTTCCAGTGTAGATGCCTTCGGAGCAGAGGGGCTGGCCGGTTTTGAGACCCCAGAAGGATGAGATTCGCTGTGGTTCAGCTGATCCAGCCTCATTCGTGACAGCGTCTCTTCTGTGCTTCTGCTTTCTGCTTCCTTTGGTGGAGGCATCTCTGCCTCCGAACTCCGTGCATGGTTAGATGTTGCCGCAGGGATAGTTGCTGAAAAGGCATTTTCAGCCTTGAGTACAGCATTTGGTTGCATGTCGAATGCCAGCTTCTGAACCGAATGGCCTCCCTTCTCCCCTGGGTAGGGCAACCTCGGCGGGTTCACCCTTGATCTCGAAAGTACCTGTTCACTATTCCAGGAAGTTGATGGTAGGTGGTTCGTGATCGCAGAGAGATGAGATGTAGCAGGAGGCGACAACGATGACAGCCAGACGCAAGGCCCACTGATTGACATGATAGAGAGGTCTCTTCTCGCGTCAGGCAAGATTCGCAATTGGAAGAGAGCAGCCAGGTCGAGGGGCTTCTTGAAATCACAATGTGGGAGAGCAACGGAAACTCAGGAGAGAAGAAAGAATGTCTTCCAAGATCTTGAAGTGAATCAGAACCGTACCAGGTGGGTCTCAAAGTAATGTCCGGGCGCTTGCTGAAGAAGCTCAGGATCTCCGAGTCGGGTCCGTCAGGCAAATCAGAGGCGAGGATAAAGGGAAATAATACAGGGGATGTACTGGTATAGTACCGCAGTGCTGTTCAGGTTGTTCTCCAGGCAATATCCAGTGCGCGTCAAAGGAAACAAACCAGAGAGGTAGATGTAGTCGTCGTTGATTAAGGAGCACCACTATGCGAAGCGAAGAAGACTGTTGTCTCAAGGCTAATGCGATAGCCCTCCTTCTCCTATTTTACTCCTCGACTCGACTTAATACGTGTTCGTCCCTTTTCCGAAAAGATAAAAGGAGAACGGCAAATATCGATTGAGACTGAGGGCCAACAGTAAGAGAATGGAGAATGATCCGCCGATGGGTCCTGGAAACGGCCGGGGAGTGACCGGACTCTGGGTAGGTAAAACTGGTAACGGTAGAAGGGTTTACAGTGAATATTAAGCAATCAACAGTGCGTAGGTGGCCAGGCGACAACAGAACGAAACGAACAAAAGTGGAAATGAGCCAAACGGCTAATCTAATCATCAAATAAGGCCAGCATTGGGGTGAATCATAGGAGATTAGACCAAGCACCAAGGCCCAGTTCGAGTCCCAAAGTGATCCACCGGAGGCCCCAAAGTTTGCCAGTCTAGCAGATGAGGATGATGCTAAGGATGCAGCAGTAGGCTCAGTTAATTTCCTCACTGCCACTCATTGGACAATCAGCCAGAGACGTGCTTACCTATTATGCTGAATGAATGACCATGGGATTCAGACGGAGACCCCCGGGCATATGATATGGCTACTCTGAAGGAGATATACTAGGTATCTATCCTTTATGGTGTCAAAAATTCTACCTGAGGGGGAGTCTAAAAAACAGATATAGTACAAATATAAGAAAAACTCCAAAAGTTAAAATAAAACCAAATAAAACAACCGCTTCAGGGCCATGGTAAAGTCGATACAAACTCTAAGATGGACGGGCCATAGCTTGATGGTTCGGGAGACGAAGATCTTGGACCATGCTGACAATGCTACGAATAGGTACTACTAAAATGCTACCGCTTCTGATCGCCCTTTGGTGGCGCCTTGTCCGTAGAAGTGACGATTGGCGTCAAGTCTAGCACTCGAGGTCAGGCCAGGTTGCAGGTGACAAAAGAGGAAAATAGTGGCAGGAAGTAAACCCGGAAAAGGGAAAAAGAGGGGAAGAGGCGACATAAACACCAAAATGACAGAGAGAAAGTGGCGGCAAGCTGACTGGACAGGGGACGGAGCAATTTCTCCATATTGTAGGCTCGGTGATGTTGTATTCGGTTTATTTCTAATGGATACAGCCGGAAAGCTAAGGCACTAGGTATCCAGAGCCAAGGTACCATGACTAGGGGGATGACTCTCTTAGGTTCAAAACCTCAACAAGGTTATTGTTACCTCTTTCCGTCAGCAAAGACGCTACAGATCTGAATCGACGAAATCAACTGCAAACTCGCCTACATAGAGGAGGAAGATTGGAATCCGTCTTAGGAAGCAAGGCGAGTGTCGCAAGGAGGTACGGTAGCGAACCGAACAACGACTCATGTCAGACCTGTCTAGATTATCAAACTAATTTTGACAGCAGAAAAGAGCGGGAAAAAGGAAGAGGATGAACAAACCGAGACGTACTCACATGCAACGGCTAGTACGGAGGCTTTGATTATCTCTGGCCACTAAGGTTAGTGAGACTGGACTAAACACAAGTTCACGATCGAGGTTCAGGCGCTCAAGTTAGAAATTAGCAGATGAGTACCACAGTAAGCTAGACCGCTAAAAGAAAGCTACCGTTCGGCAACAAGTGTCGTTCTATGAGAGATATTTCTTTTTACCCAAGGGACTGAAAATGCCGCTCCTGGGAAGTGGCACCAGGGAGACGATTTGCGGGTCAATGGAAGCCTGGAACAGCAGAAGTGTCGTTCTAAAGACGCGCACCTGACTGGAGAGATGCTTTCTCTGGCCAACGGTTGTTTAAAAGGGTAAATAGACCCTAGTTGCTTGACTAGCGCTGGTGCCGAGTACGGTCTCTTACGCAGTCGCGCATGAAGGAAAAGGAGGAGTTGCAGTAAACTCCTCTGCAACCTGGACGCTGCTATGTAGCCTCTGCCCTTGAGTGAAATACCAAGCCCTCTGTGAACCGTACTCCGTACTGTATTCGAAATCTGAGACTGTGCCAGTAAGAAACCAACAATAATTCGTTGTCCTTTGGGACACCATGTGGAAGACGTACCGAAGACGCTAACAATGCGTTGGCTCCATAAGCCGCCGGAGACCCGGGGCGGCCGCCTGTTCCAGAGGTCAAGCGAGCAGATCAATGATACCGTACATCTTCCTTTAGTTCTTCTGTATTTTTTTTTCTTTATTTTCCCGTTCGTTTTTGGTTTTATTTACTTTTGTCCTTTTCTTTTTCTCCATTTTCTCCATTTTATTTCTTTTGTTTTCTCCCCCAATTTTGCCCCTTCGTGGCTTGGAATTGAAAGACAACCGAGAGCTTATCGATTGACAGGAAATCGAAGAGACTGGAAGAGACACAGCTGACCCTTGGCGTAGTGGAGCCAGTCGGTCAGTTTAAACTTGAAGAGTACCTAGACATATTTAAACTGCCTCGGGTCGTGTATGAGCGAACCCTGAAACATTGCACGCACACTCATCAAGCAAGAAATACTCACTGGATTGTATGCAATAACAATCCTAAAATGTCTCCATCCTTCTCAGGCATAATGATCAGTGTCGATATTTGCACGTACGCACATGCATGGCATTGCATGCCGCCTGCAACTAACTGGATGCAGAACTAGGAGTCAAAGACAGAACGTATGTGGGAATTTTGTCAGTAACCAGTAGCCTGATTCAGTATAGTTGGATTTTGACTTGCGAATAGCTTGGATTCGCGGAGGAATTTGAGCCATTGACCAGGATTCCAGGCTGGTGGTGTGTCTTCGACAAGCTGACAAGGGTCACAACATCAATGCTCCCATTGTAACGGGTGGAGTGCACCTCAGGAATGACCACCAAGCGGACCATGCACCCAGCGACCTGAAGCCTGCGAGATGCAGAGAATGAACCAAGCGTGACACTAACCCGAATAATAGACAACCCGAGTTTGCAGCTAGTCAATAAAACGGTTTTGACCATGACCGCCTCATGCGATTGCATCGTTAGTAGCTAGTGCATAGACACTCTACCTTGGTTCTTTGAGGAGGGGGGAAGTGGATCATGGAAATAAAGAATATGAGATAATCTCCACCAGGAGCTTCTATGAAACATCCGTGTGAAGCCCATCCAGGGGGCGTATCATTTGGGAATTTTTGAGAATTCGAGAGCAAAGGAGGGAAACATCTAAGATTCAAAACCTAATTGGGCATTGTGGACGGAATGAGGTAAACCAGGCCGAGGCGTTGACAACACAGAAACCAGAGAACGCTAAAGACTAGAGACGTAGTGTGGAATAATTGATTTCAAAACGATGGAGTTACCATTCCACAAGATCGATCGGTATTAGCATCATGCCCACGAGCAGTGTCTGTTGATATGATTGAAGGAGAAACTGAGAAGCCGTGCTGATGGAAAGACAAATGGAGGACTCTTCCGAAAGTGGAGAGAAGGTGGGATCTGTGGGTCAGGTTGCGTCTGTCACTTCAGCGTAACAATCAAATACGTACTGAGTAGCATCACTTCCTTGGATGGTAAGGTATGTACTATGTATGTATGTTAGAGTATTGATGAGAGGGGCGGCTAGATACAGGGGAAGTGAGCAAGGAAAAGGGAGGAGAGGGAGCGGGGGCAAAAAAAAAAAATCATGCACCCAAGGTTTGGAGATGCATGAATTCTTTTAAGCGAGGAACCTTAGTAACTCGAAAGGAAGCAATTTGGTTTCTGAAAGTCCGCGCACCAGTCATGCATGCATGTCAAGCTAAGAAGTCCCGAGTACGACGGTGGTGGCTTGTGTTTCTACGCCAGACTGAGGGATTCCAGGAGGAGAATGGTCTGGGAGCTCAACAACACCGGACAATGGTGAAAACAGCGCAAAATAAGATGCATTGCAGTAACTAATGTCCATAACGGAAGAAATGATGGATGGATAATGATATGGCACACTTACGGACGTATTTCGTCCTCCGTGCCTATGTGGATGAGACAAGGCCGGCCAAATAATTTCCGCCATCCGCTTCACAGCAGCGGAGGATAGGCCCATTTGGACCAGCCAGTCAAGACCGTGGCAAATCCTCGGATAATCCCTGATCGAAGATCGAGATTCGGAAAAGCAGTGATTGACAAGAGGCAGCTCCATACTTCGTAATCGGATTAAGACCTGGTCTCAGTCTGATAGGGTACCTTACTCTTTTCGCACTACAGAGTCGGATTACTGACGAAAATGGTTTAGTGATGGTCACTAGTAGGAGGATGTAACCACAGCTCCCACTATTTGGTTGCAAGTGATGGTCCGGCAATACGAAACTAAACTTATCTTGTCAATAGCCCTTGATTAGTTCATCCATTGGAGAGGAAGAAGATTCCAGGAAAGTGTGGCAGATAGGTGAAGGAATCATATGCAGCCTCGCTTGACAAGAAATCTCATTATGGCGGCACAAGTTCTCGGAGTTCTCGCTTGAGATCCCGACTACAGCACTGTCCCTTGTCCGATTTCATCCAATCAATGAGTTGTAGAGCCGCTGGAGCATTTAGCATATGTAAGGTACGGAGGGGTTTCGTACCTAGATCTGTGATCCGTACAGCACTGCGTATGAAATAATGCAGTGCGTTGCTAGGGACAGGACTGCAGATCTAAGATTCGGCAAGCTTCACGGGGTAAATAGATATGGCATGATCCTTGAACAACTAGCAAGTATTGAAATATCAAAAGAATCCAAGTATTGTCAAACACAAGTGCTGAGCCGTTAACAGAAGGCTGAAGTGGATCGAGATGTCCATGATTGATTAGTTGAGGGACGATCACTACAGAACAAATGATCTCATCCATTATCCCTCGTACCTGGTAGATAAAACGATATGTCATCGTTCATACTCCACTATCCAAGGTAGAGAGGTAGTACTCTTCAACATTCAAAGGTACCTTAATAATAATGAGTAAGCAGTGGCAGCAATGGAGCAATGATGCGGGGAAGATGATCCCAAGACGAATCGTCCATCGAGAATGATTGGTCGCCGACTAGTTGATCAACAACAGTACAGGTAGTGAGCAAAGCAGCGTCTTCAATCTCAGGACGCCAAGCCTGCTGACGATCCCTTCATTTTTCTCATCACTTGTGATTCCATTATTCCCTTGTCCTGATCAAATGATCTGTCCCAGGAAAGGGAACTGGAACCATCACAGTGGGTATCGAAGCTCACATTACGCAAGCCAGTAAGATTAAGGAGTAGATGCTGTGATCATGCATCCACAGCAGGCGCCATGAGTGCCCAGCCAAGTTTTCCTAGGTATCGAGGATCTGTGTAGATACTGCTCGCAAAAACAAGAAAAAGGAGACAGAATCTCTTGCAAGCTAAGCACCTCTCGGAAATGAGACCGTTGGTTTCTCAGTGAGTATCCACTTAGTAGTAAGAGACTTGGAAATCTGATGGATTGATTGAATCATATCAAAAGCCAATGCAACGCATCTTGTCAAGTTGTCGTAAATACTTACCTAAACCAGGCTGGTCCGTGCGAGTCGTTGACCACGATGAAACATCGTTCAACGGTCTGCCATGCGCTTAAGTTGGATAGCTAGTGCCTCGGTCACGATGGAGGTAATAATATTTCCGGGGATCAAGTGATAATATGAGTTCAGATCAGAGTGATCATTGGTCTCGGATACACTGCCGAGGTTCTATATATCCAGGATATGGACTTGGATTCTGCTGCTGGGGTTGTTGATGCTGGTCGGGCACCGCATATTCTGTTGTCTAAATATTATTCATTACTGCTGCAATTTGATGGCGAATCCTTGGTAAAAGACTGTTGCTGCAATAATATTATTCTTGTAAATAGTCCTTAGCTGGTTACAACGTATTGAAGAGTTCAGGTACAATGTTCTAAAGTACAGATCATATTGAGATCATGGTTAGCCATCATGGGAGCTACCTAAAGGGTGTTGCGGCTGCTTGCTTTTCATCTGCCTGAAACACAGCATACCAAAAACACCACTGTAATTTCCACAAAAGCCATCAACGGCTTGATAAGGAGCCCCAGAGGCGCTGTCATTGAGACTGGGCTCTCGAAAGAGAGAGCTTAGAATGAACGCAGAAGGAACAATACACAGAAGAACTCTTCTCACCAGTTCCACCTTGATACTGAAATAATAGGAAGAAGAGGAACGATACAGAAGAAACAAATTGATGCCAGCTATATCATATCGAATAACTACCATGATTGCGACTACTATTCGTGGGTTACAGACACCAAAAAGAAGAGTGAATACACCGTAATGAACATGTTAATACTGCCAATGCACGAACTCTCTTCATCAACCAGTTGTGAATTTTTTACTAATTAGAGTTGCTGATCCCCTTAGGGAATCGGGCCCACGCCCGTAGCTTACTCCGGAGTATTCCTCTCGGCCACAGCAAATGACATCGTTGCCATGTTGGTGTAGGCCGTAGCTGGCCCCTGTGTCCATTGATTCCAGATGCGTCCACCTGCAGCTTTCGCTCCCACACCTTAAACCTCGAGGAATTCTCCGGCTGGCTCGCTGTGGGGCCTTGTGGATGTCTGAACGCCTTCAATTTCCGGTAGCCGATGCACTGGCCCTCTTTGGCTTCCAACGTTCTAGACTAGTACTAGAGTAATCCACATTTCAAAGAAAAAAGTAAAGATAAAGTAAAAAAGTGTCAGGGCTTCTGCAGCCTGTCCCGAGCTGCCCAAGTAGTGTTATTGCAATGCTGTTATCGTCATTTCTCCTCATGTTTTTCAAATTTACTCTGTTTTTCTTTCCTCACTTGCTTCCTGGTTTGCCCCTCTCCCCCTGATAGTGTCTGCAGTTCTAGCAAACACAAGAAACTCGAGAACGTACTCCGTAGAGAAGACATTTGTTTCAGCATATCGACAGCCCAGCCGGACGGCGACCCCTGACTTAGGGGCCGAGTTTATCAACGATCAAATTGGCCATTGGCCAATGGGGCGACTGATGGAATCCTTACTGTCGTCGTTTTGAAGACCGTACCTTGCATTAGACGCGTACCATTTTCAAACCAAGGATTGCTAGCAGCTTGGTCCATAATCCTCTTGAGACCTTCTGTACTCTGTAAAGATGGTCAATGTAGCCTTGCGACGTTGTTGACGCTGGCACAGTACTCATTGAAGTTCATCAGAGCAGCGTCGATTGATGGAGTCGTAGGCAGAACAAGCCCAAAACAGGCGTCGAAATTCCGACACAAAAATTAAGCAAGTGTATGCTTTCATCTCAGCGCCAGGATACTTAAAAATCACAAGTATTTCTTTCATCAGGTCGCCTGCGGAGCGGTGGGAACTGCTTCTTGATTGATATCATTCAGATCGCCTTGTGCCTGTTCGGAAATTGTCGTGGCACCCTTTTCAATCGCCTGTTCTTCTTGTCCAGTCGCAGTGGTTTCGAGTTCGGCATCGTTGGACGCCTTAGCTGCGGACTCCGAAGCCTGGGAAGCCGGTTCATGAGCGGGAGGAGTGGTGCTCTCATGAGGTTGCGGGGCTTCAAACAGAGCCTTCAAATTCTTGCCGTCGTCAATTTTGTCAAAGGCCGCGAGTTTGCCCTTAGCGGAAAGACGTAGAATGCGCCAAGTTTTGCTCGCTTTCGCCCGAATCGCCCTTTCCTTGTCTTCTTTCGTATGCGCAGTATCAATGTCTAATTCGTCATCCATGATGCCCATCATGAACGCGTCGGCGGAGGGAACAGAATATCTTGACAGATGTTAGCCTCATGGGGATCAAATCCAGGGGCAACGAGGTACAAACCTCTCCGGTTCCTTCAGCTTCTCGATGCTTGATAATGACTCTCCCTCAGTCAGAAAGTTGAGATTCAGGGCGCCCATAGGAGAGGGACGAAGGCGCTTATTTGCGTATGTTTTTGTCGCGTTCTCGCGAGCACCTAGATACTCTGCGACTGAGACCGCAGGCCTTTCAATGAGCGGACATCCCTCGGCTTTCCAACGGACCCAGTTCTTATCCCTCGAAAGAACCGTGTCAACCATGCGATAATAGAATTTACCACCAGTTCCTTCTTGTAGATATTCCTCAATAGCTTTCCTCATCTTGGTTGCCCACTTGGCCTGTAGCTGTTAATATGTGTTCAAAGCGAGAGGGAAAGGCGCGGGGAAGGGTTGAAGCATAACGTGGAAAAAGCAGACGGGGGTGTCAAGCAGCTTACATCTTCTTCATTCAATACAAAACCGTAAAGCACCGATTTGTTCGTCAAATCAGCAAGTTTTGCTTTCGCTTTCGGTGTAAGAGAAAGCATAAAATCCAGGAGAATCAAAGCCTGTACAAGGACGTGTCTTCTGAAAGCTGTGTCGTTGACCTGTAACTGATTGTTAGCATGTATTGATCAGACCCCGGGCCTCTTAGCAACGTACTTCGAGGTCAAACAAGTCTCTGCTCGTCAAATACTTAGGGTTGAAACTGCTCGCAATCTCTTGGCCATCCACGCTCCGTTTCCGCTTTGTAGATTTCCGTATTTCCTCGGCTGTCTTACTGGCGCTTTGATTCTCAAGGTCTGTTCTGATATTCTTGAACGCAATCAAAGTGCTCTCCAAGCCAGTCTTGAAGGATGAGAAATTCTGAGAGTCAAACACTCTTGTCGGGGCAGAGAAGTACGCCTGCAGGCCCCAGAAAACGGGGTATAGAGCGTCCAAATCAACTGCCTTCTCCGTATCCTTGTCTTTAATTTTCGAGACAACAAGTTTGGGGACTTTTGCTTGGTCTTGTACAAGCGTCTGAGAATCGCGGGCTGAAGGCAGTGGTTGGCCATCATGATCAGGTCCCTGGGCTTCGGTCGCTTTTGATGTTTCTTTTGCGTCGGGCATTTCCACATCAATATCATCACTCTCCTTGGCTCCTAAGTTGGTAACCTCGTCAAAGGTGGTAACATTTTCGGTGTGATATTCGCCGCGGAGATTGACAGCACTTTTATCTCCAAGCGGGAAGCTCTGAAACAGAAATATGAAGACACGGCCACAAAATACCGTGTCCTCTGCCCGGGACAGCCTCCGAAGTAGCTCATTGCAGGATCTGAGGATGATCAAGCTCTTTTGCTTGAAGTGTTTCTGGAACGGTATCAGCGGATGTACCGCCCGAGTTGTAGTGACAGAAAGAAAATACCAACCTTTGTATTCCGTTCTCGGCGAGACTCCAAATAATCAAAGACCTTGCGACAGCCATCAATGGTCTGGCTATCGAGCAACTCCTCGATCAACCAGAATATCAAACCGGGCTCGCATTGTTCTGTGCACGGTCAGATAGCTGTTCGTTCACAAGACTAGACGAGCGGAGCCAACCATTATCAGAAAAAATTGAGATTATGTCAAGCAAATTCCACATGCGAATAAACGAGGGCTCGTCAATTGTGGTGTGCGCCTACAAATAGCTCAGTGTTAGCTACCCGTCGCACTCATGCTTAATAGTTAAGCTTTTGGATCAGAGTCATACCAGGAGACTGTAGAACTTCTCCCTGAACGCGAGTTCAACTGCCGCAAATCGTGTCTGCTGGTTCAGCTGTTCCACCAATTGCTTTTCTTCCCCTTGGATCGCCCATATCGAGTCGCCCAAATGAGCTTCTGTTAAAGGGGGTTCTATTTGCGCATCCTGTTTGATTTGTTCTGCTCGGTTCAGGAGATCATCGACCAGTTTTCTGTATACATGCATCGCATCATGGTCAGCAACCGACATCCTCACAGAGTCACCTTGACATAAAAAGGATGAAGGATGGCTGTAAGGTTGGCGCGAGCTTCGGATGATAAATGGCGGCTCTGCGGGCGGTTTCTAGCCGCCAAGAACTCATCTTGGCTTAAACGCGCGCCAACAGCTTCCCTTTCCGCCCGCGACGGACCACTTGCGCAAATAAATTGGACCCGCGCCTGCAGTACTTTTTGAATCAGTCCTCAACATCGAGGAATGGGCCTACAAACACGTCAGGCTATGGCGCACGGCCTCGATTCCCGGCCAACGGTGCAGGACTTCCGTGAGGATAGCTCATGGGTCCAGCTGGCCAAAACCCACTGGCTTGGGACCTCTAAGGTCCGCAAAGCCAAGCAGGATGTTATTAGAAAGGATTTATGGGAGCCCTTAGAAGCTGAAAACTTCAGCCTTCGTTCGCTCTTGACGCTGGAGAATTTGAATATCCTGGAGAAGTGCGCACCGCGACTGTGACTGACGCTCTTACTTGAAGCTAATTGCCTACAGATATCTTTGGCCGACATATTCGGAAGATGCGTCCAATCACCATGTGCTACTAATTGCGCTGATTGTTAGCATCAAGCAGCGAGATCATTTGCCAATATGGGGTGCGTCTCCTTACTTTCAGGCCGGCGATACCTGTGAAAAGCTAATGGCCTTTAGGAACCTTCTCAGACCGGCCCGACGACTTCTCCAACCTTTTCCATCGGATCCTCTCTATGAGCGTCGACAATTCTCTGTCTACCTTCTCCCGCCAATCCATATTGTCTTTCATTATCAGTGCTTTTCAATCTCTGGAGAACGTACTCATCCGAAAGGAGTGCGCACCTCTTGTCTCGATTTCCATCTGGCACAATCTCTCGAGCGACGAAACTAGGGATCGGATTCTTGCTAAGGTACCATCCTTAAAGAAAGCCTGGAGGGCAGCTGGGAAGCGGTACGAAGCTGGAGATGAGGCGGCAAAGGCGAAGATGCGATTTGAGCGATCGTGGCTCTTTACTATGCTTTTGGATCTCCTGCGGCGATTGAATGGATCCGAGCAGGAAGTGTCCGATAATCTACGCTATTGTGAAAGGTTTCTGGAATACCTGGTGGACTTGGAGAGTCAGCTTCCCACACGGCGCTACGTCAACACGTTGTTGAAGGATCTCAACTTACTCCCGGTTATACGGCTTTCACAAATGTACCGTTCTCCTGAAAATGCCCTCTTCCGCGACCTTTTTGAGCTTCTTAAACATTTTTCTGGATTCGCAATCGACGATTACACCGGCGAGCCTCTTGACCCCCAGGCAGTCTATGAGAGCCATTCCCAAGAGCTGGCACATTTGCAGCGGACCGCGATGAAGCACTTCAAGGATAAGTTGATGATCCTTGCTCTGTCAAACTACGGCTCAATCGAGCAACGCTCAGAACTGGAAGGGCAACTGAGTGCCCTGAACGATTCCGAGCTTGAAAGTCTCTGTGTGCATCTGGGTTTCCGGACAGTTTATCCCAAACAATCCGGGGTCATGCCCACTCGACATCTCTATCTCGAGATACTTTTGTCATTCTACGAGCGCAAGGTACCATTTCAAGAGACTGCATCTCAACTCAGCATTGTGCCCACAGAGAAAGATCTCTATGACCCTTCATTCTTGCGAAACGAAACCTATGACGGATCTCGACCGCTTGCCATTCCGAAACTGAATCTTCAATATTTGAGTCTTGGCGACTTTCTTTGGCGATCGTTCCTGTTGTATCGTTCCGAAGCTTTCTTTCAGGTCCGAAAGGATATGGAAGCAATTATCAAGCGGATGCAGCCTCGATCAAGCCGCGATGGCAAGACACTGACTTTCGATGGGTTCTCTCGCATGGCCATTCCCATCTCGAAACCAGCCATAGTCGAGGTTGCGCCTCCTAAAGTAGGCTCGTCAGAACCAGCTTTTGTAAGGGCTGAGATCGCAATTGAAGTTGGCAGGTTAGCAGATCACATTCGGAAGGAATGGGACTCGCTTCGTCCTGATGACGTCGTCTTCCTTCTAGCTGTCCAACCCGGTACCGCGAACAATGCCATTTTCAGGGACAGCTCAGCAGAGACTCTGAGTCTGTTACATCTCAGGACTGCAACAGTGGTTCAGGTTCTTGATGAGCAGGGTCGCCCACTTCGTGAACCAATTGCGGGCCACACGAATGGATATCGATCTCGACCTCGCCTCCGGAGATTGCTGCTCAATCTGGATCCGTCCGCTTTCAAAGCTGATAAGGATCGCACGTCCCAAGGGAAACAGGACATTTATCCTTTGATAAACGTGATTGCGAGACGAAAAGGGCGGGAGAACAATTTCAGGGCGATACTAGAGAACATGCAGAGGCTCATTGTCTCTGATGTTACCCTTCCTTCTTGGATTCAGGATATCTTTCTAGGATACGGAGACCCTTCAGGTGCCAGGTATACTGAACTGCCGAACCGACTGAGGTCGGTTGATTTCCGAGACACTTTCTTGGACTGGCGGCATCTAGTGGAGAGTTTCCCAGGATGCACCATTGAGCCCTCGGGTAACGAGGCTTCGAGTTTCGGTCCCCCCTACGTACTTGAATACGTTGAAAATTCTACCAAAGCGCCTTCAGCAACATCATCGAAGAAACGGCGGAGAGACCCGGTCGAAAAAGAAGACACAAGTGCAGGAGTGATACGCGTGTCCACATACAAACAGCCGAACCCAGGTCCCTATCCCGTCGATGCTCCCAAACTCAACGCCATTCGTTTCACGCCAGCTCAGGTTGAAGCTATCGCATCCGGCACGCAGCCCGGACTGACCGTGATAGTTGGCCCTCCTGGAACTGGTAAAACGGATGTTGCAACTCAAATCATCAATAATATTTATCATGACTTCCCGAAGGAGCGTACCCTTCTGATCGCGCACAGTAACCAAGCTCTTAATCAGTTGTTTCAGAAGATTGTGGCCCTAGACATCGATGAGCGTCATCTTCTTCGACTCGGCCATGGTGAAGAGGAACTCGAAACCGAAACTAGTTACAGCAAATACGGCCGTGTCGAGTCGTTTCTTGAAAACCGCAATTACTTCCTCGCTGAAGTGACACGCTTAGCGGCGTCAATTGGTGCAGAAGGCGCACACGGTAATTCCTGCGAGACGGCTGGATATTTCAATACAGTCTACATCCAGCCAGCCTGGGCGAAATTCTTCGACCACGCTCGTGCCGAATCTACAACCACTGAGGATATTATTGCGTCTTTCCCATTCCATGCCTATTTCTCAACTGCCCCTCAGCCTGTGTTCGATCCGGCCGCTTCGAAGGAGACATTGCTTGATGTGGCGGAAGGCTGTCAACGGCATATCGACAAGATCTTTTCTGAATTAGAGGATATTCGCCCATTTGAGATTTTGAGGCAATCCCGCGACAAGGCAAACTACCTCCTTGTGAAAGAAGCGAGAATCATCGCTATGACTTCTACACATGCGGCAATGCGTCGACAGGAAATCGCCGATCTTGGCTTTCATTATGACAATGTCGTGATGGAAGAGGCGGCGCAGATTACTGAGATTGAAAGTTTTATTCCATCCGCACTACAACACATGAAGAATGGCGAGCTCCCTCTGAAACGCGTTGTTCTTTGCGGAGATCACCTTCAAAACTCTCCGATTATTCAAAACCTGGCTTTCCGCCAGTACGCTCATTTCGAGCAGAGTCTTTTCCTACGTTTGGTAAGACTCGGAGTTCCTGTGATCAACCTTGATCAGCAGGGTCGCGCAAGACCTAGCTTGGCAGAACTCTTTCGGTGGCGTTATAAGCAGCTTGGAGATTTGCCCATTGTTCACACGGCTCAAGAATACAAGCAGGCGAATGCTGGCTTCCTGTACGATTATCAGTTCATCAACGTCCCAGATTATCAAGGGAGCGGAGAAAGGGAGCCGACCCCTCACTTCATCCAGAACCTGGGAGAAGCCGAGTACGCTGTCGCCATTTATCAGTACATGCGACTTCTCGGGTACCCAGCATCAAAGATATCCATTCTTGCTACCTACGCAGGCCAAACGGCCCTGATTAAAGACGTTCTTGGCCACCGATGTGCTAAAAATGCGCTGTTTGGCATGCCCAAGATCGTTACAACTGTGGATAAGTATCAGGGTGAACAGAACGACTGTAAGTTGAACCATCTGGCACGATGAGTTATACTGACCTGGGATCTGCGCAGACGTTATTCTTTCCCTTACGCGAACCCGCACAGTGGGCTATCTCCGTGATGTTCGCCGCCTTACGGTTGCTCTTTCCCGTTCCCGTCTAGGTCTCTATATCCTCGGTCGTCGCGAGGTGTTCGAGCCATGCTATGAACTCAAGCCGGCCTTTGACCTTCTCCTACAGCGCCCCGACAAACTCATGTTGACCACGGGCGAAATGTTCCCAACCACACGATCGCTGGACGACGAGGTTCAGGGTACGCCTATGGAGGGAGTAGAGCATCTCGGGCAATATGTGTTTGAGATGACTCAGGCCAAGGTTAAGGCCATGGGTGATCAGGACATCATAGTAGACGATGCAATGCCTGACGGGGAAAATGAGCTGTTGGACGAGGATGAAGTCATGCTTGGAGCGGGCGATGAGCCTGAGGAGGACCCATTGCATGAGCATACTTGAATAGCCGTGCAGGAGTCAATTGATGCCAGCAACTTAACGTCATCGTTCCTTCTATTGGGTAGTCTGTCTGTAGGGTTGCGTTCGAAGTTCTCATGTATATTCGGCACCTGATCCGATATAATACAGTGGTGCTTTTGATTTACTCCAGTGTCATGTGCTTTAAGCCGCTGTGTGCCTGCCGCCTCCCCGGCACCCTAAAATGAAGTAAATTCCGAAGTGTGCTGAATAAGTTCGGGGCCATGAGAGATGTGCAAGATGTTCATTCTTTCTATGTACAACGGCATTTCTAAGTTGCTTCGACCTATAGAGACTTCTCGGATTCTCCAGATGGGACCATATGTATATATATGCCTCCGGGATAGTGTCTCAGCCGTGATGGAAACATCCACTTTAAGCCATCCACCAACTCTAAGAGTGTAAGCCGGCAAAATACCACGATTTTCCTACGATTTTTTGTGTCCGAGTTCCTCAACAATGTTCTGGGGGTCCTTCCAGGCGAGGGCAATGTACCTGCGGGTCGAAGCTGTCAGCTATTCGAACGGTCTTATCGGTGAAGCGCGAACACGTACTTTGTATGACTTCCCCTTGCGAAGACCTCACCCTTGGAGTTCATGAACTTGATGTTTGTGTATGCTAAGGTTTTCCCGACTGTCGACTTGGTTAGAAATATCGATGGACTAGAATTCGCATGGCATAGCTCTGGGAGGACTCGTCCTCTGATCATTGGTAGAGACGTACACTTATCGCAAGTCACTTCCTGCATGCAAGTCAGTAATCATGTAAAGAGCTTGATCTAAGAAAAGTTCGAAAAACGAACCGCTTGGATCTTGTCTCCAACTTTGCCTCCGGAACTCAGATATGTTACTTATAATAGAAAGTCGTATCAGTATGAAGTCGACTTTGGACTTATTCGGTACGTCTGGTTTGACATACCATTAAGATCTGTTGAGACGCCTGTCGCGAACAAGCCTCGAGAAGCTACGGCTAGGGAGCCGCCAAGGTCCACTAGACTCAAAGGTCAATGAAATGGCGAGACGGGTGACGGCTCATCGGTATACAGTACCCATACTGGCTATTGTCCCTCCATGAAGGATGCTGAGTCTATTCTAGTGACATTGTTAGTGCGAATGTTTCGTATGGCGAAGCGCAAGACGCAAGCGGGAGACTTACTGTGTGCTCTTTCTGGATATCAAGCTCAAAGTTGACAGTTCCGGGCCGTGCAGCAGTTACACGGAGCTGAGGCGGTTATTAGTATATCCCGATGCGCTTGTCCGATGCTAATCGCCAGCGGGATCGCAGGGGCAACAATCGCAATTTTCGATGAGTTGCAGAAGCCAAATCTTACATTATCAAGCAGGCTATGCCCTCAAGAGATATGGTCAGCGACCGTCTTGCTCCAGTGTCTATATGAACCCTCCGCCAGTACTTACCGAGGCTCTAACCCTGAGGTAGCCCGAAAGGACTCCCAGACCTGCACAAAACGGTTACTACGGAAGTATGATTTGTATTAAAGGAATCTGATACTTACAGATCTGACAAACCGCAAAGCTGTCATTTTACTCAGTGCGAAAAGTGCAATTGGAGATTTGAGGAATAGGGAATGGGTATGGCAATGGTCTATGAAGCGTTAAGTATCGGCTTTAACGTATGGAGGAAGCCAAACAGTGAGATCATCGCCGACTGCGCTTTGTGGCCGCTATGGTCACCGGACAATATCTGCTGCAACTTCTCCCATCAGTCACAGATTCGCGACTACCCAGTTACCTCACCCTTCATCGTTGAGGTTTCTTAGTGACAGCGCTTGATAATGCTGCAGAGATAACGAACTATTTTCGGTCCTGCAGGCAAGATGGCTGCGGCACCACCCCGTCCTTTCGATTACTTGGAGAGCCTGCCTGGGACTGTCTTTAACAAGCTCTACCAGCAGCCCTCCACTGCTCTCGCCATTTTCAGGCGCATGCTGCCTGACCTGGGTATGTGCCTGCCTCGTAATCGCACAGAGAGCCCCTTTTGGACTGATAGATCATAGCAAAATGTTTTGTGATGGCGCTACTCTACCTTAAGGACCCACTTCCAGCAGCGGATTTGGAGGCATGGGTCAAACCAGACAGCTTGAAGTGAGTATCACCACCTTCTCAAAGTGAACGTATCGGGAAGTGTAGTCGCTGACTCCTAAAAGAGAGCGAGATAATGCGCTTTCAATTTTGGGCAGGTTGCACATTATGACCAGCACTACAACGTCGGATAATATAAAAGCATACACCGTCACCGATCCGTTTGCATCCTCCCTTCGGCAGGCTCTCACCGGTGCCGAGCAAACTCAATCGTTTGGTGTTTTGTCACAGATATCTGACGAAGAAGCTGTCTCCATTGCGCATCTGGATGAGTATGCCAGACGGCAGTGGGAAGGAGTTCTGGGATACATGGTGGGGACAAGTGGACTCGGTATGCAACGCGACGTCAATTTGAGCAAAGGCGTGAAGGAGCTCTTGCAGGCCGGCCACCTTGTTGAGATCAGGGATCGTCGAGTCGAAATCACTCAGGACGGGTTCGCTTTCGTTCTACAGGACGTCGGCACTCAAGTATGGCATATCCTAGTTCTTTATGTTGAGAGCGCAGCGGCCATCGGTATGGACAGCGTCGAGGTTCTTTCCTTTGTGTTCTTCTTGAGCAGTTTGGAATTGGGGAAATCGTATGAGAAGAAGCAGTTGACATCCAACCAATTGCGCACTCTGACCGATTTGGCCGACTTTGGTATCGTCTTCCAAGAAACTCCGGATGCCACTCATTTCTACCCGACGCGCCTCGCAACCACCTTGACCTCCGACTCCAGTGCTCTGAGCAATCCTCTCGCTGGCTCCCTTTCCGGACCTACGGGCACAGCCTCGAGCAAGGCCGGTTCCGGATTCATCATCATCGAAACAAATTACCGACTCTACGCATATACCTCCTCACCGCTCCAGATCTCCCTCATTGCACTTTTCACCACGTTGAAATATCGCTTCCCGAATTTGATCACGGGTAAAATCACCCGCCAGTCCGTGCGTCGTGCAGTCGAGATGGGCATTACCGCCGATCAAATCATCTCTTACCTATCGACGCACGCACACCCACAAATGCGCAAGCACAATGCATCTAGGTCTACTTCTAATCAAGCCGGAATGCCGGTGTCCGTTCTACCGCCTACCGTCGTGGATCAGATTCGTCTTTGGCAGCTCGAGAGAGATCGCGTCAAAGCGACACATGGCTTTTTGTTCAGGGACTTCAACTCTCTGGCCGAATACGAGGCCCCGTGTCGATATGCCGAGGAAATCGGCGTTCTGGTCTGGAAATCCGATCGAAAGCGGATGTTCTTTGTTACTCGACATCACCAGGTTGCTGCTTTCTTGAAGAGCAGGAGGAAGTAACGCCATTGAAGATGGGGAACGGGCCTAGTCGATATTTCCCGCAGATTAAAATTGTTTCTGTGATGCAATCTTTGACAAGCATGGTACGGCGTTGGGACGCTTTGCTTTTAAATATGGCGGATATTATAAAGGGTCTGTGGCCTTTGAGGTTGTGGACTGGCTATTCAATTGGGATTATACTAAATTCTACACATCAGCCAGGCTGCTTGCAATGATTTTAGGAAACCTTGTAAATATCAAACACCAGTGTCATCCTAAGTACAGCAATTTGCAGTCAACACTTCCAACCAATAACTCCAATCGCCTATCCCACCAGATAGACATATGTCTAGTGCATCACGACGGCTTCATGTCCCAAACTCCCCAGTCCAACACGTTAATGTGGCCCCGATACCCATAATCCAATGAAACGCCACATGATGAATACGCACAAACGATCTTTCATCTGCAATAATCTTTCATAAATTAACCTCATCACAGCATCCAACGATCTCCATGAATAGCAATATACTCGTCTCTGAACTCTCTCAGACTAGCGGACGCCTCCTCCGTCACGCAAACATTCTCAAGAACCATGAAGGCGCGCTTGACACGATAGTTCGCAAGGTTCGCATCGGGTTGAGCCAAGGGCCGGGAGTAGCTCGACAGCATGCCAAATCCAGTGGCGATATCGGGCTCACTGAAAGAATCTTCGTAGTGGAACGCGTTGGTGAGGGTCATGAAACGGCCAAGCCAATATTGACGGGGTTGTGCTTCGGATACCTGGAAGCCGGCAGGAGTAGTCGTGGTTAGCGTTCTCTGCTTGTTGCGTGGGATCCTGCTGGTGTGACCATCATCACTGGGCAGTACCATTCTCTGAGTGCGATCTTTGTTTCTGGACGTTGGCACGTTTGCATTTGACTCGAACTGTTGGCTTGAGTTGGAAACACTCTGCTCTTGGTCGTCATTAGACGCTAGCTGAGAAATGACCTCTTCTTCAATCTGAAGAGCCTTCAGGTTGGCGAATCCTCTGCTCATCCGCAGTTTCTTGGGCTGCATATCGCTCGTGCTTCTCCGGATGCGATCCGTTATCTTGTATATGAAGGCGGGCTGGTTGTCGGACAACTGACGGTGACTGAAGGTCTGCTGTCTTGGTGGAAGAGGTTCGCTGAATCGTACTTTCTTGACATTCATGCCAGCAACATTGTTTGGAACAGGGATGGCGCTTCCTCTTGTGTTCTCGTTTATTCCTTTCTCCTCTGACGCCTTTCTTCCATCTTGAAAGGCAGGAGCGCATGGCTTTGCAGGAGATCTGAGCTTAGCAGGAACAGGTATAGAACTGCGCGGAGGGGCCAACCGAGCCAATGCAGCATTTGAAAATGAAGAGGAAGTAGTTCGTGTGATCGATGAGCGAAGCTTCGATGCTAAGTCCAGGGGAAGCTCAGAGTGCTGCTCGACCATCTCGACTTGCTTGAAATTCTGATCCAGACAATTTTGACAGACTGAAACAGTTTCAGCAACCGGCTGGACATATTCAGCAGGTTCCGCAAGCTCAATAGGAACAGCAGGCTGAATAGGTTGAGAAGGTTGGGTAACTTGCACTGCCTGGACAGGTCTACCGATTCGGTAAACTCGAACAGGTTCGGTAGGTCGAACATATCGAACAGTTTGAGCTAATTTGACAAGCCGAGGAGGAGTAGGGATATCAATCTCTTCATCTTCGGTTTCCTTCTTTCCAACATTTGAGATGGACTTGTTTTCATCCTTGCCCGCGTTCTGTCTGAGATTGGTGTAACGCCTGCTCAGTGATGAGAGGACCCTCCGTTTTCCTTCTTTGTTAAACGCTTCGTGAGAGTAGATACCGTTGACTGGAGGCTCATTAGGGACCGGAATCTTCGAATCCTTGTGTTCGGACGATGAGGTCAAAGTTGAGCCTGTGAAACTGGTGGATCTTGAGGACGTCTGACTGCTTTGCGGAGAGGAAAACGGACTAGCTTTTGCTGTCAAACGGCGGATCGATATCTTGAACTTTTTGTAAGAGTTCCCATTGCTGGCTGTTGTTTTGCTCGAATCCCCAGAGTCAAATGAGCAGGACTTGATAGGTAGAGGCATTGAGAGTTGACGCTGAGAATCCCATGCTTCGCGTGTCTGAGACTTGCGACTCTTTCCTCTAAGCGAGGTCAGGACTGAGCTTTCTTGCTTGACAGGAATGAATGATCCGAATGAGAAGACGGGTTCAGCTCTGCCATTGTCCTTTGAACCGCTGGCTCTCTCGCTGCCCAGTGGCTGATAAGTGTGCTTTTCACCGTGAGTCTTTCTTCGAAGGACTTGAAGGGATCCCCACAGAGAAGCCCTATGGCTACGCTTCTCTGCCATGATCGGATTTGATGCAGGATGCAGTCAAGACCAGAAGAATGAGGATAGATAAAATGTGTTTAGAAGAATATTTGGATAGGGTAGATAATACGTTTTGAAGATAGTAATCTGCTGTTTAGAGAGGTGTAGATGGTAAGAATCAGATAAAAAGAAAGGACAGACTGAACAGTAGTAATTATCTTTATTTACCTTGAGGATGACAGTATATGGCTACAGGAGATATCCGTTTTGAGAGAGCAGATGCAGTGAATTGCCTCAAGTCTACCTGGTACAAATGTGATAGTAGTATGCCCTTCACGTCGGCTCAATTTCATTCACCAGCCCTCACAAACCGAAGCATCACGCAATATACTCGAAGAACTCGTTGTAGCTCAAACCAACCATGCAGTTGTCATCTCGTCATATTGCAGCCCAGGAGTGAACAGGTTCACGTCTAATCAGTTTTTGACTCATTTCGGAGGAAGTAGGATGCTTCCCTCGGATATCTTGACAGCGCCTCCCTGAAGCTCAACAGTGTCGATCTTCCTATCCTGGTTGACCACGACCTCTACCCCAATCTCACTGCGTCTACCGATCTCCACTCCTTGCACAATGTTATACTTATACTGACCAGGTTTTCCGTCCATCAAAGACAGATAAGCGGCCAGACCGCTGGCCGCACTTCCTGTTGCTGGATCTTCTAGGTTTCCGAGAATCGCCCTGGTCCGAATGGTATTTGCACCAGTCTGCGGGTCCTTGACATTGCGGACGTAGAAGTACACCACACAGAGACCTGCATCCCAACCTTCATCCAGATAGCCAGAGCCCGCAGAGATAACCTCACCTCCCGTGGCCGTAGTGACGGCAGCGAGTGCCTCGAGGGAGGGTAGCTCGACATGGACCTGGCTCATCCCATTGACGATAGAGAAGATGGGGAAAGCTGGTTCCACGGTACCGGTTGTACCGAAAAAGCCAGACAAGGAAGGGTGCAATCGGATCAGTTGCTGGAGCGGAAATCTGGACTGGTGCAGCCGCGTATTATGTGCGATTCTAGCGGTTACTGCAGGCGATGGCTGTCCCGATTGCAGCGAGATGGGGATATCCCCTGACTTGGTGGTCAGAGTTTTGACGGCTTCCTTGTCGCCCTCATCCTGAGAAAGATATAGAAACCAGGAGGCAGCTCCTATGGTAGGATGGCCTGCGAATGGAAGTTCGCTGTCGGTGGTGAAGATGTCGATAGTGCGTCTCTCCCCCTTGTCGGCATGGACAAAGATAGTCTCTGACAAGTTGAACTCGCGCGCGATTGATTGCTTCTGCTGTTGTGTCAGAGCCGGCTTGTTTGAGTCTGGAAGGAAGACGACGGCGAGCGGATTGCCAGCATACGGCTGTGACGTGAAGACGTCCAAAGTGACGAATCGGACTTGTTCAGTCATGATAGAGTGGCAATTGGTTTGTTTGAGGTTAGATAAAAGTCCAAGCTGCTGGAGGAGTCTTGATTTGCGTCTTTGATGATACAAACAGAGTAGGAGAAGCGCAGTGGGATTTAAGGACTCTTACCCGCTTCGTCTATGGATCTGTGACTCATCACGACAACGCTCGTGTTGCGGTCTTGTCATGCTACTCGTTGCTATCGGAAGATGATGCCATTGGCCAAATGTCGATCATTTGATTTGAAGCTGCTTATTTTGTTCATGGCGGAGCTCTGATTTGTTGTCATAATATTTTACTCATTGCAGAATACCTTAGGGCTTGGATGTGCCGCTCTTCGAGCTACGGGCGGACACAGTGGGAGATGGGATATGGTGCTTTGTGGATTGCTGCTGACTGCCGGAAAACCTCCATTTTAGTAGTGGTGATATGCGAACCTCGAGCCTGTTCGCTGTGGATGCAGAGCATCTACAAATTGATGCTTTCATGATTCGGTATATACGCGAAAATATACATTTATTCCCATGCCCATCAAGACCCAACCCGAACACCGCATGCAATGATCATTACAACATGATAGGTATACATCTCACTCTGAATCGCTTTCGATGACAAACCCAGCCCGCATTCTTCGCCGAGGCGGTGCAGCGACAGGTGCCGCTTCATCATCATCTTCATCTCCAGTATCGGGTGCAGGGGGCTCGGTCTCCCTATCGTCGTTCTCCGCACTCGGGACTTGGTCTCTATTACGATTTCGGCTGAAAGCTAAATCATCATCGAAATCGAGTTCATCTTCTTCGGAGGTAACAGGTGTGTCTTCGACATCGTTAGCACCTTGGAGAGAAGGTGAGCCTAATCCTGTAGAGTCTGGCGACGGAGCCTCCGTACCGGTCATGACAAGATCGTCATTGTCATCGAGCCCTTCAGTCCGTTGCTGGCGTCGGCGCCGCTTGCTTTGAGTATCTGCGGTCGAGGCAATGTGCTGGTCGCTCGTCCGCTTGCGCCCATTGCCTTTCTTCCGCGGTTTGTCACTAACCTCTTCAACAACCCCGTGGAGCAGAGCCTTCCTGATTCTTTCTGCCTGCTCCTTTCGTCTCTGCTCCTCAAGTCGAAAGAATTCCTGGTCTGCTTCTTCATCCGTTTCCTCATCACTGGCGTGAATATACAGATCACTCTTGATCTTCGCTTGTCGAGCTAAAGCATTTTCCAGGCGTGCTCGACGTCGTTCCTCCAAGTCTTGTTCGTCGGGTTCTTCTTCTTCTTCTTCTTCTTCTCCCCCGGCTTCCTTGCGTCTCTTTTTGCGCTGTTTCTTCAATTGCTCGAGAGCGTTAGCCCTTGATCGTGGGTTGGGTGGGAATAGCGGCCCATCTGGGACGTTGTCATCACCCTCAGAATCGGAGCCAAAATCTACGTCGGCGGTTTGCTCATCTCTGCCTTGTCTTGTATTGTTTCCTAATTTTCGCCTTATCAACTGGCTCAAGTCCCGGCCAGAGTTCTCTGTGACAGGCTCAGTCAAGCACTGTTCAATGATGGATCTCGTGTGCCGAAGATCTTGAGACGCGAGTGATGAAGGAACAATCCAGGAAGCTCCTGGAACATCCTCCATGCCTAGACGTTCGAAGCGAACCAGAGTCATGAGGAGACGTAGTTTGGCGTTGGAGAACATGGCCTTCCGGCATGACTCGTTGCTGGGTTTGACAGCTGTTCCATGTTAGTGACGTACGACCAGCCAGAAGTAATCAAAAGACGTACGAATCATTGGGTTGGGAGCTTTCTGTCCTTCCGATTGCTGTTCCTGACTTTCCCAGGACTCTCTCTCATCGGCTGCCGAATTTAAAGCATCACTGACCCATTTGACCAGGTCAGTGTGCTCATCCTTGACCATGACTTGAACAACAATCTTTATTTTCTCATCGGTTGTCTTGGCTTCTCTCGGGTCAACTTCAAGCTCAGCCGGAGGTCTTTTAGAGGCGGATATTGTCTGTTTCTCATGCCCAAACTCCAGGTAGAAAACAGTCGAGTTGATCTTACTGAACAAGAGCTCTGTGATCAAAGCCGGGCGTTGATCAATTTTCTTGATCATGCGCCGAATAATTTGCCGGACCAGTTCCTCCCATTCCTTGAAGATCGGTTTGTTCGAGTCCAAGGCACCCGGACCTTTGATCATGCGATAGAAGAGGTTGATGACATCAAGGCGAAACAGCAGAACGCTCATCTCTTGCTTGAAAGCTATCCTGTAAAAGTAGCGGTGAGCTCGTTTCAATTGGTCCACGTTCAGCTCTTTGTAGTACTTCGTAAATGCAATAAAAGTGTCAACACAGTTCTGGTTGCAGAACTTGGCGGCGAAACGCTTGAAATCGAATTTGCGCTCCTTCGAAATTCTTTCGGCGTCCATCAAGTCTTCATCTTCGGATGCGTGCTCCTCGTCATCGCCTTCGATATCGGCCTTTTTGGCCTGTTTGGCTTTGCGCTTTGCGCGGCGACGGGATCGGATTTGCAAATCTACGTTCTGTTTGGAGTAATGCTCCAACATCTTTAAGAAAACATGAGCAAGCTCTGTGCATGCATCCAGGTAGCCAAATCCTTGGTCTTTGTACCCGCGAATGATGGCGATGATGCGGTCATGCGTAATCTCTTCATAGAAAATTCGATTCTGTATGTTGTCGGCAATCTCTTGATCTTCTTCAAGCGGTGACTGAGCCATCTCTTGTACAGTCAACAGAATCTGCGTGAAACAGCGCATTTCTGCAGTGAGGTCTTCGACGTCTTTGTTGTCATAGCTGTACTGCATTGAGCGGTTCAAAAAGACAAATGTTTCCTGGTTGAGGACACTGGCAACAAGTGCAAAGCTATCGGGTTCCAATTCCTTCAACGATTTGTCAACCAGATGTCGTTTTTCGCGTTGATGTGCTCGCCGCACGCGCTCGGCTTCAAGAAACCAGGCAACGGTATAAAAGAATTGTCGTGTATTTATATCCATGACTCGATCAGCTTCACGTTCAATGGCTTTTCGAACGTGAGTGAAGAGCGGATTGAAGCCAGAATCCAAGAACTCTTCGACGAACATTCGTAGGTTCTTTGTCGCGGTCGAGTTGAGATTGACGGGCGTGTTAAAGTCATTGTTTGCCGTCACCTCGGTTTGTTTTCGACGTATCTGAGGCTTGTTCCACTTTTTGCTCTGATCCATCTTGTGAAGTGTTGTCTGGCTATCTTTGAGCACATCTTGTCCTGACACCGTGGAGACCTTGGCGTCATCGCGTTTCACCCAAATCATTGTCCCAAACCTGCCATGCCGAGTTGGTGCGTTCTTTGCGTATTCCCGCCGCAGAGACGATTCCTTCTGCAAAAGTTCACCTAGCTCGTCTGTGCGCTTTGCCTTTCGTTCGGCGTCGTTCATAAAGAGTTTCTCCACGTTGACTCCCTTAACAATGTGGAATAATATCTCGAGGAGGACCACATCTTGAAGGCTGAAATCATCTCCTACATTGGAGCACATGGTCAGAAGAAGAGCGAAAGCATCTTGATTCTGGAAAGCATTAATGGTAGCCGATCTTGACGTTTCCTCTTCATCCCCCTCCGCCGCCAGTCGAGTATTCGGCGAAATCACCGCCATATTTCGAAGAAAGTAGAGCATGAGCTTCAAGATGCCTTCATCCCGAGCCGTTCGTTCGGATCGAGGGACTGCCATGCTGGGGAGGCCGATTCGGATGATTGTTCGAAGGATGCTGTCGCTACCATGACTGAGAATACCACGTTTATAAAGAACCTGGGCTTGTTGCAAATACGGTGTGTGTCGATGATGGTTGACTGTCATTTCACTGTGTACCTCCAATGGCCATGTCAGAGGCACCAACAATTCCACTGTTCTTTGTCAGATCCACGGATCATCGAGCTCCTTCCGTACCCATTCAGCTCACTTACGGCACGCCAATGCAATCCTCGACATGTGTTTGCTCTTTTGACCAGTAGTCGACCAGACGGTCAAGATCGGCAACAGGTCGCCGTTGACGAGATTTGCTTCCCCCAGACATCGTGCAACATCCATGCGATTGTTTTTTTCATCGTACAATTTCAACCATCGCTTGATGTCTCGTAGACAGGCCAGTGCATCGTCACCCAAGACGTAGCGGTCCGCGTTCTCGCCATTGAAACCTCCGAGCTGCAGATATTAGCACAACTTCTTACTTGTGAAGGAGGGTATCGACTCTACTTACTGCAGTAACGAGGCTATAAACATGAGCGCGGACATCAGGATCTACGACCTGGACACTCTCGCTCAATGGCGCACCTTCTTCATCCATGGTCGTCGGTTCAATTCCGATCGTCCACCGACGCTGTTGTCTGGCAGGCCGATAGCATCACCATAAACATTGATAGCGATGAAAAGCCAACCTTTAATTCGCGCCCATTACAGCAGCCAATTATAACGCGTTTTGTCACGCGTCTCGCGTTTATTAGAATGACCGGCCTCGGTTTATCGGAGAAGATATTTACCCGACGGCCGAAGATAGCCGATGACGTCGGATCACATGAGTCGGGTGTATATGGGGAAGACAAGCCAATGTCTCATAGATCTTCGGCTGTTTTCGTTTCTACTTTTCTTTCGTTGTCTGCGTTCAATTTCTGTCCTGGTTCTCTTAGGAGGCAATTACCATCGTCTTCCGCCATGTTCTCAGCTTCTGTCCGGGGTGTGGCCCGCGTAGGCTCGTCAATTACCTCTCGTTCCTTCAGCACGTCCACCGCCGCCTATGCTGCCGAGGTTAAGTCCCTGGGTGTGATTGGGGCTGGTCAAATGGTGAGCATGCTTTTATACTGTAACTTTTTGTCAGGTCAGATTCTAAGTGGTCTGCAGGGTCTGGGTATTGCTCTTGTTGCTGCTTCAAAGGCCCAGGTTCCTGTTACCCTGATCGACAGTTCCCAGGCGTCTTTGGATAAGGGTCTCACATTTGCCGGTATGCTCGATACCGTCCAATTGTCCACTACGCTCCTGTAGTTTTCAGGGATATCCCAATTAACAATCAACCTGTTCCGCCTCAGACAAGCTCCTCCAGAAGGATGTTTCCAAAGAGCGCCTTACTCGGGAGGCTGCGGACGCCGTTCGTGCGCGCATCACTCCCAGTCTGAACATGGACGACCTTTCGTCGGTCGACTTTGTGATCGAGGCCGTCCCCGAAATCCCCGACCTCAAGACGTCAATCTTCTCCAAGCTCGCTCAGATTGCACCCAAGCATGCCATCCTCGCAACCAACACCTCGTCTATCCCGATCACTAAGATCGCTGCTGCCACCACAGCAGATCCGACAGATCTCCAGGCTCCTTCCCGTGTGATCTCCACTCATTTCATGAACCCCGTACCTGTTCAAAAGGGTGTGGAGATCATTGCTGGCCTGCAGACCTCCAAGGAGACCATGGACACCGCCATTGCCTTTGTGCAGCGTATGGGCAAGGTTGCGGCCGTTTCGGCTGATTCGCCTGGTTTCCTCGCTAACCGTATCCTCATGCCATACATCAATGAGGCTATCATCTGCCTGGAGACTGGGGTTGGTGCCCGCGATGATATTGACAGCATCATGAAGAATGGGACAAATGTTCCCATGGGACCTTTGACCCTGGCTGACTTTATTGGTCTTGATACCTGCCTGGCTATTATGAATGTCTTGCATCAGGAAACTGGAGACAGCAAGTATAGACCGTCTGGACTGCTCAAGAGGATGGTTGATGCTGGTTGGCTGGGTAAGAAGAGCGGAAAGGGCTTTTACGACTACTAACCTGGTGACTCGCTGTGACGTTTGAAGTACATATAACGTGATATCCCTTGCTGTATGCTACCACTTGGCTATATATACCATATCTACCGAAGGACGGAATATCCAGCATTGAAATGTCAAAAGTTGGAACAGTTATTTGCATTGCTTCATTATAAATGATCGACGAGAGTCATCGTCAGGATGGGATCTAGCAAATAATGGTTCATAGTACAAGAAAGCATATCGCTTCAAAATCAACACATTAGCCAGTTTCGTCGATGCATGTTTGTGCACTTCGTAATCGACACCTATTCTTCCACTTCTCTCTCGGCGAATCTCATGGCAGCCACGATAGCAGCAAGCTCGTCTGCGTCATGTACTCCCAATCCGTCTCTAAGAGGCGAGCCGTTTTGGCATTCTGCGGTTACGTTCCCTAGCGCATTGTGATGGCAGATAAGCCATGGTCCGCCACATGTATAGCTTGGCTGCGTCAGTATCTCATATGGCCAACAATGAGGTGAGGGATAGGACTGACCAAAGATCTGCCCCACACCTACAAGTTATACGTTGGCAGCCCTCATGAAGCTCTACCATTGCCCCACAGTAAAAACATCTCTGCCAACCTTGAGTTCTGGCGAGTTCGAGAAATTCAGTCAATCCAGGGTCGAAGGAACATTTGCCAGGTGCATGAGCCTTGTCCCGACAGCCTGGACAGATGGCAATGCCACAATATGGGCAGAGCTGTGTTGTTGATTGACGTTTCAACTTCTCCAGCGGTATCCATTTCCCGCATCTCATCGCGGGACAATACCGACGTTCTCTGGCCGGTGTCGCATACTCCCGCGTTTTCAGCTTAAAAAGGGCTTTCTCCTTCTCTGTCAGTTTCGAGAGGACTTGATTGGACGGAATCACCTGCGAGCAGCACTTCGGCGGAAACAACTGCTCATTTGCCATGGCTGTGAGTGCCAATCGGCTGAAACAATAATCGCAATATTTGTGCCGGCAAGGGAGAATCTCCAAATTCTTAACAGATTTGCTGTTAAAGCAGACCGTGCAACGTCTTGTTTGCAGTTAGTACATAAGCTACGCGATAGAGCTACTCAAGCTGAGGAATGGAACTTACTCCTTTTTTCGTGCTAATCTTTGGCAAAGGCGCGCCAGATTGTTAATGACACCAAATTTTGCGAGGACACAAAGGCTCTTAAGCCCAGCAATATGGGCTTGCAAGTGCGAATCAGATTTTCCCCACGCTGGACGAACATGGATATTGCAACTGGTCGTTGCACGATGAGCGCCTGCGAATTCTGATTTCTTGTCCGAAGCAGCTCCTAATGGAGCTATCATTTTAGCATCACTAGCAAACAGTCGCTCCTCTTCAGCTCGGCTCTGTATGAGGCCGGTAATCAAAGATGATAGAGTGATAGAAGGCATGATTAGCTCGGTTGATTTATGATCATATCCGTTATCTTGGAGACGATCAAAGCTGGCGATCGCGATATGCGCCCTCGAACTGCTTCGGCTGATCGTAAAGGTGGCGTGGCAACTTGCCAAGAACAGTGGTTGTCGAGCCACTGGTCTTATAGCATACAGTATGACGATGAAGTCTGTAGCATGGTTCTGATAGATATGTGCCCTTCATCATTTCGTCAGTCAGGGCCGAAAAGGGCCAGAATAATGTGGTATGACCCCTTTCCATGGCACCTCCAACCGAGGGTATATCGCAGGTGCCTGAGCGAAGCCACGGTTTCAGTGTCTCTCAACCTGCCACATGCGCGCGGCTCGTTTTCTGGGGGATCATCATTTGACATGGAGGTTTTTCACCCAGTGAGTACTTGTTCCGGCGCCTGGGAGTAAATTCTGGCGACACAATGACTGAAACATGGGGAAAGAGAGTATGAAGTGAACCACGGATACCAACATCTCCAGTGTCGGATGTAAGAATCACTGATGTGTAAAACTTAATGCAGCAAGTGCGGTGCACAACAATACTACTATTATCGCCGCTTGCTGATCACTGGTACGATAGCGAGATGATCTCGACGCATGATAGGAGCCAGCCTGCTGATTCTGCGAACAATCAGCGCCATCAACGGGGAACAAAAGCAAAAGCAGTA
This sequence comes from Aspergillus udagawae, assembly GCF_001078395.1. Lineage (NCBI taxonomy): Eukaryota > Fungi > Ascomycota > Eurotiomycetes > Eurotiales > Aspergillaceae > Aspergillus > Aspergillus udagawae. The sequence continues at coordinate 161,718 of NW_025091274.1, read as the reverse complement.
CGGACCTGCTCACAGACAAAATCTCTAGCTACGACACGTGCACATTTCCGTTTAGTCTTCAAAGTCTCAGACTCATAAAGTTTATTGCTAAGATCAAGGGTATCATTGAAATGCAGCATTTGAAGAACACCCCAACAACGATCATGCAGAATACACAATAGAAACCCACTATACTCCGGTACCGATTCAGAGGGAAGCCCGCAAGTAGCAAAGCTATGCTCAGAGAATGCCAGAAAATTTCCGTCCGGCCCATGAAGAGCCATACTCCTGATATTCCTGACGGGTGATGGCGAGTTTCCCCAACTCGTCTCTGTTCGTCGCTAATCGTGACGCTCCAAGCCATGTGGAGCGTATGGGGCTAAGGTCAAGCTGAATGAGAACGTGTTTTCGAGGGAAACTGTCAAGGTGAACTTACTCATGAGGGCGCCGAACTCTGACAACGCATTCTGCCGAAGCTATCTGTCGCAGCTCGCTTTCCCTAAGAACGTGTTAGAACCGAAAATGATGATCATCGTAACACGGCGGCCTTACAATCGTTCCAAAAAGCCTGGGATCAAGGCATTTCCTCCAACTACCAGAACATTCGCTAGGAACGACGGATGTAGTCCGGTAGGCAGAACTGAAAGACTCTGGAGAATGATGTCTGGAATACCGGCTTGCTTCATACCAATGTCACTTGGGGTGAACAGTATTTCTGGTACAGTAAAGCGTTCGTTTCCCAGGATCAGCACGTCCTCGGACAGCGCCTCAGCATTGCCGCCAGAAAGAATACTCTTCCTCTTCTTCGCATTCGAAAGAGGATCATGGGGTCGCATGAAGCCCTTCTTCCCTGTGTTAGGGTCCGGTAGTACATAATCAACTGTGATCCCTTCGGCTGCGTCTGTCAAGCCACGTTTCCGGTTGCCCTGCCATGTCTGTTCCAAGTCACCAGCAAAGTCGTTGCTTACGAAACAGACAGCCTCCTTAACCTCGTTCATGATGTAAGTTTCATCGACCATGTTGTACTGCCTCATGGACACCATCTCTTTTAGGTAATTTGTTAGATGTTTGCCACCAATGTCGAGTCTCCGAATGGCGCGCTGGATGGGTTGCCCTTTGTAAACGGGTGTTACTGTTGTATGAGAGTAGCCGGAGTCGACGACGAGTAAGCATTCCTTCGGTGAGATCGGAGACGAAGGGTCTTGTCCAATAGGGTCTCCGAACAAGGGCTGAACTTCATTCCAAGCATTCAGCATCGGTCCTGGGAAAACAGCATCAATAACCAGATGTAAGAGAGCAGGGGAAGAAATCCGGCCCGCTCACCTACACATCTCACATAGCCTCCAAAGCCCCATTCTTCCATCACAATCTCATCAGCATTCTTTTGTAGGGTCGGCAAAGCGTTCGGTGCCTCGGTGAGCACGAGCGTTGTATCTTCTGGAGATTCAATCCGAAGATCTTTCGACCGCACCGTCTTCTCATCGAAAAATGCGGTTTCCCATATTTCCTTCTGTGCTTCCCAGTTGACAATGTACCCTTTCTCCACCGGACGCCTAAACACCATCTCGTTCCAGTCGGTAACTTGCGAGCTGAGCTGTGCCCCAATGTAGATACGATTTCCGCGTGTCTTGGCAATAGCATTCGGAATTGTGCTGCAGGCTGAGAGAGCCTGGTTTATATCTTCGGGAGGTGGAAACTCGGGAGCATACCCAGCTTTCATAGTATATGCGCCATTGTCGATAACGAATGTCTTCTCCGGTAACGACTGGACTTTTGGAGCGGAGTCTCGTGCGGAGGTGCGAGGTTTAGTAGCGCCCATCCTGTCAATGAAACATACGGATAATATGTTTTTCAACTTATTGGGTCCGGTTGTTCGATATCATCTGAAAAGGTCTTCTCGATGGACTGATGCTGTGATATAAAAAGAGTCGCGTAGGTGATTGGTAACACAAAATATCGGAGCTAGGCCGAAGGAGTTTGTCCGATCCAGACGTCACAATTGAGGAAATGTTTAGGACGCTTCAATGATCAGGACATGTGCCAAGGCCCGCGCCAACTGGACAACTTTGATCGCAGGTGACCCCGCAGAGCCCTAATCAGTAGTTGCCCCGCAATCTCCTACAAATTTCTCCTCCATCCAACGATTACCTGCAATAACAAAGCCAAGATCGGTATTCGGATCATCAAACTCCCTCAGAATGGCAAAACAGCTTCGGATCAGTCTAACGACGACTCTCACTCTCCTGGAGCAACTCCAAGCAGCTCTTTCAGCTCCCGCCGGAGATACCAAACCCGCCGAACTTTCGGGAAAGGATGCTCTTCCCCTCCTTTCCACGTCAGCTACCGCATTGAAGTCCCAGATCACAAAGCTATCCCTTTTGACGATAACTTCTCCATTCACTCACTCGGCGGTCGGCACCGTTCTCTCGGCATTGAATGGATCCGTGCTCCCGTCTCTCGTAACGGCGGCTCTCCTTGTCACTCCCACGGATCATACAAAGGCTTTCCACGCGGAGGTACACGCCTTGACGAAGACGGCATTGAGGGAATTGACTTCTCTGGTAACCGAGGTTCAAGCTGTCGCCGAAAAGACAGACAAGGCAAAGGATGGTCAAAAGAAAGGAGGTGAACTTTCGCAGGCGGAGAAGGATACTGTGACGGTCGCAACCGGGCGTGTCTGGGATTCGTGCGACACGTTGATTGATGTCGCGGCCAAAGGGGTGGTTGGGTTCGTGATACAGCGCGTCGAAGAGTGGCGGGATCTGGTGCGTGATGCAGTGGAGGAGATTGAGGAGTGGGATCCCGAAGAGGATGGGGACGAATTCTTCGATGATCTCTTGAGCGATGATGGTGAGAAAGATATTCAAGATGAAGACGAGGAGGATACCGAGGAAAGCAGCGCTGCGCTACATGCACAGAAGAAATCGACCCTCCGGATTCTAAAGCCTATTGCTCAGATATACCCTGCCATTGTCGCGAATCGGCTGAAGGGCGCTGGCGATGTGCCGTGCTCATCTCCTTCTGGGATTGGCAGGTTAGAGCGCTTGATGACGAATTTACAGCACATCCCGGAGCATGTAGATGAAGTCGCTGGAGCCCTGTACGAGGAGGATTTGGATAAATGTGCTCGTTATCTCGGCAAGGTTAAACGCTGCGCCATGAACGCTGTCGACTCTGTTAAGCCGACTTGGGATATGGTGGATGCTGCCGACGGTCAGCAGAAGGAAGATAAGTTCACAATATGGTCGAAAACGTGGACGAATGTTTTGGATGAAGTCAGCAAATCTGTGGGGTCGGACAATCCAGAATAAATGAATACGTGAAACGAGAAAGCGACCATCCATGGGTTACATTTACAGTTGAAAGAAGTGGCACAATTCGAGAAGACCTTTCGCAACTCAAACCACTTATAGCCAGTTGAAAATTCTTCGAATTTATTACAGTAGAGTAAGGGTGAAAATGGCGTATATACATGGTAGGAAAAAGGATCACCAAGATGGGTAAGGAAGCTATACACTGTACAATCAGGACAGTCCGTCGAAAGACCAAGATTCAGTGCGGAGATTTGCTAGATGATTTGCAACTTCGGAGACTTGATTTCCTCACCTCTGGACTTATTCCTGCACAATAGACTCCTCGTCAGGTTCCCATTCCGCAAGGTCTTCGCTTCGAATACGATCCTTCAGCCAGTCAAGGATCGCATCAGTCCCTTTTGCCACGACTTGCCATCGGGGAACCCGAAAGCTGTTACCTGCTACTTCGAACCTTCTCAGAGGGGATCCGGTGCCCCAATTCTTGCTACAACCCTCGGCCCTCAGCAAGCCAAGTTTTGGCGGAAGAGAGCTGATGTTGTTGTTACCAACGTCCAGCACCTGGAGGCCCTGCACAGCATCGAACTCCAAAGATTGAAATCCATTGTCCGCTGCGAGAAAAGCCATCAACTTCGGATAAACCTGACGCACAGCAGGAAGAGGCCCCGAAAGGCGGTTGTACGAAACATCCAGGCTTGTCAAAGATGGAGCCGAAAGATTGGCTAATATCGGTTCAAGGTTCGTCAATCTAGCGGCGCTTAAATTGAGGATTTGGAGGTTCGGGAGTGTTAGAGATGTAGAGAGAACGGATGAGCTGTCCAGGGGGTTATTCGAGAGGTCAAGATCTGTCAGGCAGTGTGCTAGCATACTGAGAGCTGGCACAGGTATGCAGGTCAACGAGTTATGTTGCAGGTACAGGCAGCGTATATCATTGAAGTTGATCCGCTCCAGCTGCTTCACGTCCACCTCTGACGTTTCTGAATACGATCTATCAAGGACTCCCCCCGGTTTGACCTGCCACGACGTCATCTGAGCCGGTGTTTCTGGTGCAAGGGTGAATTGCGTGGCCACCGAGCCTTCGTCATCATCGGTATCCTGAGGCTCTGGCTCACACCTGTTTCGCAGATCACGCTTAATATCATCTGTATTCATAGTCAAGAATTTTCGTTCTCGCAGTGGATTGTTGGCTAAGCGAAGGGTGGAAAGGCTCTCCATCAATCCGATTCTTTCATCCAATTTGGATATATTGTTTCCTGTGAAATCAACATTGCGAAGGTTTTGCAGCTCGACAAAACCCTGCGGGATTGCTGAAAGACTATTGTCTTCGGCCGAGAGAGTCAAAAGTGCGCCCCAAGTGCAAATATTCGGCAAATGCTCAATGCGATTTATACTGATGGACAAGGTTTGAAGGCTAGGCATCTCGAGGTCTTCGCGTTCTGATATCGCTGTCAGCGCGTTGCCGGTCACATCCAAGCTCTGTAGCGAGTCAAGCTTCGATAGAAAGGCTGGGATCAGCGTCCCGGCCAACTTGTTCCTAGGGGCTCTGAGATCTTTAAGAGGAAGCATGCCAAGAGACTCGAAAGGGAGAGAGGTCAGTTGATTATCACCAACATCTAGAATCCTAAGGCAAGCCAAATATTCCAGGCTTTTGGGCAGTTCGGTTAGAGAATTGCCGCGCAAGTCCAGGACCTCCAATCTGGTAAGGTTCTTCACGTCTGAGGAGAATGAACCCTCCAAGAGATTGTTTGCCAGCTTCAAATCTTTTAGAGCCTCCATTTGCATGACGATCTGAATGCTTTTCGCGTCCAATCTGTTATTGGACAGGTTTAGAGTGTGAAGTCTTTGCAATCTTCTGAAACCTATTGGAAGGGTGCGCAGCTGGTTGCCATGAAGATCCATAATTTCCAGTCCACCAAACTGATTGCCTCGTTCGTCTGTGTCTGAGTCGATATCGAAGGGATCGGCGTCGGGGAAAGCTGCCTCTGATAACTCGACAAATTCATTGTCTGCGGCAATGAACTTGACAAGATCGACGCTCTCATACCAATCTGTGGTCGAGTTAGGATCGAAGTCATACATAGTCATGACCTCTTTCGGTATCTCTGTCAATGACATGGCCGCAATGTTCAAATGACCAGAGATCCGCCCTGCTTCCACACGCTTGCGGAGTAACCCATTATTTGAGTCTTTGGGCTTTTGATTGAAGGGATCTCCAACATTGATGTTATCATAGACATCAACGGAGCCGTTTTGGGGATTGTTCTGCCTTGCAGATGCTTTGCGCGCGGCTTTCGCCTTAGCAATGCTCTCCCTTAATGCGCTGGATGACTTGGAAGCCTTTCTCGTTTCCATTTCCGACTGTTGCTCTATTGAGAGGTCTGGCGCATTCAGCTGGATTGATGGCTTTCTCGAATTATTTATAGGGCTGGAATTGTTCGCTAAAGATTTCCTTGTCTTTTTCACGTGGAGTGGAGGAGGCGGAGGTCCCATGTCTGAAAACGTCGCGTTTGCGGACGTCTTGCCCAGAGCTGGGCGAGGATTTGGCGATTTGCTTGTCGTATGCTTAACCTCGTTATATAGACTTGCTCTTATAGATGGCTTCTTCAAGTTCGAGGGGATGTCGGTACCAGCCAACGAGGTTCTCTGGCCGGCAGAAGCGTCATTTGAAGACAAGCTTGGAGCGGGTAATATTCGAGACCTCGAGGGAAGTTGTATTGCAGAGGATTGTTGTGAAAGGAAATCATTATCACTAGGTCGCCGCGTAGTCGATGCCCTCGAGGGTGATCTTGAGGTCATTGCAGATGGTGTCCGAGACGGGGACCGTACCGGGCTGTTGCCATTGAAGAAACTAGATTGCCTGCTCGAGGGGCCAGGTGATGGAGGAATTCGAGATAATGTCTCGATAGTCCGTTCCGATAATGAAGGTCGAGGGCGACCTCGGCGCTCTGCATCTCCCACAGCGGCATCTGTTCCCAGCATGGGGGCTTCATCCAGGGAGCCTCCCGTGTTTTCCGACAGTCCACCATCGCTCAGTCCACTGTTGGAAATGTCACTTTTTTGTCGAGGTTTCTCGGGTGTCTTGTACAACAATGGGTACTTTGGAGGAGGCTTCTTGACAACGGGCTGCTCAGACGGTCTTCGGAGCCTTGTAGCATCAAGACCGGGGTCTGCGCGCAACTTTTCACGGGAAGGGGAAGGTTTGATGGATCTGGAAGCGCTGGATGTTGGTAAAGGCAGTCTGGAGGCAGCCAGCCGAGGAATTGCACTCGGTCTAGTCGGTGTTTTCTGTTGCTGGTCCATTTTGCGACCACTCGGTTGCTGTTGCGGTCAATGCGGACAGAAGTTTGAGGGGCATGCGATTGTTGATATGCCTTAGCGTCACTGATGATATCAGTAGGGAGGTCGCATGCTCGACGAGGGAAATGTAGTAATCCAGAATTGGAAGACAAGAGTCAGAGCAAATTCAAGTTAACAAAGATGTCGAAATAATTGACTTTGGTCAGCCTTGTTCGCTGTCTAAAAGTCAGTCTTGTTCATATGTCTCTGTTGGCAACATCGATGTTTATTTGTTTTACTTTATTGTACTATCACCTGCTGCCTGAGAATAGTGCCTGAGGCCACTTTCTCCATTTGTCGCCAAATCAAGTAATCGACTGGGGTCCCCACTTCGGCATCCCGAGACAGATCCCAGATCCATAAGAGATTCAACCAAGGGTTTAGCCTCAGGTACCATCCAAGCACAGAACCTGACTACATACTTGAGTCTTCGCGTGCCTCTACACTCTGTTGTTTGTACAGTGTTTTCATCTAATATCTCATGTATCTCTATTAAGTATAATTCAACGGGCTTTATCCTTGTTACCTTGCTTTTTCGGTAAGCAGTCGTGAAGAAATATGTAGTTTCTTTATTCTGCTAGAGGACTCAAAGTACCACAAAATGCTTCCTGTCGGATCTGTTACTGTGACGCAGTCGACTGTAACAAACAAAGAACGTCCGTCAATGGGACGACTAGTCCATTTACTCACCAGCATACTGGAGTCTGGGCTCTAGGATATGGACACTTATCGTCGCGGAGATAAAGAGACCTAGTAAGGTATGCCGCTTTTCGAATAGATAATACTCCCCATATTAGTGCTTTATATCTTATCAAGATGGCACATAAGAACGCATTTTGTCCCACTGGGATACTTCTAGCCTGTTTAGTGTGTTCAAGTCTGGCAGTTGCCTTAATGCTTCATCCGTAGTTGTAAGGGAGCATAGATGGTTCGGAGTAACAAGGAAAGATATTCGACCAATCCTGTCATCGTACTTCGAGCAGTCCGATGAAGTCCGCATCATTTGTTAGACCTAAGACTCATAGTATCAAATCCTATCTTAGAGCTAGGACTACGTCAGTTATCGCGTTGCCTGAGTTACGAGCTATGGCCCAGGGAGGTTCAGCTCTTGTTTACCTTTTCCGAACTTCGATGATCTCCATGCTAGCCGCATTCGGAAGGGGTGGAGTTTTGGCGCGCGGCTGGACTCACGTGGGTGGAGGCGGATGGCCATAATTGGTCCAGGCCGAAAGCATCGCAAGCGACTTTCCCAGCCCCCCCCGATGTGCGAAACTCCCGCTTGCGACATCCCGTCCTTAAGGCATCAAATCGCCCGCACGCCGCGATCCTTGCGTCTAACATCACACATACAATATTGCCTTACCTCTTCCCAGTCCTTGAGACCCCTTGCTCCTATATCATTCTACAAAAGATCTATCAATTATTCCTATCGGACTTCGTCCACGGGTGTTATCATCCATACTTGATTGGAACGTGCTTCTACGGCGCTATCAGTGATAAGACCAATACTCATCGCCGGGGACCGGAGTGAGCGTACAATTGTGTCCCTGCCAGCACCTTCGACAGCTGTCGCCGCTACTTAGACATTCATACACTGTCATTCAAACCCAAGTACACTATCTATTGCAACCGACCCGACGCACCAGCCGGGTGTTGACGTGCCAAATCAAAGTCCGGTATGTGCTCGTTTGTTGACAACAATTGATCTACCCCACCTGGTCGGGTGATGCTAACACATCCGCAGTGCGAGGGTCTACCCCACGGCGTACATCCGATCTCACTCAGAGCGCCACAACTATATCATGTCTCAAGAATCCCAGTTATCGCAGAGCTCACTTGCTCCTCCTTTGGAGCTTCCAGGGCCAGCCACTCCAGATCGACGTCCAAGTCTTTCTGCTTCGCCTGAGCTGGATGAAAAAGTCCAAAGCCAGGTTTCCCAAACCGATCAGCGCAAGCTCGTCTCCCCCCCTTCATTGGCCTCCTCAGATATGACCCCACCTCCATCATCACAAGTGCCCGGTGCTCCCTTGCGGCGGTCAAGATCTCGATCGACCACATACCTAGCATCTCCTCCGGATATTGAAAAGACTCTGTGCGCCGCATACGGTGCCTCTGAGAACCTTCCATCTGTCGGTGAGATCGACACTGCCGGCGAACCGGAGCTGCGTGTAATCGCCAAAGAGCTCCTCAGTGTTGCGCAAGAAGCCCGGATGTCGGCGCTGCATTTTAAACTTCAGAATAGCCTTCTGTCTTTCACGAGTAATGAAGCAATCAAGCGCGCCGAAGTTGAACACCAGCTAGCGAGGCGGGAGGTGGAGATTCTTCAGAGTTCCGAGTACCGCAATAGACATGGTCCGTCCGAGGTGAAACCACTGCCACCTACCTTGAACGTGGAACTGGAGGCCGCCCTCAAACGTAATCAAGAACTGGAGAGAGTCAATGCCACTCTCGATCGCAGATTGCGTCGCGCGAAAAAACTCATCGAGCAGGAGAAAGAAAAGTCCGAGCTGCTCATGGAGGAAAATGATCTGCTGAAGAAGCGCATCAGAGAAAATCGTGAGCATTTCTCTTGGATGATTGAACGTGGTTCCATGTCGCCGAGCCCTCAGACTCAATCCCGCACGCCTCAAAGAAAACCAGTCCCACACTTCCATGACAGCACCAGTTCACACATGGGCCGCGGTGAAAGCCATCCGTTTGCTGCCCTTCTTGCTGCAGACAGAGTTCTCAACAGAGGATCTTCTGATTTTCAATCATCTCCACAAAGGTTGCGTCAAAGACAACATTCTAATGGCCACGTGCGGGGCACACATTCATTGTCTTCGCTTCCCATGACACCGTCGCAGTCTCGGATGACCCCCCGAGAACATCTATTCTTCACTCCGATTAGGAATACTCAGGGTGAGCAGCGTGACCGTGACAGCACGATCTCTGCCTCGGACATTGAAGAAGCCGAGACGGAAGAAGACATTCCAGCCTCTCAAGCTGATTCTCCTGCAACCAGCATGCTTCGTCCCGACCCTGTTATCAGCCAGCAGGAGACTCGAAGTGCGGCAATTGCCCCGAAGACGAGCACGTTGTTGCAGACAAAATTGTTCGGCCAGGTGAGGAAGGCTGGCGTCGACCGTCCTCCGAGTGGATTAAAACGCAAAGCCAGCATTGACGATAGTGCGGCTTCGAAGAAGTCGAAGGCGGCTGAGGGGGTGGGTCTTGGTATTGAAGCGTAGACTACTTAATGATTGTGTATACACGTGCATAATCTTTACTATGCTCCTTGCCCCCATGGATCTCGTGGAAATCCATGCGACTGAACTTGCTATGACATCGCCTCCGACTCTCTGCGATGTTCATGAAGTTTTCGCTTTTTGTTTGCCTTCAGCTGTGTCTTTGATTTTGAAATACGCATTGCTCCCGCCTAGGGGACATTCACGATTGATGACCTTCACAAGACTGACATGTGGAATTGGTGTTTTCTGGGGGCGTCTCATTCTGCTTCTGAAGCTTTTGTTGCTTTCAATGTTATCAGGTCTACAGTACGGCCACCGCTACCTTTCCAGAATGCTTTTCGGACATCGGTGAAGTTTTCCAAATGAAATATCAACAAAACGCCCTGCATGGCAGAGGACGACCTTGAACAACTGCTCCTTATGTAGAGAGGCATGGGGAATGGAAGAATAACTTTTCGACCTGCCTGGATTAGTAATTATGTAACTGACATGTAATACTTTCAATACAGAAGATTGTAAAGCATCACGAAGCGCTCAGCGCCAGAAACCACACGACTTGCATGTCATGATGGAACAATAAGGGAGTTTACCACCTACTGAAAGACAGATTCGAATCGATCCTGAAGACATGACACTAATCGAACTGATCTGGGATTCTGTGAAATCTTCGGTATTGAAAGTTACGCATCATGACACCTTACCACATCCGGCAAGCAGGGTAGGGCTCGCTAAGCGAGGCGGTGCGGCTCTGCGCGGTTGGCCACACCAAAAAAGTTCCACCCAATATTGAACGACTCTTTTGGAGTCTTGAGACACGACCAGCAACAACCCACGACGACGACGACAATCTCCCGGCTCTGATCTCCATCCGTCACAATGGTGCGTTATATTATCCTCGCTGTCTCGAATATACAAATAGGTCGTTCAGAGATCTATTTCGATAGTCACAATGAGAAAGGGCTGGCATGCTGATTCGATTTTTTATGGTGATATAGGCGATCAAGCACAACAACCAACTCCAGAAGCACCGTGAGTGAGCCCTCTTGAACCGGATCCTTTTTTACGACATATGGAAATCCAGATTGTATCGCAATTTTTTTTGGGAATTGATGGTCTGACGGGGATTTTGATATTAGACTTCCACAAGGACTGGCAGCGTCGTGTGCGCGTGCACTTCGACCAGGTACGAACTCGAAAACCCATATCCTTCCGAATTGCACCTTCAAACGGACGACTGGACACATTCAAAGATGCCCAACTCCGAACGGAGCGACCGAGAATTCTTATGAGTGTTCATGGACTGACATTGGGTATCATAGCCTGGCCGCAAGCACCGCCGTCGTGAGGCCCGTCTCGCTAAGGCCGCCGCTGTTGCTCCTCGTCCGGTTGACAAGCTGCGTCCCGTTGTGCGCTGCCCTACCGTCAAGTACAACCGCCGTGTCCGTGTCGGCCGTGGTTTCACCCTTGCTGAGCTGAAGGTAAATTCATCCTCACTTTTCTTCGCGCAGAGCGGGCAGTCAGCGGTGCCTGGTTTGCCACGCCAACTCTGTCCGCATGGGCTGGATTTGGATATAGGATTTGGACGAAGGCTCACAACAATTTCTTTTCAAACCAATAGGAAGCTGGTATCCCCAAGAAGCTCGCTCGCACTGTCGGTATCGCCGTTGACCACCGCCGTGTCAACTACTCCAAGGAGTCGCTCGTTGCCAATGTCGCTCGTCTCAAGGACTACAAGGCTCGCCTGATCCTCTTCCCCCGCAAGAGCGGTCAGTTCAAGAAGCTTGACTCGTCTGCCGACGAGGTCAACGCCGCCAAGGCTGCTTTCGCCGCCGAGGGCAAGACTGAGGGTTACGCCACCAAGCTGGGCGCTACCTTCCCCATCAAGAACATCTCCGCCGCTGAGGCCGTCACCGAGGTCAAGCGCGATGAGCTGCCCAAGGGCGAAGAGGCCGCTTACCGCCGCCTGCGGGAGGCCCGCAGCGAGGCCCGTTACAAGGGCATCCGGGAGAAGCGTGCCAAGGCCAAGGCTGAGGAGGAGACTGCTGCTAAGAAATAAATGTGATTCTCAGCTAATGATGATCGGGTCGATTTTCAAGTCGGGGATTATTAGTGTATTGTGGCATGGCGTGGCTTCCCTTTTCTCTCTTCACCTTTGTCCTTAAAAAAGCTCCCAACCTCTCGAAATGCAAATGTCCCACTTTCATGTTCACAGACCGGTCCTCCCTGCGAAGTTATCGATCAACTTAATGAAATACCTTTCAGGACGCGTCTGCTGACTCTGCTTTTCATTCCATGGAGCGCTTGGGTAAAATTTGCCGACCATACCAGGGACAGGCAGGACTTGGGCAGACTTCTGTGCTGTTCCACCTATATATTCATGCTACATTTAGGACCTGTCCTTCAGTGCATGGACGTGCAAGAGAAGACAGAGGAGGATCAGCAATCCATAGCATTTATACACTAAGTCTCATACAAGTGCACAGTTGTTTACATGGTATCTTCTTGTAGTGTTTCCAGCATTTGTTAATTCGCGAAAGTACAAGTGCTCTGCACATAAACCATAAGAATCAGTGCCGCATGCTTGGCCGGGTATAAAAAAGTTATCAACACATCCATGTGCAAGAAGTAGCCAATATCCAAAAACTCCAATCCGGTCGCCTGCCTCGTCCCCAACTCAACTTACATGCCATTTATATCATCCATCATAGGAGAAAGGGCGAAGATACCGAGATTAGAAGAGTCGGTAAAATCACCCCAATCTCTCATTAAACATGTACTTTTCACGGCTTTCCGCCGGCTTCAGCGCCGAACAAAGCCTTTAGGACGCACTCGACAGCTCGAATGATAACGTCGGCCTCAGTTTCAATTGCGCCCTGCTGACGTCTGGAGTCTCTCAGTACCTCCTGGAAGAGCTTCTTGGTCTCTTGTTCGATCTTTCTGCAAGATGTGCCACTACTCGTTGATCTTGATGCGATGCTGATATCCGGAGTCAGTTTAGGTTCGCTTGACCATTCGTCCATGCTCAGGTCGCACCAAAGGAGTAATTTCATCCTAGTTTCTTTGGACTCGAAAAGCATTGTGCTGCGCTTGAGGTGTGGCAGTAGTCGGCGCGGGCTCGACTTATCATCTTGCCCCTGTTGTGTGCTATTCTTTCCAGGAGCGCCAACCCCCAACGCAGGCCGGCTAGTCAGGTTTGAGTGCCGTTCCTCGATTTCGGACCATATGAGAGCACGTGACAGCATTGCTTCCCAATACTGATTGATGCCTTGACAGAGGCCTGATATGTCTATTTTCAGGAGCGGGTTGAACAGCCTTGAATCTATCCATCGTCTCAGCGATGTAGGGATTTTTGTGGCGGAAGTTCCAAGACTCGTCGGGACTGATATTGAGGTCAAACACTGTAACTCGGTGTTCGTCTCATAAATGACGGGTATATTGTAGACGTTAGAAGGAAATGGGGCTGGAGCAGACAGTGTCAAGTGATGTCTTTCAAGAAGGGTATCGTTCTTTTGGTCGGAGGTAGTGTTCGAATGCGCCGTCAAATTTAAGGGTGCAAATACTGTCAAGTATGGTTTTGCTCGAGCAGATACTTCGAGGGCAAACGGATTCGTAGGGGTGGGCGACTGCTGTATTGACGGCGCGAACTTTGTGGAGAAAGGTAATAGGGTGGATAATAAGGAGGATATCGACGGATCGGCCGCAGGGCGCTTCGCATTTTTGCTGGCCAGATCTTCGGCTACCAATATAGAGCTTGTTTGGAAATCAGTCAGTTGGTTGATGCGATCAGAGTACCAAACAGAACTTACATGAGTTTGTCCAAGTCGTGATCCGGTTCTATTGTCTCGTGTTCTTGGCCCAATCTCTCTGACCAGCTCTCCAATTCCGCGATGTCTTCCTTGAGTTTACTCAAGTCGGCAGAGAGCTCTCTCTTGAGCTTTTGTTTCTTCACAACAGGTTCTGGAAGAGATTCTTTCGATACAATGACGCCGAGTCCTGATAGGTCATTTGTTTGTGACCCATAATCAACCCTCCTGAGCTTGGAAGGGCTTTTCTCTAGTAGATCACCAGTTCGCCGCGTTCGGAATCTCCCAGGCTGCGTGCTAGGGCTGCTGCTCAAAAGTCCTCTCGGTCTCTCGGGGGGGTTTTCCAGGCCTAATTGAGTGGGCGTCGGGGGCAGGTCCGGTTCCTCAAATTCTTCATGCAAAGAGGGCTGCTCAGAATCAATGCTCACGTTAACTTCTCCTGTCGCGCTGCCCAGTTCAGATGCTAATTGATCTTCAGGGGTATTTATAGGTTCCGCATTTCTGGCATTATTTGGTAAGTTTGCTGGAGACCCGAAGACGAAGTCTGCAGGAGTGATTTTTCTCGACACTCGTCTTGGGGGTGCAGCAAATGCTTGAATTCCACTCGACCGTCGGGTTGAAAACGGCGAGCGCGCATCCCCGGCTTGCCGCGCAGCACGTATAGGGCTTGCAGTCGACGCCAACGACGGTCGAAAAGCCTTTCTATCCCGTAGCCCAAACACTCCCGTCTCCGCCTGCTTCTGTTGATCACCCTGAGTCTGGTCCTTCCCCGGTGACTTATTATGAGAGCGTTCCAAGATTTCGAGATGTGATCTTGCAAGACTCGCCTTTGTTGGCGCTTGAAATGTCGGAATCCTCGAAGGGCGCGTTCGAGCGTCACCCCTGAGGGGTTGTGAGCTCATTTGCGACGCGTCGAAAGCAGTAGTAATGGTTGAACTGAGTGATTAGCGCCGGTCGCACAATTCGTAAGTAGACACCCAATGGAGTAAATGACTTATTTCAATAAGTCTGCCAGTCATTGAATAGAAGCGACTGCTGCCTCGGGCCTTAATGGCAGGAAACTCGTTTCAACATCGTGCAGCATGTGTTCCGCGATAAGCATACATAGTTGAACAGGAACTGCCGCGGAATTCGGATAGCTGTGGGCTGTTTGCATTGTTTGCCTAATGACATAAGTTGGTCGTTTTCTCTGACCTTCGGAAGTTCTTCACATTTAATTCTGAAGCTCAAGAATGGAGTGCTTCTCCATGCATATCAGGCAGTCGATTCTTCGATGTAGAACCCGCTCATTGTGCTTTAGGCACGTCCGGGTTACGAACAAGCTTTCTTTACCTTCCTGGCCAACTTTATCAGTGACAAGACAATATGCCTTCACTCCGTCTTCCCACCGCGGGAACACCCACGACGATACCCTGGCAAGCTTAGAAGATTCAACGCGCTCGCAGGCGCATCCATTATCGGGCTACTACTACGATATCCTCTCATCCCAATCACCCTACAGATCTCATCCGCCAACATCGCGCCCAGCGTCGCAAGCCGCCGAGAAACCAAGCCTGGCAACAACCGTCAAACCACAATCACCAGAAGAGAAGATGTCCATCGTGTTTGGATCGCGGCTTGCTGGACCAGGCCGTGCTTCGCGTTATAACCCTGGGACTATGCCACCCGAGTCTCAATGGAAGATGATCAACGGGGTGGCCATTCCGCCCCGGCCCGAGGAGCCGGACAATTGCTGCATGAGTGGTTGTGTCCATTGCGTGTGGGATGATTACCGTGATGAAATGGAGGAATGGGCCAGTCGTGTGGGAAGAGCCAAGGTGAAGGGCTCTACCCAGAAGGCCGCGACGGATATGCGACAGACGCCCAGGGCTGAGGTTGAAAGTGCGAGTCATAGCATGGATGACGACGGCGGAGGTAGCGAAACTAATCGGCCAGTTTCTTACGAGGCAGACGATCTGTTTGCCAATATACCAGTTGGTATTCGCGAATTTATGAAGACGGAGAAGAAGCTAAAAGAAAAGAAACAACACGAGAAAACTAAAGCGTCAATCTGAGCTTCTCCGAGTTTGGATTATATCTTGCGAAAAATGAATGATGTAACGAAGGGTATATAGTCTACAGTCCCTCAGCGTTGTACATAGTATTTTGACCCTGATACAGACTAGAGTATCTGGAGATGTACATAGATTCATTATGTGAACTGACGCAATTGAGATTCGAAACCAACCTGCTGCCGCCAGTACCATAGGTTGTAGCTATCATTTTACTGACCATCTGTCAGCAGTCCATTCGTCACTATGAACAGCAAATGACCTATATCATCAACGCAGAGGCTCAAACGCCCCATTTTATCTTAGCCATATCAGATACTCCCGTCCTAACCAAAGCAGGCGGTGAATTTTCTGCCTGCATAATTCCGCCCCGCTATCGCAAAAAAGTTTCCAATCCGTCTACAATCAGCTCAACCAATCGTTATATATAACATACATGATACAAACATGTCAATATCGAAAAGCGAAACGGATATCATCCTCAATAAAGCCCATGTTGCTCTAGCGCGCAGCCAGCGTCTAGTAGCCTCCTGGCTCCCTCCGCCGACAGACGAAGAAAAGGCCTGTGTCAAAACAGAAGAGCTCCAGCGAGAGGAAGATGAAATCTTCACTGCTGTCCCGGAGACGTACGTTCCTCCTTTTCCCTGTTTGATGCCAATGTCTATTCCCACGCATACTTACGGTCCCCGAAATAGACTAGGAGTCGGCGCGCCCCTCCCCGAAAAAGCCGCTGACGGGAGCTGGAACCGGACCGAATTGGATTCCAACGATAAGCTCCGGAAACAACTCCTGGGGAAAAACTACAAGAAGGTCATGGCTGCTTCCGCTGGGGTAAAACTGGGCAAGCCGGTGGGCCAAAATGGAGTACCCGCTGGGAATACGGGAGATGCGGAGGATGACGATGATGATGAGGAAGGACGAACGGCGGTGGTGGGAAGGAAAGGCGACCTTCGGAAGAAAGCTGTGGATTCAGCACGGAAAAGAAAAGCTACGACTGATATTGCAGAGGACGATGGCATTGCTCCAAGTGGTGCTGGTGAGATTAAGGATGGGAATAGCGAAGACACTCCAGCGAAGCAAGAGGGCCCGTTATCGCGATCAGCGCCAGGGCCGAGAGGCCGGAAGAAAGCCACAAGTTTTTTGGATGAGATACTCGCCGATCGGTCGAAAAAGAGGAAGAAGCGATGATGTTGGTCGTCAGGAACCTCCCCCAATATTTCAGTTGTACAGCATGATACCCAGTTATCCGATCAAATATTGAGTTTGATAGACAGCAATTAACGTGAATACAGCAATCTTTTCGTGGACGTTCTCGATGTCGTGATCGACCCAATTATATAGTTCGTCGTACTCTCGACTTAGGTCTCGCCAGTATCTGACCAACATCCAAGAGATGGGCAAGGCTGCAGACAATAACGAATGGGAGAACACCTCAACATTATTCTGTCACCTGGTTCATGCACACGGACATAATTGCATTAGATTGTAGACTCTTATTGTAGATCTAGCTTGTGATCAAAAATAGACATGGTCTGCCCCACCCAGCCCCAGGGTATATAGTAAGTATGATATGCGGGAACTGAACCTGCCTATTCCAAGTTCCCAATAAGTGCAGACACCAATACTGTGGCAAGAGGGCAGTCATCATCGATTTGCATGGTCAGGCATGATATCAACAGAACCGGACATACAACGATTTCCAGCAGGTACGCTGCGAAAGGAGGCTGCGCTCTCCAAATTAGGCGTAGAAGATAAAATAAACAAAGCGTGGCCTCCAACTGTCCTAGAAAACCCGCACTTTTCCTGGAGAGATTGTACAAGTTATATGGGATGAAAGAAAAAGATCAAAGAACGAGGCTGAGGTCGCAATATGATCAGAATATGTGGCAGTGATAGGTTGCTCAAATATGCAGATGGTGCTTCTTCAAGAGGTTTGCGCGTATCGCTGTTGCTGCAAGACGGAGAGCCAGATACTGATGTTCTCATGCTCAACATATGACTGGCGCGTTACATTGGCGGTTCGGCTAGACATTGCAATTGAGCGCGTAAATCAGTCTCACGCCTTTTTTTTTATTCTAACCGCTTTCGTTTTCGATCTTCGAGGTTGTTATGCTGATCCTCTTCAGGACGTTCCACTGTATCAGCGGGGTTGAGGAGCGAGTGGACGTTGCTGGCCATGCTGGATCGTCTGGTGGCAGGAAGCGAGGATTCATGCCTAGCATACTTCGATCCACCATATGTCCATGCGTTGTCCACAGTTAGAGTGGATGACGGGTGGTCCGGATTCAAAGGCGGGGTAGCATGTCGCGAACTGCTTTGAAATCGCCGGGGTACTCCCATCTCATACTGAGCCAGAACATCCCGAACCTGCTGCTCACTAGAAGTCGGTGTACGATGGGGCGAGGGTGGCCATGGTGTGACTGGAGCGCCCTGTGCATTAGCAGCGGGAAACTGGGAAACGTTCGGTGGCGGCCAGCCATGCTGACGGATGTCTGCTGAAGTGTGTCGACGAGCAAGATTGGGTCCCGGCGGAGAAGACACCGAAGACAGAGGATGAGGCATCGGCTGTTGAGGTGGGATTACAGAGGGAACCTGCGGCCGATTATAGTTCGGGGACGAATTTCCCCCACCAATTGAGCCATACCGGCGAGGAGAGACAGCAAGATGCGGGGGCACGGGTGGTCGGATTATGTTATGCCTAGAAGTATCCATCATCGATGGTCGACGGCTATCGTCTTGGGGCACCTGGCGTGGGGAAAGAGGCGGCCCGGGATCAACCGACACATTGGCAAAAAATGGTGGTCTGACAGATAAATATGGGTCCGGAGGATTTTCGAGGGCTCGCACGACGTCGAGATGCTTCTCTATCTCTTTCTGCATGCTGGATACTGTGATGAGTTAGCGAATGTGGTCATGGTAATGTTGTTCTTCGGTAGTGATGCTCACCATCCCGGTACAGAGGACTGTCCCGATCTCGAATCGTTCCTTGTAGGAATTGAGAAATTGAATACGCCCACTGAAATCGCGTCAGTGCTCCAGTGTCAGACATAGCAGGCGCCTCGATGAAACTCAAAAGGGCCAACGAACATGATAACATCTGGCCAAACTCTCGGCCATGGCTTGACATCTTGAATTGAGAGCTGAATGTGCCTCTTCAGTGCGACTTAGACGGGTATGCATATCATATAGCGAATGTTCCAAATTCAGTAATCGCGCTTCGGTCGCATCTGGGACGGGCTCGGCCGGCGTGCCAGGTTGAGAAACAGCGGTCTTGTGGCCGGGAAATGAGTCGCGATGAATTAAAGCATGCCGTGATGCTCGGCGCTTGATTTCGCGCAACCCTACGAGGTCGCCCCTTTTAAAATTCCCATTCCCGTGTTTGAACTCCCATAATGCAGAGTCTGGAGAGCCGGTGTGAAAGACATCGCTCACTGTAAGAAGACGCAAAGGGTCAGCAAAAGTACGAACACATTCACTCCCCCCTCCGAAAATCACATACCTTTATGAAATCCGTACATATTGAGCTGTCGAACGAAAGACGAAATATTAGTGTGCTTGAAATATTGACTAAAGAGGCAAATATCAGCAATCAGGCTACAATATGCGAAGCGTTTTCAAGGGGAGGAACTAACGCGAGGACTTTTGAGAACTCGGATGTTGGCGACATGACAAAGCTGTCGTTGGTGCTCGACCACGATATCAAATGTTGAATACTAGGATCCTCTAGCATGCTGTTTGTTTAAGTGGCATCAGCAAGGGCTCATATGATTTATGTCAAAAGGTGCAGATGGCAAGTATAAGACAACGAAAGGTTTGAGACATGTGTGAGAGCGAACGGAATCTGAGCAAACATACTTATACAGTTTATGAATGAAAGCGGTCTGAACGACCTTTGGCTGCTGGGCTGCGGCTGCAGCCCCGATTGCTTGATTTGACAGAGTATTGTTCATGTTTCCAGTTTCGACCGAACCATTGGAATTCGCGATGTTTGCGCCCGCCCGATCGCTGTCGGGACTGCTGTGGGCGGGCGGCGCAGGACCTGTCGTCGTAGAGGTAGGTGGAGTGACCTCCATGGAGTCACCTGTCGACTGAGCAGAGGATGGAATAGAGGAAGGAAGGACGGGGAGCTTTCGTGTCTTGCCTGGCGCATCTGCAGTACCGGCAGTAAAAGTATTTCGAGACGGAGGATCGGCGAGGCCGCTCATCTCGCGCGAAAAGGATGACGGCCAAGCCGCAGAGAGGAAGAAGCAAGTCTGCGCAGAGCGGAGCTTGGAAGAAACCACTTGAATTGAAAATGCGAATGGTCAGCGAAGAGAGGGAGCGATCACGTAGTGCCTTTTTTTTCCCCTCTCTTCCAGATGTCGGCGGCTCGTGGAGGACTGGAGAACGTGGAAAGGTGGATACAAAGAATCAGAGAGCCTGGGCCAAGAGGGCGCTGATCAATACCATAGAGTCTCCGCTATTAGAGTCATTGCGAAGCGAAGATCATGTAGATAGAATGTGACTTCGACTTCTCTTTCCTTTTTCTTTTCCTTTTCCCTCTCGCGCGTCGATTTGCCAAACAGCGACTGTTCAAGGATTTTTGTCGCCCACCAGACTCAAATAAGTGTGAAGAGCCTTAGACCAGTCCAAAGCTCCTCTTTGCCCCTTTGTTCTCCACTCGTTCCAATCTAGTCTCGGAAGGAGGTGCCAGCATGAAATCGACGAGAGGGGCGAGAGGGACGAGCTGTGGAAGGGAAGGAATGTCGCGGACGAGAAGCGTTAAAAGATCGGATCTGCAGATAACCAGATAGCTGCTAGTAGTAGTTGAAGCTGACTATCATGGGTCTGGTTTCTGACATCCAGACTAGGAGCTCGGGAAATGACCAACGGAGGCACGGGAACAGCCGATATGTAAGGCTCCTTGTCGTTCCAATGCACGATTTTTTTCCTTTTCTTTTCTTTTTCTTCACCTCTTCCCTTTTCGTTTCTGCTCTAGAAGTGCCTATGCGGGTTTATCGAAATATCCTCTCTGTAATGCCTTGTGAAGAGAATAATAATGGGGGATTAGTTCATTAGAGCATAGAGAGAGAGGATGCGAGAAAAGACAAAGATGAAAAGTCGCGGCTGAGAAGATTCTGAAACGAGGGTTCGGATAAAGGATTATCTCGAATATATTAAACAATATAATATAAGACAATAATAGATAGACTATAGTTGGCGATACCAACAGAATAGTAAGTACTGATAGGAGGAGCTTTAAGGTGCAGAAGAATGTTTGGGGAACCCGGTAGTCGATAGCTGGCTTACCTGCCACAGTCCTACTAAATCCAGTAGTCTGTTACTAAAGTAAGCAGGTAAGCAGTAGTCTGGGCTCTGGAATCTGCACGGAACCGCGGATATGGATCAACAATTGGTTGGGTGCAAGGAAGAGTGGCGTATGGAAAGAAGAAGATATATTGCGACTAGTGATGAGGGGGAGGCGAATAGGGGGAGTAATATGATATGATTTTATGAAGAGGGGAGAGAGACGTACTTCGTAACTAGGAGAGACAAGGCTTTCTCTACGCAAATGGTATCTGTAATTTGATGAATCGTTCTTTACTGATTAAGAAGTATATAATAGCAATGATGATGGATCACCAAGAGGAAATTAATAATAGACAAGCTTGTCCTCTGTAGCTCATGTTGAGGATGATAAGTTAAATGGATTCCAAGCCATTTGTCCTTTCGATACCAAAAAGATAGATGAGATGCGGAGTACTGTGTAGATACTCAGGTCGCAAACTAAACAGGCATTGGGTATTGGGATAGGTCTGTGGTACCTAGTCTCGAATTGCGCCGCAAAGACACTAGATTCAATAGTCTCGATGCAGAGGTTTCAATATCCGACTATCATGATCCTAACCCTGGTTATCTACCGAGGTGGGTTTATTATCATCTGTCTACCCATTGCTGTCCTTTTGTACTCCATCCCTCTGCTAATCTGCTAATCAAAATGTAGAGTATTATACTGCGTACTGATGTAGCGAAGAACAGTATATAATAGCTAGATACCTCGGATTTAGTACTGAGTAGAGTATATTCTATCCAAATAAACGGCCATCAAAGTATGTATATCAACCGAATTGTTGTAAACACCCTCTGGGTCCTCTATATATCTAGGTAAACATGACGGCGGATCAACTAGCTCAGCTGATTCGTTCCTTCCTCATCAACACCCTCACTCCTTCTCTGTGAGCCTCAAGCCTCCCACAGTGCGCCAGATACCGTCATTGTTGATGCTTTCCCCCTCTTATAACGAACAACAATGATGATTCGCAGACGCTGGAAAACTATATTCCCCTCACTATGGAATGTGTAGATCCGAACTCGGACGAGGAGGCGATCATCACTCGACTCCGAAATCTCAGGACAAAGTCCGCGCGACGCAGAGTGTACGGCTCTCCTCAACAAAAGCCCTTTCACGATAATACATATTTTGAAGATTCATTGACTGACGCTAGTCACCAATTTCAGGTTCCATGAACTCATCCACCAGCTAGCTTCTGACGAATGGCGTGACTTGAGGGATCATCTTAATACACGAACCTTCCAGTGTGATATCCTAGGGTTGCTTCCCCCCGAGATTGCTGTGCAAGTCGCCCAGTATCTAGACCTAGCGGAAATCCATGTCTTTCAGAGAGTAAGTAGGCAGTATATGTCCACTTGTCTTGTAACCGGAAATGGTGAAACTCACAATGTATCAGGTCTCCAGAACTTGGCACAAGCTACTGTCATCTAACCCAGTTCGTAGCTCTGTGTACCGCCGGTATTCAGGCCGCACCCTCAATTCTTTTCATCAAACATCTCATCACATCTACAACCAGTATGCCAAGCAGAGGATCAGACTGGAGCGAGGAGAGCCCTCTTCAGCCCTTCGTCGGCGCGAGCCCAGCCATATTAACCCAGCATGCCTAGACTATTCGAATGGACGGTATGCTTGGACTGCCGAAATGACCACGGTCGTCGTGCAGGATCTGCGTTCGAATGCAATGCAGATGTTCTGCACGGAAAACAGAGAACGCATCGGCCACATTCGTCTTTCGGAGTTGATTGTTGCGGCGGTCACTCTACGTGGGTAGGCAGCTATTCTTGCGCAGATCAAACTCATGTAGTATTCACTTACTCATGGAACCGATTTTAGATACTGCCATGTCTGGAATCTCCGAACGGAGGAGTCAGCATACTTTCGATTGCCATCCCGCCTATTCCACCTCTTCGTTGTTCGCGGCACCAAGGTTGCCTTTGGCTTCAAGGATCCCGCGGCTGGAAACACTGTTGTCATGCAGTGGGACTTCAACTCGCGCGTCTCCCGCACGGTAGTTGTGGCAGATCACTTAGTGTTTATAGACTTACATTCTACGCTGGATTGCTTGATCTCTATCCATCTACAACGAAATGACAACGTTGATGGCCCATGGGATCTCGAAGGGGTTCCGTGCAATGCTGCACAGTTGCAGGTCGTGAAGCATTGCTTTGATGATTCGTTGGAAGCTCCTCAAACTGCATCCAAGGCCCTGTCCCTGCCAAAGCTAGAAAACAGCGACTGTGTAGTTCGGCCAAATGCCTGGCTCTCAGAACAATTCAACGACAGAGCGGGCATCCTAATAGCCCGTCCCAAGGGTAGTAAAGATCACCACCCGCGCTATATTATCGCCATTACACACTATATCGAAACTGAAGAAGTTTTCTTGCATCTCTTGCCCCCCCAGCACACATCCTCCTCCAACTTACACGTTGCACCTATCGACCGCAACCTCTTGTACTATCTCAGGATCGAGCGAGCCATGCCCACCATCTGGATTTCGCAACCAGGTGCGCAAGTTCCTTACCGACCGGCCAATTCTATGCCTTGTCCGTGGGCGGTAGATCCTGGTCAACATGATGCCGACGAATACGTGCTCAAGGGAGATCATGATTGTGTTTTGTTGGTCAGTAGGGGAGGTGTGAGCGCGTGGTGTTTCGATGAAGCCGCACAGCCTTTGTGTGCTATTCCTTTCCAAATCCCGGACAATTGAAGACAGTGACTTCAATGGAATTGAGGATGATGCGTCTATTTTTAGGACCAAGAGAAACACTCATTAATTAGAAGGTCTTGAGCTTTGTTTGTTCCAAGAGCATCTCGAGGCGCTTACAGAAATAGACATTGGATCGATAGAGGACTGAATCGACAAGAAAATACATTGACAAAAGGAAAGGAAAAGAAAATGAATAGATATGGACGATATACAGAACCATCAATGCTCTCTATGATTATGTCACCCTCCCTTCCCCGTACTGTGCGGATTTCACTATTATACTAGCCCAATTTGCTAACATATCCTGACCGACTCGCCCGCCTCGCAATTCGGCATCCATATCGCTAATCAACCCTGAACAGTAGTGTTGCGAGGGCAGCGAATAGGAGGTCCCCGTTAGTCAATTTGGTATTTCCCACCATGTCATCACCCATGTAATGAAAGGAAGGTAAAAAGGGAAATCACGAAAAAAGACAGAAAGATGAAACAATAGGCGATGACACATGCTGGACCATCTCAAACCGACGAAGCTTAGATACCAAGGGTGAACTCCACACCGACGTCAATCTCACGGGCCATCTTGACGACCTTGGAGAACTGGACGGACTTCTCGGCGGCGCTCTGGAGGTCCTCAATGGAGAAGATCTTAAGACCGGACTCGTTGATCTACAGATCCTACATTAGCATTTCATGACCATTTTCGTAGCTTGCGATGTTTAGCCACATACCAGCTTCTGAGCCTGCTCCATGTTGGTACCCTGCAACCGAGCAACGATGGGGATGCGCAGACCCATATCCTCCACGACATTGATCAAACCCCGGGCGATAGCATCGCAGCGGACGATACCACCGAAGATGTTAACGAAGACGGCAGTGACCTTGGGGTCGCTGGTGATGAGTTCAAAAGCAGACTTGATAGCAGCTGGGGTAGCACCACCACCAACGTCAAGGAAGTTGGCAGGGCTTCCGCCATTGAGCTTGATGATATCCATGGTGGCCATGGCGAGACCAGCACCGTTGACTAAAGAAGGGGTCAGCATGAGCGCAGGAAGGTAAGTGTTGTCAGGTCGTACCCAGGCATCCAATGTCACCATCCAGCTTGATGAAGTTCAAGCCGTACCTGTCGTTCAAGTTAGAACAGATATTTCGTGGGCCATAAACTGGATGCCATCGGGACGTACTCAGCAGCTTTGACCTCATCGGCGTCTTCCTGAGTAGGGTCTCTCCACGAGAAAACCTCCTTCTGTCTGAACTCCGCGTTGTCATCAAAGTTCAGCTTGGCGTCCATAGCCAGAACCTGGTGGTCAGATGTCTCAGACAGAGGGTTGATCTCAATCTGAGTAGCATCCTTCTCCATGAAGACCTTGTACAGGTTCTGGATGGTGGTCTTGGCATCCTCGATGCACTGCTCAGAGAAGCCAAGATCGGTAGCAATCTTGCGGGCAATGTCATCAGTCACGCCGACCTTGATGTCAATAGGAGTCGTCATGATAGCCTCAGGGTGTTCCTTGGCAACTGCCTCAATATCCATACCACCTTGCGACGAGGCAACAATGACGGGTGTCTGAGTTGCGCGGTCCATGAGGACGGCAAGGTAGAATTCACGACGAGCGAACTTGCGCTCGCAAATGTAGACAGCGTTACAAAGGCGACCAGCAGCACCAGTCTGCTTGGTGATGAGCTTGTGTCCGATCATCTGGCCAGCGAACATCTTGGCCTCGGTTGGGCTGGAGAAAAATGGTGTCAACAAGAGGACATGTCGTAGGCGACAACAATGGAATTCTAGGGGAAGCAACTCACGAGTAGATAACGCGCACACCTCCCTTGAGACCATTGTCGAAGGAACCCTTACCACGACCACCAGCAAGAACCTGAGCCTTGATCACCATGTCATCGTTCCCTAAAGTGTTGTCTCAGTAAACCGCGGTCCAGCTTGTTCATTAAGGGCTCATATATACCGATTGACTTGGCGACAGCCTCAGCTTCCTCTGCCGAGTGGGCGACCTCACCCTTGGGGACTCCCACGCCATACTGTCATCCGGTCAGTAATTTCAGATCTGCGGAATATCGAGTGAACGTCTCCGACAACATACGGACTTGAGAAGTCTGGCAGAGAGGTATTCGTGAATGGACAGGTTTCTCTGTTGCTGAGCCAATCTGGATTGAAGGGAAGATTCCTACCAAAAATGCAATGTCAGCAAGCTCAATTTGATGCAAATGGATATGGTACTATGTAATATTGTCCGGATAGCACAGGAAAATATCTCACCGTCGCAGCTCTGATAGCTGCCGCGACAGGACGGCTGCTGCGCGCGAGCTTGAACATGATGAAAATACTTTGTCAAAGAGGGGAGAATTTCAAGAAAACAGATAAGAGCACACGAGGAAGAACGAGCCTCCAAAGTGATTGTTGACAAGAAAGGGCGGATTATCCACTGTTGAGATCTCGGGGAAGGGAACAGCTTTCACTGCTTTTTCACGGCTGCACTTCCCGGAACAATATTGCGCTTCGTCTGCATTGCACCCGGTCACCTGATGGAGCCAACCAGCGTGCGTGTATGGATGACTAATCAGGTGCATATTGCGGGCGACGCGAATATCACGGAACGCTGTTATAACTTCTTCCCCGTCCACAGCTCCTTGCCGAGACCCATAGTTTGCTGGCCTTCTCGTCATTAGAACCAAGGGAAAGCGAGAATTGATAATTGAATTTGCCGGTCGACTCCAAACACAGCTGCATTCAACTTACTATACTTCTATGATTCTGTCAGTTACACAGAAATCGTTTTTATGGTGGAACACCTGTTGGAGTTTTCTCCTAGACTATAGAGCCGAGCAATAATCCTTTGCTTCTACTTCCCTATGGCATTTTTCAACTTGTAGAGTTTGAACATCCGTGTCATGATGCCATGAAATAGACCCGTCCAAGCCCAACCGCCACATAGGAGCCAAATCAGCCAGCTCTTGTTGCCTTCCCAGATCCAACTCTTTCGTCCTTGCGCCCATGGCCACAACCAACGCCATGGCGCTGATCCGTACAGGACCTGCCTTACAACGCTCCGCGCATATGCAGCATGTGGCATAGCACCATCCTGACTATGTGTCACACGGCGTGCGTATTCGTCTTCAATAGGAGTGAACAGGGAGTTCGGCTGGAGAGTTCGCTGAGTACGTGCAATGCGGGATTGCACACCCCCAGTGATGACAGTCGTGACATTTACTCTGGAAGGGGTTCAGTATCAGTGAAAAGGCGTAATATGGAGAAACACATTGGCATACCCGAAGGGAGCAAGTTCCACCCGCAGCGTGTCGCTGAACGAATGCAGCGCGGCTTTTGAGGCATTGTAGACCGACCCGAACACATAAGGTATGATCTTGACAAAGAGGGAGACTGTCAGGACCAGAAAACGGCATATCAGTAAGAAGATTTGACTAACCCCAGCCACACTACCGATCATCACGATAGTGCCCTTTGCCTTTATGAGCAATGGCAAGAAAGCCTGGCAAATAGAGATGACCGCGAAGAAGTTGGTTTCAAAAGTCTTCCGGGCTTCCCCAAGGTCTACCTCAGTAGCTGGGACAGTGTAGTCTGTCATACGTGAGTAAAGACTCTGCCTGTTCTAATGCCGAACTGGGCAAACTATATCCAATTTTATAACGTACTTCGGCCCCTAGCCATGCAGGTATCAGCATCCAGGCCTATTGTTTCAGCAAGTGAAGAGGGAGAAGTACGCATTGTTAACAAGAAAATCAAGACCCTTGCCCCCAAGTCTCTTTTCGACTTCAGAGCAGCAGGATTTGACACTTTGTTCGTCATCCACTACCAAGTCTAGCGTCTCGATACCCAGGGCTGCTAGATCATCGATGTTCTTTGCGTCTCGCGCCGTTGCAAAGACGCGCAAGCCATTTCGATGAAACTCGCGGGCAAGTGAATTGCCTATTCCACCGGTAGAGCAACTAGTTTAGAACACAAAAGCGATTAGCGGCGTGCATCGAAATGATTAAAATTCTCAATGCAACAACAGGTTTGCTTACCCAGTGATCAACACAGACTTGCGGTTATCTCGCGGAGCTGCCATTTCTACCACGCAATCCAAATGTACTAAGGCAAGTAAAGAACCACAGAATACTCAGATCTATCAAAACGAAGGTCTGAAGAAATTAAGACGACTAAGGTAGCTCAAAAAATGCGGCGGATTTGTAGAGGTATGACGATAGATTACCTTAAACTCCGTATTTACTTAGAAGCGAATCAACTGAACCTCGGCAGAAGCATAACCCCCTGCAAATCATCTGGACCAATTAGCTCCCTGGTAAATAGATTTAAAAGTAGTTTTCATTCTCCAGGTCTGCATTCATGTTTTCGATCGCCTTGATGATAAAATATAAGTCCCTTGCCTTTACTAGGGACCTTCAGTATCCTATCTTAGAATGACCAGGACGAGCATTAACGCGGTCACGAATAGCACTGTGGATACCTAGAAGATCTGTAATGGATTTCAGAAAGCTTTCCAATAAGGTATGTTCCGTTTTCCGCGAATTTGTATAGGTTGTTTTGCCATAATTAAATCAGTCCGTTTGTTTCAAGAGAAACACATTAATGGCCATCGATATTTTTCTGTTATATGGATAAGGGCTGATATGTATTCTGCCCTGGAAGGCCACTACCTTAGCATTTTAGGTATGAAGTACTTGAGTTCGCGCCATTATCTGCAGTAATGTGTAAACAGGCGTTACAGGAGTATTGTTTCCCTTCCGGCATGACGCACGAAGTGCGACTCATCAAAACAAGGCCATCTATATGACATATCAGATCAACGCGGGGCATCCAACACCTTCCGCCATTCAGGCATCCACAGTTTTACTCATTATTCTTGGCAGCGCTGGTTTGAATCAGTCCATGCTTTGGACATCGTCTGGGTTGAAATTTCATGACAACGGTCCACTCACACGCAAGATAATTGCTACCTTTCAGGTATTCTCTTGGGTTAAGGGAATGACATATGGTTCGATTTGATCGGTCTTCCCCACCTTCAAATGCTTACGTGCCGGTACCCGACGGACCCATTCACCAGTTCACCTCTATTCGCTTCGATCGGGATGTCGATGTTGATGTGTTTCGATTCCCACGGAGGGCTTTCACTAGCTAGATATGGCCTTTAGACGGGAGCGTAGACGATCTCTTTGCCCAATTGCCGATCAGTTAAATGCTGGCCTTCATCACTGCACTCATATTTTTTTCCCATCCAGCTTTTGTCTTGCCTTGTGAGCACATATAGTTTGTCTCCGTCTCCTAAGGCAAGCATAGCTAAGAATTCAAGCACGAGTAAACCAACTCCTATGCTCCCAGCGAAGTGCAGATTCTGAACTTCGAATCATGGTCTCACGGTCGTGGGCGCAATTGCAATGACAGAGGAAGAGCGCGTGTTGCATAGCAATGAGTTGTCACTACTCTCCCTAACGACCGGAAGGGCAATCCAACAGGCTCGGTCTTCCGCGTTAGAAGCACTGCACAATCATTCGTTTTACAAGTACGACAATGAGAGTGTCCCGCTCTCTCGAAGAGACACGGACGCTTCAGCTGCGTCACTGAGCTGGAAGAAACGAATCAGGCACTTTACTTGGGCCTTTTTTACTCTTTCAATGAGCACTGGTGGTATCGCAAATGCCTTATATAACGGTAAGCTTGTATTGTTGGCATTTCCCCCTCCTGGATGCTGATTTGAGAAATAGTTCCTTATAAATTCCGCGGCCTGGAAACGATCGGCATCATAATCTTCCTGTTTAACATTGCACTATACATTATAATATGGTGTTTTCTACTGCTACGATTCTACCTATATCCATATACCTTCAAATTATCACTTACGCATCCAACGGAGTCATTGTTTGTGCCTGCGTCTATCGTCTCATTTGGAACAATATTGATCAATATTTCTCAGTACGGCCCAGAGGCTACAGGACCTTGGCTAAGTTATGCTGTCGGCGTGTTATTCTGGATCGATGCGGCTCTTGCAGTGATCCTGTCTGCCGGTATCTATCTGCTATTGTACGTGTCATTTCTCTTCCTCGTTATACAAAGGGCATTGAATGCTCACCTTGCCTTAGGTGGTCAACCCAGACGTTCACGATAGCCCAGATGACACCTATATGGATCTTCCCGGCATATCCTATGTTGATAATCGGTCCTCATGCAGGGATCTTAAGCGCAAAACTTGAACCCTCTCGGGCCTTACCTATCATCATTGGGGGAACAACGATACAGGGCACGGGCTTCTTAGTATATTTAAGTGTATCGGCGGCCTATTTGACTAGACTAATGACTCAGAAATTACCTAGGGAAAATGTGCGTCCTGGTATGTTTGTCTCGGTTGGTCCCAGTGCCTTCACTGTCTCAGGGCTTGTGACGATGGCTGCCCATGCAAAGCGATGCTTTCCTGATGACTTTATGGGTAACGGTGCCCTGGCTGCGAATATTCTGGAAGTGGTTGTCAATTTCGCTTGTCTGTGGCTCTGGGGGTGAGTCTCCATGATCACCTCATGCTTCAGCAGATCGACTGACGTCTACCTAGCCTGGCAATATTTTTCTTCTTTATTGCCACTTTTGCTCACTGGTCAACCATCGGCCCTGGTCGAATGAATTTTTCAATGGCGTGGTTCTCATTTGTCTTTCCCAACACTGCCTTGATCACTGCCACGTTCGCTATTGGGAACGCTTTCTCATGCAAGCCGATTCTGATCATAGGCTGTGCCATGATTTTTCCTCTCGTACTAATGTATATCTTCGTCTTTTACATGATGATTCGCGCCATCGTGTTACGGCAAATAATGTGGCCACAGAAGGGTGAGGACAAGGATGAGGGCGGATTTGAGATTAATCGAATCAAGCCCGAGACTCCTGGTGAACAGACTCCTGTCTGATAAAAGGAATGTGGCCGTGGACTCGTGGACCTTGAGGCTGCAGTTCATATAACCCACCGAGAGAGCTTCTGTCCTTCCACAGGATCTACAACTCGACGCCAACGACTTGCAATTTTGATATCCAGCACCGTTTTGCATGCTTGATACCCTTTTCTACGATTAGCATTTTAAATGGAAATAGAACGGAGCTATGCCACAGAAAGTTTGTCATATCAAAATGGGATAAATGGAGGCGCAGGAGGTCTAACTAAGCCTGTGCTCATCCTGCAATGATTTGCAGCTAAGCACCTGTATCATTTAACGTAGATATAAGCCATGGCTTGTCTGAACAACCGAGATCCTCGCCTCGACCTTTGCTGGAAAACATGGTAAGCTCGTCATTTCACCCTGACCTAGACTCAGACAGGCAGTTACTGCTCCAACCCCCACACTGGTAAGCTTTTGATTGGTTGAAATGGCTCACATCAAGCCTTCTGTGGTAAGTTGCCTCAATCCCATGTGGCATGGTACCGGAATTTCCTTACTTCCATGGTTCCACACCTCAGTTTAGGTATAGATCAGATGCGCGCAATAGTTACCGCCCAGACGTGACACAGGCCGTTTTTCCCTTTTTTTTTTTTTTCTTTTTTTTTTTTTGTCTTGGCTTTCTTACCTCTCTACTTCTACTGGATATCTTTTAAGGTACATTTTCATTTTATCTCGCACAAAAATCCCTTCGAAGCTATTGTCCGCTCATTGATCTTCTTCCATCGAGAAGTTACCCCTCCACGCTTCATTCTTTGAACTGTCGATCGGAAGATATCTCGTCGCCAAGATGACGCAAAAATTCTATGTGACATACAACCAGGTATGCTTGTTCGATCGCCTGATCATTGGATGGCTGCGACGGTATTGCACGAGAAAATCAATATTCGGAGAAGGCGCACGTGTGCAACCTGCATCTGCATCTGCCTTATTTTCCTCACCATTACCTTGCAGCCCAGCGACACCAAATGTGCTTCGGCTCTTTTTGTCTATGACGGTACGCTAACGCTTTGAATTGACAGGTCCACAAGTTGTGCCAGACCTCCGCCGAGAAGATCCTGGACACCTTCCAGCCCAATCTTATGATTGCCATTGGTGGTGGTGGTTACGTTCCTGCTCGTATCCTTCGGTATGCCGACCAGTTCCAGTGTTAGCTCAAAGGCTCATGCTGATCAAAACCTTCTATCAGCTCTTTCCTCAAGCGTGCTGGCGAGCCCAACATCCCCATTCAGGCTATCGGCCTGTCTCTCTACGAGGACTTGGGTCGTGGTGACCCCGAAGAGGTTCCCGGAACCAAGGTGACCCGGACACAATGGCTCGATCTCAGCTCTCTCGAGATGGCCAATCTAATTGGCAAGAACATCCTCATCGTCGACGAGGTCGATGACACCCGGACAACCCTGGAGTATGCAGTCCGTGAGCTGCAGAAGGACGTGGAGATGGCTCAGAAGCAGCTGGGCCGTGAGGCCGAGAAGACCAATTTCTTCGTCTTCGTCCTTCACGTATGTCTTGATCTTTCAATCTTCTAAGAAAGGCGATTTAGCAGAGACGTTGGCTGACTTTCCATTAGAACAAGAACAAGTTGAAGAAGGGCGAGTTGCCTGCGGATATGATGGAATCTGGCCGTTATCACGCCGCAGTCACAACTGAAGATGTGTGGATCTGCTATCCCTGGGAAGCCAAGTACGTACTGGACTGATGTCGCCGTCCTCGTTTTCTCGATCACTAACGGAGGCTCCAACAGGGATATCGAAGAGCACGACAGACTTGCCATGGAGAAACCCCTTGTTTAGGGTTCCAGGTCGAGAAACTACATCGTATGATTGCTTCATACTTTTTGCTTTGCATAAATCGCCCGCTTTTTAGCACCCTTGCATATTTTCTTTCATTTGCTTGCACATATAAAGTTTTCTGTTTTATCTTTACCGAGCTTGATGAAGTTCATGTTGGACATGTCACTTTTACGAATGGTGTTTTGAGAGGCTCTCCGGCAGAGGAAGCAATGCATATCAAGGCCCGTGATGGGAGGTCTGACTTATTTGATCGTGAACGAATCAAACACAAGAAAAAGTTATTTCTCATTCTAAGTTCATGAAATCAAGAAGACTCATAGGCATCGGTAGGCATTCTTGTTCGACGTTGGTCCATCGGTCGATGTCATGCTTAATCCTTAGTATGGATCGACTTGGGACAGTGTGATACTCTAGACCCAATATCATAGATCACCGAACCCGGGAGATAGACTCTTATCACTTCAGTCTCTCCAGAGTCTAACGAAATGTCATCATCTTTGTATCGAGCTTTGCGCGAGGGAGTACTTGAGTCATCATTTCAATCTAGATAGAAGCGCGAACAGGAAGAGCTTGAGCTGATGAAAGCACATATCCAACAGATTGCTGATACCGGGAAGCAACGCCGAGCAAACACAACAAGGATACATCTTAGTCAACGTCAATATCCTTGCTGCGCAGGTCGGCCCTTGCCTGCTCAATCTCCTTCTGCAACTCCTGGTGTGCCTCGGGACAGTCGTTGAATGTCAGGATAGCCAGACCGAGTCGGCCACCCAGGTAGCAGGCGAAACATATTAGGCCGTAGAAGGGAAGCTGGTAAGCAAATTGCGCAAGGGTCAGCTGGCAACTTGACAACTGTAAACAGCGAGCGGAACAGAGCAGAGGAACGTACAACCGGGATGATTTCATTTTGGAAAGTTTCGTTCAGGGGTACGAGCCCCAGGTATAGGACGAGGTAGAGCTAGATTGGGGCAGGTGTCAGTAGAATTAGGCATTTTTGAGCAGTAATCTGCCACGTACAGAAGACACAAGCAGAAGAATCGAGAGGGTTTGCTGAGCGCGCGTCATGGTGAAGGAATGTGGTGGTTGACGGGGGATAAAAGAGATAGGAAGAGATTCAATGAGAGTATATTGAGCGTTCAACTCAGACGCAATTGAGACAAAATGATGACAACAGTAAGAAAGAAGGACTCGGGGTCGAGCTGCCACCAAGGAGTTGTCTACTGTATCTCCCTAACTTTATGGGATCTGTCTCTCGGTACCTTACATTTACTGGCTGGATACGGGCGGCCCCATGGCCGGTATGTCCTCCGAAACGTTAGCAGTATACTGTTCTTGAGGTTGTTATATTTCGAGGACAATCGCAACTAATCAGAGTAAGTACCAAAACCGATCGTTGTAACTCAATCGGCGGAGCCTTAAAGAACAGCTGGCAATAATTCATTTTGTTATGGCTCGAAAGGCTCTATGAGAAGACAGGCCTTGAACAGGGGACCTGAGATTGTATGGTAATAATAAATTACAGTATGAACAACCCGGACGGAAAGCTCACTTAGCAAGGTACCTTAGGTTCGTCTTAATCCGATCCACATCAGACTATCATCGATATCATTGTAGACTTTACTTAGACCGAAGGGTACAAGACATCCACGTTCCTTCAGTGTCCTGTTTCATATTTGGTTCATCTGGGCCATACAGAGCGAGAAAATAGCCCCCGGAAAAAGGGATTAAAGTGGCAATCCCCTGACAGCTTTCTTAAGTACAGACACGCTTGCTTGAGACGAGGCCTGCTTGCCTTGCTGTACTGTCTGCGGTATACCTCGTATTGACAGGAGAAGCTATTTACGCAACTGCTTTCGAAGATATGATCGCCGACAGCAAGCTGGATGTTGTTCAAACGGCTGGACCTGATGTTGAAGGTCAAATTGCCAAGGAGACATCCAGCCGGGCAGAAAATAACATAGACTGTCCTTCATTGGGCCAGATATTGTCTAAATTGAGTCCAGGGCCGTCAATTCTACCGGTGCAGACAATTTCTTCGGTCCCAGTTGACGAGCAAGTGGCCCTTTTGCGACGCTTAGAAGATGCACTTGCAGAGGCTACAGGCGGAGCTGAGAGCTTCGAGGAAGCGCAGACCATTCTAATGGAACTCTGGAAGTGCGGATCCAGTTATCTGGCGCTAGCAGCTGATGCTCTGGCAAACGGGAGTAGAAACGGTGCGTGGTCTTGGGCTGTTTCATCATCGGAAGATACTGACTGTCCTCCGCTTAGCATCCTGGAGACTCCCATACGGGCGAGCTGGCATCTTGAATTTCTTCCTTCAGATCATCGCCTCGAGAGAGTTTGATGACAATGATGTACTCCTTCATGCTCTACGGTTGGTCGGCAATTCCTGTGCCGACACTGGTAAGCTGCATCATTGATGAATGACCGAAGTTACGGTAATTTTGACCTTCACCAGATGAAAACAGAGCCCTTGTTGTCAAGGATAACTATACAGCTGCTATTCTCAACCGTCTTAGCCCAGATCTTGTGCATGTCATGATTCCTGTTATATACAACATCTGCATAGATTATGGTCGGTATATCCCCCAGTGTTAGGCTATGGGTTCTAACGGTTATACAGAGCCAGCCCAAAGTCAACTGGCTGCGAACAAACTAGTATATATCCTTTTGAGACTGATCAAGGATGGAATGCTCGCAGATAATGAGGCGCTTCTTGACTTCTCTTACGAGCTCATCGAGCTGCTCGCAGAGCAAGGTAAGGTCTACCTGTCATAGCCGCGTTTCATGCTAACAAAATTGATGCGTAGAACAAGGATCCCGAGAATCGCCAGGGGGGACAATTCTACTTCTCTTGGATCTTTTGTCTGAGGAGGGAGTTGCTCTCTCTCGATTTGTATGCCTTGCTAATTGTCTTATGACCTTTCTAGACAAGCAACGATTCCAGGATATCTGTGTTAGTCAATGTATGGTTGAACGAGTGTTGTCCGTGCTCAAACAGTCGTTATATATCAAAGCAGACCCTTCGTCAAGTGGCGATGCCCAAGCGTTGGCGCAGCTCCAGCTGAAGATCAACCAAACACTTTCAGAAGTCTCTGCATCACCCAAATTCCCCGAGGTATATCCCCTCGAGTCTCCTCTCGTTCAGACCTTGAAAGATTGGCTAGCTTCCACAGAAGACCAACTTCAAATCTGTTCATGTGTGATGCTGGGCAACTTGGCACGATCGGACGCGGTGTGCGAAGCGATGGTGCGGAAGATGAACATACAAACTATGTTGATATCGATTCTGAGATCTGATGCAAGAGGCGCGGTTCTCCATTCCGCACTTGGAATTCTGAAGAACTTGGCTATAGCTGGCGATAACCGACAATGTCTGGGCGATGCTGGGATCATTCCTGCAGTGTCACGTCTATGGGGATATGAGACGGTTCCTCAAGTTCAATTTGCTGCAACAAGCATTGTTCGGCAAGTCATCATCTCATCGATCGCGAACATTTCGCGTCTCTTGGAACTTGCTCCTACTGGCGAGAACTCCTCGACCTCCCGACAGACATACCTCTCATCGTTACTCTCTCTGTGTGAGAAATCGGACTCCACACCAATCAAAACGGAGGTTGGACGGATCGTAGCTTCAATTTGCCGCACAATTGTCCCAAAGTCTCGCGAAGCGGACAGCGAGGCTAGCACTCTCCTTGAGCGTCTGTTCACTATGCACGAGGGTGTCGCGCTTCCAGTTGGTGCTATGATTGCTCAATCGCAATGGCCTGTGGTCAGGAGCGAGGGCTGGTTCGCCTTGGCTTTGATGGCTTCGACCAAACATGGCACTGCTGCCGTTACCCACTGCTTGCAGAAGCTGGGCTTATACCTGTTATTGGAAGAGACCATGACCACGCCTGCTTCTGACTCGGCGGATGAAGCGGACAAATTGAAATCAGCCAAGGATTGCGATAATATCGTTGTTCTTATTCAAGAGCTATTGAAAAATGATGTAAGTAGTAGTGCCTTCCTCCACATCTGCAAGCATCTACTAATGTCGAACTCTCTGCAGACTAATGCACTCTCAGCTTCGCAGAGAGCCACGTTGGAGCGGCTCATGCATAGCCATGTCTCACAGCATCTGCAAGGGACAAGACTGAATTGAGATTCTGCCCCTTACCTCTCCGATCTTCAATATCGAAACAATTTGTAGATATATGGTTACGGGTTTACATGCCAAGTCTTAGACCATGCTGGTTGATCCTGATGGTCGGATTCGTTTGTCGATTTTGGAAAAGGGGTCTATAAAAAGGGTATAACTACCCTATATCTGGTCTATATAGATGACATGAGAATCAATGATGCGTGACCGATCCATTACTCCGGTACACGAGTTGCTCAGCAACCAGACACTCAGGAAACTTTGGGACAAATCATTTCTTTCGCGTACGCCTCGTACCGTTGAAGAATATCGGTAGAGTCCAGATCTTCGGCGCCTGCGTCCGCCGAGTAATGTGCCGCCAACCCTTTGCCATCGATGATAGTGCGTTTGGTAGGCTTATTGGCATTCTCCACAAATCCGAATGGTACGTAGGAACTTACGTGGAGGATGCTAGACTGCACCGCATTCGCATCAGCATCCCAGAAGCACAGAAGATTCGGGCTGACGTCTGCAGGATTGCTCCATTTGGGGAATTTGTATCGGTGAAGTTCGTCCAATTCAAGGTGGTGCAGGAAAGAGTAATGCTGTTGAGCTTTGACAGTCCAATCAGTAAAGCCCGGTCCATCAGTGGTGTACATGGATGTGCTGATCGGAGTCCGATCGACCTGTTCATCATCTGAAAGGAGCCAGCGATGCTTGTTGCCGGGAGGAGCAAATCCTTTTAGGACTCGGAAATCTTCTGGTCCCGTCCACGGCGGAAGATTTGAAGTACGCCAATCCAGATCTGCTGCAGGTGGCAGTTGCGCAGCTGCCGAAGCCTGATGAAAAACTTCTGGGAGGTAGGGCAAAGCAATCCCGGAATGACTGTGAAGTGCCTCAAGAGCTGCGTGGTTGATGACATTGGCAGAGACCACTAACGAATTCGAGTTGTCAAGCATTGTTCTGACAATGGTTGGAATGGTGTGGTCTTCCAGAAAGACAACATCGCCGTCCAGCCAGACGAACAGTGTACGACTATTCGGTTCCCGGAAAACATCAGCTGGCGATGTCCAAATGCTGTAGGCGGACGTCTCTCGGACAATCGAGGCCAGCCATTCAAGACTCGCTGTATCATTCGACTGCGGAATAAAAACCACTTTGTCAAGGAACCCATGATTGTTGGCAAGATGTTTCTGAGGCCAATCAGTTCAACCAGTTCGTCACAACAGGAGAAGATCCAACAATACCTGCAGATAACAGTCCAAAACAGACGTCTGCTCATGATGTTTGTAGGGTACCAGTGCAACGATGTCAAACCCCGCTGGTTTCTCAAAATGACCAACACCACGGGAATACGCATGAAAGGGGCCGGAGGAGGTTCTGCGGGATAGCAGTGAAAGCAGCCCTACTTCAATGAGTGAAGGATAACAGCTGCATATGCTGATGAACACAATAAGCATGCTGGTATAGGTGATGGCACCCCACTTCAGTATATTGGTCCATGTCAGGTCCCTCGAGCCATCCTCGTTTTGCGATTCTATATCTCCGAGCTTTTCGAGGCGACTCATACTGGACTGGCATGACCGTGCCTCAAGGGTATTCAACAGGATCAAGCAGGGGAAGTCTCATGCCTGAAGACCAAAGTCCAATATCTCCGCCTAGGTACTCGTCTGGATACTTTAAAGGCATGACGACCGGCAAACACTACAGCCAATAGGTAGCTATAGTGGAGTGTGAAAACATTGCTGTTTGCGGGCATCGCAACAGAGAGACCCAAAAAATCAGTCAGCGAGCTCAGTACCGTTTTGACCAAGTAATATCTACAGACACAGCGAGAGACTGCCTGCGCCGGAACAGGTAATAATGGTGGTAATCAGGTGGTTGGTGGCTGGAAACGCCTGGATTCTGGAATGTGGCCCATCGAAGAACTACCTTAGATAATTAAGTCAACAGACCGACCGTAATACGGAACCGATCCACCTCTCAGAGATGTAGAGTAATAGCTTCTGAGCCCTCAATGTCAACTCTCATCCCATGAATCATCGTGACGATTGGAGAGAAAGGAAATGTTCCTGATCCGATGCTGCCGATGACGTCGTGACACGTGCGGCGCCCGCCTTGGGTTGGTCTCTCTCTCCGGTCCTCCACCAGGCAATATCACATCAACCTTCCCATGGCGGCCTTCAGGTTCACCCGGAAGCCTTGATCTACTCCTCGATGACTTTTCTGGGTCCGAAAAGGCTTTCCCTTGCATGATAATATGAGGACGGCCACCCTCTTTGGCCGTTTCTTTTGGTGCCGAGGTGGTGGAAGTCCGCAACTACTAACCCGCTTTGCAACGCCATTTCGGTTCCGCTCAAAACATACGCCATGGCCTCCAGGTCCGTGGAGATCATTTCACAGGAAGGCGCCCGTTGGAAGAACGGTACTGTTTGCGGCTCTGACGCCGGTCGCCTTCTTAGAGTTGGCGGAGAATGGAGATGGTCATGACAAGACTGGCGAGATGCAGATGCTAGAAGTTTCGCGTCAAGAGATTCGTAAAAGTGTCTCCGAGGATGCGCGCGGCTTGACGAAACTCTGTCAAGAACTCTTTGTCTTTTGGTACTGCTACATATACGACCCAATCGCTACGGGTTTTCGGTTCGTCCATTTGGCGTTTGTTTTCATTCCTGTTATCATTACAGTGCCTGCTATATGGTTTGGACGGCGACTCGAAGGTGGAAAGGGGGAGCGGGCAGGAGCCGTTTGGTGGTACAGCTTTCTAGTTCGGTCAATGGAGCGTGCTGGTCCAGCCTTCATCAAGGTGAGCGCCCATCGTACATGAGTTGGCTACCAGGCGCTTACTGACTACCTCCTAATAGCTCGGACAATGGGCTGCGTCGCGCACCGATATCTTTCCGCCGGAAATGTGCAACATTATGTCTTCACTACATTCCCATGCTCCTGCGCATTCGTTGCATCAGACTAAAAAGACGATAAGCAAGGCTTTCAATGGTCTACCATTTGAGGAGATTTTTGAGGAGTTCTACGAGGAACTGCTAGGAGTTGGGGCTATTGCTCAAGTATACAAGGCAAAGCTCAAACCGAGCCTGGCTGTGATGGACGATCAGGCTCTGACCCTTGAGGACAGAAGCTTCCGCGGAAAGGTAAGAAAGAATGTCGATGTTCTGGTAAAGAGTTCGCCTCGACGGGTTCCGTCATCCTACGTAGCCATTAAAGTGCTCCATCCAAAGGTTGAGCGCGTGATCCGAAGGGATTTGCGAATCATGTCTTTCTTCGCATCGCTGATTAATGCCATCCCCACAATGCACTGGTTGTCCTTGCCAGACGAAGTACACCAGTTTGGGGAGATGATGAAACTACAACTGGACCTCAGAATCGAGGCATCCAACCTTGTGATCTTTCGCCAGAAGTTCAAATCACGAAACACCGCTTGGTTTCCCTACCCATACTTGGATTACACCACACGCGAAGTACTTGTCGAAGAATTCGCCCAAGGGATCCCCTTGGAGACTTTCTTGGACGTTGGAGGGGGTGTTTACCAGCAAGAGATCGCAAACGAAGGTCTGGACGCGTTCCTTCATATGCTTCTGATCGACAACTTTGTTCACGCTGATTTGCACCCGGGGAATATAATGGTCCGATTTTATCAACCGGCTGAGCTAGATTTATCACTCGGCAAGCGCAGTCGGGTTTCAGATGCGCCAACTGCCGCCGAAGCTGATGTAACCGAGACTGTACTGGCACGATTGAGGCCGCACGCCCATAATCGGGAGGCCTGGAACGCTGCTCTTTCCCAGCTGAATACTGAGGGCTATCGCCCCCAGCTCATTTTTATCGACACTGGCCTAGTGACCCAGCTCAACGAGACCAACCGGAGAAACTTCCTCGATCTGTTCCGAGCGGTAGCCGAGTTTGACGGGTTCAGAGCGGGCCAATTGATGGTTGAACGGTGCCGTCAGCCGGAAGAAGTCATCGACGCGGAGGTCTTCGCGCTGAAAATGGAGCACCTGGTCTACAACATCAAATCCCGGACATTCGCATTAGGCAATATCAAAATTGGGGACGTGCTGAGCGAGGTCTTATCCATGGTTCGAAGCCATCACGTTCGGCTCGAGGGCGATTTTGTCAATGTTGTCATCTCTATCCTTCTTCTCGAAGGCATCGGTCGAAGTCTGGATCCAGCCCTGGATCTCTTCAAGAGGTAGGTTGATTCTTTTGTCTCTCTGTTGATATCAGGGGTCTTCTCGGCCCAACTATTCCACAATCCATGACTAATTCAAACAGTGCTCTTCCGATCTTGCGGCAGCTTGGTTCCGGTGCGACTCTTCTCAGCTCCGTCCGTTCGGGCGATACTTCGATGCTTCGTGTCTGGGTTGGTCTCGAGGCGCGTGGCCTCCTCCAGGCTAGTATTGAGAGTGTGGAGCAGTGTGTGAAATATGACCTGTTGTCTCCAAACATATAACGGACGGAGAAACAGCGGCCCCTCACGTTTCATCTAGAATTGTTTTTCTACTTACACAAAATTCGGACACTGGCCGGAGTCCAAAGGTAATATTTACGTTTCCAGGTCTTACGGGTACTGCCTCGATTATGCGATGCAAACGCTGCAATGATTGATGCTTCAAAGTCAGTTCTCGAGATTTTCAGAAGTTGCCAGCTGATTCCTCCAGTCGACTGCAGCAAGCTCAAGCAGTCTCTGGTCGTCAAGAGTGAGAGCCTCACTCAATCGATTTCCAAACCCAGTGATATTCATGAAACCCTGCTCCTGTCATATAAAGGTTCTTCGCCGTACTACTGCTGATGGTGGTTTGGCTCGTGATATGTACATTGACTCGATGAACAAATAGTGATCTAGTTAAATAGACATCCCAACCATGCATACTCGTCTGCGATCAAAAAAGGAAATCGATCGCTCCTACGATTTTGTGCTCGGTAAATTAGAAGTGTCTGTGTATATATGCTCTTGCGACACATTAATATTTCTGTATAGTACAATGCCCTAGAGACCGGTGAGAGGAGATGGCGGAAGGAAAACAGAGAAAAGCATATGAGCCCATACTCAAACAAGACCGGATACCACTAAACTCCATTACCAATTGCTTGTATAAGCAGGAACGCGCATTCAAGCATGTGCACGTGAAGCGAAGAGATGAATAACAGCAAAAGAAGTGATGTCGAGAATTGAATGGTTCGTCCAACTGTCAGAGTCGCCCGCGCTCTCAAGTATTTCCCCATAAGAAAAATGTCGGTTCATCCAATCGTACGCTTTTGCGTGTTGGCCGCAGAGCGTGTTATTA
This sequence comes from Aspergillus udagawae, assembly GCF_001078395.1. NCBI lineage: Eukaryota > Fungi > Ascomycota > Eurotiomycetes > Eurotiales > Aspergillaceae > Aspergillus > Aspergillus udagawae. The sequence goes on along the minus strand of NW_025091274.1, from coordinate 119,814 downwards.
TGGATTATTGTTCTCTCGCACGGCACCGCCGCTGGCTCTCCACCAAACGTCGCCGCCCCATCTCATTAGACGCTCAACGGCCGCCGTTGGGGTGTCTAAAGCTGGTCTGATGTCGAGGTAGAATACTGGCTCACCAGTTGGCTCGGGAGGACCGGAATAGTAATCAATCACGTAGCGGACTTCTTTGGGACCAGACGGCGTCTGTCGCAGGACAAACCAATCATGGCGATCAAAAGGTGGATTTGTTCTGTAGGATATTCCGTGTAAGCACGGTCTCAAAGTCAATGGAAATCATTCTCACTCACTCAAACTTCGCGGGATACAGCCGTCCTAGAGCTTGAAGTATTTGCGCCTTGGGGGTAAGCTCTTGTGGCCGACCCTTGAACCTGAGGAGTCGAGGTTCACTGGCTGGATCGATATTTCCGGTCATCTCCTGCTTCATTGCTTCTAAGGCAATGCCTTGCTCTCCCTTTCGGCACTTTTCCCATGCTTGCCCCAGGCCTTTGGCAAATATGCGCTCCCATCCAACTATTTCAGCCCAGGCACCTTCATTCAGGAAATTGTGGACCGCCACCATAGCTTCGACGGCATCCTGTGGCGTGTCGGTGTAACCTTTACGGAGCATGGCGTTGTACATTTGCTGGGGGGAGGGGTACTCCCATGTGCCGTCTGCATCGCCTCTAGGTATGGAGGAAGGCTCTCGTTCCACCGGCAGGTCTACAGTTTGATTCGGTGCTCGCTCTTGAGAAATCGAGGAGAACATGTAGTTAAGAGGGTTCAGCTTTGACAAAGTCGATCTAGTTTCGGGAGCGGGAGGCCGAGGAGAGTCCGTCACGGTAGTTTTCGACTGTACATAGAACGGAGAGTCTGCGGACCGAACAGGGCAGGAGCTGGAGGTATCAGACCGAGCAGACGGCGAAGACAAGGCTGGAGGAGCGTTGGAAGCATGCATGGGACATCCTGGCTGCATGAAGTTGATTAGAATGTTTCTGGGAGGTGCCAACAGGATCTTGTACTCACTGGAGGGGACGCATCAGAGGAAGCCAGAGGATTTGGTGCCACAGGCGTTGGCTTTGGCTGCGGATCTGCCCAAAACCAACCCATATTGGAGGTGCTATTACAGTATAAATAGCAAAGAAGAAGATATTGAGGCTGAAGATTTAATTTCAAATTCGCTCGAGTGTTGAAGCACGGATGAATCAATGGAGTATATTTCCTACAGTTTAACATCCAAAAAACTTTCGGCCAGATGACATAATAATAATGTCCGGCAAGAAATAACTAGATCCTCGGATAAATCGGTCCGTAACCTTATCATGTCCTTATCACGTGATTATATAAATCAACGAGCCAATCATGTTGATGGCATACGGAAGAGAGGATGAGGAAATCCACCAGCTGTGATGGATGAGGTATACAGGCATTTATCCATTACGGCAGCGATGTTTAGTTGCTATGAATTTCGCTTCTGATTCAATTCACTTGATAATATGCTTTGATCTTTCACTACACTAAGGCATGCTTAGAGGTCTAAGTCGGTATAGCTCGGATTTCATGGCTTTGATAGCTTTATATACGCTTTGCTACTTGGAGTGTGACACAAAATGAATGCTTCTGGGTACCCAAATGCTGCCTGGAAATCCAGATCAGTCCCATGGCGATGAGCTGGAACACATCCCGATACATCGTTCCGAAAGGACTCCGATTACAGCCTCCTCCCAGGCTGATTTCCAGATTGCTCCGTGAATATCAGGTAGATAGAAATAGTCCGCCAAAACGTCCGCTACATGTTCCCATTTCTGCCAGCCACGAAGCATGGCCAACTGAGCAAGCCGGTCAATGAACCAGGAATGTTCCACCTGTCCGGCTGAACCTTGAGCCCCGATGAATAGCATCCACGCGAGTAGTCCGTATATGTCCTTGGGAGACTTTGGTCCTAATAATAGTGAGCAACTGCTCATAGATGCTTTCAAGTGCTTAGTCAGGGCGCGACCCAGCCCACTCGATGGTGGTGATACTATAAGAAACTGATTGAGAAAGCAGATACAGGCGACTCTGGTGGCAGCTTCAATAGGACTGATGTCCAGTTGTGTTCCAAAAGGTGAGCTTTGATGGCCATCGGTGTATATATAAGAAAGGAGCCGGTGTTCAGTCTCGCAATTTACCACGCGAAAAAGCTCATGATCCTCAGGATAAACAGAGGCGGGTCTCTTCCTGTAGGCCTGACTGTAAAGAACTATATCACGCATCACATGTAAGATTCTCAGTAGAGGAAGACTGAGAAGGTTATTGGCAAAGAAGGCTGCACCCAGCCTCGTTAACACCGACGAAGCGGGTGGTCTAATCCGTTGTTGAACACTAGACGGAACTGGTCGGAAATCCCAGGGAAGAGGGAACAATGGCTTGGTCATGAGGCCCGACGCCGCTTTCACATCGGACCTGATCTCACAATTAACACGATCCCTGAATATTTGGGGTGCCACTACATACGTGATGATGGCTGCCAGCATCGAAGATTGGGTAATGCCATCTGCCATGAGGCCTCCCCGCAACTCCACCATGCGTTTCAAGCCTCCTAGATGTATTCGAGCTTCGTCGAACATGCCTATGATCAGCTGCGGAGGATTAGAAAAAAGACTCGACATCTAAATATGGGCATCTAGCGCAAGGTCGAAAGGAAGAGCTAGAGCAAGAAGGTAGCCCTTACTGTACTTGTCAGCAGATTGACCATCGTGTCAAACGATTCATCGCTCAGTGCACGATTAGAATCACACATTTTAGCGTTCATCTCTTGCATGCATCTGACTTTCATAAAATAGTAATCTGCGTCGGGTTCGATTTGGCGAGAGCTATCCGGTACACGGGAGAAACCGATGTGATATTCATCCAATACAGCTCTATGAGCCGCACACATAGTCATTAAACCAAAAAAGCTTCCTGGATCCGAGAATGCTGATTTGACCATCAATCCAGTCTCAGCCTGCTCGTTGATCATATGCTCCTCCGGAAACGTCATTGGAACAAAGACAGACTTCCCTTCTCGACGCTAAACGTTAGCCAGGTGTCGGAGGAATGTATCTCAAGTCTTCCTCCCGATTGCAGCTATTGCAGGAAGTTCTGCCGTGCCAACACCAGAAAGCTTCGTGCGGCAATTGATGGCACAGTGTGGTGAAGGTAAAAGACCAGAACACTCACAATAGAAGACGAGACGAGCAACCCTCGACGGGGCCTGATCGGCACCTGGCAGTGAAACAAATGGATCAAGAAGCCAAGATGGTGAAAAAGCCAGAGGGCTGGGCGCAGGAGTCGGTGGCGCTGAATAACCAGCTCTCCATACGATCGGTCGCCGTCGTCCTTGTACGGATCTAAGATGGCTATGGGCGGGATTGGAGTCTGCCAGCGAGGAAGATGCGGGTAATGGAGAAGCCACCCCTGCTTCTAACAGATACTCCGACGTGGCGCTTTCCACCTGCGGTGAAATCGACGTAGACGGTGAAGGTTGTTTTAGACGGGATTCGCGCTTTGGGACTCTCTTCAAGCCAGCAAGTCGCTCTCGCCTGCGCACGTCACGCATAACATGAGAGCGAATGGCTTTGCGCGCATTGGCGTCTTTAATTCTCTTGGAGCTCAGATCATCGTCATGGTCGATGAAGGTGAACATTGGGCGGTCAATCGCAGCAGGATGGATGGGGCTCGATGCTGGACGATTCGTAGTAAGCAACCGGATTATTCGATTTGACTTAATCTGACATCAAACTGCTATCCTGTAGTGTGTGACACCTGATTGATAGGAATATTGGTCGTGAAGCTGGGTATGCCAGCGAAGTAGCAATGGATCTGTTGCACAGAAACAAAGAATTTCATAGATTGCGGAATAAATCAGGGGAAAGGGTCATCGCCATCTCGAGCTCTCTGGCTCAGGTACACAGTAATCGCCAGGCAATGCAACATTCCTTGTTTAGAGGACTTCTCAGAATAGTATTATACCAGCTTCAATTTTGTATACAAGACAGTTTCAAGCCGTTAAGCAGACGACAGAAGAGATACGATAAGGGTAGAGATCTGAAAGGGAATAAAATTTGATGCGCCATGTGGGAATATCCTATAATGGGCACTGCAGACGACAGAATAGAAGAACGAACCTTTGGATTCATGAAGGTTGGGAACCCCCCGAACCTCATGATGACGGTCCATTGCCAGGCTTGGAGAGAGCCTCACGAAAGTATCCTAAACAAGTAGCAGTGAAGGTTAAATTATCAACCTACTGCCCCAGGAACCTGCAAGTGCAACTCCGACACGGGGGCACAAGCAGCGGCCATGCAGCAAGTGCTAGTATGGCTACTCGAGGACGAAGTAATCTGTGAGATGGAAGATCTTATTGGGGCACAGTGTGTATGTCGTTAGCACTTATGCAGTCCCACAACACATGAACACGTGTGAGTACTGTATGATGATCATATCATGATACAGATTAATAATAATCATGATAAGAATGGGTTGAAGGTGAGATGAACAGGCAACGAACGATCCAAGATGGACGAAAGTTGCCAAAGAGTGAGAGAGGATACGAATAATGGGAAGTGATCTATCATAGGAGTAAGATACCTCGACTAGAGAGGTACTTCTATCAGCACTACTCTATAGTTATCTAATATATTATCTATAATTATTACTCAGTCCAGCCTCAGCGCTATCGACTGTAGTGTAACTTTCTCTTGTCCGGTACCAACTTTGTCATAATGCATCTCTTCCTATCATTGTCGATCTTTTAGAAGAATTCGCCTTGTTCCAAACTTTGGTTGCAATCATCATAATCATCGCCGTTGTTGCCTTGCAGGATCGCGGATGAACTGCTTTGCCTCCTTTTCTATCAATAGATATCTAAATATTGACCTACTCTACGCTATCCACTGAATTATGCTGCCATAATTTCCTAGATAGATGTCATCATCATCATCATCATCATTCCTAATCGTATATACATCATGTCTACGCCCCCTTTGCCCCATTCGTGTAACCTCAACCAAGTGGCTTTATCACCCGGTCGCTGCTCTCACAATAAGCTCAAGGTCCCCACATCCATATGGACGAGATCAACAAAATAGAGAATTCTTTTCCCTAATAACTACGGACAAATAGTACGAAGGTTCAGTCCTTGCTATTCACAGTTTAATTGAAGTACATCGTCGATGGGCAAATTTGACCATCATCAGAGCTCCGGACGCCATGCCTTGTCTAGAACGCCTCAGAGATCATGTAAAACCGACAAACCTTCAGTATGCAATCCCAATAGCTGCAGAACTATCGTGCAATGTAGCCAGTCGCCCAGAAATGAAATAAAGAATGAGGATAACAGCACCATTACATGAGTGAGGAATAAAGCCACAATGAAACAAAGGAAAAATCTGACAAAACGAGGGGTCTAGTCGCTAGCTGTTTCCTTTCGCTGAACCGATTTCAAAGACCCGCGGTGCTCTCTGAGGTGCGAAAAAGAAAACAAATCTCGGAAAAGTTCAACCTTGAACATCGTTGACCAGCCTGGTAAGAAGTGCGTAGCCGAATATGAGGGCGAGACCAATCCAGATTTTGTTTCGACGAGCCCAGCTCTGACCTGCTTCTCGTGCGACCTGGCCACCCTCCATTACCGCGCCAAGTCCAGGCGCGCTGGCGTTTGGACGCCTGCGGAGTGCGCTTGTCTCTGGAGAGCACTTTGTGACTGAGGAGTTAGGGTCGGGTATCAGTTGCCCAGTGTTCGTATCAATGCGGTTTTCTCTCATCCATTGCCAATTCTCTTGATCTAGCTCCGGCCATTCGCTGCGGAACTTGAAGCCGCCATCTCCAGCCTTCACATTGTTGATTCCCCTCGCTGTGGGAGTCACTCCCGGGGTTGCGCTGATGTGAGAACCTCCACCTGTAGAGTTCCACCACCTTGAGCGCGCAGCCAACACTCTCCGTTCCGCCTCTGAGGCACTGACACTACCGGTTGTCATTTCTTCACTAGTCATGAAGGATAGAAGCCCGATCAGAATGGTGGAAACCTCCCAGGCTGGATTAAAGGACTTGGGATGAAAGTCACTGATACTAAGGCACAGGCGAGACGAAGGTTGAAACCGGCCACTTGGAGTGTGCATACGGATTGCCGGGGGCGCAAACGGGTACTCGGGAGGAAACATCAATGTGCCCCAGTATTGACCATTCTCGTAAGGTGTTCCGGGAGGACCAGTGAGAATATAATGCCATCTAGTCTCTTTTAGTCACCTTATTTTCATATATTAAGCAATGGATATGATGGAAGCACGGAAGACTTACTCGAGAATGTTGGACTCCGATGGATGCGCCACAATGTATGGCGGAGGATTCTTTTGAATGTTTTGATACTCGCGGGTGAGCTGGAAATTGTCAGAGCAAATTCAAAGGTACAATACTGTGTTGTAGATGAACGAACTCGCTTGTACGCTGCTTTCGTCGCCATCTTTGAGTGATGAATGAAATGATCTCCGTCACTTTCGGGGCTTGATAAAGTCGAGGGAGGGGTCCGGCTCCAGACACAATAACGCCAAATAGAGCAAAGTGAGCTGAGGGTATTAAAATTAAGACCAACAAAATCAAATGATATGAAAGAGAGAATAGGAAGGGTAGAATAGCCTCTGTTACCTGTATGATGAATTCTGCGGAGTGTCACTGATGTATGCGCTTGTAGTCCGAGGGGCGGTTATCAGTCACGTGAGGGTTATGGCTTCATTCTTGCGGCCGCGAGCATCTCGAAGACAACCGAAAAAGGACTGTACGAGGTCTCTTTGGCCATTGCAGCCGCAGCAATGTCCTCACCACTCTCCGCTGAAGATGAAGACGTATGTGAAATCATCGAAAATGTTCAAGCCCGTCTGTATAAGAGTATCAACTGATGCTCGCGTGTCATTTCATCATGTAGATCTTCGAGCGTCTTCAACAGCGAGCCGACCCGAAAGTACTTGAAGAGCAGCAGCAGGCCATCAACGAACGAGTTCATGCTATCTACCAAAAGGCGCAGATGCGTCTTGGAGAGCTGGTATGCCCTCAATTTCCTCTTATTTTATGCGATTCAATCTGCAATGAACGCCGGCCGAATACCTGGTTTACTGACCAACCTCTACATAATACCAGATCGACCAGAACTCAACTCTCCCATGCGCCATATCGTCGGTCCAAGTGCTTAATGCGACTCATACACGCAGAAGGTTCCTGCAGTCTATATTCGACCCACTTTTAAGCGTCAATCAATCACGGCCCTATACTCTCTCTGAGGCATTGCGGGAGATCTCATCTCGTGCAGACAAGCTCGCGAAATTCGGTTTGTCACTTTGACATGAAATAGTGTATTGGGCAGTTTCTGATATGCTCACAGACATCTTTCAGCAACCGATTTCAGTGTATATCGACCAGTCACCAGATGCGAACCCGCAAAATGGAATACCCAACATTGATGTCTTTTTCTCTGTTAAGGAAAAGTCCCGTGTACTCCTCAAGACGGGAACTGATCTTGGAAACACTGAAGGCTCGGCTTATGGAAATCTCCTCTGGCGCAATGTTTTTGGTGGTGCAGAGACTCTCAACCTGAATGCTTCTATGGGCACTAGGACGAGGTCTGCCTATCAAGCTGCTTTCGAAACCCCCCTTCTTAGCAATCCGGATTTCCGCTTCGAACTTGGTGGTATTGCGAGTTCGACGCAGAAGTCATGGGCGAGTCATGAAGAAGTACTAAAGGGTGGCTGGAGCAAGCTCCGCTGGCTCAGCCAATCCGGTCATCGCCATGAGATCGGATACAATGGTTTCTGGAGGCAGATTACGGGACTGGCTGAGAACGCCTCGCCCACGGTCCGGGCTGATGCAGGGGACAGTGTAAAGAGCAGTATTTTCCACAGCTGGATCGCTGATCGAAGAGATAACCCTCTCCTTCCATCCCGTGGCTACTACGCCAAGGCCTTCAACGAATTGGCCGGATGGGGACCCCTGAAGGGAGACGTCTCATTTTGGAAATCGGAGGTCGAAGCCCAGGGAGCAATTCCCATTCCAATCCCCGGAATTAAAGGTGACAGCGGCATCAGCTTCACAACCGGTTTCCGTGCGGGTCTTCTGTATCCTTTGGGACTGGACTCTGATTCCCGACCTCAGCTATCTCGCATCAATGACCGCTTCCTGCTCGGAGGCCCGACGGACGTCCGCGGCTTCCGCCTCTGTGGACTTGGTTCTCACGATGGAGCGGATGCTGTAGGAGGCGATGTGTATGCTGCGGGAAGTGCGAATCTACTCCTCCCTCTTCCTCGAGTCGGTGCGGACAAGCCTCTACGGCTGCAGGCGTTTGTGAACGGTGGCCGCCTGCTACCCCTGCGTACTTTGCAGAAGGAGGCTCCCACAAACAGCGCAGAAGTGAAAGACGCCATGGCTACTACGATTTCAGAGCTAGGAAATGGACTGCCTAGTGTTGCGGCAGGCATTGGCCTCGTGTACGCCCACCCTGTTGCACGATTTGAGCTGAACTTCTCGCTCCCACTGGTGTTGCGGAAGGGTGAGGAGGGCAGAAAGGGACTGCAACTCGGAATCGGTATCAATTTCCTGTAGAAAATATGTACTATGCATCAATTTTGAATAGAAATTTACAGCGTTCAGATCTGATCTAGTTCTTTGTATGGGGAAGCTGGGGCAACTGTCTGACTAAGCACATAGTGGAGGCAAGGGAGCTATTGAACACACAGCCGAAAGCTGTACTGTACGAACCACGACTTCCGCTCCAGGTCGATTTATGAAACTCTTCAAACAAAATTAGTCTATCATACTCCTCAGGCACTATCGCACTCAATTACCTCGGAGTCTCTGAGTCTACCTCTGCCGATCAAGCGCTCGATCGTCCTTGCAGTCCACTCTACATATTGGCCGCGATGGCCCAATACTATCCACAGCAACAGCCCTACGGGTCGCAGGCCTCCCCGCAGAATCTCCAGTTTTATCCTTCATCATACACCTCAGTATCAGGCCACACGACACCATCGCAAGCTTATGGCGGGTTTGGCGGGCCCTCGGGCTCCACTGCTCAGTCATATCCCGTTGGAGGGGTCGGGAGCGGATACGGTGGCTTTGGGTCCCCTGCCGCTGGAGTGAGTGGGAGGATGGGTGAACAGGGCGGATTAAGAACAGGATGGCTGGCGGCATTTGGCACGGAGGGCTACGAAGGGGAGCCGCCGCTGCTGGAGGAGCTGGGGGTAAATTTCGAGCATATCAGGACCAAGGTGGGTGATGGACTGTCCAGTGGTTTGATATCCGGCTGCGCGAAGAATGGAGACGTTGTGTTCGTATTTAGACAGAGAGAGGCTGATCTTTTCGGATCGCTCACAGACACTGACGGTGCTCAATCCCTTTGCTCGGATTGATCAGCATCTCATGGACGACAGCGATCTGTACGGGGCTCTCCTCTACATCGTGCTCTACGGGACATTCCTCCTTCTCTCGGGCAAGGTCTTCTACGGCTACATCTACGGCGTTGCCGTCTTCGGTACCGTCGCCCTGCATCTGATTCTCAGTCTCATGTCGCCCGCTCTCGATACCGCGTCTGCGCCCAATGCCGCAGACCCGTCCAACTACGACCCCCATCACAAGCCTACCATGTCCGACGCCTCTTCCGTGGGTCATTTTTCTGCCACCCTGACGTTTCCCCGGTCAGCCAGCGTTCTCGGTTACTGCTTCCTGCCCTTGGTTTTGACCAGTCTTGTGGGGATTCTGATACCGATGGATACTTTGTTTGGGTACTTGTTAACGACGGCCGCGGTCGGCTGGTGCACGTATAGTTCCTCGGGGATGTTCTGCGCTGTGGCCCGGATGCGTGGTATGAGAGGCTTGGTGGCGTACCCGCTTGCACTGTTCTATGTTGTCTTCGGCATCATGGGGATCTTCTCGTCCCGCGGTAGTGGTACTCTGGCCGCTAAAACGGGCGCCGCTTGAGGGCGAAACCCATCACTGTTCGTTACAAGGTTGGTCGTACTTCTTAGCCGGCCACTCGGGACTCATGTCTGCATGATCTGGTTTTTAGCCTCGTGTATTCTCTCACTGTCGAAATTCTTGTTCTGTGGGGATGAAGAAGCTCCATACTTATGATACATATCCTTTAGCCGATCGGTAAATGAACTTACATATTCTCTTCATAGAAGCAATGACATGAATTAATAGAGGAGATCGATAGATAAAGGTTTCAGGTAGAATGATCATATCATCAAAGCGTTCAATACTTAGGTTCTATATCCATATGACACCCTAGATCGCAGGTCTATGCACACCCAGTCAAATCATCTAATAGAACGTTTGTCCTCATCTTTAGCAGGCGCCCAATTTGTCAACCACTCTCGTGCTTTGTCAAGATCCCCAGCGGTGGCTTCAACAGCAGCAACACACCATGGCAGATCATATGCCTTCCCTCCGGTCATAGCTCCTTCGGCGGCAATCATCTCCGCCAGAATTCGTCGCTGCTGGCCGACTTGATCAGTGCAAAGGTAGAAAGGTGCAGTGTTCGGCGCATCCCTCCGGAGATTGATGGCGTCTATCAGGGGTCGCACCAAGGTCAAGATATCCGCGGCGCTCATCGACGTCGACCCGCCATCGCCGGTGTTGGATGAAAGCCGATGTTGCTTCCCTGTCTTGCAGTACTTGTTCTGACACCAGGGCTTCCCGCATCCTGACATCAGCTGAGAGAGATACCGGCGCTCGATGCGGCGACGAAGTGATTTTCCCTCGGGATCGTATGTATCTACGTAAAGAGGTCCGAAGCAGATACTGCAGAGGCCTAGCGTGTCGGTTCCTGGGGTGATTGTGCTCTGCACTACGCGCGCATCGAGCGTTCTGCCACAATTCTGGTTCAAACAGATACGGGGCGCTGGTCTCGAGACACGCTCGAGATCATGGTGGCGCAGGTGCGTCTTCATATCCCGGAGTCGAATGATTTTGTTGCAGAGATGGCATTCTGTCGTCCGGCCGCCGTCAACCAATTCATGCGGAGTGAGACCGGATAACAACACCTCAGGGTCGAGCATGTCAGGGTCTGTCTCTCCTCTCTGCGGTACAACAAGATGACAGAATTGACATAGAATTGGCTTCTCTGGACATACAGTCGTGCGATGTTGAGCGAGGCTCGGGAGACTGTCGGCTTCGAATCCACAACCAGGACATGAGTGTCTGGTATGGAAGATACCGTCATGCCTATGTTTGCTAGAAAGATCATTACCGTGGGTCGAATCCTGAGGGCAGTGCCAATGATTTTCCCATTCTGGAGAGCGCTTCTGGAAGACATTGCCGCACTGAGGACAGAGCACATTATTGCGCAAACAAAAGTTCTCGTGCAGAACAAGCGTCCTCTGTGGCACCCATTGATGACAGTTCTTGCACTGCACATCGCCGGGTTCATGAGTATCTGACTGGTCTCCCGCCTGTTCCACCCCTTGAACAGTTGAAGAGCTTTGCACGACCCGGATACTATAACGATGTGGTGAGATCTGGGTTGATGCCACCCCGTCACCAGCCTCAGTTTGAGCATACGCATGTACCGAAAGATACAGCGCCTCGGCCCCGTCTAGCTCGACATTTGTTGGCCGGATACGAAGCTTTTTTGACGGTTGGCTTGAGAAGTCGGCAAAAACGTGCTCGTCCAACCTGGGTCGATTCCGCTGACGCGAGGAGAACGGGCTTGCGAACAAATAGATAACTGCGTCATCTATTCCTTCAAGTTCAACTTCGATCATCTCCTCACGATCCCATTTGCTGAGGTCGTAGTCCACGTATTCGCCCGGGATTACCTGGCCAGCGACTGTTTCCCCCAGGGCGAGAACCCCGCCTATTGAGCTGCCCCCTTTGGTGCCGCGAGCACGAGAAGCTTTCTCTAACCGTCTTTGCAATGTCTCTCTTGCCTGGTCTTCAGTTAACGCCACAATGTCAACTTCCAGATCTGTATCCACGACGCAAATGCCGTCGCCTTCGGGTTCCACCTTGTCGACGAGAAATCTAAACAGTTCGTTCCGACTCCCGGACACCGAAAGGAGTTCCCCGGTAGTCAAAGTAGTGAAATTGTCACGTAAATATCGCTCCAGCAAAGCTTTCCAGTCCTCTGGGTCGTATCCAGCTTCGAGAGGGCGTAGGCGAACATAGGTGCCTTTTGGCAACTGCTTGGCATGGACTGTAACTGTGGGGGCTGAATGGCTGGTCGAGCGAACATATTCTGATCTTCCTCCATTGTTCAAATCCGTAGACTGCGCCGTCTCGGTCACATGTTCACCGGTTTGTAATTGGGATAGCTCATCCTCGATGTCAAGAGCCCGTCGTAGAAAAGCGCTGAGACCCACTTCTTCCTCTTCAGCTGAGAACTCCCGTATCCCTGCATATATTGCACGATCATTTTTGGGGTTCACGAGTCGGAAAGTCAGTGGATGAGGTAACTGCTTTTGGCGGTCAAGATGCTGCGCTCGAGCTCGCGATTCGGCGGCGAATGTGTGAGGATTGAACGGGTCAAAGGTACTGGTGTATTGGCGCGAGGAACCCTGAGACGACACATCGCTCAACGGAGCAGCGGCCAGAAGCTGCTCGAGGGCCGATTGTGGCAGTGTAATCTTATCTCCAGGTAACTTGGGTGTGCGCTGTGGTGGAGCAACGAAGAACTGGGATGACCACTGCAATGAATCTTGCTCCCTAGCCATGATTTAGACACGGGACGTTATCAAAAATGGGGCGACAAAAAAGGAATCTGTTGTGAGACATCTTATGTCCCATCAGTGCGCATGCAGTTGAAATCCATCGCCGCCATCGAACAGTTGCGGTTGTTCTGGAAGATGCTCCGCTTATCAATAACAATGCACCTCGTGGGGAAATTTTGCCCCTCCGTATTGATTACGACATCATGCTGGTTGCCTACAAGAAATATACTCAACTCACGGAAGAGTGGACTGTCTCGTCTTGAATTGCGAAGAAAAGAGAGAAATAGCCAGAATGGTGAGAAACAAGAAAAAGAGGGGGAGATGGGGTTTCAAAAGACCTATTCAACGGAGCTCCATTCCCATGGGAAGCAGTTTCAAGAACAGCACGCTTCCCCACAAAGACTGAAACAGGAGAGGACAGCGGAGATTCAAAGTATTCAAGGGGGATATCTAGCGACTGATGGAGTTGAAGCAAGCCGGCTAACCTCAGTCCGCTGTAAATTCAGTTCCAAAAAAATTCACCCGCAACATTCATATCATGGTCATAATCAGTCGTCACAGTGTTCATGTTAAAATGTCAATAGGGGCCTCGCAAAGCTACCTCAACATCCGCGGATATCTCTCGAAAACGTGCTAATAAACTTGCCTAAGCCGATGGCGCGAACTGGTGTTGCACCAGTCACACTGGTACCATTTCAATTAACTTTGCCTTACAGGTTGTCGTTGGGAATCAATTGCAACACCTACCATTGTCGAAGAGCAGCCCTCGTTGTGCTCAATGCAGTATAGTCCTTGGCAGTGTTGGCACGTTCGTTGGCAATCAAGTTTGCATGCGGCGCACTGAAGATACCGTCAGTTGAAAGCTTCGAGATTTTCGTGTTTTCCCCTTTTTCCACTGCCCCCTTCCCGCTCGTTCATGAGAAATGCTTACAGTAGGGCCACATTCCCAGCAATCCTTGCTCACTCCAAGTTCCAGTCTCTAGGATCCTTAGTCAGTGAACTGCCGTATCACCCCGGCTCTGAACATGCGCATATTCAAGCTTGCATACCTGAGACGGGTCATTGCTGCTGAGAGAAGCTCTCATTGCAGTCTGATGCGGTGAAAGATTAGAGCTCACACGTTGTGGATGCGGTAGGCAGTCGGCGCAAAACCATTTGTTGCAACGGTGGCACCAGCGATCGGTAAGGCATTCTGCACAGCGGGCAATCAGGGCAGGATGTTCCGCCCCTGGAAAAAGCGAAGGGCGCTTCGCCGCCACAATAGAGGATGAGTGAAAAGGGGGCGGAGTGAGCAGAGGAAAGGTGTCCTCTGGACCCTGTCCCCAGATCGCTGGACCCTCGGGAGAGCTGTGACAACCGTCACATCCACGAGAACCGAGGGCAACAGTAGCAATCGCTGGACCGAGCAAGTGGCCTTCATTCTGAGACCCATTCTGGCTAACCAACATAGCATTTGGGTCATGTCTTGGCCCACGGCACAGCACGGCGTCAAAAGCGATGATGCCGTGGCATCTCTGAATTGTCTGTGCCCAGCCTTCCTCGATGCTAGCGGTCAGTAACCTGCCGGACGGCGAGTACCAGGCGTTCTGCCGGTAAGTTTCACGGGCCTGGTCATGTTGAGGCGATGGCTGTCTCGCTTCCACCGGCGTTTGACCGGCACACCTTGAACTCCACCAGTTGCGGTACCTGCTTCGTGCTGCAGCTTGTGCCAGATTCGGTGGCGTGAAAAAATAGATCCCTTTCACCCGGGGGGTGCCGGCAGGGCGAGTCGGACGCACGGCATATTGAAGGACTTGCATAAGTTTACGTTCATTCAAATGTTGACACCCTCTGATAGACAGGATGTTCACACTGAAGCGGTCACTCAGCAAAATGTCTGCTATAAGGTCCGCCGGAACCGGTAAACCGTCCAAGATCAAGGTGCGCACGTCCTGTAAAAGCGACTTGTGCTCGAGTTTTGCGAAAATCTTCTTTAAGGGGGCCGAGTAGAACTCGTCCTCGGTAAGAGACTCGTTTATGAGTTCAGTATCCAAGGCCTGACCTCTACCGTCAACTGTCGAACTCCTCTGCAGCTGCGCCCCACGACACCTACTTAGGTCAAGATGCCGAAAGACGTAAGGCGTCTCCATAATCACGGATCGGAGGGCGCGGCATGTTGATGCCAATGAGAACAGGCCCGAAACCGACAAATAAGGAGCAATATGATCAAGGATCAAGCTATTGGACAGCACATCGGTGAGAGATGCTGGCTTTGACGGAATCACGGTCACAGAGCACTGAATCTCCTCCTGGGGAACCTCTTCTTCTTCGGAGGCTACCTGCACCTCCCGAACGACTGGGACAAGGCCTAGTTCCTTTGGTGTCAATCGTCGAGTTCCGTAGTAGAAGTCCGGGGCACGCCCAATGAGATTTTGACGATAGGCGGCGATGGCACCAATGGCAAGCTCATCCCCAGCAGTGAACCTGGGAGGTGCGTTGGGCTGAATTTCCTTGAGAGCAGCCCTGGCTTTGGCCAGCTCATTTTCGAGTAGGTTGATAGTTGATTGTAGGACAGCCGGCATGGCTTTGATGTTAACTGGATCGATGGCAGTGACTAATGAATACCATAGTTCGCCTTCGGCCATCATACACGATTGAACCCCGCGGAGTCGGCCAAAGTTGCAGCAAACAGACCCGATGTGTTAAGAGGAGTTAGGACCTTAGAGACATCGATCAGTTAAAAGGAAGACGAAGTGAAAAGGAGGCGAGGAGTGGCGATTGTAAAAAATAATGACAAACGTTCAATGATATGTGTGCTTGAATGCTGTATATATATATATATATATATATATATATATTAATATTAAGTATAGCCGGATAAATTGGCCACCAGATTGATGTGATAATTAATGATGGTAACATAATACAAGGCAAGATAGCGGTAGTACTGTCAGTACTAGCGTGGGACCATGACTGATGTAGATCATGTAGTAAGAAAATAAGTTGTCTATTCCGAAAGATGGGAAAAAAAAGATGGGGGGTTGCGAAGTCGAATGAGAATTGACATTGAATGCAGCCACTTTCGAAAGATGATACCGGTGAACAATAATGGCAGCAGCCAGTTGTGGATGACGGACGGATGGATGAATCAAAGCTTACCTTCAGTCCTTCAATCATTAACTACCTTGAGACACTAAGGTACCTTAATTGTATGGTCCGGGGGATACGGAGGATGGAGTAGCGAGATACGGAAGGACTAAAAGAGCAAGTCCGGGGAATGCACCATATAACAAGCGAGCTTTGTCTTCTAGAAAGCTGGTGGAAGACTCTGAAGAGCGCAGCGAACGGAGTGGACAGACAAGGGATAAAGTAGCCACTTGGATTGACAAGTAAAGAACGAACTGTTTTTGCTAGAGAAGAGACGGAAGAAGATCTTTATATACTTCGGCATTTAAGAGAGATCCTATCATTTAAGGCACGGAGGTACAGACGTAGGATTTTGATTATTGATTGCATTATGTCGTACAGAAGACACAGAGATAGGAGCCACTTCACTTTTCCGGATAAAATCTGTAGATGAGCCAAGAATGATTGTCGGTTACTTTTTTTTGCCTTAGGGATATTACGATCTCTGATCTTTACTGTGCCAACGATAGGTTAGTACCTATCCAGGTACAGTAAATGGAAAGAAGTTCCATGATAATGAAAAGGGTGAGCCCACTGCGGAGAATGGGAAGAGTCTTAAGTTACGGAGGAATCTCATCCACCAGAGAGGGACTAAAACCAGGGACTAGGGAGACACAGTCCGCTCTATCCGTGTCGGAGAATCTGACGGCGAGAGTGCAGGACTCTTAGAACAGGTAGAGAAGTTGCAGATGATCTGGCAACCGATCAGGAAACAAAGGGAAGCAAGCTATCATTGGTTGGGAGTATTCGGAGAAGGGCGCGGATTTCGTTGATCCTGGCCACATGTGGATAAACTCCAGAATCAGGATGGACTGATAATTAACCTCTATTGACTTGGCCAAACCGGCGGAACGAGCAGCGCAAGGGGAGGCACAGCCCAGCCGCACGAGGAGACCTAAGATTGGACGGACTGAAGGACAAGGGTGGAATATACGGAACTCACATAGGCAGGTATCATGTAGGTTATCCATTGTACTCGGAGAAACATTTGTTCTTGGAAGGGGCCGAATCGCCCGAGACGACGGATGCCATACAGAGAAGACACGTATGTGAGTATCACGGATGGAGGAATCCGTCTACCAGAAGGGCGGTCTTCAGCCTTTACTGTAAATAAGTTCCTCTCTAATTGATGTCGTCGTGCTCTTCTTACCATTATTATTACCTATTATGATGACCTGATTCCTCTCTAATAGTGCAGTTTGTTTGCGGTCTGTAAGGTAATCTTACTTCAATAATACTTTGGCACAGGTACAGGTCATCAGATCTGGTGTGCCCCACCAAAGCCGAGACCCTTCAAAAAGAGGACCCACTCCTAGTCACGCGTATGCCACAAAGGCTCCCCTCAGGAAAGATGTTTTGAACAACGCGTCAACTGGCTACCTGCCTATTGCTGTTGTATAGATACTTTATTCCATATTGGAAGAAGGATACTGGCTTAACAGCGAACACTTAGTATGAAAAGCACTTGTGCATCTTCATTGTTGGTTATCTTTGCCTCAAACCCGTGGATAGGGTAGGCTACCTACATCATACTGCCATTCTCTTACTGTACTATTCAAGTAATTACCTGTAGCTACGTAGAGAGGTAAGAGACTAAAGAGGCACTTACTCTGGAAATAGAATGATCGTCGAGCAAGCGAAGATCCTTGCAGATCATTTACCTACTCACAGAGTCGCAATAGAGTACATACGGTAGAAAGTCTACATATCTATCCGCTATTTCTATGCACCGGCTAGATCAATCAAGTTATTGTCGATTGAGATAAGACCATAGCTATGACAACGATAGCGGTAGGCTAGGCAGTTTTTACTACCTTACTTGGACCACATACCAACATCCTTTCCTCATCCTCCTTGATATTCTTGGCTGCTTTGCTTGGCAGAGCCTGAGTAGGGGTCCTAACTTCATCTATATTTGCCAAGTCTGTCGAGTTATTAATGGGTGGTCAATAGTTTCTCAATAGTGACATCTGGGTATTCTTGATAGTCGAAGAATCAAGACATCCATTACCCAGGAAAGTATCTTGGGAGTCTATCTAGGACTGACGAGTGAGTATCCAGTTGCTTCAATCTCGCATAGGCTGTGGGATGGATATTTGTAGACTGTACAGTATGTTCCGTCGATCTAATTAAGAATATGCAAGGCATGGCGGAATATGGACCGTCTTTTTCTCGCCAAGATCTACCGTGCGACCTACCACTATCTACGACGTGTCGATGTAGGAATGTTACAAATCGACCTCAACCCGTTTGCCCGTGTCCTACGTCTAGGTTGAGACAGCAGGGAGCATGAGAGCCCAACACCCGCCGGCTAGATGTTTGATCCACGTCATCTATAGGCTACATACACCCTGGGATCGTAGACTTGGTGTAATGTTATGCACGTCAATCGCCCCTTTGTCTGGGCAGTTGGCCATCTACATTATGCAAAGCCCAAGTCATCATGAAGCAGCAAATGCCATGTATTCGCTGGAGGACGTAAAGTAATGGTGTGGATCGTGCTGAAAGTAGAACTATTATTACATGTCGTCCGTCGCCGTTCCCTGAGAGTTTCGCTTCAGCGGTTGAACCACTTCCGCTCCCCTCCCTTTCTCGAGAACTTCTGCGCGCTCTACTTGAATAATTTGGAGACAGCAACCTCCTTGTCATCGTGTTTGTTGAGAATCTTGGCAGTGGCCAGGTCAAAATCTTCTTGTGTGACGTGGACTCGCCGTTCCCGAAGCGCGTACATGCCTGCCTCGGTGCATACACCCTTCAGTTCTGCTCCCGAGCATCCATTCATCTTCTCCGCAATCTTCGTCAAGTTGATGCCTCGCGTCAGATTCATCGACCGTGAGTGAATGCGTAGAATATCGGCACGAGCTTCCACCCTATCACCGAAAAGAGATGAATTAGTAAAGTCACAAACATAAAAACTTCTCGTAGAGAAGAAGAGGTTGGATAAAAGACGGATTGAATCTTACGACGGTGGTGGAAACTCGATCTTGCGGTCAATTCTTCCGGGCCGCAACAAAGCGGGATCAAGGATATCAAGTCGATTTGTAGCCATGATGATTTTGATGTTTTTTGTGGGCTCAAACCCATCCAACTGATTGAGCAGCTCCAACATTGTACGCTGCACTTCCGAATCGCCAGAGCCAGCCGTGTCTATACGGCTGGAACCGATACTGTCAATCTCGTCCATGAAGATAATGCTTGGTGCGTGTTCTCGAGCCATGACGAATAGCTCGCGCACCATGCGACTGCCCTCACCAATGTATTTCTGAACGAGTTCCGACCCGCTGACCCTGATGAATCGGCAATCTGTGTGATGGGCTACCGCTCGGGCGAGCAGTGTTTTACCAGTTCCGGGCGGCCCGTAAAGAAGGACACCTTTGGGCTGCGCGATACCAAGAGATTCGAACAATTCCGGGTGCTTGAGACCAAGCTCAATGACTTCCTTGATCTCCTTAATTTGTTGATCAAGGCCTCCGATCATATCGTATGTGCTGTCAGGCACCTTCTCGACCATCATAAGCGAAACGAGCGGATCGACAGATGATGGCAGCATCTTCTCTAATTTATAAGAGTCGGAAAGCAACGCGACACGCTTGCCTACAGTAAGCTTCGTAATATCGACCCCGTCTGCAATGTCGACGACTACAGCACCACATTCAAAGTTAGCATTTCACACTATGACCTCCATCAACGGCCCGAGGCAAAGGCAGAGCCTAAAACGTACCATATTTTCCTTCTGGATGTACCTTGACAAGAACCTTCTTGGTGCTCATCACCTTCACGACCTCTCCCACATAAGAACCAGGTTGTTGAAGCAAGCCCAACTCCTCTCGTAGTAGACGAACTCGCGAATTATAGTCGTTGCGCTGTGCTTCTAGTCGACGTAAAACAGCCTGACCTTGGATAATCTCGAGCTTCATGCTCTCGATCTTATTGCGATAGTAGTTGTCCAGCGCCATGGCGGATGTCGGTCGATAACGCTCCTCTTGATCCACAAGCTGCTGACCACACGACGACCGATACTTTGGCGAATTTACCAATTCAAACGCAAGAGAAAACAAAGTATGCCAAAAAATCAGGAGCCAAATGCGTGAGGATGGACAGGAATTAGAGGACTTATGGATGGTTGGGCGGAGAGAAATGTCCTGGAAGCAGCTAGCAAGTAGGAGAAGGTGAGCTGTACCTAGTTAGTAGGCAGATACCTAGCTGATATCAGCAATAGGAGCACCAGCCACTCCTTGGCAGCCACACTTCTGATATGTAAGTGTGGCGGCGCCAAATATCGGGAAAAATAAGGTCCGCTGAACTGACTAGGTAATGCTGGACCACAGATGCGGTCATTCATCCACCAAATGGCCCCGTCATTCATGCCTGAGGTCAAAAGGTGGATACCCAGGCTGTTAAGGACTAAAGTACCTAACTGACAGGCTGACACCAAACCTAATGATGATCCAAACTCGAATCATAGGACCAATATTGAGCTGGGAAACATCCATATTCACACAAAGTACACCATCTGACAAGGACCACTCAGTCAACTCATTCGTGTTCCCAGCTGACTGCAGCGGGGCTCCAGTGAGATGATGCTATCTCCTGATCTCTTTAGTCTACTACCTCTTGTACTAGTACTAGTAAGGTGTTTTGCGTAGTTGATCTTTAGGCCGCGGTCCAGTGTCTATCCATTATTCCACCTTAAGGCTCCTACCTGTACTCTTCGACCCAGCTTGTCAGGCATCTGCGAATGCCCACTGCTGCACTACACAATGTGTTTTGATTCATCTCGAGAATCTGATTTCTAATTCTTCTAAGTGCAGGCCACTTTTTGCGGTTTCTGATTTTGTTCTTTCGAGTCGCTTCTCTTTTCCGCATTATCTTTGATCCCTAGTACTCCATCCCCAGCCTCCTGATAAACTCTGATCGCAAGAATCGAATGGAAAGAGTCAGGCGCAGAGAGAAGCAATGGATAGCAGCCAGAGAGTCTCAGATATCTCTCGTTTCTCCCAAGCTGAAGCGACATCGCGTTTAAGCTCGACCGTAAGCACTGGATCTACATCGTCTGATACCATTCGTCCGACCAGACCTATGGCGAGCAGTAGGAGAAGCTACGGTGTGTTTGCGTTTCCTGTAACCTTAAGAGAATAGATCTGCTTATTATCTCTTGTCATTCCTTGTCTCTAGGAACTATAAGTCCTTCTGATTTGACGGACTTCGAGACATTGCCGAATGAAAGCCAGGCCGACACCTCCAGTCGCATACCTTCCTCCCAATCACCACCTGTGACGGGTTTGCCGTCTGATGGGCCGAGAAAGCCATCTGTGACGCGCCGGATATCTTCAAGGCGACAGGTCCCGCATAAGGGCCAGGAGTTTTCCACAGATGATGATGTCCAGGAGGTCGAGGAGGATATCGCCATGCAACAACAGGGCTCAAATCCTCAGCCTTCGCCGAGACTGCGCCCATTGAGGACACAAAGCTCGACACTGAGGCGCAGGTTGAACGCTCGACCCAGTCCGTTGGCACGAGCGGACTCTGACAATGACAGCGGAGAGGAATCGTTATTACCAGAGTCCGGCATGGAGGCTACAGGAACGCGACCGCCGTCGCAGCAGTCGGAAGCCAGCTCCGAACACGGGATCAATCACGGTGATGGCGACCGTGATGATACGAGTGATGCAGAGAGCTTCACCCTGAAAGATCGTCAACAGGCCATCAATGAAACGCACCCATTCGGTATCAGACTATGGAAGCCTGCTCTCTACAAGAAGAGTCGTTCTGTGGAAAAGACCGCTGAGGGTGATATTCATTCGTCTCCCGGCGGCCGAGTAGGAAATATACTCTTCTTGGCCAACCTGCTGTGGACGGCTTTCTTCGGGTGGTGGCTCGCTCTTGCTGCGCTCATCGGTGCCATCGCATGTTTTATATTTGCATATTCTGCTAGCGCAGTTGAGTACGGGAAAGTCTTCTCCGGTCTTTCATGGTACCTCCTCTATCCATTCGGGTCTTTTGTTCGTCTGGAGACCGACGAACACTACGCAGAGGAAGATGAGGGCGAAGGCCGCAGCATTAGCGAGTATGAGCAATGGCAGAACGGTGATCTTGAGCACGGCAGGCTTTTCTTTGGCCCCCGTAGCAACCGATCTCTGGTGGGTAGGCGTCGCAATAGCATTGACTCTGTGAGCGAGCAGGACAGTCTGCTTGGCAGAACGCAAAGAATCTCTCCTCGTGAAAGCAATCTGCATTCGAAACGCCGCTTGTTCGGCCGCGGAGAATGGACATTAGGACGTGTCGTATTCTTCGTCTTCTTTTACTTTTTGATTGGACCTTTGATGCTATTCGTGTCCTTGGTATGCTGGTTGCTTGTATTCTGGATCCCCATGGGACGCGTGACTCTTATTCTATTTGACCATCTTCGTCGTCACCCGCTGGCCTTATCCTTTCATTCTGATACATCCTATACTCGCCTGAGTCCCGATTCTCCCTCATCGATTCTCCTATGCACTTACCGTGCGGCTGGGCTGAGCTACTGGAAGTATACGCTGGATGGTACCAATATCTTTCTCATCAATCTCCTTGGTGTCGTGCTGTTTGTCATCTTCGACTACTTCCTCTTGGCTGAAGCGCTGGGTCTGCATAACTGGATGACACATCCTGGCTTCATCTTCACTCTCGCACTAGTCTCCATTATTCCTCTCGCCTACTTCATCGGGCAGGCCGTCGCGTCTATCTCTGCACAATCATCAATGGGAATGGGTGCCGCCGTCAACGCTTTCTTCTCGACTGTCGTTGAAGTTTACCTTTACTGTGTCGCCCTGACAGAAGGCAAAGGACAGCTCGTCGAGGGCAGTATCATTGGTAGTATTTTCGCGGGTATACTGTTTCTTCCTGGGCTGTCCATGTGCTTCGGCGCTATCAAACGCAAGACGCAGCGATTCAACGTCAAATCTGCCGGAGTTACGTCGACCATGTTGATGTTCGCCGTGATTGCTGCGTTCGGTCCCACGCTGTTCTATCAGATATACGGCAGTGTATGTTTTCCATTTCTCTGATTGTCGGTTGCTGCTAATGACCGGTTTGCTTAGCACGAATTGAACTGCTACTCGTGCGCTGAGACTACGGACTCGGGCATCAAAGACTGCCGCCGCTGTTACTTTGCCCAAGTTCCAGCTGTGGACGACAATTTCTTCCGAAAAGTAGTTCAGCCTTATTCATGGTTTGCCGCTCTGTTTCTGTTCTTATCGTATATAATTGGGTTGTGGTTCACACTCAGAACCCATGCTGCCCTCATCTGGGCCACGGAAGTCGAGGAAAAGAAGGCCGCAGCTCTCCAGCAGGAGCAATCGGCCTATGAACCCAGGCAGCTGCTATTCCCTGCTGGAACTGCAAATGCCACCGGTGGCCATATCAACGCTAAAGGCTCTATTCGCGACTCACAGCTCTATAAGAGGATCTTAGGACAGTCTCTGAAGCAGGTTGGCTTGTCCGAAAATGCTAATGAAGACGCTCCACACCAGCCCGAGTCGAGTTCGGCCCGAGATAAAGGCGCGATGCCATATCTCGTCCCCCCACGAACGGAGGGTGAGGACGGTTATTCTAGTTTCAAAGGCTTCCAAGGATACACTGGAAGAGAAAACGAAGATTTAGTGCGTCAGGTGACCGAAGTCGCAGCGACAGCGGCGGCGGTTGCTGCTCGTGATGTTGCTCGGACACGCAAGCCATCCGTCCAGCAGGGCACTGCACGTCACAGCAATAAGACCACAGGTGACCTTTCGAAGTCCGTTCTGGAGGACCAAGAAGATGTCGGGATTGAGCAGACACATGCTAGCGGCGGTCATGACGCGCCAAATTGGAGCAAAGCTAAAAGCTCGATCATTCTCCTCGTGGCCACAATACTGTACGCCATCATAGCCGAGATCCTCGTGAACACCGTGGATGTTGTCCTCGAGAGTGTTGACATAGATGAGAAATTCCTCGGAATCACCCTCTTCGCGCTGGTCCCCAATACCACGGAATTTCTGGTAAGCCCAATGCTATCAATACCCGCAGAACCATGAATCTCACGCCTGAACAGAACGCTATTTCCTTCGCGATGAACGGTAACATTGCGTTATCGATGGAAATCGGTTCGGCCTACGCATTGCAAGTCTGTCTGCTGCAGATCCCCGCATTGGTCCTCTTCAGTGCACTCTACAGCCGTATCCTCGACCCCTCGGATCTTTTGACTCATTCCTTTAAGTAAGCATTGCACTCTGGCCGCATAGGTGGCTTGAAGAAAATGGACTGACACGATGTTTACAGCCTTATTTTCCCCCAATGGGATATGGTATCTGTTATACTCTGCGTATTCCTCCTGTCTTACGTGTATGGAGAAGGGAAGAGCAATTATTTCAAGGGCTCGATCCTCGTACTCACCTATCTGGTGGTGGTTATCGGGTTCTACTTGGCCGGCTACAGTAATGTTGACACGATGGGTGTCGATCGCTTCGACACGCTGGCTCTTGGGCCCATAAGGTCCGAGAACTTCCGCACGATTGGTCGGCCGACACGCGGCATGGCTTTCTAATTAATGTGTATGGGGCTTCTGACTTTGTTTTTGCGCCTTGGTAGGAGGTGATTCCAAGGATAGTGCAGACTTGATACACCAGCTATGCTTTAGATTGACGTACAGTTATACTGTGGCTGGGTGAATGCATGCCGTATCTGCTTTTGGCCCTTGGCTATTACAATATGATTAATAGTGCTGATCGGACACTGGTTTTGTCCAACCCAGTGATACAGTGAAGAGCAACTTTGCTGCTGCTGAACACGAATCCTCATCTCGGAGGCTTGTCTGTTAGCCGTCCACTTCTAGGGCTAGTCGGCGTAGTTGTAAGTTACAATCATCTACAGATTAGGTCCTTCAGCTGTATTATTCATAAGATCCATTGTTTTGCCTCTAATGACGCTGTCCGAGCAGAAGAACAATTAGATCGAAAGGCCTGGCCAGGGGTAAATAAAAAAAGGATCTTCGCAACTGCCCAAGACTCGTCCCATCCATCCAAGCAGAAGAGTTTCTCAAAACGAGAGCTCAAAATCATGTGTCACCAGTCTTCCAGGAGCTGACGGTTTCATCAACCAACTTTCGATATTCGAGTTGCTTGTAGCACTGTTCTAGGAAGACCTTATACTTGACGTTGAGCAAAGCTTTCTCATTCTCGTCTTCTGTCGGCACGACCTTTTTTCCTGGTTTACTCATACGATCCATGATCTCCCACAGGTCTTCTGTTTTGCCTTCGGCGTCGGCACTCGCGGCCTTGGCGCCCAGCATTGCTGCACCATGGCAAACTGCAGCATGAATATAACGAGGGATAAGGACTGGCATGTCGCAAGCTGATGCAATGAGCCGTACTAAAATGTCATTCTGACACTGCGATCCGGACATGAAGATGGATGTAATGCTATGACCGGCTTTATTCATCGCCTCGACGATCTGCCTCGTTTGCAGTGCAATGAACTCAAGGGTTGCATAGTAATAGATCGCAAGGCCGTCGACAGTTTTGTCATTGGCCATGCCGACAATAGAACCCTTCATGTTGGGGTCTGCGATGGGGGACCGGTTACCCCAGAGATCGCCATAGAAGAACACATGGCGACCCAGGTAAGAGACGCTGGGGGCCTTCTGTTCGTCGGCCATCTCTTTCAAATGTTCGTTCAAATATTCGTAGATATTGGTATTGTACGACTCGGCAATTGAGGTCGCCTGGTTGAAAGCTGGGTGAGTCTCGATCACATACTTGAGCAACTCACCAGTGGCAGACTGTCCACCTTCCGCCATCCAATACCCAGGCTGGATCGTGTCACGGTACGGTCCCCAGACGCCAGGAACAAATACAGGGTTCGGCGACATGGCGATATGGCAAGTTGAGGTGCCCGCGACAGCAGCCAAGCGTGAGAAAGCCTGTGTCTTGTCGTTCTTAGCAACTTCAGAGCTCAGCAGTTCGTCCTCCAGATCGACTTTGGCGCCAACAGTGCCTATCCAACCAGCGTATGCATCAATAACACCACTGCCGATGGCGATACCAGCCGGCAGCCCCAGCTCGGACGCTGCTTTTTCGCACAATGTTCCGACCAATTCACCCGCACTGAGGTAATCACCATTCTGAAACAAGTCAGCCTTCAACAACGCTGCAAGTAGATCGTTTTTCTTGAGATGAGAGGAGAGAAATGAAAAGGCTCACCACCCCATCGACACCTCCCATGCGCTTGAAATTGTCTTCCATAAGATCCTCCAGGCCAATTTCGGTGAGAAAATTCTCCTGCCAACCCTTCACGCTTCCGTCGACACCAACGGGCACGTACCCTTGCTTGCAGACCACGCTACAGAAGCTTCGCTTTTCATTACCAGTAGCAATATGCGTCAGAGCATCGGCCAGGTCGTAGAATTTGCACTGGTCAAAGAGTTCCTTCGGCATATTGTTCTTCAGCCACAGGACCTTGGGAATTTCCATCTCGATCGACATCTTTCCTCCGACATATCGCAGCAAGTTATGCTTGGTAGCATTGATCTTTTCCGTCTCTTCCACTGGCCGATGGTCCAGCCAAAGAATTACATTGCGGTCAGAATCGAAGTTCGGCCCGGTGACGGATACGGGCTCGTCTGTAACCGTGGAGAATACGGCCAGCGAGCACGTTGCGTCGAACCCAATGCCCCGGATAGTAGTGGGGTCGATGTTATGCTGGCTAATAGCGCGCTGAACGGACAGACATATACATCGCCAGATATCGTTCGTGGATTGTTCCTTTGACGAATTGTCAGGCAACAGTCAAGAAGCCTAAGCAGACGGACGTACATAGTATCCCTGTTGGGGCTGCCAGAGACCGATATTCTCGGAAGCTAATCCAACAATATCGCCTTTTGCATCAATAATACAAGCGCGAGCACTACCGGTACCGACATCTATTCCGATGTAATGATCCTGGTGGACCTGAATCTCGTCTCGAGTGTCCCTTGAAGCCTGTCGAGAAATTTGTCTAGACGAACGATACGGCAGCGGAGCCATACTGGGTAGAATGTTACCAGAACTCATAAGCAACCCGCAGCCAGGCTATGATTTTGGGAGGTTGCCCGCCCAAGCTGTCAGGCCTGGCTGAGCTATATCTAACTGGAGTGTTGCGGAGGGCTGAGCTCCGCGTTGGTGGTTGTTGATCAGAACGGGGTAGTGGGGACGTCGATCATTAACTTACCCCTCTGAGCCATCTAAGCATGTGTCTATAACAGTAGAAGTATGGATGCTTCGAACGCTTCTACTAAGAACAACTAAGCTGAGCAGGGGGAAGAAAGAAGGAGATAAAGATGCTGAAATCAACTGATCAATCAACCTTTCGCCTATAAATATCAACTGTGGTCATGTTTCATGCAACGGAAGAAATTATCTAGAAGCACAATGGCAGATTGGCTTCTTCATGACATGAGCAGGATAGATAGAGTTATTTCTATGTCTCTCTAGCGTCCTTCGATGGCGCATATATAATGAATTCTGATAACTCTATGGGTAGGCCGTAATTATTGATACCTGGAGAGTACGTTGAAAAGGTAGATGGTCACAATCAGTCCAAATGCTAGTCCAAGTATTTGTTGTAATCATTTTTTGGAAATATATTATTATTAAAGGGAATTATAATCATAATCACGATGAAAAATAGTAATAATACCTTAACAATGATAGTAGCTTAGTACCAAGCATGTGGCCCGCCCTATTTTGGTACCTCTAGTGCGCTAAATTACATCCTCTCTAGAAGTTCATAACATAATGCGAGGTTAACGACATCCCATAACTCCCCTGTTGACCACCGCCATTGCACAGGAATAGGAGCACTGGTACGCATACTGGCTTTCCAGAATTTATAGTGAGTATGCATGCAGCTAAAATTTCACATCATTAGATTCCTTCCCTACTTGATCTATCACGCTCGATGCTCATTTTATGCTTGTCTGCATTAGTGAATCCTCCTCGATGCACCCTCAGATGATGCGATAAATAGATCTGCTTCACCTCAATATTCTCTGTTTTCACTGCAAATCCGACCAACATTTCATATTCCTCTCCCTTACCGCCATCTTTCAACATGCACTTCTCCCAGGTCATCCTCCCATTGCTTTCCCTGCTCTCTCGGGCTTTCGCCGCTTCTCCGTCCTTTGCTCAAGCTGGGTCAGCCGACATCCTGTATTGGCCGGTAGCCTCGTCTCAACCCTCGGTGCTCGCGCGCGTCTCGTACGATCCTGCATCTTTAACGTCAGATGTGGTAGTCTACTCTCCACCAAGGATTGCGGAGCTCGAAGGCCGCCGTGGTTTAGAAGCGGATGCCCAAGATCTCGTCCGCGTGGGTCTCTTCACCTCCACGCCAACCAACCCAAAACAATGGGTAGGCTCTCTTACGTCGCTCTCTTTGCTTGCAGAGAGTGAGGCTCAAAAGCCAACTCTGCGACTTCATCTTGGACCCTCAGGAGAGGTCTACCACGTTTCATTGGCGGCGTCTTCATCATCTGCGGCAACATCCAGCTCAGCGGGCTTGAACATAGAACTCCTGTCCAGCGATGACGGTCCGCGTCCGCATCTCAATCGGCCTGTTGTGGTCGGCCCAGATGGGAAGAGTCCAGAAGAGGTCGTTGAGAAGACCTTTTTCCAGAAGTAAGTGCTCGGTCTCCTCCCTCGGATTCTTCTATGGCGTCTCCTGTCAGCAAAAGAAAGGCTTTATTCTGACAATACCTCACATCTGCTTAGATATTGGTGGGTCCTCCTCATTATTACATTTTTGGCCATGTCAGGTAGCGCTGAAGGACAATGAATTTCTCATTTGATCTGTCCATGTATACCAGTCAGTCCTCCATCTATGGCTTCGTGGACAGGAGGCGTAGTGTCTTCAAGTCTTACGACGCAGATCCGCATGTTCATCATTTTCTGTCTACGCCTCTCTTCCCAATATGGCCCTCGGGCATCCAAGGAAGCCCCAGCCGATGTGGGGATTGTACTTCCTCCGTTTAACATTTAGACGTAGATGCCGCATTCTCGGGACATCCCCTTGGTGATTGTTCTTTATTCTATTCCATCCATCTTTCATGGAGAGCATTGTCTCATTCTCATCGCTGCGAGTGGTTACTTTGAAAAGAACACGGAGGTGAAGATCGGTAAAGCTATCGAGTGGCAGGAACTCGTCTGCTGTAGACCAGCGTCAATTTGTATCTGACCATTCCAGCACCATAGCGTTATCCCATGCCGAACGTTCTCTACTTCTACTTGCACTAATCAACGGCACGCTACATTCGATCCTGCCCTTTTCGACAAGGAGATGGAGAGCCAATATCATTATGCATGATGGCATTTTCTATCTCTGAATTTATCGAAATCTCTCAGAGTAGATGATCCCGTAGGTGTCTACTGGTCTGGATTTCCACGCTCATGGTCATCTCGTTCTAAAGGCAACTAGCCATAAACTATATATAGCCCTGTAAAAGAGAAATCCCGGGGTATCAAAGTCACCTCCCTCGCATGTTCACTTCAGTAAACAAGATTTCAGGCCTCCGCTTATTTTTTTCACTTCAATCTTCTCCCGTCTTAGAGAGGCAGCCGTTGAGTGATTCTCTGCCCTTTACCCAAAGGGCCAAGGTCCCAATACATCACGCCCCGATCGGTAATAGCTATCAGTTCATCTTCTTGATGCGTGAAGCAGAGCTTGAAGCACACGGCATCCAGCGGGAGAGCAATCGGTCGTAGTTCGATCATCCCTGAACTTGTTGATCGAAAGGATGGAGGGTAAAATCCATTCGCATTTTCTTCGATAAGTGCATTTGGCTCAAGAGCCCACACATAAATCACGTTCCAATTTGCAACAGCAAGGCGAGTACCACGATCCGACGCGGCAATTTTACATCCAAGAGAATTTGCCGGATTCTGAAATCCCCATAGCCGAGCTACTATTGTCCATTGCGAGAATCGTCGCCCACGGTCAAGGTTTAAGACATGCCCACAGTTCTGAGCTTGACATCGAGCTTCGGATTTCAATAGGCACGCGACAGTCCAGTTCTCCTTCCGATGGGTCGCTATACCGAAGGCAAGGTACTGCCAATGGCACATTTCAATATTATTCTCATTCCGCGTCGCATGGGTACCGAAGAAGGGTATTGCAATTGAAAAGAGAAGGCTCAAAGTGTCCGAGAATTGCACCATGCACGCATTCTGATATAGAGTTGGCTGTGGGTCCACGAGGTGTTGCGCATTTATATTCTGAATTCTTTGAAAGGAACCATATAACGTTTGAGCGCGGTGATAATAGAGCAACTGGCTTGATCTGTCATTGAAGGAAATGTCGATGGCAGGACCGTTATCATAAGGGCTGGACAGACCCGCTTGACGATACCTGTCGCTACTCTGTCGCTGTCTATTCCCGTCGATAAGTGTGATAGCATTGTAATTGCAATCTATACTTGCATCAGATGATGACCAATGACAAGACTGTCCTTATATTGGAGCACTGGGTGAACCTGGACAGCAAAGAAGCGTAACGTACCGATTACCTCAGGAGTGTTGCTGCTCGACTGTTTCGGAGAGTTGTACAGAACAACCTCATAATCGTCGCTTTCACGGACGTGCTGCCAAGAGATTGCAAAGGTGCTCTCTCCGGCAGCAGCAAGAGCCAGAGGTTCATACTCAGCATGATCTGGAAAGGCACACATACGAATAGGCTCATTGAGTGTCTGAAGCGAGTGTCGCGCCATATAGACGCTAACACGAGGACCAGACCGTATCGCATGTCTTACGAACGGGTGTGTGGCGCCAAAGCCGTCTTCGTTTATCGCTGGTACCAGATGATGAAGAACGTTAACGCCTCCTTCTCCGTCAAATGCTGTTTTGAGCACCTCTATCCTTCCTGGCTGATCCTCAGGTGATCTCAGCTGGGCCTTCAGGTGCAGCTTCCCGTCCTTGGCCTGGAAAACATAAACATCTTGCCGACCTTTCAGAACGAGAGCGATGTCTCGCTCACCATGAGAAGCTAGCGAAGATGCTCGGGCATCGAGCGCAAAATCTTCAAAACAGAATGTTGTACATTTCGCGGAAAACTGTGCACCATATAGCTGCTGGAACGAGCGCTTCATGAGCAGCTGAAAAAGTTGCCTTGTCTTGAGACTGCCTGTGTCTACGTTCAAGCCGGGTGTTTTATGCAGATGATGCAAAATCACTTCCCGGCTACTGGATGCGATCTCATGCAGGGCTCGACAGGACAATGCCGCCTGTAGAAAGGAAGGCGTAGTCGAACATTGAAGGACAAGCTGGATTAGCTCTGGTGGAAGATCGAGCAACATGGCTCAGAGCTTGGCGTTTAGATGGAACGACTGTGACAGAAGGAGGAGGAAGCTGCCAGCAATTGTCTCGTTCAAAATGAAATCATAGTTCATCAGCCTTGCATCACTACCATATCATTTATAGGTCTCGGAAAACGAGAGGCTCTGGGTGGGGGCTGCCTTGATCCCATAGATCTTAGTATCACCGCCCGCCATTGTTGCCTGGTTGTGAATCTTTAAGAATTCCATACGCAGTCGTCCTCAGGCAGCACTTTAGGCATCAGAGCCCTGGGGATATAGTGATATGTGCAGTGAGTTGGCTTAATGCTCCTTTTATTGTCTACCGAGAACTAAAGCCTTAAAATCCATTTCTTTTATTTGGGTTATCTTCATTGCGACTCCTACCAGAGACCAGAGCACAATCCATACAAATGCCCGCTGATATCTCTAAATATATGCAAGCCAACCCATTCTCTGCCTGAGAACGACCGGTAGACGAGATTATGGAAACGAGAAAGAATCCAAATGAAAATATGCTCCTCTGCTTGCACTGCATCAGACATGACTTTCTAAGATCCAAGTAGCGTATATAGAAGAACAGGTGTGGACAGAAATTGTGAATGAGATAACTATCTCAGTCACTCGTAGAGCCAAGTAGCTTCAATGCTTGTCGCAGATGCCAGTTATAGCAATGGAAGGCGCTTGAGTCAAGGATTTTCACATCCTTCGTCCATTTGAACGATCATCCACTCTAATACACTTTCATAGCATAAGACAAACTGGCTCAAATTTTGTATCATGCTAGGTCGCTGAGTTCGAAAGTCGGCGACTGTCTTTGCAATAAGGTCCAGGTTATCGTTATAAATCCACCCAGTATCAGGGAGTCCACTGATTTCTTGTGATTCGGTCTTTCGTGCAGTGCGCTGCCGTTTCAGCATGTCCAGAACACTATCCACTGTACAGAAGGTACCAGTACGGCCGCATCCCGCACTGCAATGCACCAATACAGGTCGATGTTCGGTTGGCATTGCCTCGCGATTATCAAAGCACGTATTGCTTGTTGCCCGTATGACTGCGTTGCATTCATCGACCAGCTGAAGGAGATGTGATGGTTGTGAGGTAGTACCAAAGTCCGGCCAATAAGGATATTGCAGCTGGGTAACTTCTCGCAGTGGTTGAAACGGAAAAGCCGAGTGTGACAAGCCAAAATGTCTGACGATAATGCATGGATCGCTGGGCTCCTCGCTGGAATCCGACAATGACTTGGTCGACTGACGCCGGTCCTGGTGGGACCCTGACGCTCTCATAGGGATGCGTCGCTCAGAAAAGTTATTGACTCGGAACGGCCCATAATTCCCTGACTCCCAATACCGGTGACATTTAACTTGGCCTCTTTCAATTTCTGCCGTGAGAGAAACGACGAGTCGAACGTCTTGCTCCCAGATTACACGCCAAAAGTCCTATGTCTCCATCAGCCTGCTTGTCTCAATCTTACCGTGGGCGATCTCCACTCGAACGTGTAGAGAATAGGAAGGACGCAATCGAAAGATGAACTCACATCAAATGTTTCGGGTACGGGAGCTTGCGTTGCTATATAGCGCTTATTGCTGTATTCAGCCTTCATGTAATTCGCGTTCACATAATCACAACCTCCCGACGGGACATCCTGCAATCGAACCCTGGAATGATCGAAGGGATATATATCATTATATCTGTTCTTATTGCCCTTCTCGATCCCGGCAACCCGATACTTCTTCGATGGAGCTTCCGCGGACGTAGAAACTCCGGTCATTTCATACGACAGAGCTTGTTTCATCCGGTCTAATTCCTTTTTCTCGAGCTCCAGGAACTTCTCTGAAACCTTCTGACCCCCATCTTCAATGTCGGAAGCGTCACGGAGCCATCGTGGAAGCAACCGTCTTTTGGAGTCTGTGAAATTTTGTGGAAGCTGGAGCGGAATCTGACCAACACCACCCATAAGATCCATATTCTGGCGAATATTCCCAAAGAAGGGAATGGCGGCAGAGGAAGACTCCGGCAAAGCACAGCCACCAGCAATAGGTGCAAAAGATGGAAGGCTAATCTGCATCGAGTTAAGCCTCCTTGAAGATAGTCCGGGGGTGGATGATTGAGGCTGCTGAACAAGCGCAGTAAACTGATTGGAGAAGACCTTGAACCCACCCCGAAGGATCGAACCTTCGCCGTTCCATCCCTCAGCTGCAAACTTGTTCAACACATTGAGCATTGGCGCCGCATCTTTCATGTCAAGTGTAGCAGCGTCGTAAACGATGATGTAGCGGCATTGTTTCCATCTCGCGAACGATCTCCGGTCAATGTCGCTCGTGAAGGTGTTGGCCAACTTCTGCGTGCCAAAGGAAGTCCGTTTGAGGAGTGTTGTAGGGATACAGAGGTTTAGTGATCCTTTGATGTGTCCCCTGGTATAATGTGCATAAGGCCGCACATCTAGTAATAAAACATCGTTTCCGCAAGTCTCCAGTAATTGTGCGCAACGCTCACATGACATGATATTGACAGCAGTCGGGGCCAGGTTCCCCGAGGAAGCGTTGTTATAAGTGGCCACTGAATTCTCTTGTTTCAAATCCCTCCTCAATGACATTCTATGCAAACCCGCGTCATCCTCAGAGCGAGCCTGAGACAGATCTACCGAGCCTCCCGCAATTTCTGGGTCAATTAATTCCGCATTGCGGCTCAAGTGCGAATTTTGGGTCCGTGAGGATGAATTTCGATGATTCTTGGCATTGGTGGCTTCTCTCGCAACCGTTCTGTCACTCGAGTCCTCAACCTTGATGGTGAAATAGCTAGGGCTCGGTTGCTCCAAAAAGGCATTTTGCAAGCCGTCGCCACTTTTGGTAGGAGACGAATTGGTATCTCGCAGTGACAAGAGAGACGCTGGACTTGAGAGGCCATTTAACTGCAGGCTTTGTGACTCCTGAGTCCACGGAGACGAAGGCGATTGTCTCTGGTCAGTCGTGGTGGACATGTTGATTGCCAAAGCTAGAATGCCTGTTGGTTAATCTCTGAATTCCGGCAGTCCCACAATTAAGCACGAGGCCCTTGTGCCATCTCGAAATGCCGCGATAAGCAAGACACCGGCTTCCGCAAGGACAAGTTCCTTTTCAGAATGATATCAATGTTGATTTGAGTATTCGATCTGGGCACGAATCATTATTTCCTCAGGCCCGAATCTCGATGAATGACGGCAGGTTCAGGAGCGAAGTAACGCTTGTTCGAATTCGGCGCCACAGAAGTGTTGATATCAAGAAGCGTTGTGTTCAGGAGAGGTACTGAGTGAGACGGGAGCAGAGCAACACCGGAGGGGGCAAATGTGATGAATTAAAATCCAAAGAAAATGTCCCTCATAGATTATCAAAAGATTTCGTCGTCGAGATTTGGAGAAACGGGATTGGGGGGCGCTTCGAGATGGGCAGATTGGGGTCTAGCCATACGCTTGTTTGACCTGATTATAAGACTCGCAAGAGTGAAATCAATACGTGACGAGACACCAGACTCCGGCACATAAGTCTCTAATAATGCGGCAGCTAAGGCGGAAATGCGTGCAGAAAAAGAATTGGTCTTAGTCGATTAACACCAGTTTACCATCATGAATACAACTGGCATAAGGAGGTGAACAACAGACCAACATGGAAATAGCGAATGGAGAAACTCGGCAGAGAAAAGATGTTCCCTTGGTATGACGTTATGGGTGGGGACAGTCGTCAAGCGGCAAAATATGCAGAAATCCATGCAGTGAGACTGAACGGCCGTTCTGGATCTTCGACGAGCCCCTCAGAAACCTGGAAGTATGCATGTGGCAACTCTGGCAAGGCATTACAGGCTCTCAAAAGGGGCTTCTAAATCAGAAAGCAGAACAGCTGAGAATCATGTTATTGTTATTCAGCGACGGAGCCATGACACAAGCAGTATCTGACAAAGTATATTACTACTACAGTTTTGAGGGTATGGTAGATTTGTACTGCATTCTGATTATGCGGGATAAAATGGCAGGTATGGAATAATATAAGTTAGTACTACTCTGGTAGTAGTCAGCCCAGGATGCATGTCAGTTCAGCACCAGAGTAGTCACCTGCCAGGTTAATATCTTTATATGTTTATTGATTAGTCTCATTTACTAGTCTAATCTGACTGTCTGAGTGATGCTCAGAAGTCCTAAGTAATGAATAATAACCTACCATCTAGCAGTGCCTGACATCCTAGTATATAAAGTAATTACATGTCTAATCCAAATCATGCGGATTTCTGCGCCTCCGTGCACACTATCACTTGAGTATATTAGTGAAGAATACCGCTCTATTTATCGTGCAATAGTGGAATATTATAATAAGCACTTTGTTACACATGATTCAAAGAAACTAGGCATGAAATGGAGGTCTAAACGACACCATGGCAACTAAGGCAAATTAGCTTGCTCAGCTTGAGTTTAAGATGGAAAAATATACTTCAATGGCTTAGCTTTAGACATATCCCCCATGCGAGAGTTGAGAAAAAATAGAAGGCCTCTCGCTAAGATGAAAATTGGGGTTTAAATTCATGTTAATCATCAAAAGTGGTTCCCTTATGTCTGGCACAGCCAACATAAGCCTGGTAGTCAAAGAGGATATGCCGCTGGAAACCAGTAAGAGTAGCGCCTGTCATTCAGAAGGCGTTGTTCAGCTATTAAGAAGCTTAAAGTTTCCCGTCAGGTTCACCCTTAAACCTCTGGACTCGTTTTTGTTCCCAATTATCCAGGTCTTTGGCCATGAGCCGCTTGAGCAGGTGTCAATAATAGTCTTGGAACAAGCTCATCCGAATTAGGTCAACTCACATAATATTCCTCCCTTTCATCTCCAAGAACTCTTCTGCGTGGATTTCTCCGAATTCCCTCTTCACCATCTCCGCCTTTGAGCCCCAATTCCATAGCTTCCTCTTGTGTGAGTTGCTTCACTTTTCGGTCATATCTTTCATATCTTAGAGCAGCGGCTGGAGTTAAGGCGAAAGAACCCGCAACAATGATCATGATAAATGGAAGACCAAAGAGTAGAAAAGGATGCTTCGGTAGGCTTCCTCTATATGCGGCGCCGATCCGTTCTCCCAGCGATGATGAGGCTGTTGTCGCACGCCGGAATGGTTTTGCCTGGAAAACAGGCATCTTGAAGGCTGACCACTTAAGTGTTCACTTAATTAAACCACCTATCCAAGCGTAGCACTTTGCGCGTGGGTATTCAAGAGGATGAAGAAATACGGAGCACTGTTTCCCTTAATTATTCTGTGTAAATCTCATAGTGTTGACAAGAGTATCTACTAGATAAAGGGTATTATTATAAGGTTCAAATCTAAGCAACCGGTGAAACATTAATTCCGATATGGCTTGCTGCGCAGCAAATAAGCCGTTTTCACTATATGGTTACTACAATATTTTGTACAGTTGGTAAACACAGACTGTTCCAGCAGTTGGAAAGACCAGCAAGCAGTTGTAAGGTCTTATTCTGCTAGCTTCTTTTCATTTACGTTGTTCCTTTTCATCTACTTCTGTTTCACACATTCTTATGAGTCTGCGAGCTTCCCACGTTCATATAAATTTCCAATCAACTGCTCCAACGCTTGGTAACATCGCCCAAATTGAATGACCACAGCTTGTGGCTCAGTCTCTTTTTGTCGAAAATATCAAGCTCATTCACCGTCGCGTATCCGAGACCAAGTCCAACGCGGCACACTGCTTCGATGTCTTCAACAAACCCTGGCTCCTTATTCGGGGCTGGTGGCCTAGGAGCGGCAACTCAACCGACGAGCTCAGCTTCAGCTGTCAATTCAACGAGTATTTTTGGGACTCCTTCCACAACTCAAGCTGCACCGAATGCTTCGCTCTTTGGTAATCAGCCGCCAACCCAGCAGCAGCCCCTTCAGTCCTCGATCTTTGGACAAGATCAAGCACAGATGAGTTTGGGACAATCCTCACGACCTTCTGGCCAAACCACTCAGCCCGCATTCTTCAACAGCCTTCTAGAGCGCGGCAAAAAGAGACCGATTGCGTCAGTTGGCCAAGGCAGCAATTTCGAAGACTTACCCAGCCTTCAACTTGGCCTTGATGATATTCGGAGGAAAGCAAGAGAGCTCGGCAGTAGAGGGTTGAGCGACCGCCTGCACCCTGGTTCGACCAGTAAAGCGTAAGCTTTGCCTTAGCCTGGCGTTGGCTCATGAGTTGGATGATTCCGCTAATCTCTATCTTCTATAGCCACTATCTTCTTGCCGCCTCGGGTGTGTCGCCTGGACATGCTTTACGGGACCTCAAAGCACTAGATCCCCAGGCTTCCATAGGTTTCCCTCCAAAGGAACAGGAGGTTTTCGACACTGATAACCAGAAATTCTTGAGAAGCATACAACAGCGTGGGCGTAAAGTGATGATTGCCGAAAGTCTTGCTCGAGCTCAGAGAGACTTTGATACATTCCTGGAGGAGAAAGTGGATTTAGACTGGGAGGATCAGCGCCAGCGAATCTTTCAGCACTTT
The DNA here is from genome assembly GCF_001078395.1 of Aspergillus udagawae. NCBI lineage: Eukaryota > Fungi > Ascomycota > Eurotiomycetes > Eurotiales > Aspergillaceae > Aspergillus > Aspergillus udagawae. The sequence goes on along the minus strand of NW_025091274.1, from coordinate 82,111 downwards.
GGACTGGCACATAAGGATGGGACTGTTGGCGACGTGAGAAATTCATTCGGTCGCTCAACCAGACCTTCTAGACTAACTGGTTCTTTGCCCTCCCACGAAGCTGCGGGCGTCTCCCGCCGGAGTGTTTTCGGACGATCCGGCCTGGGAAAGTCAGTCATAGGTAACCCCGGTACTGGTAGAGCAAGTCATCAGCTTTTCGAGGATCCCCTGGAAAGCGGCGATGCATCCGGAACTCACTCCCCAGATCTTCGATTTTTACGCGAAAAAATGGGCCATTACGCGGAAAAAGTTCAGCTGTTAAATTCCGCCCGGATACAAGGACAAGTGTTTCCGCTTCTTCATGAATTCGCTGAAGTGGAGCGACATGCTGGTGGTGATGTAAGTTACGGTGATACAGCCATGATCCCAAGGTTGACTAAGTTCATTAGGTACCTTGCCAGCTTTTTGATGCGTACCGAGCTTTGATCAGTATCGTCAAAGAGCCCCCGAGAACCACCAGTCTCTCGGATCCTAGTACGGTGAGAGAGCGACAGTTCTCTGAGGATTATCTGGACGAGATACCGAACTCACGCCGGGCAACGAACCTCAAAAAACGCATAGTCGAGGGCTCTCGTTCCTTCCTAGAGAAAGTATTTTACAACGAAGTCGAGAGTATGATCGCAAAGAATCCTAGAGAAGCGCAACTTGGAGGGATTCCGACGGTTATCAACAAAATTCGAGCCTATATTCGCTTGAGAGCGGCAAGGAAAGATCTTGCACCAGACGGAACGGAGCTACAGATGGTCGGGCAGGATTATTGCTGGATTTTGATTTTCTATCTTCTTCGGTGCGGATTCATCACCGAGGCGGCTGAATATGTTAGCCAAGATCCTGGCTTCCGGTCCCTTGATCACAAGTTCGTGACATATATGACGACTTATGCACAAAAGAGACGGCTACCGCGAGATTTGCAGCAAAAGATTAATGGTGAATACCAACAGCGTTCACGCAATGCCCCTGATAACACCGTTGATCCGTATCGCATGGCTTGTTACAAGATCATTGGCCGGTGCGACCTCGCCCGCAGGCGCTTGGAGGGTATAAATCAGAGTGTCGAAGATTGGATGTGGCTTCAATTCAGTCTGGCCAGAGAAGACGACCGTGCCGAAGAAATCGCTGGGGATGTTTTTGGCCTCGAGGATATCCAGACGGATATCACAGAGATCGGTCAGCGCATATTTGGCAAGGGCCAGGAGGCATCCGGTGGTTACGGCATTTTCTTTCTACTGCAGATCTTAGGAGGGATGTTCGAACAAGCAGTTTCATACCTCGGCTCTTATGCGCCAGTCAGTGCGGTGCATTTCGCAATCGTCTTGGCGTACTATGGTCTGCTACGCGTGTCAGACTTCTACACATCTGCGGAAGAAATCTGTAAGCATTTCTTCCCAAGCTTCATACTTCCCTGTGACGTCTACTGACAAAATTAGTATCATTTACTGTGAAACAATACCCCCAGATCAATTTCGGACATCTCATCACCCAGTACACAAGGGAGTTTCGTACAGGATATGTTGAGGCAGCGATCGATTACTTTTGCTTGCTCTGTCTTAACGCCGACCTCCCTGGTTCTCTGGGCAAATCTCAAGCATCCGTGTGCCACGAAGCATTGCGGGAATTTGTTCTAGAGACGAGGGATTTTGCCAAGTTACTGGGTGATATCCGCTCAGATGGGACTCGAATTAAGGGCTTGATTGAGCAACGCATGAGCTTGATCAAATTGGTTGATCAAGAGGAATTTTTGAAAACAATAACAATGCAAGCTGCTGCGATCGCCGATGACAAGGGGCTGGTAACGGATGCAGTCCTCTTGTATCACCTTGCCGAGGATTATGACCGCGTAATCGACATCATCAACCGAGCACTGTCGGATGCTGTAGCAATGGAGTTAGGCGGCCCTGGTTTGAAGCTGCAGCCGTTGCGGCCACGAACTGATCTACAACAGCATGCCAGTGATGAACATGGAGAGGCCGCGGAACCTGGAAGTAGCCTAAGTCTTACAGCAGTGGATGATCCGGTGGTTCTGGCGAAGAATATGATTGGCCTCTACAATACAAACGCTCTTTATTACCAGCGAATCCGTCAGATCAATCGTGATGCTTGCGGTTTATTGCTCAGAATGATGGAGGCAAAGGGAGAAGTTGAAGCAGGCCAATGGACGCCGGCTCTGGATGTAAGTCTCTACCCTTTTCACTTTCACACCTCGTTCTCGTTCTCTCCCACTGATTAACTTTCCCTCAGGCTATTAATGAACTGAACATCTTACCCTTGCGTGCACGGGGCTCGGTTTCCTTCATTCGAAGTGCTGCTCAAGCTTTCTCGTCTTTCCCTCCAATCATTGCACGTAACGTCGGGCACGTGATAATGTGGAGCATTACTTGCATTGGCCATGAAAGGGCAAGGTTGAGTTCTGGAGTGTATGAGAACGAGACCAGGCAAGGCCTAGCTGATGACTTACTCGTCATGGCCAAGGATCTGATGATTTTCTCCGGTATGGTTAAGTACAAATTACCGCCGAGAGTTTATGAGACTCTTGCTCGCGCCGGAGCGGATATCGGGGCTTACTAGGGGTTATCATCTGGAGTCTCTGGCTAGGTAGTCCGCGTCTGAGACCTTAGAATTCAGGTATTCAAAATCAAACAACGCTGCTTGTGAAGAACCAATTATCTAAATTTCATTAGTTGCTACTGCGTAGCAGCAGCATCGTGCTAAGCTTGGCGAAGAGTCAAAGATCAAATAAGGTATCTCAATCCATACTTCCTCTGTTCTTCGCGTTCTCTTCTCTCACCCTTGCCCGCCTCAGCTTTCTATCTCATTCCCTCGGGGGAATTCAGTAGTAGCCCGTGCTCTTAAAGTGACGGGAGCCAAGTGCAGATATCTACGAAGGCCTACTTAACCAGGCAATCACTCTTTCAAGCAACTTGAGACGTATTCTGTAGTAATCGAAGACGGTTCTCGCGTCTGAGCCCGAGAAAGAACATGCGAAATCCTAAGTGCATTTATACTGTCCGTCAAAAATAGAGAAGAACAAATCTGTACTCTGGTAATACTAGGTATTACCTAATCTGTATTCTGTACTTCATACTAGCTAGATACTCTTTACTGAGTACTAATGGCACTAACAAGCCTATAAACAGATAAGATTGCGGCTTTGGGTGTGGGGCCATCCGTACATGTAACTTGCTACGGCATTGAGCTGCAACCTGGCTTCGACACTGCTCACTCGACATGGATCATGACCACTCCGATGCCTCTGACTCAAGCTCGAAGCCAATACAATCTGATCAAAAAACAGGAATTTCGCACAACAATGAAAATGTGGCTCGGCCAATCCCTAGATTGGGACCTGGACTGACTGGAAGCGTGGAGAGAGAAGGCCACAGCAGCACTGCACACCATGACACGGTTTCCGGAAGTCAATCGCAGCACTATCACGCTGGGAACTCCATAGGAAAATTACCAGGATTAACAGGGTTTGGTGGTACAGAAACCGGTGTGGCTTCACAAAGTGATATCGTTGAACAAGTGAATAACAATGATGTGTCTCTTTCCTCCAGTACCAATCAAGACACAATGTCAAGCTATAGCCTTATCGACAATCCTCCCAATCTTGCAAGGATACGACAAGTCATGTTTGAGTGCAAAGAACCTATTGAAATCAGCCTTGAGGAGTTCGAGACATACTGGCCTTTCATTGATAACGTCTGGGTGAAGCAACGGTCAAACTCTAGTAAAGAGGGACATTGCACCACAGACTATTACATGTGCCGTCTGCGACGTCCAACCCATCGCACATCAGAGACACGTCCATTGCCGGAGGGCAAACGTCCCCGCAAGAAACGCGTTCGAGAAGGCGGCATGTGCAATTTCCAAATCAAGGTGGTTCGGTTTGAAGGCGCCTATTCCACTGTCACTATTGCGCGGACACCCGGTAGCAGCCACGTACACTCCCATGATCTTGACTATATAGACAAAGTAAAGCGGAACTCGGGGCTCATGGAGTTTGCGCGAAAAGAGGCGGTCAAGGGCTATCTGCCTTCTTCCATTTACACGAAATTTCAAGAGGAACCTGAAAAATTGATTGAAGCTGGAGGTAAATTTTGTACAGTCACGGATGTCCGCAATGTCTCAGCAAAATGGCGCATCCAAAATCCAGAAGTCAAACTTGTGCCGCACGAAGGTTACACATATCAAAAAGGGCACGGGATCGTGAGAGCTCAGATTGCTAGCGACACAAATCAGCCAAAAATCGCTAGAAAGCCACCGAACTTAACAGCCCCGTCCCCTCTACCGCCAGATACATTGTCGTTTCCTCAATTTCCGTTGGAATTCCTTGACTCTTACCTTCCGAGACTCGACGAGAAGCGCGAATTGCCCCATGTCACTTTGTCATATGCATCATCAATGGATTCCAAGATATCTCTTCTCCCAGGAATGCAGACAGTGCTCTCGGGACCAGAAGCCAAGCTGATGACGCATTATTTAAGGTCACGCCACGACGCGATACTCATCGGAGTGGGCACTGTTTTAGCCGACAACCCGGGACTAAACTGCAGATTAGAAGGTGCAGGCGGTTTTGGGGGCCTTGGGAGAATGTGGCAACCGCGGCCTGTGGTTATCGATCCGACGGGACGATGGCCAGTTCATCCTGAGTGCAGGATGCTTCGCACTGCAGTCGAGGGCAAAGGGAAAGCTCCGTGGGTCATCGTGTCCCCCGGAGCCCAGATCCATCCGCAGAAGTTGATGATGTTGAAAGGCTACGGAGGGGACTTCCTGCGTATAGTCGAATACAACCAGAATTGGCGGTTGCGCTGGGAAGCTATTCTACGCGCATTGGCATCTGAGGGCATCAAGAGTCTTATGATCGAAGGCGGTGGGACTGTTCTGAGCGAACTCTTGAATCCCGAATACACCGAATTCATTGACTCTATTATTGTCACCGTTGCTCCGACATACCTGGGTCGTGGCGGAGTGGGAGTGAGTCCTGACTCAAAGCGAGATGAACAAGGCAAACCGAATGCCGCCCTCAATCCAAGGGAGATAAAATGGGTACCGCTAGGGCAGAACGTCATAATGTGCGGGAAAATTCGCGCTGCTCCATCTGGTGGCTAGAAGTTCAATCGCCTGCCTCAGTTTAGTGACTCCAGAGCCATGCTGGGCGAGAGTTAGCTCAGAGCAGCATCATGAGATCCCTGGGGGGCTGTGTCCTACTGCGCTTACCATTGCATAGGTGGACGCTAATTAGCACTGTTATAAGGCAGGCATTAACGATGGTAATGATAGTCATGAATAACCCTGCTAGATAATAATAGGAACATAGAGAAATAGTGTGATTTAAAACTTATAGCAGCATTAACAGTTTCTGGGCTAGATCCAAAAGTGTATCTTTCTGTATTGAGCACATGACTAAGTGAGTTGATCTACTAAAGTTGACTTCTAGTATTAATAATAGTGACTAGTAAATCGAAGCTCCATAGAATAGCCCTGCCTATTATTCTGGTTTCTCAATCACGATTCATGAGTATTGTTGTCTGCTTTGAGATGGATCTTTGAAAATTGGAATGTCCCTTAAATAGTACCTAGATAAAATGTATGCGCTACAGCCTATCAATAGTTAGATACAATACCACGGAATACTCTGTACCCGGACATGTTCCCTCCAATGAAAATACCTGAACAATGACAGTCCGATCAACACAACAACAATAAAAAAGCACTAGTCAAGAATCCCAAGACAGCCTTCTACTCTTTTGTCGCGCCAGTCTTCTACGACTCTTCTACGCTTCTCCCTTTCTCTATCTTTCTCTTCTTCCTTTCCTACATCTCCCAAATTATTCCGTTCGTGAATCTGTCATCACCTCTACTGCACTCTGTATAATATTCCAATTTCCTTTCCGCTTGAAAAGGTACTCACCCAATCCAAAAAATGCCTCCCAAAAAAAGCGCGTCCAAGGCCGCCACAAAGCCTTCGACGTCCACAACCAAGACCACCACTACCAAGAAGGCTACTGTTGCGAAAGCTGCAAACAAAGGCCATCCTGCGAAAGCTACTGCGGCTTCTCAAGTTAAAGCAACCTCGAAGAAACAATCTCAAGCCATTGATGCGTCTGCGAAGTCGCGCAAGTCTAAGGCCACTAGTGCCAGTGCGGCAGCTGCTACCAAAAAGCGCAAGGCCGAAGAAGTCGATAAGGAGCCCGATTTCAAGACTAAAAAAGCCCGTGTTACTCAGCCTCCGGTCAAGAAGCCGAAACCCAAGGTGGTCATCAACCATGCGCCCACTGCACGATTGAACGTCTATGTTTGTGGTGAAGGTAGCTCTGGTGAACTGGGGCTCGGCGCGGCGAAGAATGCGGTCGATGTGAAGAGACCGCGCCTCAATCCCCACTTGCCAGCAGATCGGGTCGGTGTGGTGCAGGTAGCTGTCGGCGGCATGCACTGCGTCGCCCTTACGCATGACAACAAAATCCTTACTTGGGGCGTCAACGATCAAGGTGCTCTTGGGCGCGACACTACATGGGAGGGTGGTTATAAGGACATGGATGACAACAAAAGTGACGCGGACTCGGACTCGGACTCAGATGATGACAGCGGTCTCAATCCCTATGAAGCGACTCCCACTGCCGTCTCGTCCGACGCATTTCCTCCTGAGACCGTCTTTGTCGAAGTCGCTGCCGGTGACAGCTCCAGCTTCGCTCTCACTGACGATGGCCAGGTCTATGGCTGGGGAACCTTCCGAGTGAGTAACACGCAGCGTTTTCTTCCTGCTAATTTCTTTTCTGCTCTTTTCTCTCTCCCTCCTGTAAGGATGTCACCTCAACCATGCGCTAACGGGGTCTCTCCAGAGCAACGACGGTATTCTAGGCTTTGATGCCGAACACAAAGTTCAGCCGACTCCCACGCTGATTCCGTCCCTCAAGAAGATTAAGCACCTTGCCTGTGGTGATAACCACGTCCTCGCTTTGGATGAGAAGGGTGCGGTATTCTCCTGGGGATCCGGTCAACAAAACCAATTGGGCCGCCGCATCATCGAGCGCAACAGGTTGAACGGCCTCCAGCCGCGTGAATTTGGCCTACCGAAGAATATCGTCCATGTCAGCTGTGGTGCCTTTCATTCCTTCGCCGTCGACACGACTGGGAAGGTCTATGCATGGGGCTTGAATAGCTTTGGTGAAACGGGTATTCGTGAGGGAGCTGGCGACGATGAGGCTGCCATTATTCACCCAACTGTCGTGGATTCACTTTCTGGGAAGAATATCGTTCAACTATGTGGTGGTGCCCATCACTCGCTTGCTGTTTCCAAGGATGGTCAATGTCTTGTGTGGGGACGCCTGGATGGTTTTCAGACGGGCCTGAAGATCGATACTCTTCCAGATGATGCTGTCGTGAAGGACGAACGTGAACGGCCGAGGATCTTGATTGAGCCGACCCCTGTTCCCGGTATCAAAGCATCTGTCGTTGCGGCTGGCTCTGATCATTCAATTGCCATCGACGTCGACGGTCGCGCTTGGTCGTGGGGCTTTTCAGCAACCTACCAAACAGGCCAGGGCACTCAAGATGATATCGAGGTTGCGACTGTCGTGGAGAATACTGCTGTACGCGGTAAGAAGCTGAATTGGGCTGGTGCTGGTGGACAGTTCTCCGTCTTTACCGAACCAGCAACGGTGTAAAGACTACCACCCGTCGAGGATTTTCTCCTCTCCTCCTATTTTCATCCGAAACTGCTCAACTTCGGCGTGTTTGGGCGCAATGCTAGATGAATCCTGGGTTTTAGTTCACCATACACCATGCCATCTTAACTCATGTCGGCTCTATGCGAACTTATTTCAAAGATCGGCTCTGTACTCTATTTTATTGTCGGCACTGTTTTGTCAACGTTATCACCACACACCTTTCGTTCCGGAGTAAACTAGTAGCCCATGCACGTACCCTGTAAAAGGAATATTGAAAAGGCTCTAGATAGATCCCCTGAGCAGCTATGGCTCGTCGCCAGCTAATTGAGGAATATCATGTTGAATGCAAGTTATACTAGGAACTTGAAAAATTGGACTCTTTGATAAGTCAGCTCTGTAACTTCATCCTTGATCCTACGATTGGAGGAAAGTTCTTGTCGGTAATCATTCTAGGTCATGCAATTAATTCTTCGAACCTTCCTGTTCAAAGGGGGTTTCGACAACATGTTGGCCATTAGCTTCAGGTAGAGGCATTGTTCATCAGGAGTAGCTCTTGTTCTTTTAGAAGTGCATCCAATTCATCGTCGTCGGGAGCTTCCAGGTTATCGGGCTGCTGCGCGACATCATCGTCATCTGTCATAAAGAGCCCCTCGTCTGATTCGCGTTGTCGCGAAGAATTCAAAGTGTCTTCATTATGCATCCCCTCTGCATCCGACGTATGGTCACCAGCAATATCCCCTCTCGATCGTTTTGTATCCGTCATGTTGAGACCATCAAATGCTACAACAGGATCATCGGACCGACTTCCTGATGATTCGGAGGCTTGCAGGGGATCATTATGATTTTCTGACGTGACCTTTGGTTTCTCCTCGTCTATCCATTCCTTTCGCATCGCTTGTAAGCGTTTAGAGTGGCCGAGTCGCTCAATTATGGCAAGACCATCCGCGAACTTTGCACGGGGGAATAAGTCGTCAAGCCACAATTGGTAGAAGTTCAACAAGCGTGCTGCGTCGGAGAACTATAATATTAATGCGAGTTAGAATTGCAACACATACAGAAATGGCGTTCTCTGCTTCACCCACCTCATGCCCTTTCCCTTTGAATCTCAATTTCTTTTTGGCTGTGCGGCGCAACTTTGGAATACCAGGCTGTGACAGTAGGCTTGCACCGAAGATTCAGCACTTATCTCATTATTGAGCCTAATAAATCAACCTACCGACTCTCATCCAGCTTTGCAACAGGTTGCCGCTTTTTGGTCACTTTGACCTCTTCATCTAGACCTAAACCGAGTCCTGATTCATCTCGCGCAGAAGACTGCATGGGAGTGCCATTATTTAGCACATTCGGGGTCTCCCGCCACAGCTCATCCAAGCCGAAGTCATAATCAAAGAGATCGTCTGCACGGTTCGGTGATGCTGGTCGACCATCTTGTAGTGTGCCTTCATTCTCCATGACTCTAGATCTGTATTTTCGGCCAAGACAGAAGATATGACGTGTATCTGGAAATTTTTGTCAAGAATGGCAGTTGGGAATTCAATAATGTCTTCAATCAGAGCAGAGTACACTATATTTGCTAACCTTGAAGGTTATGCAGCCTAATTGGGATTATTCTACGCGTCACTAGGCTCTGACGCGTTCTGATATACGTAGGATGTCAATATATCAATTTTTGGTTAGGCTCGAAGAACTCGCCAATTTACGTATTGAATACATGACAGAAACATTACCTTACATTTTCTTTTATAATACAAAGTGTTACGTTCACCTGAAATCCTCTCCAAATTCTTGGAAATGTTTCTCTAGTCCATTACTGAGGCGTTCAGGGTCATCTAGAAACCCTCAATACTCTCAAGTTGATGATTATCCACAAGTACCCCGTAACCTCAAGTCTTGCCAGATCTGCATCATGTATGATCGCTCTGATTTATAAGGTAGGTTGATCTCGCAAGTCAACCATGGAGTTAGTTATTATGTTCATGCTTAGTAAGCATAAATCTTCGACTAGTCCAAGAATAGTCAAGGGTAATCTCGGTGCTGCACCTCAAGGTTCATCTATACTGACAAACCGCCCATCTGGTTGACCAAAAGTGAACCTCAGGGCATATACACCTCCGGTATCCTCACCATGGCTCCTGAAGGCAAGATCGCTCTTATCCCTCCGAAGCGGGCTAATACCGACTACCCGGTGCGTCCAATTGCTCTCCTATACAATTGTTTTCGCTTCACATTAATCGCTAACCTTGCGTTGCAGCTCATCGACTCTGATCCGTATGTCACTACCCTTCGCTCAAGCGCTCAACTGTGGAAGCAGATATTCACATCAACATAGGCATCTTAGACGAGTTTTCGGATATGCTAGACCTTCTGATTATGCAATCGCTGGGGGTATGGCCGCTGCCTCCCCTCTCGCATTCTGGGCTATGGAGAGGGTCAGCCCTTCCCATGTGGGCCGAGGAGGTTTTGCTCCTGTGATGCGGCTGGCGACAGCAATTGGTTTGATTGGAGGTCTACACATACTTTACCAGAGATCCTGCAGTACGTCGACGCACTGAAACCCTCTGGTAGCACGCATTAACCCGAGCATAGACCGTTTCTACGGATTCACGGAAAATGCCCGAGAGGTCGAAATGGACATGAGGGAAATGGTCGACAAGGTCAAAAAGGGCGAGCCGCTATACGGTACATCACAAGTATCCTCTTACCTACAAGGCGTTGCGGCCAGGAATTCGCGGTACTCACAGCTTTTTATTCATGTCCTTCCTTGGTTTAACATCGTCAATCACGACCAGGTAAGCCTTTTTTTTTTTATTTTTCATCACTGTCCTCAAAATTATGAATGCAGTTCGCTAAGGTATGGCAGCATGGTGTTGACACAGCAAAATATTACCAACAAGCTGAGCGTGAACTCGAAGCCGAGCGTTTGACGACAGCCGGCTCTTCCTGAGTCTTTGTGCTTGTAGAGGGTTGTCGAATCTTGTCAGTTCCCGACACGGAAACATGTTTTGTGAATCCTTTGTATCCTAATGCTCTTTCCATGTACTCGAAATACAGCTACATGAACAATCTGCATTCAGCAATATGGTTACGAAGTAGCAAGTTCGGCGACGACTGCATGACACCATTTCGCCTAAGAGGCAAGGTTCAGAGCGTTATCGTCTTCGAGCATCGTCTTGAGTTCTCGATTCTTTTTCGGCCGTGGTTTTGGCGCTCAACGGAGTCAGCAAATCTCTCAAATCCGTGCATACGCCAAACCCTTTGGACGCTTACCTTTCTCATTTTCTTGTATATAAAAGCGCCTAAGTAACATTATTGCTTCTTTGCGGAATAATCCTCCATAGACAGGATATGGTGGGTCTATCGTGAAGCTGACATAGGTAGCAGTTTAGAAACGGCTCAAGTTTTCAAGACACAGACATACTCACTCAGAATGCAACGACAAAATGCTTCCTGTGCCTCCGAATCTATCATTGGCGCAGCCAAAATAGACTGCTCGTATTTGATACTGCCTTAGAGCGGAAGCACACATTACGCATGGCTCGACTGTGACATACAAGTCCGTCGAGCGAAGTATTGACTTGGGGTGGTTCCGGAGCATTTCTTCAATGGCGATGAACTCGGCATGTCTTGTACCCTAAATGGCAGTGAGCTATAAAGAAGATGAAATAAAGAAATGAAACAACCCGAGGTCCAGAACTATTCGTGCAGCAGCATCATGACTTTCAATACGCATTGTATGAGCAAGATAGAAAACTTGATGATAGGCCGAGAGTGCTTGTCTCAACCCAGCACCACGACGTACATTCATTGATTTGTTGGTGTCATTCATTCCAGCACCCACTATTTTACCATCGTGTACCAACACGCATCCAACCGGCGTTTCGCCAGATTCGAGCGCTTTCTCGCCCTACACAGCGTATTTGTGAGCGTCTTCGATCCAGCCTTTGGGGAGGTATTGTACCATCAACAAGGCTTGCTTCATAAAATATGCATGCATTGAATCCTCCTGCTCTAATTCGAGAAGTTGTCACCGAAGTGATTGCCATGGAAATTTCCGTTCTTAACTCACCTTGAACCTCCATTGTGCCAGGATATGGAGAGAGACTCAGATTCGTAAATGTGTCGTTGCCTGGTGAGTGTGCAATAATATCTAGACTAGAAGAAGATTTTAAACTGGCGATATGAGCATATCCCGCCACTGTTCGATTCAACTCATCCTCTTTACTTCTGACCTGACACATCATCGGTAGCCTGATACAAAAGTCAAAAGTCCGAGAAGTAGAAGAATATTAAATGCAATCTGCACGACTTGTGAGTGACAATCGTAAGTGGATGTTTGCTAAGACCTTTCTGATGGAAAGCCCGATACAGTATCTAATGTGTGATGTCACAACACTACACGCCATGCAGATGATAGTCCATTGATTATGGCTGTGCCCCCCAGGATGATGTTATTATCTGCGATAATTTAGGTATCAACACACAGACAAAGCGCTACTATTAAGACGGTGCTATGTACCTACCTAGTGTAGAATGGGTTATTCATTTGCAACTTTGTAACCATACCATAAGTACCTGTACACAACTGATACAAACTACTACGGCGTACCTTACGCTTTTACCTACTGTAATAACCTTTCTGGTGGGGCGCGTCCCTTCGATAAGCACTCAATTATCTTCAGCTTCTAACGCCTTCAGTCAATGCTACAGAGCTTTTGATGCTTCTCTATTACACATATGGCGACCAATGAGTCGTGGGTTTCCTATAAATTCACCACTAAAAACGGCTTGTCAGGGTCTGCGGAACCAGCTTCGTCGATTCTAGCAGCTCAACTTCCACAGCTGGTGTCTCAAGGAAACAGTGCCCACGGTTACTTGACCAGGGAAACATTCTCGCAGCTGCGTCAAGAGCTGGTGGATGGAAAATGCGGCCAATTGCGTCTAGATGACAGCACCGCAGATGCTAGCAGACTGATTTGCATCGTGCTGCAAGCAGGCGTCGAGCCTTGTGTCAAGGGCGATAGGTTCCTCCAGGGAGATTCTGAAGGCCAGATACTAGACTGCCTGGATATCGTTCAAACAATTCTTGAAAGGTCACCGCAAGTTTTGGGTGAAATATGTGACCCAACCATTCTGGGAGAGAATGCGAGCGTACCCCTGTATGCATGGCTAATATTACGATTGCTAAGCTTGCTCAGTTGGGAGGCGAATAACATAGGAAAGAGAATAATTTGCATACTCTCCAGCATCACCCGTCCTCATTATAAGCATATAACGTCATTGCCCTCCTGCTATTCCGCTCTAGCACTCCTTCGAGCGTGCACGAATGGTTAGTTACATGATTAGACGTGAGTATGATTTTCTGGCTGATTGTGTTCTAGAAATCTTCCTTTCGCTTGAGAGTCATCATTATTTGTCGAGACAGCATATGTCTGAGGTTAGACTATCGATACCGGCGGTGAAGTGTGCAATCCTCCCGACCCTGGACAATCTCAATATTTCTCGAGCTCTTTTGAGCAAGAAGATTACGCTCGGAACATTTCCCCAAACACTTACCCTTGCTCTTCGATTACTGGACTCCTTTGTTCCAAAAAGAGCAATCCATAGTCACACGAGCATCAAGGATCCTACCTTTCACCAAGACCTAGCTTGGATCATAAATGGAATTGAACGTCTATGGAAAATTACCCATAGATGGGTGCGCGCCTCGATAGATGATATTGAGATCAAGTCACGCATTTGTATACAATTTACGTCCAGTCTACATATTTTTCGCTCACTTGAACCTGATATGTCCGGTCTCTTATCGCCACGATCGGGTCTGGCACGTCCCTGGGTTCAGATCTGTAGCGAGTTAGTCACATTGAGCCAACTGACTCAGATGCCTCATCTTCAGGCCGAATTGGGCCGGCTTCTTGACAGTTTGATCGACGCGTCTCAACATCGTTTAGAAGTAGTAACTCAGTTGAGAGCCGCTCTTTTACCAACAATGATTGAGTTCAAGAGTAAGGGCACTATTCAGTCGTTTGAGCCGGGTTTTCAGGTAGGCATGCGAAAATATTTCAGCAATTATCTCTTGAAACTTACAAAATTCCAATCTAGGCTGTGTTGCAAATATTGATGGGACCCGTATCTGGAGATGAAAATCGGAGTCGCGTCGATTTGCAAGAGCCAAATACTACTGGTCAAATGGGTCGACAAGATGAAGTGGTTCAACATGCTATACTCTACGGCATTCCGCGGCCACAAGAAGGCTCCGCCCACATTGACACAGCCCATGAACTTATTAGCGAGACTTTTGAGCTATTGGGCTGCCAGGAATCCGTAAATATTGGAAACCTCAATCGTGCTATCTCGTGAGTTAAGCATATCATGATATATCCTTTGGACTACTGACCGCAAATGTTCAAGGGAGTCGTTCGTGGATCTCCCTGAGCAAAAGAAATCCGACCTTTTTTATATGCTGGGTAAGATCGCATGTGCGATGGCTGGAAGCCTATCAAGCCCGAGTAAGGCTGCTCTGCAAAGCTCGCTATCTTGCAGTGTGTGTGACAGTGAGAAAAGAGCGGCTAGTTCTGAGCCCGCCTCGAAGTGCCGTGACGTTCATGAGCTATGTGGGATCTTCACGTTCGTTCTACCTAGACTCACACGCGCTTCCAGTGTCCGAATAAGAGCAATAAGCGCGTTGCGAAGGCTATTGATTCACGCTCCTCCTGAGTCTTCTTACCTGCAGCTGAAATCCTCTGTTTTCGGCGACTTGTGTTTACACTCGCTTCGAAGTTCGATTAGAGAGCTGAGGATAGTCACTGGGTATGATTACTATCTCGCAATCTCGTTCTGATTATCTATTTGCCTTCATCTCTTTTTACGTTTCGCTTCCCCCACTACCCCTCTTGTTCTACAGTCATCAAGGAGCTGATAATGTTTAGGCATCTGGTGATCTCTTTTGTTCGAAAGGATATCAACGCTGAAACTCGTCGAAGCAACTTTGTTGTCATACTGGAATGGCTGCGGAGCCTCTCTGAGAAGCAAGAACTCCCGTTGCATGAGACTTGCATCTTGACCTTATGTCATATTGCAGAGTATGCCTCTAACATCGAGTAAATATTGTTTCCGAAGGCTAACCGAAACCCACAGGGTTTCCGACGATGAAGAGATGAATATCATTCTCCTTCGTCTACTGGAGTACTTGGGCCATTCAAATCCATTCATTTGCGCAGTAGCGTACACTGAGGTATGTAGTGATTCAGTCATTCATGTTTCGAGGTGTTCTCCCCTTTTACCATTTGGAAATTGACCGGCGGCCGCATGCTTGATTTGATGGTAATCTGCTAAGTTCTTCTAGCTTTCTAAACTTGCTCAGCATCTCTCTGTGACGCCTGCTGGTTTGTTCCGGCCTTTCTGGAGAACATTGTCGATAACGGTGGTGAAGAATTTCCAGTCCCGTCCTCACATGGCCGAGCAACTCTGTGATCTACTGGGAATGAATGTAGATGATCTTTTAAGATTAACTGAAGTTCACATCCTGCCGTACCTTGTTCTCACTCGAAAACGAGACGTCATTACGAGGGTTGGTGCAGCCTATAAGGAGGTCAAAACGCCCTTCGACATTTGCTCCGAGAAGAACAACCTTGCAACGATTCTTGCTTTTCTGATGAGCCAACCATGGTCGGACCCGGAAGGTATGATCATGTCTGTTCTATCCGATATTGACTCCGCCTTCGGGGGACGTACTTTGGCGGAGCTGGTTAGAACAGAGCCGATCTTGATTGCTTGTGATCTGTTAAAAGGCCTTGGTGACTCGGGAAGTGAGAAAGGCGCACGGGCATGTGAGAACCAGTTCCTTTTTACAATGAGCTTTGTGCTAATCTGATAAACGTAGTTTCATCGAGCTCTTCACCTGTTGGCAGCCTTAGTTCCCCGCAAATCTACTGCTACTAAGAAGGCCAATTTGCTCTGTCATTTCATCGAGGAGCATGTTCTGGGTATAATCACGCAGTTCGCGCATGCAATCAACGACTTTCAGATAAGACAGCCTCTAATTGAAAAGAGGCGAAATATTCTGGCCATTGGTGAAATGATCAAAGTTGCCCGTGGCCATATCAGCAGCGCATTACCGCAGGTAAGTCGCTGTAACATTCCGTCAGTTTTAAGTCGGTAATTTGATCTAAAATTGCAGATATGTGCGTGCCTGCGTTCCGCACTTAGCGTCGAAGAGCTCAGTGATCATGCCTTTTCAGCCTGGAGCGTGTTGGTCAGCTCTCTGCACGAAGAAGAGCTTGAGCCACTCATTGATCAAACATTCTCAATGGTGATCAGATACTGGAGCGCTTTTAACGATCAGAGCAGGAAGACTGCCCACGAACTGGTTGGATATATTCTCAGAAGCCACAGTGAACTTGTGCACACCAATTTCAGCAGCATCCCCTCATTGGCTTCGATTTCTTCATTATCTGCGCTTGAAAGTGAGATCAGTAAGATGAAAGAGAAGATGGATGTTCGAAGTCAACTTTCGGCTTTTGGACGTCGCTGCCAAAGTGAGAATGCCGCTGTTGTGGAACAGGCATTGAAAGAGTTGTTGCCTTGCCTTTCAAGGCATGAAGAATTCTTGCATGAGTCCGTACTAAGTGAACAGCCTGACCCCGTTGTTGCACAGTTAACGAGGTCCTTGCTGGATTGCTGTGTCAAGTTCAACGCAGGTTGCGACAGCATAACACTTCTTTCGGCTCAATGTCTGGGTCTTTTAGGCTGTCTGGATCCAAATCGAGTTGATCCGGTCAAAGATAAGAAGGATATTCTCGTTTTATCAAACTTCGACAGAATGGAAGAGACCTTTGATTTCGTACTTTTCTTCCTTCAACATGTGCTGGTTCAAGCCTTTCTGTCAGCCTCCAATACGAGGGCCCAAGGTTTTCTTGCCTACGCTATGCAAAACCTGCTCAGACTCTGCAACCTCGATTCGGCCGTCACCCAACGCTCCCGAGATATTCAAGCGGACGAAAAGTACCGTCGTTGGTCAGAATTACCTGAGACTGTGCGCAATACTTTGACCCCCTTTCTCACGTCTAAGTATACGGTCACAGTTGGTGCCATAAGATCGCATTGCAAATTCCCAATATTTTCCACAGACCTGACACATGGCGACTGGCTGCGAAGTTTTGTGCAGGATCTGCTGCAAAGAGGAAGCGGTGACAACGCGCAGCTTATTTTTAGCGTTTGCAGTCGTATTGTCAAGGGTCAAGACATTTCAATTGCCAGCTTTCTCCTACCATTCGCCGTACTAAATCGTATAGTTGGTGGAACCCAGGAGGAGAGGCTGGACTTGCAGGGTGAGCTCACAACCATACTCTCCCATCCACTTCCCGAAGCAGGTAGTCGGGTTCATGAAGCCATCATACTATGCAGTCAGGTGAGCATTCTCTTCTGTATCCATAAGGTCTGTACATACTTGAGTTTCCTCTGACGATAGGACAGAGCGTCTTTGAAATTTTGGACTACCTTTCAAGGTGGCTGCAGGGGAAAAAGAAGCTCCTCAACAGCCTCAAGAATCATACATCACATACTGGCCGATCTCACAAAGATTCTCATCGAGATTCATTATCCGAAACATATTCGTCTCAGGTCAAAGCTGTGGAAACGTTCTTGACTTCAATACCTCCAGAAGTCATTTCGAAAAGAGCGGTCGAATGCAAATCATTTTCTAGGGCCTTATTCCATTGGGAACAATATATCCGCCGGTTCAAAAGTCAATCCGAGAAGAACGACGACACGAGCGCTGAGCTTCTCTACCAACATCTTCAAGTGATTTACAGTCAAATTGATGAGCCCGATGGTATTGAGGGTATTTCGACTCATTTGCACATGCTGAACATTGACCAACAGGTCCTCGAACACCGCAAAGCAGGCAGATGGGTTACTGCGCAAAGTTGGTACGAACTGCAAGTCGAAAAAGAACCCGACAATGTTGAAGCACAGTGGAATCTTCTTACGTGTCTTCGAGAGTCAGGGCAACAGGGTAATCTCCCAATAAAGAGCTGCGATCACTACTGTCGATAACTAATCCGGTTCAGATGCCATTATTGCTAGATTTGACACGCTCGATTCAGCAGGCTCAACCTCGAGATTTCTTCCCTTTGCTGTGGAAGCGTCCTGGATCACAGGAAATTGGGATAAGCTTCGCAGTTACCTCCAAATGCGTTCACCGGAAATTACTGGAGACTTCAATATTGGGGTCGGATCAGCTCTTTGTGCGCTTCGACTTGGAAACAAGGCTGAATTCCGTAACATCATTCATGATCTGCAGCTCAGTGTCGCCAAATCGCTGACTGTGAACTCTGTCACTTCCCTACAATCTTGCCATGACAGCATCCTCAAGCTGCATGCCTTGACTGAAATGGAACTTATTTCCGATTGTGAGGGCTGCGAAAACAGCTCGCTCACTTGTATACATGATGTACTAAGTCGGCGGCTTGACGTCCTTGGGGGATACATAGCTGACAAGCAGTACCTGCTTGGATTGAGAAGAGCCACAATGGAATTGACGTGGGATTCATCTATACCATAAATGTTCATCTGAAGGGATGCTGACATGAATCACATAGGCATGGTTTCATGGAGTCTGATATCGCTGGTTCCTGGCTTACTAGTGCACGTCTGTCGCGAAAGGGCAATTACACCAATCAGGCCTATCACTCAATGCTTCGTGCCGCTCGTTTGAAAGATAGGTCAGCTACTATTGAACACGCCCGTCTTCTTTGGAAGGATGGCCATCATCGAAAAGCCATACAGACGTTGGAGGGTGCAATAGCTGCAAATGAATTTGCCTCCGACGCGTCCTCATCCGGTGGGTCAAAAAGCGAAAAGCAACAGAACTTGCTTGCTGCTAGGGTATGTACCATTGCTTATCCTCTGTGAAATGGCATGGAGCAACTAATATGCGCCAGGCCCATCTGTTACTAGCGAAATGGACGGACAGAGCGGGACAGACCCAATCCGACGTGATCGTACAAAGGTACCGAGAAGCGATCAAACTTCACTCAAGGTATGACCGCACTATTCCAGGATTATCAAACGGACTGACAGGGCAACAGGTGGGAAAAGGCGCACTACTACCTGGGCAAACATTACAACAAGATTTTGGAGTCTGAGAAGGCCAAACCCTTAGGAAAAGAGGCTCAGATATAGTAAGTGTATTTCTCTGATCTCCAACACTATGACTAAAGGATATTTCTAGCTTAAGTGGTGAAGCCTCAAAACTTGTCATTGATAACTATCTTCGCTCCTTAGCGCACGGGAACAAATACGTATTCCAATCACTGCCCAGAATCTTGACCCTTTGGCTAGAGCATGCTGCCACGCTTGATAAACCTTTCGATCCGAAAAGGGGTGATAATGAGTATTGACTTCCCTCCTTACCAGATACACTTTTATCACTCGAAAAGACGCTGAACAACTTAGTAGGGAGTTCCAGACGCACACATTGAATCAACGGAAAAAAACTCTTGATGATATGCACTCACAGCTAAAGAAATATCTGAATCGAATGCCCGCGGCGCTGGTCAGTCATTTATCCGCTCTCTGCTTCTGCTGAGAGACCTGCTTACAATGGCAGCTGTTCACGATCCTTCCTCAAGTGGTTGCTCGGATATGCCATCCCCATGCCATGGTTTACGAGCTTTTAACCAGGATTGTAGCGAAAGTAGTCAATGCTTTTCCCCAGCAAGGGCTATGGACAGTCCTTGCAGTTGTCAAGTCATCCTCCAAGGATCGAGCTTCTAGGGGCATCAATTGTCTTCATAAAATCACTGTAAGTGCGCGAAATCGCCGGGCCGAGGTCACATATTAAATAATCTCAAAGGAGGCAAACAAAAAGTCCAAAACAGAATTACCCTTGGACATGCGGGGAATGATCAATCAAGGACAGAAATTCTCAGAGGAGATGCTCAAACTATGCACGGCACGAATTGAGGAGAAGGCGTCAAAAATCCATCTTGCCCGACATCTCGGGTTCAGCCACAGAGTTGCCCCTTGTCGACTTGTTGTTCCATTCCAGGCGATGTTGACTCCAAGTCTTCCGGCCAGCCATGAGACCGAATATTTGAAGGGATTCAGGGCTTTCCCCAGAGACCCCACGACCATTGATGGTACGCCTCAGATTTACTTGAGAGAATTGATTGGGATATCTAACGCTTCACAGCCATACTTGACGATGCCCAAGTTCTGAACTCACTGCAGAAGCCCCGGAAAATCAGCATTCGAGGCTCCGATGGGAAAATTTACAACGTCCTCTGTAAACCTAAAGATGATCTCCGCAAGGACCAGCGTCTGATGGAATTCAATAACACGATTAACCGCTTTTTAAAGAGGGATGTGGAGTCGAGCAAACGGCGCATGTGTAAGTGCCATTTCTAAAGCTTATTGTCCAATGCTAAGGGATTTTAGATATCAAGACTTACGCCGTTACGCCCTTGAATGAGGAATGTGGTCTAATCGAGTGGGTAGACAATCTGAGAACATTGAGAGAGATCATTATCAAACTCCTTAAAGAGAGAGGTATCATGCCGAACGTATGAAACAGTCCAACTAGCCAATCGTCAATTGATGTTAAACTAACACAACAACAGTATAACGAAATCAGACACTATCTTAACGAAGCATGCTCAGAGGCCTCAAAACTTCACTTGTTCACAACAAAAGTCCTGATGAAGTGAGTATTCCCAATAATTTATACCCGTGATATCGATGCTCATTTCTCCCAGATTCCCTCCAGTCTTGCACGAGTGGTTTGTAGAAATGTTCCCAGATACGGGGGCCTGGTTTGCAGCACGACTCCGTTATACGAGGTCCTGTGCAGTTATGTCAATGGTCGGACACGTCTTGGGGTATGCTGGCCTCGATTGCAGTCTCCGTATCTCTAATCATACTGACATCAGAGTTGGGCAGATTGGGAGACCGGCATGGCGAGAATATCCTATTTGAGGAAGGTACAGGTGGTGTAATACATGTTGATTTCAATTGCCTTTTTGATAAGGTAAGGTAACTCTTTACGTTGTCCAGACACCCAAGACTGATTGGAATAGGGCTTAACATTCGACAAACCCGAGTTGGTCCCATTCCGTCTCACCCAGAACATGATCGATGCTTTTGGGGCCTATGGGTATAATGGTTTGTTTCCTGATTCTATCAAGGATGAAGCGTTCGCTCAACTCTAGTTCACAGGACCGTTCAGAAGGACATGTGAAATCAGCCTTCGCCTTCTGCGACAGAACGAGGATGCACTTATGACCGTGCTGGAGACTTTCTTACACGATCCAACCACAGATTTCATCGGAAGAAAGGTAAGTAACTCGCCTTCAATGATTTTCCTATACTGACGTGTCTCAAGCGTCGCACCCATGCAAGTGTTCCAGAGACCCCCGCTGGGGTGCTCGAGAATGTTCGCAATAAACTCCGAGGCCTTTTGCCCGGAGAGTCGGTTCCTTTATCAGTGGATGGCCATGTTGATGAACTAATTACACAAGCAACAGACAAGAGAAACCTAGCGGCCATGTATATCGGCTGGTGTGCTTTTTTCTGAACGAGAATTGATCCGCACCTCGATGTCGATTTGAGACTAGCGCAGCTGTTCATGAGAGCAACTGATTCTTGCTTGGTTGTAAGGCTCAGTCAGTCAATTTGAATTATGCATTGATGATAACAAAGCATTTCGCGTTCCATTCAGCATAATAAATCAAGCCTTTTCCTGAAGACTATTGTCATTAGACCTAATAAAGCACTTGGAATGACCATGACCATGCATGTGCACTTCAATGCGGGACTGAGGTATAGTACACAATATTTGTTTTTCCAGGTTATTTTCTCGACGCGTCCAAGCGATGAACTCTGCTCCTGCTCCGGCTTCTATCTTCGTCGCTATGACTGCTGTAACCATAACTGCTATAACTTGGACTGCGGCGTTTACGGTGCCTAGGGCTGTCCACGCGGATGTGCGCTCTTCTCCTTGCTGGGGACCTAGAGCGCGATTCTGAGAAAGACGACAATGAGCGACGCCGTGACCTAGAGCGCGACAAAGAGCGCGGGCGGTATAAATCATGTCGTTCCATGGGCCGCGAGCGGCCATGCTTTCTAGGGGGCGTAGACCTAGGTACAATTGGAGGAATACGCGAAGACCGGTGATTTGAGGGCTCTCTGTAGTCATACCTACGACGGCCAGAGCCACCCCGGCCATTCTCTGCTGGTGGCGGTGAACGTGAGAAGGCTCTCCTAGGCAGCACAATTGAGACATTCAGAACGGCACCGTCTAATTGGGCCTCGTGCATGTGCGATATCGCTGCTTCTGCATCTGCAGGATCGTGATAAAGAATATAGGCCGCGCCTCTATTTGTCATGACTGGTGGTGTAAGTTTATACGCACATATACCACCAGTCCAGAAAGTGAGTACTTACAAGCTCGGTTCATGGGAAGCTCAAGACTCTTGATATCACCAAATGAACCAAATATCTCTCTAAGGTGGGATGTGGTGACATTCTTAGTCAATTTTTCAACTATGATCTACGATGAAGTTGGCCGTCAGCAAGTTTCGGAGAGAAGGAGATGGAATAGGTACGATAAAATAAGAACAGACCTTTGAACTTCTTGGAAGTCCACTGCTTGGACTCGGTGTACGGCTGTAGCTCCTATTTCTGTACCATCGAGAATCACGGCTTGGGCTGCGACTACGGCTCGGGGATGATGTCCGAGAACGCGAGAGAGACCGAGACCAGCTTCTAGAACGACGTTTGTCGCGGCGGTCATTATCATAGTGAGCGGACGGACTCCGGCTGACGGACCTTGAACCTCCTCGAGGGGACATCGAACGCCGTGGTTGTTGTTTGAGTGCTTCGAGATCCATCTCGTGCATTGAGCGACGTGGCGATCGGCCTTGAGGTGATCTTGAAGACATGACGTGGAAGAGACACAAAGCACCTGGAACGGACGAGCGTGGATCACCTAATGATGATGCCTAGAAAGGGACAATGGACTTTGGAGAGTAAGCTGCGATCGGGAGAGAAGATTGGGCCAATTCCAATGCGAGGGAAACCATACACTTGGTATTGGATGTCGGAAGGGGTTGTTAAGCGAAGGATGTCAGGTATCTAGATATCTATCTACTAAAGCGGTTGTCCAACTTTCCAGCTTAGCTAGCCATCACAAGCCAGGCCAAATTCACACATTGTAACCATTTACCTCAGTCTTATAGCTTATTTTTTAGCTTATTCTTTTTCCTGGATACCTTGTATAACAGCGCCATTTTTTTAATTTTCATACAATAATGACATTGATTATGAAATAGATACAAAAATAGATCATGTAGATTACCATTTGATTGAGGCCTAAGGTTTTGATTTTGCAGACCCTCCCCATTGCTTATATTCTTTGAGGACGTCATGCGTAATTTGTCGCTCCACTTGCTGAAGCGCATATGTAAAATGTTTCCACTTTACTTCCTGTTCTTGGCCAGTCTCCTCTTCTTCATCTAATGCTGCGTCACCTGCAGTTTCGCAAATGCTCACAATTTCCGCCCCTGAATAACCATCAGTTTCTTTGGCTAGCTCCTCCAGGTCCACTTCGGGATGGACCACGGACTTGCGAAACCAGATGTGCAGAATCTCCTTTCTCGCCTCAAAATCTGGCAGGCCAATATACAAAATGTTATCCAGGCGACCCGGGCGCATCAGGGCAGGATCAATCACGTCAGGCTTGTTTGTCGCAGCAATGACCAACACATTTTTCAATTCCTCGATGCCATCCATTTCATTTAGTAGAGTGGTGAGCACATTGACACCTCCGTGAGATGAATTTCTTCGTGACGCGATCGCATCGATCTCATCAAAAAATATGATACTCGGCCTCGCAGATCGTGCCTTTCGAAAAATTTCACGCAAAGCTCGTTCTGACTCGCCGACATACATGCTCAAGATTTCAGCACCCTTGACTGCCAAGAAATTGAGACCTGCTTCGGTAGCAAGTGCTTTCACCGTTAGCGTCTTAGAGCAGCCCGGGGGGCCATAGAGAAGTATCCCTTTTTTACTGTTCACATTGAGTCTTTTCATCCGCTCAGGGAACTGCATGAAAGGTCAGCAAGTCAAGAGGAGCGCTGACGGGCCGATACTCACTTTAAGAGGTCTTTCTACAGCCTTCTGGAGACGCCTCTTAATATCATGCTGCCCGCCAATATCTGTCCACCTGACTTTTGGTGTCTCTAGGAAGACTTCTCGCATGGCGGTAGGACGAGTTTCCTGTAGAGCTGACATAACATCCAACTCCTCGATATCCAGGTCAACGGCCATGTTCTTCTCGATGTGCTCAACGCCCGCCACTATGTGAGGGGTTGATGTAACGTCGCAGGGCCTAGTTGGCGAATGAGATTGACATGACTGCCTCTGCCGCGCTTTTCGGCATACAAGCTGAAGTAAGGCAAACAAATCAGCTCCGACATAGCCGTGCGTTTTCTCTGCAATCATGTCGATGAGCTCTTCGCTCAATTGACGTGATGAGCTTCCACAAATAGCCCGCAAGATTTCAGCTCGGTCTTGCGCTGTGGGTACCTGCATTTCAATCTCGATTGCTAGACGGTGGGGTGTCCTGAGTGTGTCATCAACGTCGTTAGGATGGCGAGTTGCTGCCACAACCAGCACAAGAGCACTTTTGATCAGATCTAGACATTCACATAGTACTGATGTTAAAGATTGAGATTCTAGTGATGCTCGTTTAGGAGCAATGAAGTCGAGCTGATCAATTATGATGGCACTTGGCTGGCAACGTACTGCCTCTTGAAAAACATTGCGAACCTTAGCTTCCGCATCACCAATGTTTCGGCTAAACATGGATGAACCGAGACTAAACGTCTTTTTCCAACCTGCTGCTTGTATCTGGTGCAGAAGGGCAGATTTGCCTGTCCCCTTAGGTCCATATAGTAGGATACCCCGACTGTGCTCATAGAAAGATGGCATTCTGAACTTTTGCACCAAGTTGAAATCGGCAAGACTCTCATTGATGCTGTCGACCTGGCGAGACAATCCTCCTAAACCGGAAGGCTTTACTTGTATTGCTGATGGCACCTCTTCTGGGACGCCATCAAATTCATCGCCGATCTCGATTTGCGATCTGTCAGTAAAGCGAAATAGAGTGTTGGCGGGATTTCTAGTCGCTGTCTTAATATTGGCCACTTTGAAACTTCTTCGTTGCCCTATTAGCTCCAGATCAAAAGTCAGACCAACAGCGACAAGTTCGCATCTCGAAAGAGGGAACCCCAAAGCAAAGGCCCAGTGGTCTTTTTCCTTGGGCGGAATGGGGCCGCCGTATCTCGTGAGGCGATCTACATCAGAGCTTTCTGTAAAATAGACGCGATCTATTTCTTCCAATAGATCTTCGGCCCTGTTGATAGATACCTTTTCCCCGACTTTTATCTCATAACAATCTTGGAATGTCCTCGAAGTTTGCACGACCGTACTCTGTATATTCTCGGCTGCCGTCCAAGCTACGGCGGTTTTTGGGTTTCCGCCGGGCGTGTTCACACTGCAAATGTCTCCAGCTCGAAGTTTGAGACCGGCTAGAGACGATGATGACAGATAGATACGAAACGCATCTTTATGGTCACTCCTCGCTTGTTTTGACAACGGTCGAACAGTAAAGAGACGAGCGTCGGACATTTCAAGTGATAGAAAACCGGGAGTACACAAGATCAGTCTCACTCCAACTTTCGCTGAATTTGATGTCTGTTGACTTGACGGGACCAAGAAGGCAAGATTATAATATTGGACAGCTTCAGCTTCCTTTTCTCTTTCAGTGTAAGTCTTGACATGGTCATTGTGCTCATAACGAAGGAATTGTGTAAGACATACTATAGTTCTGAAGAGGGAATAATGATCATTGAAATCACCTTCGAGGTACTATATTGACTTGTTAAAGTCTGCATGCATAATGCAAATGTCTACCTTAACTTTTATATTATTTTATATACTACCATAAAAACTTTTAATATTCCTAAACGGAACACAGATTTAGTGATTAAGTAATACCTCCAAGTGCTAATATCAACTTGTCGGGTGGGTCTGCTTAGAATAGCTAGGTAACCAAGACCTTGTTCTCTGTACCCTTTCCGCCTTGGTTGAGCAAAGACGCTGGTTGCATGATATGGATTGCGGATTTTGTCTCAAAACTATTTCAATCAAGGAAGCCTGGTGTATGGAGATTCTCTTGGTTTATGCTTTAACCTCAGAAGTTCAAGTAGCTGTTTTCTTAGACTTACTTACATGAACAGTGCCGCGAAACTGAATTTGGTAACTCTAACGCCAGGAATCAAAGAACAAATAGACCAAAGGATCGAAATACCGCCTAGCATACCTCAGTGGATGACTATGATAACATTTGCGGATTCCAAGGCGGATTCCAACTGTAACGAGGTCTTGGTCGCATGAAGGGCCTCTGGAGTGATTAACAACTGATGGTAAATGGAACTAATGCCCCCCCCTGTTTAAAGGTTGAGTTGAAGGATGACGCCAAATGGAAGGAAGCCCGAATCAGATTGAATAACGTTAGGAGCGAAAGCGCATGCCTAACAACATTTACCGCCAGTACTCCCAGACGTCCCCGATCCATGATGGTCTATATTGACCCCCTGTGACCCCACTTGTTCAGATTTCGATGTATCCATGCCCTTTTTGATGGCAGAGGCGAGACTGTAGAATGCTTTCTCGATGTTGATGTTGTTCTTGGCAGACACCTCAAGGAATGGGATGCCTAGCTCATCAGCGAGTTGTTGGCCTTGTTCTGTGGAGACGGCTCGTTTCTCCTCCCAGTCGCACTTGTTACCAATGAGGATTTTGTGTACCCCTTCACTCGCATGTTGCTCAACATTCGAGAACCATGTACGTATATCTGAACAAGTTGCAGCAGCAGTCAGCGTCAAATCACTGTTTGAGAGTGGAGGGAACTTACTTTGGAATGAGCGTTCATCCGTGACATCATATACAAGAAGAATTCCCATGGCGCCTCTGTAATACGCTGTTGTGATAGTTCGAAATCGCTCCTGACCTGCGGTATCCCATATTTGAAGCTTCACGCGTTTGCCGTCCAGTTCAATTGTGCGAATCTTAAAGTCGATTCCAATCGTAGTGATGAATGAGGGTGTGAACGAATCCTCACTGAATCGCAGAAGGCAGCATGACTTCCCCACGCCGGAGTCCCCGATCAACAACAACTTGATCTATGACAACCAAAGCGATTCTCGGTTATCAAATAATCAGATTATAAAAGTGATTTAAGCTTACCAGAAAGTCATAATTTCTTGTGCCAGCCATTGTGGTATCGTGGATTGGGTATGAATTCAAGAGAGTCGTCGATATTTGGGTACGATTCCGATCGATATTACGGGGATGAACCTCCGTAGTCGTGGGTAGAACTCCCCTATCAAGATAATCGTACTTCCCCCGCCCTTCCTTCTTACTCTTGGTGATTGTCCGCAGAGAAAAGGCAGCCACCAAGAGGTATCAGGACTTTCGTCAGATTGGCAAACGTTGAGGAAATTAAGAAGATAGATTTCTGATGTGAAATGTCAGAAATTCCTGCCTGGTACTTGACTGATCCTGCCCCCGAAACTCTAGGCACGAAATGATAGATAAAAAAAGAAAAAAAAATTCAACAAATTGGGTGAAAGATTACAGCCTAATGTTGTGTGGTTAGTTGGCAAAAAGTCAAGTCATCTGAAGGGTTATCTAGGGGGGTATAACAATTCTGAAAACGTTGCAATAGTCGTTTGTACCTACCTCTGTAGAAGCTGGGAAAACATACCTTGCTGACTACAACCAACATGTACAGATTAGTGCCACATCTCCAGGTAGATATGTATCTAAATATCTCACCTATATTCCATCTAATGAACAGCTCCTTGCTTACACCTAGGACCAATACCACTCTATAACTAGTATGAATACCTTTATGATATAAGAAATTCTATCTAGGTTTCAGACATTAGGGGGTGTGTGATCCTAGAACCTATTGAAAAGCCACTAGTGATAATTCCCATTGTCCCTTTTAATCAAGCATAGCATACTCTTCCCATACCTAGTCACTGATGTGCAATGTGCTTTAAGCATATACCTTCACAGAATTCCCTTGCAAATTACCATTATAGTATGATATTGTACGTTTTATATATATAGAAAGTGACACTGAGAAGTTATGTGGATGTGAATTCATCCTATTAACATCAATGTACAAAAGAGCAACCAGTATATTGGTTTTACTTGATCCATCGAGAGTATACCCATCCAATTCTACTTACAACCTGGGTTTGCCTCTGTGTTCCGATATGTATATCTAGCAGGTCACCAATGTCTTCTTGAAAATCACGGAGATCAGCTCCTCTCAGAATTGTTGCTGCTTTTTGTAGGAGAATATCTGCACCACAGACCAAAAGACCATGATCCTTATAGGTCAGAACACCGCTATCAGTAGGTGTTGACAGTGTCAAGGTACGGTCGACATCCCTAATTCACATCAGCACGGATCGTTAGGTTGGTTGTATTGTGAATACCGCAAAGCATGTCTCAGCTCATGTTTTCGCCTTCCTACTTGCAAGCCCTTGCGATTGCCGAAGACGCCAAACGCCCATCTCAGAAACGCGTACGTGACCATGATCCCTGGGGTGAGGCTCACAAAACTTGCACATGTCATGTCAGCTCTGCATGGGGTCAGTTCTTGAAAGACAGCCCGTACCCAAAAACAAGCTCCTGGCTTTTCAGCAATGAATCGATTCCACCAATCGCTATTTCAACATCCACCTTCGTTTTCTGAATCTGAATCAGAAGAGCCCGTACTAGATCACCACGTACAGTTCCAATGAAGGGCTTCCGCAGATCTTTTTCGTACGCTCGCAGTACTGGGGTCAGGTCACCTTCTCGAATCCTCGCGGTGATTGTGTCAATCTGCTTCGCACCAAGCTCTTTCTCAGACTCGGGTCGATCGAGGACAAAATCAAGAACCATCCGCTCTAAGCTGGCCCTATCCGCCTCGAGACTATTCTTACTCATTAGTGCAATCTCGCTCTTTTCGTCATGTCGAATAGTCCCTATAAGTCTCCGCGTAGGCTCAACGACCCAATTACCCCAGAATTCACAAGCAGTTAATCCGATATCGGAAATCCATCTTATGAGCTCGTGCTGCCGACTGCTTAACAACCTTAGGAAAGTGCTCGTCGAAAGCACCCCCACTGAGAGCGGCAGCCAATAACGTACCAAGCACGAGGGACGTCCATGGTGACTGATTGCCCTCCTTGAAGAGGCGCTATAATCTGGCAATAATTCGTCGAGTATATTGAAAAGCTGCTCGATAATGTACTCGGGCGTCTGGAGGAATTTTGCGATCTCAGATTGAGACCGAACAATTTCCCTTTCGACTGCGGTAATAACCCTCTCCTCAAGCTCATATTCTGTGCCTTCATGTACCACCCTTTGCAAGAGAACCTTCAACGTGAGTACACCCCTGAACACAGCATCACGCAAGCGGTCATCAGTGGCGAACTCTGAGTTAATTTTTGTTTTGAGAAGCGAGCATTGCGACATGAGAAGGCCAATGCCGCTGGCGTTTCTCATTCGCATTGCTCCCAAAGCTTTGCATTTTTGTCTAATCTCAGACCTATTCGCAGTAAATGAAGATAACAGCCTTGCCCGCAGGGAGAGCATCGCGCGTGGGTCAAGGCACTGGTGCACTATGTTGTAAAATCTGGCCCACGAAACAGATGCTGTTTGGTTGACAGATTTTCGGATGCCGTCCTCTTCCATGTGCAAAAGTGACCGTCTCAGGAAATGCCATAGTCGACCTGGAGCTGTCTGTACTGCGTATGCTCCGGTATACCAATTTGATCCTGAAACATCGGCCCAGTACAAGGCCTCTTCGCCGATACTGTGAGTATGTTCTAGAAGAACATTGAAGGTTATGCCTAAAACCTGCAAAAATGCCTTCGCAGCCATGATCCACGACATATCCAGCACATATGCGACAGTTTCATCGGGCAATTCCTTTCCCTTGAGCAGGGAATGAGGGAACTTGGAGATCAGAGCCCTAACCTGAGCGGCTCGTAATAACGGTTGAGATACAGATTGCACAGAAAACGACTGGATCAACTTAAGCAACGTCGCTATATCCTTCGAAGTTTCATATGGGTATTCAGATAGGATATGGGTAGGACTAGGCAGACCATCATTGACTTTCTGTTGCACTCTGTCGAGCTCTGCGCTCAAGTGATGAATGTGACTACTGACTGTGAGCACATTTCCCGAGTGGTTGCATCAGAAGTAACAAACCGATTTATGATGATCATAGTGTATCTCTGTGCGTGCAATAACTCCGCAAGTTATGTAGATTGCAGCCATAATAACAAAGCTTAAAAGACAGGGCGGGCATGGCGTCATGCATACTAGACTGCCTGCCATATTATTATAAGGCAAACAATACAAACTTCCTGTAGGGAGCACCCCACAGGTATAGGTGAACGTACTGCTATCTAGAGCTGGACCTATATAGACATCTCTGGTCAAGTAGGGGGAATTCGATATTGAAAACTAAAGATGCTCCTACTTATCGTCCTATCGGGTATAAGAAATCGACGACTAAGAATCTTACCTACAGATGTAGATGTGTATGCAAGTCAGGTTGTGAGGTAATAGTGTCCAATGTCAATGTGACATTGGAGTTACTCCGCTCTCCAGATATCAGCAAGACTGTCTTTGTACTTTTAAGAAGATGAAATAATGACTCGATATATAAGGATTTATATCTAGACCTGAAAATATTAAGGCAGAGCTGCACAGAGGTCTTAAATAAATAAAAATATGGTCACTCTGTACAGGTTGTGGTAGTTGTTTCTTACTGGCTGTAGTCTAGCAGTACGCTAGAAGGCTTAGATAATCTTCGACTTTTTCGGTAGCCAATCATGCAGTAGTTATGGGAAGCTTTGGAGAAGATCTCTCAGGGGTGACAAGGGGCTAGGCGATAATAATAACATTACTAGTCCAAACAGAAAAAGTTAAGAAAAAGTCTCGCCACCCCGGGAATGGATGTCCTGTCCGACCGTCCGACGCCTTTAGTAACCACTAGCTCTCCCTCCTGAAATACCATCACACCCTCCAACAATATTCTACCAGAACAGACTCGGATTCCTTTGCTTCTCTTCTTATTGATGGAAGAATAGGATTTCCACGCCCAGCCGTCTCTTATACCACGATACAGGTGCGATTATCAAATACAATGTGAGTTGTTTTATCCCCTGTCATTTGGTTCGACCATAGTTTAGTCCTGACAAGGTACAGGAATTCGACACTATTCTCGACGTCTCCTGGTACTTATTGGGAGCAATATGAGGAACTTTCCCGACATAATGCACATCTCAATGTCGTGGAGAGACTTTGGTCCGCGTGGTATGCCTGGATGCAAAACGATGTCCTTGCAACTGGCATCATGTCATTTGTGATGCATGAGATTGTCTATTTCGGCCGTTCTCTTCCCTGGATATTCATTGACACTTTGGGCTTGTTTAAGAATTATAAAATCCAGAATGTAAGAGGATTCGATCTCAATGCCTATCGCAAGGCCCTAACTTGGCTACTCAGAATAAAATTCCTTCACTTAGGGAGCAATGGGATTGCGCCAAGTTTGTCCTTCTTAGCCACTTCACTGTGGAACTTCCGCAGATTTGGTTGGTGTCTCAATTCAACCGGTCTTCATGGTGTGTTTCTAACGGTGTGTCTGCAGGCTTTTCCACCCTATGGCGCAGTTCTTCGGTCTGTCTACGTCGGTTCCTTTTCCCTCTGTTTGGACCATGATGTACCAGATTGCCATTTTCTTTGTTCTTGAGGATACATGGCATTATTTCTCTCATCGTGCCCTCCATTGGGGCCCTTTATACAAGGCTATCCATAAAATCCACCACCAGTATTCGGCACCCTTCGGTATGGCCGCCGAATATGCGTCGCCTATTGAGGTTATGATTCTAGGGTTTGGGACGGTTGGATGCCCCATTCTTTGGTGTGCATTGACTGGCGACCTGCATATCTTTACGATGTATGTCTGGATTGTCCTACGGCTCTTCCAGGCCATTGATGCGCACAGCGGCTATGAGTTCCCTTGGAGTCTCCACCATTTCTTGCCTTTTTGGGCTGGAGCTGATCACCATGATCTTCACCATGAGAAATTTGTCGGCAACTATTCGAGTAGCTTTCGGTGGTGGGATTACCTTCTCGACACTGAGTACACGCCTGAAGCTCTTAAGCGCCGAAGGGAGGGCAGAGTTACAAAAAAAGCTCAGTGAGCACTGCTGTCTTGAATCATGATAGCCTTTACCTGTCCTGCTTGGGACGCATGCCAACTGCTTTATGGTCCTGTGTAATAGGTATCAATGTGATGAGGGAATAATCGTTTCGTCCCCGCCCCCTTGGTTGTCATTATTATAAGATGTAAGATGAATGTGGTTGCTAGGTTCATGAACTGACTTATTTAACCTAGCAGTCATCTCATCTCATTGTTTTCGGTGTTCTGATTTAATTTGGTATTTTATTTTTTTTAATTGTTTTCTAATGTATATATATCAATGAATTATATATGATATAGATAGAGAATAAATATAGGAAATTTGTTAAGGAACACCCCCCGCCCGCAACTTAGGGAGACACCTGTTATGACACCAGCACAGCCGCGTTGGTGCAAGACGGATGTGAAGATTGGTCCCTAAGGCCTAATATCAACTGGTCAGATCAGTGTGAAGGGAGCAAATAACTGTAATACTGTATATTACCTAAGGAGAACTAATCACTAAGTCATAGAATACTTTATAACCTATAGAGATAAATATATTTTAGTATTTATTATATAGTATAGTATATATAGTAGTATTATAGTTTACTATAGCCCTTAATAATTACCTCCCTTCTCTATAGGCTTTACCCTTAAAGCTATAATACTTCCTAATTTAGTAATATAAATAGCTTTATTTATTTTAGATTATTATTCTTTTCTATAGTTAATTATAATATTAATTAATTTAATAGATTAAGCTAATAATAATTTAGAATTATAAGCCTTATCTCTTTTATTTTATAGTATCTTATTTAAATTAAATAGTTTCTTATATATATTTTATAATTATTTATTTATATTTAATAACTTTATTAATACCTTCTTTTACTTATAATTTTATTATTTTTATAACTTAATTATAGCAGGCAGGGCCCACTAGATGCTCAGGCTATTCAGCTAAGCAGTGCAGCCCTTACAAAGTCATATCTAAATTAGACACCAGCTCTGGTTATATAACATTATACTAATTAATATAGTAAGCTAAGGTTATATAACCTAGCTCCCTATCATACTCCCCTTTTTATATTTAGCTACTATAGCCTTAGTTAAGACCCTCGGTGATTCCTTACTATCTAAACCTAGGTTATAGGTTAAACCAGCTCCTAGCCTCTAATATTAGAAATTACTTAACTAAAAGCTAGCTAGATAGAACTAGTAAGAGCTAGTAATATTAGTAAGACTAGCTAGACTAGTAAGAGATAGCTAGACTAGTAAGAGATAGCTAAACTATAGAACTAGCTAAAGTTAAACTAGATAAAGTAACTAGTTATTAAAGAAGATAAGATATACTAAAATAATATAAATAGTATAAATTATAGTAAGAATACTATTAAAGGACCTAGTTAGGAGTAAGCATAGATATTAGATAATATATAGTTAGACCTTATAGCCTAGATAGCCTAATAATTAGAAAATATTACTAATAGAATAGCTTAGTTAGAAGAGTAGTATATAGCTACTACTATAATAATAGTAATTACCTAGATAACTACTATAGTACCTACCCTCACTACTACTCCTATAGATGACAGGGTTAGGAGGCCAAAGCTAGTGCTACTAGATATAGAAATATAGAAATAGTATTAATAAGACTATATACTATATCTTTTATTTAAAGCTAGTGTTATGACACCAACACAGCCGCATTAGCGCAAGGCGGATGTGACAGGCAGAATCTAGAGAATTATTGATCACTAATCAATCTTGAAATGATCACCCAGCAATCTGGGGAAATACCTAATCTAGATGGATTTCTCCTTGCAGAAAAATAGTTTAGTTATATACTACTATACTATATAGGTAACCACCACCCACCAGTCACCCACATGACTGATCTCTGGTAATGACCAGTTGTTATGGAGGACAATTTGTATTTGCTAAAAGAATGCTAAATACAGCTACCACATTACATGACTAACTATCATGTGCTATGGCTTGGCAATGGTAGATGGGTAGGATTAATAGAAGGTATGTCAGTATTATTAATATCTACCATCCTACCACTCTACCATCTACCTTAACTATCACCTGGAGGAACTAGGGGTATATAAGAATACTTATTATTATTATATCTAGCACTCTTAGTTTTAGTTCCTCACATTTAATATAAGTTATTTACTTGAGTATAAGTTCACTAGTCTAATTTATCAGTTACTCTCTTACTATTAAATATATATACTTAATAGGCCTTGCTTCTATCTTTACTATTATTATTCTTGTGTATCTCTGGACTATCCTTAATCCTGTTCAGATTATTATACTATTGAGCATACCTATACCCCATTAGTATATTACTAGGCTACCTGGTCGGTAGGCCTTAGGCAAGTATCAGATATAGTCTAGGGACTATATCTTTCCCAAAGTAGTGACTAGCAGGAACAGCAGGGACGGATCCCAGGGTAGTGACAGCTAGTAGTAAAGCTATAGATAGACTAGGCAGCTATTAGACCCCCCTATAGCTATATATAGTATACCTTTAGTAGACTAAAGGGGAATGTAGCTATAGTAATAACCTCTTAGATAGACTGTTATGATTAGAACCTATTATTATAACACCAACACAGCTGCATTAGTGTAAAAGCAGATGTGATGGGCAGAATCTAAAGGATTATTAATCACTAATTAATCTTGAAAATGATCACTAATTAATCTAGAGAAATATTTAATCTAGATGAACCTCCCACAGGAAACCAGTCTAGATATATACTATGCTATATAAGTAATAATAAACCATGTAATCATCCTTAGTAATATTAGGATATTATAGAGGATAATTTATATTTATATTAGGGATATTAAATATAGCTACCATATTATATAACTAACTACTATATATTACACCTTATTAATGGTAGATAGGTAGATATGATAGTTAGTATATTAGTATTATAAGCATCTACTAGACTACTAATATACCATTCTACCATCTACCTTACTATTACTAAGAGGAACTAAGAGTATATAAGAATACTTATTATTATATCTAGTACTCTTAGTTTTAATTCTTTATATTTAATATAAGTTATTTACTTAAATATAAGTTTACTAGTCTAATTTATTAGTTATACTCTTACTATTAAGTATATATACCTAATAGGCCTTACTTCTATCTTTACTATTATTCTTATATATCCTTAGATTATCCTTAATATTATTTAGATTATTGCATATTTGTGTCAGATATATACCTAGTTAGTATATTATTAGGCTACCTGGTCAGTAGGCCTTAGGCAAGTATTAGATATAGTCTAGGAACTATATCATCCCTAAAGTAGTGACTAGCAGGAACAGCAGAGATGGATCCCAGGGTATGACACCTATCTACTATAACTATAGAGATACTAATTAGTATACTTAATTAATTAGATCTTATATTTTATAATAGAAAATATGCTAAGAAGGCCCTAGAGAAGCTATATAATCTTTATTAAGGTAACTACTTATTTAGTAAGATACTAGTAGATTTTAACTAGCTACTAATAAAAGTAGAGGGCTATAACTAGTCTAATAATATAAATTAGAGCTTTATAGATAATATTCTTAACTAAGAAATAAGAATATAACTTCTTAACTTTATAAAAGACCCTAATTTTAAGAAGTATAATTAGTAGCTATAGATAATTACTAACTATGTTAAAGCTAACTATGTATAAGGAGCAGCCTAATCTAGATAGTAAAGAAGGAACTTACTATCTATAGGCTATAGCTAGACCTTTTATACCCTAGCTTTCCTAATAGTTTTAAATATAAAGTTAGTTAGTACCTATAATTTTATAGATTAGGAGCTAACCTTAGTAACCCTAGCCTATTAGTATTAGTATATAAAATAGGTTAATAAGAATAAGTAGTTATATTACTATATTAAGGGTAGATGTTTATGCTATAGAGCTATAGGCTATATAATTGAAGGATGCTTATATCTTAGTACTATTCTACTACTAGACTATCCTACTATAAAACCCTATATATTATAAACTATTAGTCTAACCCTTAAAGTTAGTAAATTAACTAGCAGGGCTATAGTACTACTAGTTAATATAAGTAAGTTAGAAAATAGGTTACTTATAAAAAGACACTTATAGGGGCTAGTTAAGTAGTTAATATAACTACTAAGCTAGTAACTATATTTAGAAGAGAATATACCTATAGGATACTAATAGTTCTAATAAACTATTAGATTTAATATCCTAGAATTTAGTATATCTATAATAATCAATAAGGAATATAATTATTAAGCCTTATTAGGTATAGGGTGTACCTCTTATATAATTATAGCTAAAAACTTTATATAGAAGCTACAACTAGAGTAGTAAGATATTAAGCTAATCTAGCTAGAGAACTATATAGAGGCTATAGATAGTATTATTAGAAAGATTACTATATTCCCCCTAGATATTAGGGGTAACTATTAACCTATCATCTATATAGATAGTATCTAAACTAGGTAAGAGGACTAATTTAGTGATAGGTACTCTATAGATAGAATACTAGGAAGTAAAGATAGAACCTAATAGGCTATAATTATACTTTACTAATAGGTCTACTATATGGTGTATATTAAGATAAGCCTTAGCTAGTAGTTTACTAGGCTAATACTTAGGGATTTATAGTGTATAACTACTAGAGGAGAAAGAATAAGGTAATATAAATATTTATAGCTAGCCTCAAGGATATTAAGAAGGTACTATAGGTAAAGAAGTATATAAACCCTATTAGTAAGCTACTAGTATACTACTATAAGATCCTAGAGGTATTTAATCAAAAGAAGGCTAATAAACTACCTTATATTATTTAGGGGTTAATTACTAAATTAAGCTAATTAAGAGTAATAATAGGAAGCTAGTAGAACCCCCTATAGGGCCCCCTATATAGTATATTATATAATAAATTACTTATTCTATAAAAAATACTAATTGAGCTACTAAAGAAGAACTTTATATATTAATAACTCCTCTACTATGGCCCTAATACTATTCACCTATAAGCTAGGTGGGGGACTATAATTCTATGTTAACTACTATATATTAAATACTATTACTAGAGTTACATAACTGACCTACAAAACCCTTACTAAACTCACAGCAGTATAGGGTCAGGGGTAAGCCTAGGGAATTACTTTAGATTTAGTTTCTCTACCCTAGAACTATTTCAGGTTTAGTTAAAACTATTAATTATAGTTTTTATAGTTTTAACTAGCCTATTTAATTAACCTATACTATTTTACCTAGAAATTACTAAATTCTATAGATATTCTAATAATTTTAGTATTATTAGATAGCCCCTAATTCAAGCTATCTAATAATATTAAAATTATTAGAAAATACCTAGTAGTTATAAAGATATAAGAGAATAATTATCTCTATTATAGGTTAATATAAAAGTAGTAGTAGTTTATATATACATATATATATTAACCTCTGATAATTACTATAGTTAAAGAATAATTTTTAATCACCACCTATTTAACCCTATAGATATTAAATTAATATTTCTAATATAGATTAGAATAATCATAAACACATATATCTTATATAAAATTATTAATTTTATATAGATAGGCTTAGTAGGCCCTATTAAGGGCTCCCTAGAGGGGGGGAATAATAAAGTTAAAATAGTTAAAATTTATGGTTTAACTAAACTAGATTAGGTTTGGGTTAGCTGTAGGTTCTAAAATTTAAACCTAAAATCACAGTGGTTTGGGGCTAACTAGGCTTAAACCCACCCAAACCCACACTAAATGTAACTCTAACTATTACTAAGAAGGACTAATACCTATTATTACTAGTTAATAAGACCTTAGAGCATATATTAAAAGTAAGATAGTTTACTAAACTTAATATAATTATAGCATTCTATAAGATCTGTATTATACATAGAGATAAATAGCTAACTACCTTCTATATATAATTTAGTCTACATAAATAGTTAGTAACCCCCTTTATATAGTATAGTAAATAGACTAAGTACCTTCTAATAATATATTAACTAGACCATCTAAGACTTTCTAGATAAATTTACCTCTACCTATATTAATAATATACCTATCTCTATAGGTGGATCACTGTTGTGTGTTGCTCATCACATGCTTAGTGTCTATAGATCTGAATAGTTAGTAGTTTATAGAATAATAACTAACTTCCCCTTCATTAGCATAGCTATAATGAATATACCTACTAAATGGTAGCATATTTTTAGTTATCTAGGGACTAAATTAGGAATCTAATTAATTAATTTATCATTTAATTCATTAAATTCTAGGTGGTTTAGTAAAGCTATTATTATAGAGGTTCTTCCCTATAACTACTTAACTAAATTCTACTAAGTCTATTCTAACGCCCCTTGCTGCCTTCCTAATAAGGAACTTAGCATTATTATAGCTTAGGTACTTAGTATACTTAGTAGTATTGCTTAAAGACCTTAATTCTCCTTTTTAATATATATTTATAAATTATCATTAGATTCATCATAAACCATTAAAATCATTAGTTCTTATTAATTTAATTATCTTTTGATTTCCTGTTTATTAAATTATTTAAGTATTACTTACTATTCATTATGCTTTTCTAGCCTTACTTCTACCTTTTAGTTTACTATATTTATTAGCAGCTTAAATTCTATATTATATTCTATTATTTCTGCTTTAGCAAAATACTAATTATTATTAAAGTATTATCTTCATTCATTAAAAAAATATCACTATTGCGTTGAATGACTATTATATATTAATTAATTAGTTACTACTTATATAATAGATAAAATTAACTTATAGCTTATCTTAACTACTATATAACTATAGAAGTTTTAAGTAAACTAGTTATAGTATAGCTTAGGACCTTAAAGCTAAAATACTTATAAGAATCACCTTTATTCTCAGATATAGAGCTAATCTAGATTTAAAGGTTATAATAATACCTAATATCTAGGTGCATTCCTAAGCATCTATAACTACTGTAGTTAAATAATTTCTTAAGGATTCTGATTTCCTATAGGATAATTAGTAATATATTATATATTCTAACACCTATTTATAAGGTAATAATAACTAGGTGTTAAAGAAACTACTAGAATAACCTTAGAATTATATATTACTAATACCTAAATATCTTATCTTTTATAAGAAGGACATTCTCTTCTCTATATTATAGCTAGAGCTATAGCTAAAAGATAAAAAAGAGGAGTATAAGTAATTAGAATTTTTTATATTACTAGACTTTAAAGCTTAAATTAGTTAATTAGATCTAGGGGAGTTATTATTTATATATTATAGATTAAATAAATACTAAATTATCTAGAAATACTAAAAAGCTATTAAACTTATCTCTAGCTATTCTAGAATCTCCAGTATTACTAAAGTCTAAATTACTAGAACTAGAATACCTATATAGTGCAGCTATTAGTCTATTATCTAAAATTCTATTATCTAAAGATCTATTAATACTTAACTTATTAACTATAATAATGGCAGGGCCTAATAGTAACCTAAACTTAATATTTATAGAAGCTTAGTAAGAATAGCTTAATATAATAATTTAGAATATAGTTATAGTATTAATATAAATATTAATTAATATATAACTAGCTACTTAGTAATAGAGTAAAGCTATACAGAATACTAAGAAAGTAATTAAAGAAGCTTTAAATAATTAGTATATACTATAATCTAAAGATATAACTAGTAGTTATAGTCATCATAGTTATCATTAACATTATTATATTAGAGAAAAACCCAGTCAACCTAAACCTAGATAATAAAACTAGGATAATAATTATAACTTAAGTAGCCCTAGTAGTAATAATAATAATTACTATTAGGAGCATTATTAAACTACTAGAAGTTATAGACTTTCTTATAAGATAGATAATAGGTCTAATAATAATGCTAAAGGTAGCTAGCATCCTGCTAATATTAGATTCTTCTATCTAGATATGCCCTTTTCATGGGGCAGCAGAGAGATATATAAAAAAGATAATAAAACTTTCTATTATTTAGTAGTGGCCTTTACTAATTACCTATAGATAGCTTATTAGTCTAGATCCATTACTAAGATTAGCTAAAATCTTAATATATACTTCTAAGGTAAAGCAGTAAAGTAGTAGAATTTAAAGATTAATAATATTACTAGATATAGATTAATATACTTAATAGATATAGAAGATTAGTATATAGTATTAAAAAAATAATTTAGACTATTCTCTAGTTAAGCTTACTAGTAGTTAGATAATATATTCTATACTATAGCTAATATTATTACTAAAAGGCCTTCTTTATTATATATTACCTTAATTATCTCCTTA
Source organism: Aspergillus udagawae (assembly GCF_001078395.1). Classification (NCBI taxonomy): domain Eukaryota; kingdom Fungi; phylum Ascomycota; class Eurotiomycetes; order Eurotiales; family Aspergillaceae; genus Aspergillus; species Aspergillus udagawae. The sequence continues at coordinate 41,722 of NW_025091274.1, read as the reverse complement.
GCAAAACAGTATAGTAAGGGAGATACTAATTTTCTATTTATATTATATACCTAGTGTAATCTTAAAATGCTATTATATAAGTATATTAATAAACTAGATAGGAAGATGACTATAGTAGATTTTATATCTATCTTAAATAAGAAATAGACTAATTAGTTTAATAAGTTTACTAGTATAGCCCTATATTATACCTCTATATAAGTAGCTAGATAGAATATACTTTATAGTAGCTTTTATAGATATTTCCTATAAACTATATAGTTATATATACCTAGGTTCTCTTATAGCCCTTAAAATTATAAGTCTAGTTATTACCCTAGCCTTAATTACTTCCCTAGACTATCTTTCCCTATACCTTCTTAATAAGGTTTCCCTTAATATTTTCCTACTGGACCTGGCTGTGTATATCCTACTAATAATAGTAATATATATAGATAGCTACCTTACTAACCCTAATATTAGTAATTTTGTAAGTAATAAGCACAAGACTAGAGTAATAATAACTAGAAAGCTAATAGAAATTAGAGATTATTAGTTTTACCTTCTATCCTATAGAATTAGTTTAATAACCCTTATCTATAGCTAAATTGCCTATATTTTATGCAGAACTATGTCTATACCTATTATAGAGAGTAAACTAATAATAGTTATAGCTATAATAGAGAGAATAAGTATAATAAATACCTAACTAGTAAGATAGAATTAGAATTCCCTAAATATAGAGAGAAACTACTAAGTTATAATAATCTAGAATATTAAGATTAATAGAATTAAGATAAATA